>NC_071089.1:27670000-28383750 GCF_027358695.1 Spea bombifrons | reverse complement strand
AGAGGTCATTTTTGGTTTCTAAGACACATAATTTTTTTCCTGGTGTATCATTTATAACTTCCCCAAGAGTCTTTATGAATGATAAGGCTAGAGAAAAGATACGTACAGGCTACAAGATAGAGCTGTTTCGCAGCCGAAAACTATGTGATGTTTTCATGGGCAAAAATATAATGATTACATATCGTGGGTTTAGAAGAAGGATAGCACCGTGCACTTAGACCGGTAAAATGACATCAAATAATGACATTTAAAATTAGCAAAATCAACCAAATTGTTCATTTTCACTTTATGTTCAAAGTACTGTAGTCTTTGTTAACCATATTTTTCTTTAGGATACGGTATGAAATTTGGGACAGAATTCAAGAATTCAAGTGCTCATAAATTACTTTTCTTCCTCTTCGATTTTTTTTTTTTTTCTGTTTTCTTCTCTATTTTTGTTTTCACTTTTCATAATATTCCCTATCTAGTTTCCCCAAAAATGAATCCCATTATATAAAAAGTTTAGCCTGTGCTGGCTAACAAATTAAGCACAGTTTATTCTTCATACGCACTTGATACAATGTTTGTTTAATATGAACAGTAAATACCCAATTGTAATGCAATTATAAAATGATTACTGTGCATTTGCATGTATAATTACATGCTGTTAAAACAATCATTTTAATTACAGGGGGATACAATTATTTTGGCTGTAGTGACATATATGGGCTAACAGAAGGTACAGATTAGCTATTATAAATAATGTAACTAATATGTGAATGCACTAGTCTGTAATTACCATTAGGGGATCTGATATCCTGTTTTAAACAGGCATTTGTATGCATTAAAGGTGCTGTTCCACCTACTGTCCTGAAATTAACACATTTTACCTAAGTACTGCATTATAAACTTCTAGTACTAGAGACCCAGATCAATGTGTTTTTTTTAATGCTGGTAATCTTTAAAAATAACTTTTTTTAAGTTTATTCTTCATATACAAAATGACATAAATACCAACTGAAAAACATTCAATATACTAAAATCCCAAAATATACAAAGTTATTTTTTCAGTGCCTCCAGAACATTGAGAAGGCCTTTGGTTCGAGCTGTTTTGCCATTGGCTTGGAGTCAGTGGTCCGCTTTCTGACAGTCACTCACCCATCCTCCATTGAGTGATGCTATTTTAATGGAGCGAATATTCCCTAGACCCTCTCTACTGTTTGTGAGACAATACATACCAGCCTCACTGCAGGGGCAGAGAGAGGTGTTCACTCCATCAGCCCTCGGTCTCAGCTGATTGCTACACATATACAGCCCGTTAGTGTCAGTCGGAGAGCTTGGTTTCTGAAAATCTATCAGAAAAGTCAGTTGTTTAAAAAGTTTGCAGGATCTGTAATCATGCCAAATTATGTCTTGTTTGATTTTTTTCAGGGAATGCTCAATTGTCACATGACACAAAATCAGACACTGATAGGTTTTTGCTATAGAAGCTGAAAACTAAAATTCAATGTTGTTTTTATCTGTTTAACCCTGCAGTGTAAGGAATATAATGAAAGATCTGATTTATTTGCTTAATAAGCAAGTGCTACGAATGCTTTCTCTATATAGAAGAGCATCTTTAAGGTGCGTGACCCTGATAAAGGAAACGAAGGAACAAATAGATCACAGATTGCTCCGTAGGTGGGTTAACCACTGTTTGCTCGGGCATTCCCATTGAGAGATAAATTTGTTGTATGGAATTTCATTATCAACCTTGTTTTTCTCAAACGTATGATAAGAAAGCCTGTGTGGATAAAATAATAGGATGGAAATCTTTCATGGAGTGATGTAGAGATAATGACTTGCTGAATGATGTGATTTCAATCCTTAATAGCCAGAGTCACATCTCTGCATTAGTGAAGGAATTAAAAGAAAAAAAAACAAGGTATTATCTGATGATATATATATAGCAGACAACATATTCTCTTAGTATAATAAATAGTGAGATAACAAATTACTAAGACATTTACTTATTAAAAAGTTTGTATTGAACTTGAACACTTCAGCTCGAGTTTTCCTGTAAGACAAATATAGCAATCTGTAGAATACAAACTATTAATTATTTCATGCAGAATGGGGGAAAAGGAAAGGTTTTAACTGTATTTTTTTTTAATTCATCAAATAAAAGAATTATTATGAAATATCTGGCAGTCTCCTTGATGGCCGAACTGTATCAGGCAGAAATGACCCTGCCCTGCCAGTAAATAGAGATCTACCAACTAAAGACCATGTTCTATTTGTGCCAATACATTCATATCCATGTCATAACAATGACCCAATTTGCATGCTTAACTCAACATGTGTGGGGTTAAAAAGTAACATAACATAAGATGTTTTGCAGTCTGTCTTAAAAATGTACTCCGCAAGCATATTTGCTCAAGCGTTGAATGGTTACAAACTGCGCTATAAATGACACTTGTAGGTCAGCTCTTTATTCTTAAAAGCATGGCAACTGGTTTATGACCCAAAGTTCATTCATCAGCCTTTGTGTCATTTTATGTCCATGGGAAACATGTTCAGAAATTAGATCTCGCAGCTATCATAAGAAACGTGGTCATACATGGTCACACATCATGTACCCAATGGGCGATTTTCCTGAAGACATAGAATGAGCATATACATCATGTATTGTCAGATCTTGGCTCGAAGCACAATCGCAGCTTAATGCAGTTAATCCAATGTGGACACACTATCTGCTTCCAAGGAAAAATACATGGTTTTCTATCTGATAGATACAAGATAAATTGATCTAGTTTTCAGGCTGTATCTTCATATCCCACTGAAATAAGCCTTTATCAGAAAAATCTCATTGGAGTTAATAACATTTCAATGTAGAGATCTCCCTAATATATTATCATCACGTCGTGCGGAACCTCGAGAGTAACAGCTCTTAAAAATTTCCAGCTGGTCCTAAACATTTCCATCTGGTCCCTTCCTTCTACATTTTTAATCCTCTTCTTATAGTCATACGTATTGATATCATCTCAGAACTGCATTAAACCAGAAAACGGGCCTTAGTGCTCGGATGGCCAACTGTTTAATTCTGCTTCTTATTGAACATTTCAGAATTATGGTTGACCTATCGTTCTTTATAGGTCATTTTTAGGAAAAATGGTTCTTATCTGATGTCAATACATACACTATTGGGGTTATGTGTGAAAAAAAATGATTGTGGTGCAATTTGTGAAAAATTACCTTATCACTATAGCAACCAATGGAATGGTCCAGTCAGTAATGAAAACACTGCAACAGACTCACTACATGTATATATAGGCAGGTTTAGGAAGGGGTGTAAAATTTGGATGAAAGCTTTTAGCGTATTAAGGCGTAAAATAACATTGAAATTTGAGTCACCATGAATGAACATACATTAACATCTTTTAACCATTTATGAGCTAGTTTGGTAGTACACCTCTTCAAGGACTATAAAGATATGTTATGTCATTACAATAATCCATTAATATCAGATTTTAATTGAAACATTATATAGCACTACTGAATATGATGGCGCTATATAAAACAAACATTTATATATATATATTACACATTATATAGACAAAAGTATTGGGACACCTGACCATTACACCACCAGTGAAGTTTATGACATTTCATTCTAAATATATAGACATTAATACGGAGTTGGTCCCTTTTTTTGCAGTTATAACAGCTTCCACTCTTCCGGGAAGGCTTTCCACAAGATTTTGAAGTGTTTCTGTGGGGATTTTTGCCTATTCATCCAGTAGAGCATTTGTGAGGTCAGACACTGATGTTGGATGAGAAGGCCTGGCTCGCAATCTCCGTTCATGCCAAAGGTGTTTGATGGGGTTGAGGCCAGGGCTCTGTGCGGGCCAGTCAGGTTCTTCCACACCAAACATCCAACCATGTGCTTATGGACCTTGCTTTGTGCGTTGGGCACAGTCGTGGTGGAATAGAAAAGGGCCTTCCCCAAACTATTCCCATAAAGTTGGACATTTTGGACAACGCTGTGGACGGTGAATACCAGTGCTTATACACTTACATTGGTATATCATGTATGTTCGTACCAGGAGCATGCAAACTCTGTAGCCCTTCCTCTCTGCCAGCGATACCTGGCAGGCTTAATTTACTGGGATTTTCTGGCATCAAACGGTACCTAACAAAGCATACTGTTAAATGAAACCAGCCATATTAAGTACTCTGATTTTTACAACAATAAACAATTACAGATTGTTCTGTGTTGCATAATACCCTGGTTCGAAAAACACTCCAGGGTCATACCATTATGATTAATATGAGCTGTTGACAGAAATATTAATGTCTTATTTGTTTCTTGTTTGTATATTTTTAAATTCGCCATGCAGCCAGCAGCAGAAATAAAATATTTCAGCAGTTATTGGAAGTAAGGAATCAATTTTAGCCTTGCTGTTAAATTATGTATTTGCGAGCAACTGCGGATAGGTTGTAGTAATGAAAATGAATGCCTATGCATTTTATTATTTTCAGCATGTCTATGCTGTATTTATAAAACAGTTTTAATATAATTAGGCTTACCATTACGTCCATGATTTCTTTTATGAGGACTCCTTCAAAGACGGTTATTATGGTAAGCAAGGGTCCGGGACAGTCCCCTTTGTAAATACAGAACCTTGTGTTAAACGGTTTTGTGCCATACATTTAATAAAATGCATTTATCAAGTAAGTCATTATACAAATCTCCACTGGCTAATGTATTTTATTGAGTACCCTTATTGAATAATGTACTATTATTTATTATATAAACTATATATATTTATTAAATATTTTTAGATTTACATATTTAAAGGCTCACTCCAGCCATAATATGCACTTCAATGCGTGTGATAGCTGAATGTCCCCTTTCAGTATTCTCGCCCCCCTTGCAAATGTATAGAAACCTCCCCTATACATGTGCCTCTTTCCCTGTCCCCGGCTCCTAGGCTTGCAGGCCTCCTCGGCCAAACATATGTGCTGCTCCCTGATCCGTGTCCCCCCTCCGTGGTATACTCACCGCCATCCAGCTGCAGTGCTGCGGGGATCTAACAAAATCCCTTGTGTGCGTGCTTATAAAGCCCTGCCGCTGATTTCAGAGGGAGCGCTTTCCTGTCATTGATTGGCTGCTTCAAGCAAGCAATCAGTGACATGAAAAAGAAAACCAAGGAGGGGATATTGCACTTCAGCTCTGGAGCTGCAGCTTCTCTTAAAGGTAATGTATTTGGTTTTGTTTAGACAGGTTGAAGAATGCATGTATGTACAAAGTACCTAAAAGTGCTTCATTAGTGAGGCTGGATGAGACTGGAGTGTCCAAGTTAGAGGGTGACACAAAATTACACCAGATCCATGTATGCGTATTCTGTCCATTTAGGGACCAAGACAGACTATTGATGATTTGTTGCTGTTTGCACTGCTTGTCAAGCAAAAAAAAACTAAACCTAAAGGTTCAATCTCTTCAATAAAGTCCACATTTTAATTTAAACTGTTGCAAATAATGGACGTTTTGGTGCTTCTGTGGGGAAAGAGAGTCTCCCAAAGAACCGTACCACCAGGATGCAAGAGAACACACTTTATTGGGAACTGGACATAGTTTATCTAGCCCCTACCAGGGGAGGGGAATTTGACAAAAATAGGAAACAGGAAAGGATTAACAAAATTAACACATAACACAAAGGGATTACAAATACAGCATCACACATTCAACAAAGGCGAATACAGAGGAATTAGGGAAATAACACTTAAGCGTAGACTAGATGGTGAGTCAATCTGAAATGGAAACAAGAAGGGGAAAATACAATATTACAATTTAACCCCTTTGAGTCAGTGTAAAATTGCTCATTTCTGTTACAATCACATCTAATAAATGTTGCATGTTTTATCTTTTTTTTTTCTGTCCTCTACCACTAGAACAATAAAACGCAGACAATCAGGAATCAAGGAAGATCCTGTTTATTCATAAATCCAATAACGCAAGTCCTTCACTTGCTGATGTCATTCAGTGTAAAGGAGGCTGGGGGGGGCTTAAGGGAACGTAATTGCAAGGAATGCAAAAAATGATAAATGCATTAATCATTAAAAATAATGAGAAATGCTTTCTCATTCAAGGTATAATTAAACTGCTGTAATGAACAAGCGTGTCTGTATTTGACTGAATTAAGCCACGGTTTGACGGTTTTGTTTCTCAGTTATTTAACCTGTTTGGTATGCAAGTGACAAGCACGCCTCATCTTGAAAATCACAGTTTAATTAGAAATTGCATAACTTGTTTAATCTGAAGTTCTCAAGTATTTAGGGGCATATTTTTAACGCGTTCAGGGCCGTGATTAACGTCTGAAAATAATCCAATTTACGAAACTTTGGAGGTTTCCGTAATAGACTTAGTTTTAGTTTTACTTTTTTACAGCAATCTCAGGGTTTTCAAGTAAAAAGGCACATTCTTAGGGTCACATAGCTGGCTTATTATTATTAAGTTTTATTTATAGAAATTCTTTCATATTCTACACAGATTCAATAATATCTTCAATAAATAGTGCTTTCCTCTCCACTATGTGTCACAAGTGAAATCACTGCTTGAATACAGGTGACTCCAGAATATCTTCGCCACTTTTACAAGTTAAGGATTTTATTTCTTGCAAACCTCGGACTACTACTTAATGGGTTAATAGCCAGTAGACCTACTTTTAAAGATCTTCTGTCCGTTCTCAAACAGCTCCATGAGTTACATCTCTTAAGATCGTTTCTGTAGGTGGTGATTCTGCAGTCAGAGATATTACGATATGGGGAATTGTATTGTAGATCAACGCTTGGGCCATAGCTTCCCCCCAATGAGCTATAAAGTTGCCAATAAACATTATTGTCCTGTTATGAAAGTTATTTTTCATTAATGACATAACAGGCTGCCAATATGTTCTTCCGTTCTTTAAAATAGTACAATAGAGTAACATGGAACACAATAAAGGAACAAACAAACAAATTGATTAATGAGTTAATATGAATCCGTCTGGCAAGCACCGGGAAATTAGAGATACAAAGGGGAATGTAAGATGTCTGTAAGATGTTAGTGATGGTTACTACACCACTGGTAATTTCAGCAATATGGGCTATGGCAGATGCAGTGTACGTGAATCATACATTAGGAACAGAACAAAATGCTTTGTAGACATCTACTTAAAAGGACAGTTTGACATAATTGACAAAGAAGAATACATATTACAGTACTTTATGGGTAACCAGAAGTAGAAGTTGAAAGTGAACCCTGGAGAAGCCCTCCACTGTGGTTCCATGATTCCTGCCACGGATTGGTTGCTTGAAGTAGCCAGTCAGTGTTATGAAAGCATTCTCTTTGAAATTATGTGCACGGGGGTCTGAATAGACCCCCCAACCACAGCATTTGCCAGCACGAGAGCTGACTTCTGGTATATCATGTGCAAAGAGATGTCTTTGGCTGAACACATCTCCTGTCTGGAAAATATCTGGAGGTTGGGATATGTAAGGGACAAAGGAACTTCCACAAACCACATTAAAATGTGGATCTTTTAATGCCATGTATATTTAATTATTAGGTTAGTTTATTTGGCAAATTGAGACAATATAGACGATAACAAGTGAAAGATGTTATGTGTTAGCATAATCGTTTCTCTCCCTCTACGTCCCAGAGATCCTTAATTACGCTGTTGATCTGCACAATGCAATATTCAAGATTATTGGAAAACCTAAGCAACTTTTATAGGCTTGCAACTATTTTCTCAGGACTTCTATTACTCTATGATGGTATGTCAAGTAGCTTAGTTTAGCTAAGTAAACAGCACTCTGAAATTACAAGAACAATATGAGTGTTTTTCCTTCTATCAGTTTGAGTAATTGTCTGAAAAATAAAAAATAAATAGTCGAAATAACCCAAAAAAGTACCCAACTGTCTTATTTGTGTATTACAAAAGAAGCTTCTGTAGGTGTCCAAAAGTTTCACTTGTACTCCATGTACTCTATTTGGAGTACATGGCAGCAAAATTCAAGAGCCCGAACATCCAAATCAGCATTTAAAAAAAAAAAAAATTATTGTACTATATCACATAGGAGAAAAACATCCAAGTGCCAACGCAATCAACAACAAAATTCCTTATCTACGTTGTTTGTCGAAAGATGGGAACAAAATGAAAAATCTAATTGAAAATGTGTAAATTGCAGCTTTAAGACAGAATGTGTTGTAAAACAGTAATACACTGATAAATATAACTGTTCTCCAGTATAGGCCTTAAGGTATGTTTCAACAGCATCCAGTACACCTTTAGTCAGCAGTGTCTGAATATAATGTTAAAACTAAAAACAAGATGTAAACCCACAGAAGATAAAACAGCATCATTGCTGAGAGCGAGGTGAGAAGATAAGCTTATTCATGAATGTTGTGCTTTGTTACTTACTAGCCGAAATGTGGTAAATTAAAACATAAGCATAATTTTTTTTTTAAATGTATTTGTTTATGTTTAACACATTAACAGGATTGGGTCTTCTATAGAAGTCTTACCATACCCCAGTAGGTAGGAGGTGAGATAAGCACAGGTTGGAGTTGTGCCTCTCATAGGGTATGCTAGCCACTGAGCACGTAACGGGTGGTAAAGCTTACTACAGTTGGGCTCTGTTTTTTACTCTCTTTTTACCTTTTTTTTTTTTCTAGAATTTATTTTATTGTTGTTAAATAAGTTTTTTTTAAAATAAATTATGTTTTAATAAGGAGGCATCCGCGTGTTTTAGCTTTTTTCAGCTTCCATCACCCTTACTGTTTTGCAGGTGAGTGTATGCGAGTTAAGGTTTTTTGCAAGTGCAAATGCGTGTTGTGGAAAAAAAAAAACTAACTTTGTGAGGTTTACCTAATGTTTCGAAACTGTGGCTGTTGTGACTTGATATCTGGATAGTCAATAGGAGTTATTCCAGCAGCTGCAGTGGTTCCTTTTTTCAGTTTCTACCAAAAAAAATCAATTTATAACAAATGCTTTTATGTCGTGTTTGCTATTCCTGTAACAAAAGACGATTCCTATGTTAAGTGGACGGCGCAAAAATCCAATCTGTTTCCCTTTGGAGCAAACAATTAAAACATTTAACATTGACACAGATTTCCAATTTCATTTAGTTTGTCTTGTGAATCATGACAGCTATTAACTAACATCCAGGTTCTTTACAATAACAATGCGGTTATTGAGCTGGATAGAAAGGAGGTAGTTTTGTGCAGCAGAGGGGTAATTGGCATATTGCTTTAGACAATATCTAAAACGGAAGGGCAGCTCTGCGTGTGCACAGTGAATAGAACTCTTTATTTCACCTGACGGGTGGCTTGGGTATAAATCCCAAGTAATGTTTGCTTGCTCTATGACGTGAGTTCCATCTGAATCATTTCCTCGATACGAGAACAGTTCGACCCAGTACATCCTTTTTTTCTTATGTTTCAATCTTTGAGACGTTTAAAAAGAGCTGAATGCACAATACCTGTAATGATGAGAACAACAGCATATAAGAACAAGATAAGAATATGTGATGTAAGCTATCATTTGCAGGATCTGGTTTTTTGAATGGCGTATGATTCACTTGTGCTTCAGAAAAGCAAATAACAAGTGAAGTCTTTGCCGATATCTCTGGTTATCCACTTAAAGTGGACTTGTCATAAAAAAAGATAAATGTGGCATTAAATAATATGTGTTGTGTTAAGACTTTTTGTATCGACAACCATATGGCACTTATCAAGCTATTTGGACTAGTGTTACAGGGCCAGACTGTAGAAGAAAAACCTGGCATTTTAAGGCCTGCTGCCAGTCAATGGCTGCATACAAATCTTAAAGGTAAGTGACCCACACCATCTGGCACCTGTCCAGTTTCCTGGATGGCCAGTCCAGCCCTGTAGTCATATAAATATACAATCTGACAGCAGAAATGTCTGGTGTCTTTATGTTTTTTATGGGTAGGTGGCAGCGATTCTGATGATCGGGGCGGCCTACTAAGCCTGGTTGTTAGGAGTGTCCTGGATTTTGCGACAAATCTCTGAGGAGTGCCCAATGTATTGGTAAATCTGCAGATTATAAAAAATAAGATCACATAGCATCCAATTTTTTTTTCCAAGATAAAAGCTTAAATAGGCAGATCATCGCTAATGGCCCCGTTAAATGTACATTTGCGAGTGCAGCCGACAAACATGGCGTAAAACGTTACTGGAATTTCTGGCTCCAAAAAGAGATTACATAAATCATGATCTTGGCAGAACCTGTGAACACAGCAATGCCAGAATAATTGCATGACATATCCTTGGCATTACGGGGAAAAGAGGCACATTATTGCTACATTATAAGTCAGTATGATATTTAAACAGCTATTAGACAACTACAGGGTTTTGGGACCAATCTTGAGACTTATAAAGATTTACTGTACTTTCTTTGCTTCTCTGTTAAGGTTGCGCGATGAATTTGTCTTTGTTCCTGTATTTTATTGAGTTACTTCATAAACCGTCTTCTTGTTCTAAGTACTGTGAGGGAAGTTTAAGGTGGAGAGGTAAAAGGAGCAATTGTCCTTGACCCCAAAGTTTGTAGGAGAGAAGTAAAGTGTGTGCTCATGCCTCTGACAATGAAAGCGAGTTTTGATTATTTTAATTGTCCATAATTTTACAATATCAAGTTATTAATAATAACCTTGGCTGCCAGAGCGGTGTGGAAAGTTCTGAAAAACTGAGCTCTTTGAATAGTTGGGAACATACTGAATTTGCCCTGGATCCTCCGAGTATGGCATTTGGTCTTAAGGGACATTCTTTTTATTGTCCTGTTGTTAAATTCTGCCTACTCACCTTTTCATTCTACACATTTCCTGTCGCAACTTTCCCAACAACCTGTTGCATGCCGCATCCCCAATATGGATATTTAGCGTCCTTCAACACAGCATCTCTGAGAAGGTCCAACATATGATAAATTGCTATGTTAGTGGGAACTAGCTGGCATCTTAATCTAACTGAAATGATTATTTAATCAAATGTGCATTGGGCTCTCTATTCTGTACTAAGACTGCTCTTACTAAAATGACCAACAATTTGCTTGATGCTAATTCCAAAAGGCCATTACTCTTTGGTAATCTTTCTGGGTCTTTTTGTCACATTTAACACGTTGGGTCACCCTCATCTCTTCCAAACTCTTCAATTCTTGGTTTCCCGAGACACTGATCTGTTCTAGTTTTTATTCCACCTCTCTGATCACACTTTTCAGTGTTCTCATGCCCTCTGCCCTCTCAGTTGGTATACCCCAAGACCCAGTTCTAGGGCCACTTCTGTTCTCACTTTACTCTGCCTCCATTGGCAAACATATGCTGATGACACTCTGATCACTACTTTTTCTTTCCTTTGACCTCTCTCCTTACCCCAATGATCATGTCACTGATTGCCTCGCCTCTATTTCTAACTGGATGTCTGCTTTTTGAAGACTCTATCTCTCGAAAACCAAACATCTTATGTTCTCTCCTTCCAAAGCTCAAATTCCTTTCACAGTCTCCATCAATGGTGCAATAATCATCCCTACTCCACATACTCGCTGCCTGTGTTACTACTGACTCCATAACCTCTTATGTAATACACCTCCACCTCCCTTTAAGTTGTGAGCTTGTTTGAGCAGAACCCTCCTCACCTTTTGTTTCTGTAAGTCCAGGTTATGTCCTATTTACCCATTGTACTTCGCTGAAGAATATGATGGCGCTATATAAATCCATAAATAACAATCATATTATTTTTTCTACTAATATTTGTTTTTTGGGTGTATTGATCCTTATTGTGCCCCGTTCTCTCCTTTTAGCACTGAAAGAATGAAGCCTGAAAATAATTTTCAAATTCAATAGACATGACATTTTTAACTATATGAATATGTTTAAAGCTGTCTGCAATCCATGTACTTTCCAGAAAATGTGATGTTATATCTTACAATAGTGGTACAAGTTGTCACATCACTTAGATATATTCAAAATGAGCTTTACAAAAATAATTTGCCCCTGCTTTAGAATCTTTTGAATGCTATTTTTTAAGCTTTGTAGGGTGCATAAAGCATGCTAAACTGCAATCTGTAGTTTTTAGTTAATATCACGTCCTAGCTGTCATGTAGCAAATTGCAGTCATTTTAATGTACATTCAAAATGTAATTTCACTCCATTTTCACAGGCTGCGGCTGTGCTTGGATTCGTCTCATGATTAATGGTGAAACAGGATCCTATACCAATGATTATGAAACGTTTTCACAGGAGAAGCGGGTGCCTCTGTGGTTGTATGTGCCTCTAGGCTGCCAATTTAAAGCTAACCATGAGCTCTGAGTGACAGGACAGCCTCCTTGAGATAACGCTACTAACGTTTTGGTGGTTCTCTTAAACACTGCTGGCTGAAGGGTTTCGAGAGATGTGTAGTACCATTGACATGTCTTACCTTTCAGCTACGGCATAAAGTGTTTAGGAAACCAGCCACAGAAGGGAATATTTAGGTATGATAAATAATCCTAGAAGCGGTAGAGCAAAGTACTCTTGCTTCACTGCACCTGTCTTTCAGCCAACTCGTTTAGACACCTGGCTTCTCCATTTGGACGTCAACATTTAGCGCATTATTTAGCATGAAACAATTAAATGCGGCCTTACCTTCAAGTAGAGTCACATAAGCTTTTGTGACAGCAGACAACTCTGAAAAGCTTATGTGACCATACATGTTTTCCTACAAAATTTCAGTCTTCCCTTGGGCGAGTACTACTGTATCGATTTTTCCTATTACGTCAAGTAGAGAAATCAAGCATATATTGTCCATCTTAGGAGAGACCCCTCTATCCTCTTCCCTTCTTTGATGTTCTTCTATTCTAGGAGCTCAACAAAGTCCCATCAGTTGTGTTTTTTTTATTTTACCTTTTGTTTTTTTGTTTCATGTAACATGGTTATGAACAAATGCCCTCAATACAGACAATAGGGACACTCCAAAAGAAAAGGAGAGTCAATTATTTTGGTATTACTCAGTCCACTGGTTTAGTATGTTACTGCCATAGTGCAAAATAGAGGCAGTCAATGTAACACTGACTACAGCTGGGAAAGCAGACCTCGGCACAATAATGGTTTTTGTACAGTATCTGTGAAATGTGTATGGTATTATTCCAGAGAAAAATAAGGGGGAAAAGAAAAAAACAGAACTTCCTTTGTATTTCGTATACGCATAACCACACCGCACACGTATATACCTGAGAACTAAGGTATGTGTGCTGATCCAGAGACTTTTTATAAATAGTAAAAAAAAAAAAAAAATATTAAATATCTAAATGGTTCAAATGATACTTTCAAAAATACTTGTCAGGTAGATGATATTCCCTGACAAGCACGTATGTATGTGTGATCAGATTGATCCTATTTGTGTTGCCCTCTTACCCACTTACAGCTGCTGCCTAGAATTGGAGGCGCACAGCCAGCCATGATGGCCGATTAGTTGTATTAATAAAATCTCAGACCTTTAAAGCCATTTGTTAATTTCGGCAAGTACACTTTGCAAGCTATTTGGATAGGTCAGGTGCTACTGATTCCAGCTAAGATCCTCTACATAATGATCCTTTCAAGCCAGAGGTATAGAGAATTCTATGGCGATGTAGTCTCCTACTGAGTCGAAGCCGGTTAAAAGCAATGACTTCTCAATCTGTAAAACCCTCTAGCGTTTAATGTCAAGTTTGCTGTTAGTGAACTTCTAGGATAACAGTGCTGTGGAAGATTTTGGATTAACCCATTGTGTAACAGGAATTTGTAAAACATCACTAAGCCGCAAAGACACGTAGATCTAGCCCTTGAACTGTTAAATTGGAAAACCTACTAAAAGCCCAGCAGCCGTGTATTTAGACTTTTAGATAATGCACCTAAGTGCATGTAATTTTTAATGGTGTCACAGACACAATGAAAAATTGAACTGGGATCGCTCCATTGTATTAACTATTTTGCAATAATTTGTTTTTTTTTGTAAAGCAACAGTTGGATCATAAAGCAGATCTATGACCAAAAAGGTGCACCATCGCACCATAAAATATCCATCAGGATATTGTTAATCCATCACAGTGATGGTATTGTATCTAGAAATGAACCCATATAATGAAACTTAACTTTTACTTAATGAATTAAAAAGTTATGAAACAAGAGAATACTCAAGTTCCAGAAAGAACCGATATTAAACATTTGGCAAAGCTGGAGTGCGCGATTGTCTCATAATGGCATTGGATAACCTTGATATAACATTGTCACAAAGGGAGAACCTGGTTGTCCCCTTTTTCTAGCAAATTTACTTACAGTTGATCTGTCACTCTGTACAAAAGCAGGAAGTCATGCAAGGAATCAAGATTTTTTAAGCTATTTTTGCAAGTTTGTATATGTAAAATTCCATGCATCCCTGTTTATTGTCTACTGTTGAACTCCAACCCTCTTCCAGACCAGTTGGCCTATCCATTCTATCCATTTGCTAAGTATTTGGTAGCTGTACCAATTTGGTTAGCAATTTCCTTTTTTCAACAGACTCACAATTTTAAAAAAAATCTGTAAAATAAATCTAGACACCCATGAATATCCCATGAGACGGAATACCAGCAGGGTGCGATGAGAGTTCTTGTTATAAAAGTGTTGAGAGGGAGGCAGCTGTAACCCAGTTAGAAAAGAAAAAGCTGACAGACTCACTGGATACCGTTGAGAATTGACAAGGTGGTTGTTTTTTTCCCCATGTTTTCATCTGCAATTTATGCTTAATTGCCGGATTTGTATGCTGTTGTCTGGCACTATGCGTAACAGTGATGGATTTGGCAAGTCTCTGATCTTTTCCTCCCCGCTGACCATGTTACAGTGCGGTGACAGTCCCGAAAAGGGAGTGATCTCTGTAGGAGCCTCATGAATATACACAACAATCCAGAATTATATGCGGGAAGCCTGGCATTCTTAGATTCTAGCTGATGTATTGTGTTCCATAATACCAACTGCTGACTCTTTGGGGAACTATTGAAGACAAATGGAGAATGATAGGGCATTAGAGTATGATTTTCTATTTCAAGATCTACTGCACAGATTTATTTTAACCAAAACAGACATGAAAAGCCAAAGAAAGAATGAGACAAAATATGAATGAGTATATGAATGAATATTATTTTAGTAACCTGAGGAGCATTGCAAACAGTTTAAAGATTATTAGGTATGGATGATGTTACTGCATGCAAGAAATAGAGGAGACTTGAGTGTCTTTTAAGAATGTGTCCAGCTTTCTTTTTCCCATCCACTAGACAGGACAGAGGTAAGGAGGACTTGTGCAACTTGTACTGAAACAGTATATCGGTTAAGTTGAAGATATATATGTCAGGGAAGGCAGATTAGGTTCACATCCAGGACACGGGTCAGAGTTTGCAAATTCAATTGTAGAGAGAATATCCAAAATAGAAGCAAATGATCCGTCCAGCTGTAATGAAATAGCTGTTGAATACCTACATATTACATTATAGTAATCCGATGTCTTAGGGAAAAGTCCCCTGATTGAGTAAATCCTGGGAGATCTTGATCTTTTGCTTTTTTTATGGTATAAAATTAACTTGAAGTAATAAATATTCCTAGAAACGTCAGCACCAATTAATATATTTTATTGGATATTGCTTTTAAGTAATATATTAGTTTTACTGAATTTGAGAAAAATGACAGATTCATTTTCCGATATCGCTGAAAAGCGTTTCGGAGCACTAATTTATTGTATGCACCCTTTGCACAGTACCCGTTCCTACAGTATTCCAGTAATAACAAAAGCCATAACATCTTCATTCAAGATTGATAAATGTTACTCTGTAAGTCTTGATAAATCAGAAACACTTTTTGTCACCTCAGCACTACTTTAACTGAGTTGCCGTTAGAAGATTAATTCTGCTGGTTTATGTGTCAGTCAAGTATAATGCTTGTCACTTGTGAGCTGCTTGCTTGAGGACAGAAGTGTAAATAGGACAATAACTCATATGACACATATGCCTTATACTGGGGGATTTGAGACAAGAAGAGAAGTACCTGAATTATTGAATTATCTATTTTGCTATTTCTTTGTACTTTATCTGAGCCTTCTATTTCTATGATTGCATCTTAATTTTGAAGAGAAGTATATACAATAAATATTCGGGTGTTTTACTGCTATTTTCAAATGTTCTTTGGTTTACAAACAAGCATAAAACATAAAATAAGATTCCCAGGCTACTTCATTCCCCTCCCAATCAATATTTGAGCCCCATTATGCTTGCTGTCGGCAAGAAAACTCCCTGGCTCACATATCCAAGGCAGTGCTCATTCACATGGTATGGGGCTACAGGATTGGTGGCTGTGGGCTATGATGTTCTATGACTAGTTGCTCTGCTTTGTAAAGCTCCATACTGCTGGAGACATCCATCACTTGGGGAGATTCTTGATGAATGAGAGAGTGGTTCCAATTGATCTCCGCATGCAGCTCATCCAGCACTTTCTTACAAACCTCATGTTTGGCCACAGACAGACCTGGTCTCTTGAGGAATTAGATTTAAAGCTCGAAAATTTGCATTTATTTACAAAAAAAATGATTTGTTGGTGAGTTGAGATGATTAATCTCCCAATTATGACTGCAGCCTACAGGGGAACTAATCCTTTTTTAGATGTTCTGAATAATCAACCATTCCAAGCTAAACTTTAAAGGAGACCTGTCACTTGCACAGCTTTTATTATAATTAATACTTTTATGAAAACCTGAATATAGGATGTACCTTTTGGTGGCATTTATATAATACATCGTTAAATTGATGAAATGTTATTTAATTTCATACATTTAACCCCTTAAGGACAATGGGCGTTCCCTAAACCCATTGAAAACAATGCTATTTGAGCCCGTACATGTATGGGCTTTGTCATTAAGGGGTTAATGATCTAAAATGCAACTCCTTTTGCTGGAGGAACCCCCAGAGTTGGCCCTACATGATGTATATTGAAGTATCTAAATTTTCCCTCAACTCAGTAGGAACTAATTGTTCTGGAAAAAAACAAAGATCTTCTTACATGACTAAACTGGTCAATAAGACTACAGTTATTCACTAGCACTGAACATTTTTTTCTTTTTTATGTTCTTATTTTAGAAACAAAACCAGCATGCATATTTAACAATGTGGAGTATTATGACGGGGACATGTTCCGCATGGACGCATGCCGATTTTGTCGATGTCAAGGAGGTGTGTCCATCTGCTTCTTAGCACAGTGCGGAGAGTTGCACTGTGACCGCTACTATGTTCCAGAAGGAGAGTGCTGTCCTGTTTGCGAAGGTAATTTTATGTACAATATTAGAAAATTCTGTTTCCCTTTTCTGCACGGTTACTTTTTGGAGCAGAGAATATAACAGATTCTTTTAAGATTGAAAACTTATCTTTGTGACACACTAGTAGCATTGCACGGCAGTTATGGGGGCAGAAGGAAAAGGGAGTTATTAAGAGGAAATCTGTTGCTTTTTATTTTACAGTTCGATACATTTAATAAGTCTATGTAATGGTGTTTAATGCTATATATATATATATATATATATATATATATATATATACATATATATATATATATATATATATATACATATATATATATATATATATATATATATATATATATATATACCGCATTTGCCCAAATATAGGCCGCACCTTTTCCCCCCACTTTAAGACTTTAAAGTGGGGGTGCGGCCTATATTCGGGGTCTCGCGCAGGAATGCGCAATTCATATCGCCCGACGCCCGGAACATGCAGTTCTGGGCGCCGGGCAGGCAGCAGGGTTAGGATACAGATCCCCCGCAGCGCTGCAGGGGACCTGCACCCTTCTCTCCGATACACTGAGACAGCCTCCCCTGCCAGCACTTTCCACGGGGGAGGGGGGGAGTGCTGGTACGGGAGGTTGTCTTCCCACGGGGAAGTCCAGATGACCCAACTCAATCACAGTACAATGAGGTAAACCAGGTTCATTGCCCAAGCCAAGGGTCAAAATCCAAATAACATCCAAATAATACAGCAATTCTCATGATACAAACAAGGCCATGAACAAAATACTCACATAGCACAGAGCTAGGAGAATACCCAGGTATTATAAGCCCTTGGCTGCCATACCCAGCCACAGGTGATGTAGAAGTAGACAGGTATAATATGTCCATGGGAGACCTGTAACCCAAAAGCCAGGTGGTGACCTATTATTAGGTGGACTAACTACCACAGGCAGGGTGGCTGGCTCAAACCCCCTGACAGGGTTTTTGTGACTGATTCAATTTAATGAAAAATCATTATAAATCACTCACATGTTTATGTCTCTCCTCTATATACTAACTCATGCGTTTTCAACTGTGTCCGTAGAAAAAACATCTATTTTGCCAATTTTTAATGGTAAGAGCTGCTTACAGTTCAGAAGGTTGGGAAAGGTGCCAGATCGTCATCAAAACCAGCCAAAAAAGGGTTATTTTTTTTTTTTAGCAGTGTAAAACTGTATGGAAATACCGAACAGACGGGTCCAGTAATTGACATGCGGATTCCAGGGCACAAGGGACTCTGAATTGTCTTCATGACTCGTTCACCTTGAATATGTGTTTGTAGTGTGCATATCTGTCTGATTGCATACATGCTCACTTCCATCCCATAGCTGGAGATGCCACACATCTGTCTCAAACATCTGCTTCCAGCATCTGACATAACCGGTGCCGTTTGCTGAGCCATTCATGCATTCAAACAGAAAAGTAATAGCCTTGTGTGGGGTCATTACACAGGGGGATGAAGCCTGTTCTTCCCACACACTGCCAAATAATAGCATTTCTTTAACGGCTGATCTAAAGCTTGCAATATATTTTATTCCCAAGTAAAACAAACCCAGATAAAATCTATTTAGCAGGCCAATAAAACCGTGCATTGCATGTCTGGGAGAGTAAAGGTGCAGAGAACCCGAGGTAAAACACAATTTTAGCTGTAACACAACTTTAAAGCATTCACAAAAAATAAATAGTATTACATGTTATCACTGTGTACTTTGTAAAATAATGACACCAATTCTGTTGCAATTCATAGAAACAGCTCAAACAGTGCGGAAATAACAGTAATAATCGGTGGTGTTAAAGGGGTTATTCTACAAAACATTAATTGAGCTCTTTAGCATGTTAAACAAATAAATCTGGCAACAACCTATCAGTGTCTTCTTTTGTGTCACATGATAATTTAGCATTCCCGGAGAAATTTTGTCTAGTTCCCAGAAAACTTACGAAGATAACATTTGGCATCATAATTCTTTTCTTGGAAGGGGTTTTATTGCATTTAACATTTTGTATGTGTACAAATCAGCATCTGTATTCGTCATCTTTACACCTGTACAGAAAGAATAGTGGATACCTGGAATAGTCTTCCAGTGGACGTAGGACAGTAAAGGAATTCAAGAAAGCTTGGGTTTTTGCATAAAGCTATACGAAAGAATTGATAATTACAATAGTGAGCAAAATATGTGCAGACTAGATGGGCCAATTGTCTCTTTCTGCTGTCATTACCTATACAGTATATCTTACTGTTTCCAGTGCTGCATTTAGATATAAAATGTTAAGTTCACAAGAGTTGGTGGAACAGCAGTTGTGTTTTTTGTGTTGCCAATATTGATGAGTTTCTAGTTGTTTGTCGTAGACAAATTCTTCTTGAAGCCTCACCTCCGTAGAAGTCACTGAATGACTATGTCTAGTCCAGAGCTCCAGGGACCTGAGCATGCCTCTGCTTTTCCATTGCCCCGGGTGGCTGTTGGTGATGTGGAGCCTGTTACACATGCTGGGTTACCAACATCAATAATAATTACTATAGGGTATATCACTATAGTGGGAGTTTGCAGAAGAATTGAACGTTCCAGCTGACTGCTATCACAGTAAATTATAACCCAGACGAGCTTCTCCTGCAAGAAGGGCTGAGCTGGACACACTTAATACATATCCATATCAGAGAGTTAAGACGTTCCGCTATCCTCCACACTCCCCCGTGAGAGAAATACTGTATAATAGCTTCCAATTAACGGAAAATAAATATTCCATTTAAATAAAACCTTGTGTTTTAGAATGTTAAAAATATGGATACACATGTGTAATTCTACCACCTCCTATTGTATCTTTCGACATCTGTCTGAAAAGACTTCTCTCCCGTCATTGAGGACCATTTTAATGTTCAATGTTTCAATTTCCAAAAGGAAAATTTGCAAATGGCAGAAAATGGATCATCTAATGAGCCGGTATTTCCAAATCCATTAGCATGGACATGAGACGTGCTTGAAAGAATATTTGACAAAATGGTATAGGCTAAAAGAGAAAAAGAAGTGTGTTATTTTTTCCTCTGAATCTTTCATTAAGTGATATCTTTAAATAAACTTTTTTTTGGTTTCAATAACCTATCAGTTCCACATGAGAATTAAGCATTCCTAGAAAAAAATAAAAGATAAAAGTGCTAAAATTTGAAATTATTAAAGAATCATTTCTGGGAAGAGTTTTGGTGTGTTAGGAATGATCTTCCCAATGCTTTATTAAGTTATACGTGTCAGATGCACCACAGTAGGTGGAACAGCAGCTTTTAAAAGATCCGCAAACTAACCAGTGTACAATCTGTGAATTGGTGTCAAGTGAAACCGCTGATTAACATAACACTAGTACCGTATTTTCCGGCGTATAAGACGACTGGGCGTATAAGACGACCCCCAACTTTTCCAGTTAAAAGATAGAGTTTGGGCTATACTCACCGTATAAGACTACCCCTCTACCCAGTATACAACAACCAGCCAATCACGGCAAGCGATGTACCTTACCGGTGATTGGCTGGTTGTTGTATACAAAGCTTGCTTGGATTGGGTGGGTCACCTCTCCCTAACATATGCCTGTCCACACACACATGTATAGACATACACTGCCCTCACACACCCCTTCCTTTACACACATATACACGTACACACCAGCTTACAAACACACATATACATATACACTGCCCTTACACACACCTGTCCATACACAGACATATACATACATACACTGCCCTTACACACACACATACACATATATATATATCTACACATACTAACATACGCCTGTCCATACATACGGTACACATTTATACACTGCCCTCACCACACACCCCTGCCTTTGCACACACACACACACACACACATATATATATATATATATATATATATATATATACACACACCAGCTTACAAACACACAAATACCTACACTGCTCTTACACACACCTGTCCATACACATACACTGACCTTACACCCCTTTCTCTCCATCTCTTACCTTTCTCATTTTCTATCTTTCATCCAGTTGTGGGAGCGTGAGGTCTGTCATTTCAGAACTCTGCTTTACTGCTCCCTCATCACTACGCGCCAGCAAATAGCCGGTGCATAGTGATTAGGGAGCACGGAAGCCGAGGTCTGAAGTGCCAGACCTCGAGCTCCCTAATGTTGGGCTAGTTAGAGGGAGGTCGTGATCTCCCCAACCAGCCCTGCTCATCGGGCGCCTGCTGATCAGGGCTAGTTGGGGCGATCACGATCTTGCTCCTACCTCGGCGCGGCCCTGAAGACCGGCCCAGGGGAGGCGGCTTCTCTGCTCGCACCTCCCCTAGAGATTTGTGGCTTCGTGGGGAATCGTGATTCTCCGGCTCGGTAAGTTTCACTACCCGGCGTATAAGAGGATCCCCGACTTTTGAGAAGATTTTCACGGGTTAAAAAGTCGTCTTATATGCCGGAAAATACGGTATATATGTTGCATATACATTTTAAGCTACAGTACATTCTACATACAAGCTATTGCACTTGCTTTCCCAGTAATATAAATTTTGTCTTTGTTTCTCTGCTTTAAAAAGTAAGATGCTACTATAAGTCTTATTTATTAACAGGAAGAAGACGTAAAATTTGGATGGGCAGCATAATTGAATTTTCACAGAATTCTTCAAGATAATTTACTGGAGAATGCCAATACTGTGCTAGTATTTGGGGTGTTTAGCGGTTAATCAATATATAGAGGACTATTCTGCCACTGCTAATTGGGACTGATTTTAGAACTTGCTGATTAACTAATGATTCTGTTGTGCAGATTTGTTTTACACAGTTTTTCCGAGCAAAGACCATTTTATTGTGATCCTGGTTTTTATAGGTGATATATATATATAATTATTATATTATATACAATTAGCAATGTAGATACATTGTTACTGCTATTTAAAATAGGTCATGTTTTTCTGTGTTGGGAAATAATACAAATCAATAAGAAAAGCTACTGTTCTGTTCTGTCTCACAGATCCGGTATACCCTGTGCGTGATCCAGCCGGTTGTTATGCTAATGGCCAGATAAGAAGCCATGGTGACCGCTGGAGAGAAGATGACTGCACCTTCTGCCAGTGCATTAACGGGGAGCCACACTGTGTCGCCACTGCATGTGGGCAAAGTTGCTTGAAGCCGGTTAAGGTTCCAGGAGAATGCTGCCCTGTGTGCGAAGGTATGATTATGATTTCAGTCGGTGTTGTTTCTCCCCAAACTTCATATCACTCTTCTTGGACTAATAGTAGGTAAACTCTATAACCTTTAAATCCATTTTGGAACGTCTCTTAGAGTGCACATTCCTATAACAGCAGTTTATGTTTAGGATTAGTGAATTGTAAACACATAAAGTACTTTTTTTAAGGCAAACTGGCGCCTGAAAAGAATGTTCTTTGTCAGCATATGATATTGTAGAACACCCATAAAATGGGAGAAGCTGGACATGAAGTTGTGGTATGAGTCAGTCACCATAGTAAGTGTCCCTACTAAGGTTCCATTGATGTGTATGCAGATTCTTTGGCTTTGCCCTTGTGTCCTATTCTTGCCGCCTTCTGCGAGGTGTCCCACTTCTTTGAGTACCCAACGAAACCCTGCGAAAATCGTCTGTGCACAATGTCATAACTTTGCTTATGTGCATAAATTGTGCATACAACAAAGCAAGGAATCAACGCACACCCAGCTGATATATACTACAAATTCTATTGTATGTGTTGTTACCACAATGTGGAACTGCAGCTGGCGCACATATGTCCCACATCACCCATACTGAAAGTCTTTGAGTACATAAAACACAGAGAAAGTGTAAATGTGTTATTTTAAATACCTACAACCATTTGGACATTTTAAGGCATATTAACACATTTTCCTGACTGTATTGCTAGATGAAAACCCCCCTCTCAGTTCTAAATTGCACGCTAACAAATTTCAATGAAACTGTTTGAAACTATAAAAAAAACACAAAATAATCTCTTCATATAATCCACACTGAATACAGTTCTTCATTCTGCTTAGCACAGCATGATCGTTTTGTAAAGTTGTGTCTTAATGCTAACACATTTCCAAAAACTCCCACTAAATGTGAGTGACTGTATACTTGGCATGTTTTACCAAAGGTAGACTCTACTTTGCCGCAATCAAGCAAGAAGTGACATTTTAATTGCTGATAAAGGCATGCAGAAGATTAGCCTCATAATACGGTAATTAGGACTCTAAACGTATAAGAGAGGGTCAGAGGCCAGAAGACAAGCAACCCCCTTTGTAGGACCAGTGTTCGCGCACACGTACGCCGCGAGTGGAAAGTATTCAGTGCGTGCCGCTATTATTGCCATGCCTTTCAAAACAAGAGATTGACAGCTGTGAGAGGAGAAAGCCTCCTGTTTAACCGTAAGCGATGAATACTTTAACGCAGTGTGAAATCACCGACTGACCCTTGACCTGTGCTACTTCTCTTAGACACCATGGGCGAAATCCAAAAGCTCAGCTGCACTACTCAAAGATCGTTATTACGGTTGATTGAAAGATATAATTTGAAACATTAGTCATTCCACTTGAAAAATTAACCAGACGTCTGAAAAGATTATACCTATTGTTCAACTCACCTGGACAATCCATGTTAGCCTAATCTGTACTATTGAAACCTTTAAGCATCTGATTATAAATGCATTTTACAAAGAATTTTTAACAAGATCATATCACTGTGTTCTTAGACATAAGTAACATGGGGATACAGTATAGATACCAGAGTCTCTGCAGGAGATATATTTGAAATACGTTTTATTCATTGTTTCTGAAATATAAGGTTCTTACTAAGAAACATAGGGAAATAAGAGGATGTTTGAAATCGCATTGTCTTTGAGGACGTGATATGCGTTAAGGTACAGTCCTTATCAAAAGAAGATGAAGAGGTACTTTATTTTGTAAAAGATTAATCAGTTCTTTTTTTGTTAACCAATAATATTCTAGGGAAAAGTAGAATTTTATACGTCTGCATTTTGTATAATGATACAGATTGCAAGCTTTAAACATTCTGTCTTCTATATGTAATAAGCAGTTAGAACATGGCATCAAAATACGTACAAACATAACCCAACATTACATCATACTAAAGCTAAGTGAGGTATTGCAATGTGTTTGTTTAGCGGTGCCCTAGGCCTAATCAAGGGTGTGTGCCCCATTTTTACCACACCCTTACCAGCCTATTGTCCAGACACCTTTTGTAATTATTGTTAACACATACATATTTGAGGTTATCAGGCTTGGCTCCCGCCTGCTTCATTTACGCCCTCGCAAGCTCACAGCTCTGAAAAGGATACATTATGTTTTTTTCTATGTTGAGTGTTTCATCTTGCCGCCCTAAAAATAAACGAGACATGCACTCTTTCACTCCTCATGAAGATTTATTATAATCATTTCACAATGATTTATACAGTGTACTCAAAGCCCATACAAGATCTGAAGATCTTTAATCTGACCGCACCAATTCCCTGCACTAAAGGCACAACAATGTCACATGATGTAGCCTTCAAGGAGTCATCAGCATCACTATAGGAAGCATGAGCAAAGGGTCCGCATGTAGACAACCCTCTAACTCCAAGAGTGAGATATCAATGAGGATTTTTCTCCTCCTTTATTGTACAAGTGGGCAGAAAACTTCTATGACTGGGGACTAAGTGAAGGACAAGCTGGAAAACATTAGCAGGTATAGGTCAAGGCTGATAAACTTAATAGTCTAAATGCGGGATGGACAGAGCGTGTACCGTGTTTAAAAATCCTGTCTAGAGAGATATCATCCATATCTCATTGATGAGATATAGAAGAAGCCTAAATATTTATTTGGTTCTCTTGTGGTAAGGAAAATGGGATACCAGTGGTCACAGTAATTTTTTCAGGATTTCCCTTGTCAGGATCATCTGTTCTTCATCCATCAACAGAAGTCCTCAGAATTGTAGCTCTCCGTTGTTGTGGGAATACATATGCCATAATCCTGGGCTACCATGTATACATGTAAATTCAAGATCATAGGTGATAAAGATTAGTTGAATATATGTAAGGCAGGATTTAGATGGCTTGAAGGAAATCTCTCATCATCTCAGGAAGTGGTTTGAGGAACAAGAATCAAACGACAGGAGATAGAACTTGCATCCCAAGAGCTTATATATTAAGGAGCAATAACACCTGAAATATTGACACTTGGATATTTTGATGGACCCTTTCTGAGGAAGTTATGTAGGTTTTTATGTGCACACACCCCATTACACCTAATCATTTTTATATTAAAATAGCTGTATTGAGAGTGTATTTTCTGGCTCAAATGAATAGGCCCTTGGTGAAATAGAGCAGCTAGAATGGGATAGAAATAACCTAATTGTATCTCCAGATGCTTTCGTATTATAACCCCATGGTCATGATTAGACATTATTCAGAAACCAAGCTTCACGAGGATGAAAGGCTTTTGTGGCAGAAATAATACATTTTGTATCATTAGCCATGGATTTCATCTCTCTAATAGAATTCAGGAGATACAATTTAAATTCAATTTTTATTTACACATCTTTTCTCATCCTAGTATGTTTAGTCTACCCTCATTTTTAACCCTTTGCATGCCAGCAGGGTGAGTGGTTCATTGGGACTTTGTAATTAATTTTTTACAAGGTATTTGCATTTGCAAATACTTGTTTTAGCAGCGGAAATGTCATTGTAATTGTGTAAATGAAATTATATGCACATGGCAATACACACACACATTTGAACCTTCTTACTTGGGTTCTAGGATTGGAGTCCTTGATTAAGCAAATTAAATATTTTTTTAATTGCAGTGCTGACTTTCACGTGGATTGCATTGGCTTTTTTTTATAATAGTATTCCTTTTAGTACTGGGTCTCCTGGAGTAACAGCCGATGAACACCACTCTCCTCCCATGAGCTCTTTTGGCCACCCTTCAGGGGACATAAGTAACATCACATACCTTACTGTATAACATAGCAGCCAGGAAAAATAAGCTCACATAGTACTGAGTGATCTGGTTCTGCTGTTAGGGAGAAACAGTTTTTATTTAGCCTACTTGATGTGATTTTATTAATTTATTATGGTGAAATCTAAATGTTAACCAATTGCTAAAGTTTTGGATAGTGTTTCCATTAACAGTTATAACGTATCAGGGATAGCCTTAATATGTTGTGGCCCCCTTTTACGAGCAAGCGAGTAACCCAAATATATTCAATTTATAATCAAATGTGCTGATTACAAATCCAGCCACTTTGTGGATCTTCTATGTTAGAAATTGGCCTTTTTGGTTCACATCTCCATCACAAAATAAATACAGTCAACAGAATCGATACACAATTTGTTCCCACCATGTAGATCAAGCCAAACAGTTTTGTGATAAACTAACCTACATGATTCCGCTTTGGCTAACAACTATCACTTGGGCATTCCTCTTCTGCAAGGTGTGGGTTGGTTGATGCTTTAGTAAATAACTGGAGGAAGATACAATTTCTGTAACACTCAACCTGCCTAAAAACCGGAATTACTTCTATAGTTAAAAGTTTTAGTTACAATATGTGTTAACTAGATTGCTGTGTTGAGCTGTACATTTGTAGAAGGAAAGAAAACTTTTTCTTGCCTGATGTGACCACTGCTTATTCTTGGTCTCGGGTGAATTTACAACAACTGTACTTTCTTTGTCAGGTGCTAATCCACCTTCCTAGTAGGAACGATAGTTCAAGCTAGGTGAGGTTTGTAAGGTTTCCACTGTTTTTATTTGTCTTTCACTACACATTATAAATAGCCGAGCATTGAATATAATGGGTCATGCTCATTTTGGCTCTACGTCTGTGTTAAATCAACTTAACAACGTTATAAACATCAAAAGAAATGTTCCTTGTAGCCTTTTCTACTACCTGTGAGAGACGTGAATAGAACTAAAATAAACCTGTTCTTTTATAACAGCAGAAAACAAGATTGGGAAAATGTAAGCCACGTTCAGTGATAAAAAACAAAAGTGTCTTAAATGCAAATCTTTTAGCTCTCTGTGGCAGAAACCTAAATAAGACCAATTGTACTATATAGTCGAAGGATTCAGGGAAAATAAACATTCAAATTTCCAATGACTGTCCTGAAAAATACGTTGTTTTATGTATTTACAGTGCAAACTAGTTTTAACATTTTGTTTGCTAACACAAGTTTAAGAGGATAATTGGTAATTAGAAAACCCTTTTGCAATTATGTTAGCTACGAATTTCCTTTTGTGACCCCAAACCCCTTTTGTACATGCATATCAAAGCACATTGCTGTACAGAGTTGGTTACTAGTTTCAATTTAAGGATAGGTAACCTCATTCTGGAATGGGAATTCGGGGAAGGTAACATTGCTATGCAGTGTGGATTAGGAAGTAGATGCCTTTGTCCTTAAAGGGAAAGTACCATAGAAAAAAAACAGCACAATGTTTTTTAAAAATATATATTTTTAATCTCATTAATCTCAGGTAATAAAAAGATTAATGGGGGTTCTCCTTTAAGACGTATAACACTGCCATGAATTGGGGATTGGGAAGCAAGTACTTTTGACCTCCAAGACAGTTACAAGTACAAATCTTTGCTATATGAGAAAGATTGTTCTTTAAAGAATCCTGAATTATACTTCCTTTCCCACAATGCCATGCCGGCCCTAATCTCACTATTTATTGAACCTCTTGAAGAGCAGATGATTTATCCACAGTGTTTTTCCCTGTATGGTAGGGCCTTTCCTTGCTGATTTTCTATTTCGGTTAATATCTATAATATATCCCCATTGAATGGGACCTGCAATACACTTTTAGTAAAAGGGATGGCATATCTGATGAAGTTTAATGGTTTCTGTAGAGCAGCA
Organism: Spea bombifrons; assembly: GCF_027358695.1. NCBI lineage: Eukaryota > Metazoa > Chordata > Amphibia > Anura > Pelobatidae > Spea > Spea bombifrons. The sequence goes on along the minus strand of NC_071089.1, from coordinate 28,355,540 downwards.
CAGCATTAATCAAACATGCTTAGGATGACAATACATTATGCTAAAATAGCAATGTTTTCAAACTACTTAGACTTTCCCAAATCTTATTGAAAGATATGAGAGATATCAAGTGCTGGAAGAGTCATTTAACGGTGATTGAAGATTGTACAAGTTGCTAAGAGCTATTTATATCTTTGACTCAGACTCTATGACGGCTGTAAGATACATCATACTGTCTGCCGAAGTGCGTTTTTTCTCAGTATACCAGCGCAGGGTAAGATATTGAGTCCGTCCAACTCTGTTTCCTCAGATCACCTCAAGATGACTACTTTGTGTCAATACCAAACCTCTAATTACCCAGAATCTTAATGATAAGCAGTGACCGTACATTGTGACTCAAATGGATAGCACCACCTCATGATCAATGATATTTTCTGCAGTGGGACACTGGGGGGCTTGATCATCCCTGCTGCCCTAGACCATGGCCAGAATACTTCCCTGGGTTGGAGAGGTCCCAGTACCTTCCCATGTATGGTTATAGTTCTGTACTATATGACAATATCGCATATTTAAAGTTCCAATTAGATAACTGGGTTGAAGAGGTCCCTGTACCTTCCCATTTACGGTTATAGTTCTATACTATATGACAATATCACATATTTAAAGTTCCAATTAGATAACTGGGTTGAAGAGGTCCCTGTACCTTCCCATTTACGGTTATAGTTCTATACTATATGACAATATCACATATTTAAAGTTCCAATTAGATAACTGGGTTGAAGAGGTCCCTGTACCTTCCCATTTACGGTTATAGTTCTATACTATATGACAATATCACATATTTAAAGTTCCAATTAGATAACTGGGTTGGAGAGGTCCCAGTACCTTCCCATTTATGGTTATAGTTCTGTGCTATATGACAATATCACATATTTAAAGTTCCAATTAGATAACTGGGTTGGAGAGGTCCCAGTACCTTCCCATGTATGGCTATAGTTCTATACTTTATGACAATATCACATATTTAAAGTTCCAATTAGATAACTGGGTTGAGGAGGTCCCAGTACCTTCCCATGTATGGCTATAGTTCTATACTTTATGACAATATCACATATTTAAAGTTCCAATAAGATAACTTTTATAATTGCCTAACAATTTATAATGTTACACTAGGAGACAAGCATGAGTAAATTAAAAGAGGTAATGTGCAGCAGGGTTTATTTTACCATTAACCAGAGTGTAACATTAGCTTTTCTTTGTACTAATTGTATTCATTTTAGTATGCGTAGGAGATTTGCCCACAATTGACTGGCAGGCAAAATGATGAAAAAATAATGAGTACACAACTTTGGTCACATAGATAGAATAGCTAAGCATATGAGGAAATTAGAGAAGTGGAATCTATAGGCTTTCCCTCTTTATACTACAGTGGTGATTTATTGGAAATATGGAAAAATATGACAAGTTCTTTCCAAGGTTACAACTAATCTGTGAGTCAGGATGGCATATGTTTAATGATATTGAAACATACTTTCCCTGATGCGGAGTTCCTGTAGTTTACAAAGTATTCAATCTGCAAAGGTCTTCGTAGTATATGATCACTGTGTCCGGTGTCCTATTTATTTTTTAATGAATAAAGGCATACACAGGCAAGACTGATATTAAAGCTCAGTATTACCTGAAGTGGGTAATTCTCACGTCTGATGTAATTTCAAGCAAGTCACTTAGGGACTATATTTGCATGGAAACCAAGAGGTGTGAGACTAGGTCAGTTAAGTGGGGTGGTAAAGGCGTGGGATGTAGGTGGGACCAGGTAAGTAGTCGGCCAAGATGCTGCCAAATCCACCCATGCAGTTACAAGGTGGATACCATGTAAATTTAAAGGGACCTCTCAACGATCATATGCATTAAAGTACATATGATATCCGGAGTGTCTCTTTAAAGGGACTATTTTTTCTGGGGAAATTTAGGCGGCAGGTAATGTGTCTGAAATGTTAACATTTTTTCTAGGCCCAGTTTTAAATAATTAAAATATTATTTATAACATGTAAGGCTCCTATTTGTCTTTGATCTAGATATGTTTGTATGCTGTGTTCTTAAGCATAATTAGTATAGATTCAGTATTTTATTATCCAACATGAATCAATCAGTCAGTTACATTGCACATTATTAGAGATTTGGGTGCACTCTGATAGCTTGAAGGGCAGGCATATGGTATATCTATATTAAGGTAGTAAATTACATTTTGGAGTCCCAAGGAGCTGAGCATTGCAATGATCTTCCAATGAATTTTCCACCCTACCTGCACTCAGCCAGTTAACGTGTTTTTACAAAATCTTTGTAGTAGTTTGTTTGAAAACTTAACTAAGCTTTACTTGAAAATTAGATAACGAATGAATGAGAGAATGAATGAATACATTTAGCAAAATATGTATGTCTGTGTGCATAAAATCAGTAGAATTGTGGTAGAGGCACAAACAAATTAAATATTTATAACCTTGGAAAATAAATCAATCCTGTAGTGAATGAAACTGAAGCTGACATTTATTAGATAACCATTTTGGGAGAGGAAATGTGAAAACTGGGAAATAATAATGAAAATTCCAGATTATCAACACCTATGGCTTTTATATCCTTATAATAATTATTATGATGGATTTGCTGTTTTACAAGAAGATGCTACATAAGTTCTTTAGCTGAATATGAAACAGGATAACATTTTTGTAGTTTGGCTTAATAGCTTAATAGCTTCAGCATCGTAATAAAGTGCTTAATTAGTGCTTTATACATAAACTAATAATTATACTTAAACATGCACTTGCTCCAAGGGTTAACCGCATTAATGGTGTACAATTGTGCTGATTAAAGTTATGTTTAAAAGGAAAATGGCTGGAGGTGCTAAAAGGCAGAAAAATACATAGCTTTTACAAAGGTCAATCAATAGGAGGCCCCAATCATTTTAGTTTTTCACATTTTTAAAAACATATAATATGTGACAATCTCCTTAAGATTCTCAGGAGTGCCCACATATTTATTGCTCAGAGATTCAATGTACATATGTTATATAAAGATATGTTAGCATGACCTTGCTATTGATCCTTCAAGTCTGTATTTTTGTGTTGACATGTGAATATTATAATACATTCAAAGAATCAGTATTATAGTATTATGATTTTAAAATGTCAAATTTTGAAATTTTAAGAGTGAGTGTTACTACTATCCCAATTAGATAATGATTCAGTCTAATGATTAAATAAGCCTTTGGTCGCCACCAAAAAAGGGAGACATCAGGGGAGCAAAAAGAGACAAAAGGATTTGGGTTCCAAACAGGGACTGTCCACTCTTAAGAGGGATTCTTGAGAGTTATGCAACACATGTTGATCATAACCTAGCTTTGTGGTGCATTCATATTCTGATGGAATTTATGAAATTATTCAAGGTTCCATCCAATCCACTGTGATCAGTTGAACTTTATTAACAAGTCATACTACTAAATAATGTCAGGTAGAACATTTATTATGATGATCCCTAGCTCATTTCAGGGCATACAGATACATCCCCATTGATGGCATTGAAGAGGTGAGAAAATTCCACTAAGGTTTAGCTATTGTCAGTGTATTGGCTTTCATCATGTAAACCAGTACTGTCCAAGTTATTGATGGGACAGGCCAAATCAATATGTCATCCAGCAGCACAGGCTATAAAGCCAAACACTTGAATAGATGATGTAACCTCATACATCTTTGACAGTCAGAAGACCTTAAATAATTACAACCTTGAAGGCTAGAGTGGACAACCCTTGCTGACTCCCCCGCCAGACACAGTAGACGCTAAAACAACCTTTTTATTAGGATATATTGTCCGCATTGCATGTTTCCATAATGAACTGGAAAAAAGTATGTGAAGAATGAGAATGGAAAACATGCTGTCACTCCTGGAATGATATTAATGTTTTTCTATGGGACTTAAATAAATGTGTTGAGTAGCCTAGACAGGAGGGTTACATTTGTTTAGACAGCAGCGAGAACTCTCTTAACACAATCTTATTAGTGTGCATCACAGCTGGGAGTAGCCATAACAGTTTGGTCAGTAATCAATGTCACAATCTGCAAAAGCTGTTTTTTGGGGGGCAAAACATTAAATGGATCTTCCTCACCTACAATTAACAAGTAGCAAGTTCAGCTTTTGTTTTTCATCTGGAAACCGGTATGGTTCCATTAGGTAAAACCTTTGTATACAGTATATCTGTCACATTCATAGTGTCTTCTTCAGATGTTTTAGGCTGGCAATCTATCTTTAGGTCCCAAATATCTGTCACTCTAAGACCCGGCCCTATTGCCCGAATATATACATACCTGGCGAGTTTGACACAGAGCCTCTGTGTGAAGTGTTGCTCCCATGGGACCCTGGGATATATATATATATATTACATATACTACTGTTTGTATGTGTCTGTACAACAACAGTCAGCAACTTTTGACACGCATGCCATGGGTTTTATCATTTCTATGTACCACTAGAGACTTAAAAAATTATTCAGCACGTTAAGTTGTGTTAAGTCTATTTCCAGAGGGTAATATTTGCAGCCTAGAATGCTGACACTACAAATCTGCTTGTTACTGAGTCACACCTGTCTATTCATTGGTAATGTAGTTTAATATCACTTAGTCCATCTGGATACAACATACTGAAGGGAAAGGAAAATTCCCCTGGCAACCACAGACTCTTGACTTTGTTGTTTGTGTGATGAGCACTTGTAGCCAAATCTCGGATGCATTTCAGATCTGGTGTTGGGAGGGAAAACAAATATGTTTGCTAATCCAGTTTCCTTCATACTATTCTACTGGCATGCAAAATGTCCTGTGCAAGGGTATTTCAAAGGCGAGATGTTCATGTATGCTTTATCTATGAAGAAATACAAAAACCTTCAGACAGATGATGGGGTGGCTTCGGTGGTATGTAGGTATTCAGTTTCTTTAACCCCTTAAGGACAATGGGCGGGCCCTAAACCCATTGAAAACAATGAATTTTGAGCCCGTACATGTACGGGCTTTGTCATTAAGGGGTTAATTTTTCTTCCAAAAGTTGTAATATCTTCACATTGGACAATTCGTTACTCACAATAGTTTTACTTCTATCATCTCATGCAGAGGTCCTCCAGCAGCGTGAGTTTCCGTTTCTCATCAAATGCCCACAATTAACTAACAAAGAGCTTTAAATATACCCTGGGCTCTGGATTTTACTGTAAGACAAATACTAATTGACCATCCTTTTAGTCATCTGAAAACATACATGTTTTACGTGCTGGAACCTCTGGTCTAATGGTCTAGGCGCAAAGGTGACAGCAGGTCTAGGCGCAAAGGTGACCTTCTGTAGCATATAGCATGTAGCAAGAAAGCCATCTTTGACATATACTTTTATGGAATCAATAAGTATCTGGATTAGTCTGAATATAATAGATTAGCTTTGGTGATACACTCTACTCAGCAACTTTTGTAAAGTAGACACCTTGTTCCCTGGAATATTCTTACCATATGTACCTAGACAATGCTAGGAATTTCTTGGAATACCATAAACCTCTTTTCACAACCAAACCGAGATGAATTGAATTGCTGTGCTGCAGTAAATCACAAGCTGATGAGCAGGAAATACAGAACGAGAATTAAGAAAAATGAATCCAATATTCACTTTTGAAAAGATGAATACTTATTTGATTTTCTGAGGTCTAACAATTTATTCCTTGAACTCCTAGGGGAAAAGTAATCATTTGTGTATAATGGAGAAAATACAATGACAACAAAAGGGTCTTTTATCTTTCTGTTTTTCATTCGAAGAGCTGATCTCTAATAGAGAAGCAAAAGAACTCGGCACAGCAGAAGTTTAGTGTCTGACAATTGAGTCGGACTAAAGAGCCCGACAGTTAACTTGAATGTCATTGGTGTCACAGGTACACATGATTTAGCACAATCACAGCACTTCTTTCATCTTGCACGCATCCCACGCATTCAACTCTAATATTTGTCTTTCTGGTTTATTTGCTTGGGTAGCGTTAAATACACTGGATGTGGTTAGATGAACTTTTCAAGTGATTTAGTCTAAAATGATACTGACTAGGTCACAGAGAAGATCAGTGGTCCCACAAGCTGAGATTAAAACAATAAATAAAAGAGAGAGAGACCAGTCGACATTGTTATTGCATGGCTTTCTGAAATGCAATATTGTACTGGAATGAAAATATGATTAAAACAATAAGAAAACTGCTGTAATTGTCCAGTGTTAACGTGTCTTCATTATATATATATATATATATATATATATATATATATATATATATAATTTATTTATTTTTGTCTTGTGCCATTTTTAGTTAAAAAAGTAATTTTTACGTTTAAATCTGTTATTGGGAATCATTCCTCTACATCCACTTGGTTCCAAATGTATTTTGGGATCCCAAGTACAGATTTGGAGCAAAGACATTCACTTCTTGCACACATATTCGATTTCAAGGTAGGCAGTGGAATAGTAGCAGGAGTAAGTCAATTGACCAGTCATATAAATATTGATATATTAGATAGAATTGTTATATGACGTTTAGGGACATTTGCTATGTCCCCAGTGATGTCAACACAGTGCCATATGGCATAACACAGAATGCAAGCTGTGTTGAGGATCTTCCACTTGTTTTAGACCTAAATGTCTGTACCTCAAAGCATGTGAGTGTACATATGTGAAATTGATACTCATGTGCAGCTATTTTATGGACTAAATAAAGCCAATATGCCAGCTTTGCATTGACCTTGCACATTCCTGCTGAGAAATATAGATGTCATTAGTAATAGGTGTTGCTAGTGGTGATCTTAAAGTGCTGACTTATACACCAAGAAGCCCAGGATGTCCACTGGCCTACATTGTCCCCCTTAACATTACAGTTATTTATAGAATGCCAGCAAATTGAGTACCGCTATCGGGGTAGAGTGAAAATAAACAATAAAGTTACAAATTAAAATATATAAAATTGGCATACTGGTAGAGAATGTGAAGATAGACCTGCTCAGTTTCCCCACAATGTATATGCATAACTGGGAACTTGACCTCTCTTACGCTTGAGTGTCTTGAAATTATAGCTGGTTCCAGAGTCCTGTTTAATATCCAGGTAGGGGAGCTGTATTTGGCCCCATCTAGTCCATGCCCAGGTTCTGCTCACTCCAGCAACTGGGGTAGAATCCTCTGCTGAGCATCATATTCCACACTCATAGAATGGATACAATGAGCCTCAAGTCAGATTGTGATTTGTTTTTGTTATGTTTTAGCAGAAGCAAAGTATGCAGATCGGATAAGTACCCCCATTTTCCAAATTACCCTTTTCCACTTTGTGTAGCTGCTATTTACTGGAACATTTTAGAAATACAAAATACAGGAAAGAAAAACCGCTATAGATGGAAAAACAAACAAAACACTTAGACATCAGGCTGGAGAAATTGATCTGTTTGGTAGATAATTTTTTTCCATGGCATTTTTTTTTCGTGTTATTCAGAACTATACAAATGAATCACCAAATCAGGATGTGTGAAGTTGAACGGAGACTCAACACACTCACAAGGAATGACATGCACAGCGATCCAGGTCCCTTCAGTATCTGAAAAAGCTGAACCATAAGTCATTTGCTCAAACTTAATTATAAAATGAATACTTAAACGTTGTGTTCCAGGGAGAAGAATGGAGTCTGACAATTATCCTTAGATGACTCAGATACTGAACTGTAAACATCAGAGGACATTATTTACTCTGATTGTGCCATGTTAGTTTTATTGAATGTTAAAAGCAGCCTTCTTTAATAGTCCCTTCTGTGTGATGTTGGCTGTCAACATGAAATTTAGATTTATTCTCTGAATTTCAGCAGTAACCAGAATAGTAAGCATTAGATGGGTGGGTAGATGTATCACGTTCCACTAATAATGACAGACAATTGTGATCTATTGCCATTAGAAGTTGGCTAGCCAGGGCCAATCCAGAACATGTTATTGATTCAGTGACCTATCTAAACCTTAATTGATTTTAAGTAGAAAATATGTGGTTTACAATTCAACTACCAAAGTTACAGTTGTGGATTCCAGACTATTGGTTCTAAAATAAAGCTGTGTTTAAAACAGTCGAAAACAACTTCTAATAAGTTATTTTCTGGTTTGTGTAGAGTAAAAGAGGTTACTTTTTTTTACACATGGATTTTAGCGATAACAAACCAGAAGGTGTGCCTAAAGAAATTTAATGTACCACTTAAAGCTGGACTATACCAGTCACACTTTAACTTTTACCCAGTGTAAAATAAGCCACACTGTTTCTTCTTTGCTAAATGAAATGCCACTGAATTAGGTTAGACTCATATGTTTTTACTTTTATCCAAATATTTGACATATGAATACACATGTGACAACTTACCTATATCAGTTAAAATGCATCAAGCATGCTAACATTAGGACGTATAAAGTACTCACACTATTGCCTGTGCTACATTGGCTCCTAATGAGCTTCTGCTGTGGCAATGACCTATTCTAAAGTTCATTAGAATTCCCTTTGCTCACTGTCTGTTGTGCTGTGAATATACTCTCGCTAAATTTTTGCCTTTGCAGTCTATCATATTAGTGATCTTTTTTTTTCTACAAAAGTCTAGATTGTAGAAAGACAGGAAGAAGCATTTGACCAGTTGCCAGTTATGTTAATATGTACCAGAAATAGTTATTGAGATGTGAAATTTAGGATACCTTCCACTTTACATGCAGATATATATTTTAAGTTTTTTTCTGCATATGATAAAGTGGTGTTTTTAGTACTAAAAGAAACAATTTCTTGATTTTTTTGACATTTATAGTATCATGCTAGTTAACAGAAGTAACAATTACATGCATTTGTTTTTTCCTTGTGGTGCTTTACTTGTTTCGTTATTGTATTTGATCCACTGATTAACCAAGAGATAGTATTTTTATTAGCAGCTGCATTGGGTTTTTTCCTGCTTCGTTTCTCTTTTTGTTCACTCGTTTTCATCAGCACAGTTCACTGCCTGGTATATTAGTTAATTTGCAGCTCCTATACTTAAAGTAGAGATGCCTGCAGCAAATATATATATTTAGGTAATAGTCCTTTTAATTGCAAGTTGAAGAATTTTAGTAACACTTTTAATTCAATTTTTAATGGCTAATAATTTTTATGTTTTTTTTTATCTAAAATAGGCAGTATTTACAAATAAAAGGTTTTAAAGTCAAAATTAAAAATCACATAACTGGTACAGGTTAAAATGAATAATTCAGTAACTGTATGATTTGTGAGTCTTCCGTTTAATACATCTAGTATTGATAGACAGATGTTAGACAGATGATAGACAGATGTTACCTTACAAATATATTGAAAGTGGTTTCAGCAGCATCAAATTGTAGTTGAGCACTGCTTGTAACGACTACTGTGTCTTTTTCCAAGTGAAGGACCTTTAGGATTCATTCCACTATATTCTTGGACCAGCAGTAAAAAATTTATTTTTAAGTAGTCTTTGGGAAGAAATGATCCAGGCATTTGTTTGAAATGGGAGGCATCAAATAATTCATGTTTTTGTGTTATTAGCATACCTGGGAACTCCCTGGGTTTGACCCTGAGAACCACTGGAGAAGTGCCTCTTCTCCAGTTCTCTGGGTGAACACTCGATTCCTCTGGGTCACGGGAGCGGGGTCTTGACACTCAGCACCCATTTCTCCTTGAAATGGGGTTGTTTCCCGAAATGTCAGCCGGAACACCCCCTGACATCACCAGGAGCACCCCTAGCATCAGCGTGACCGCCCTCCAACGTCAGTTCCCAAGTATGGTGTACACTTTTGCATCGTAGCCAGAGTTGGATCATAGTTAACAGTCTATTGTCCTAGATTTTAGACAAATCTTGAAACAGCCAATCAGTGGATAGAAAGTGCTCCCATGGAAATCACATGCACACGACGGACTGAACAGACCCCCTCCCCTTTTCCGAGCCAGCGGTAGAGCTGTCTAGAGATGAGCCTGTTCAGGGAGATGTGTTGAGATGCATATGAGGGCTTCTGCTGAATCACCCATGCATTTGCAAAAAAGGACAACATGAACATTTAAATAGATCACACAGCTATCGTATGGATTAAAGTACATTTAATGCTTCAAATATTAGTTCAAAAGTATTGTATAACCAGGTTGTTTTAAGAATGTCTGACCTTTACAGAAAGCTTGTAGACATGATCAAATATTGGAACAGCCTGTGCAGTTTTGACAATGTAATGGTTAATCCCGGTTGCTTGTTCTAGCAGTTTGCCATCTAACACTTTAAGATCATTGAAATAATTGAGTTGGTACTAAGACTGTAGGGGACGGGCACATATCTGCAGCAACACTGCAACATTATTCTTATCACAGAGGGAAAAGTAATGGCTCTGTTTGACGTTTGACCTGGAGCCAAGCTGCTTTATCTCCCTGTGCTTTTGATACAGAATTAGATTCATTGTGAACAGACAATCCATGCCCTGAAAAAGCCTTTTCATTTTATTCCATCTGACATCAGGAGATGAATTGTGTCCCACAATGTCACCCGGATCAGGCTATGAACCTAACCACAGACTTTCTTTGACCCTGTGGTCCCCATGTTCTTGGGGCTATCTTACTATCTGCCCTGGTTACAACAGAAGTAGAAACAACACAGAAATCCAAAAATTCTGAAATATTGGTTTGATTTTGCTATTTTACTTAAACGAAACATGACGTTTCCACGTATTTAAGGCTTCAAGGCTGTTTTACTAATGGATCCTCTGGAGACTTCTCTGCAATTAAACCTCTGCTGCCTGCTTATATAAGAACCCAGGATGCTTGTTCTATACATAGTACAGAAGATCTATTTTCACATTCCACAGTCATGGTAATAGTTGAGTAGATAAGAAATTCCCTCCCCTTACTTCACTGTGTAAATGGCAACGTTTGTTTTACATAAAACGCATTGCCAACAGCGTCATGTGTCCAATTTTCTAAGCTGCGGCATGTATATATATATGATAATAAGTCCTTAGTACCGCGAACACAGTGGACTGGATGATAATTATCAAAAATCTCTTTGTAAACAACATATGGGGCATAAACTGTTTGACTTGAGGCTACCGAGCAACCCTGAGCGAGCGTATGAAGAACTTTCACCTTGACTACCTTTTCAGCTGTAGCTCTAGAAAAATTGTCCATGACTAAATATGGGTCGGGACAAATATATTCCAACCTTACTTAAAGTCTGACCCTGACTTTTAATTTTGCTCATTGCAAGCCTTAAACTTATAATGCCAGTAAAATTGGCTCAAGGACGTAATGCCAAAATACCAGTAAAAATGTCTGTAGGGCATGATACTGGTTATCAAACAATTATATTCAATAGTGTATTTTACTTTCAAGGTAAGTGGGCCATCAATTTAAATCAAAAGCCGTTAAAGGCACTACTGAGTTCTTCCGTTTGAAAACAATGACCATACCTTGGAACTCTCCGGGTTTGACCTGGAGATTGCAGAGTCAGCGCTGCTCCTCCGGTTCTCATCCCGAATCATCCAGGTCACGGGAGCGGGGTCTTGGCACGCCCCGCTCCCCGCCCATTCTTCCTTTAAATGGGGGTGTCAGTGTGAAGTTCTGGCCATATCCCTCAAGGGATGGCTCTGGGTAGCCGGAGCCCACAAGTTCGCAGGTATGGAGATGACATACTGCGTTACTCAGTTAATTGGTTACCCAAGTCTGTCTTATTATAGAGGTATTTGCAACATAGCACTGCAGATAGCACTAGGCCATGACATGAGGGAGCTGTAATAGAGCTGAGGCCATTTGTTGACAACCAAAGTATGGTATTTACTGTATTCGTGGGTGTAGCTGCCATCCAAGTATCGGGGCAGGGCACGTTCCAAACAACCTTTATATGGTGGGGAGTGGGAAGGAAGTTGGTGGGACTAGGCAGTTAGTGGGCTACAGAATTGACCCAGAGCCTAGAGGAAGCAGGGCTTCATCTGGAGAGTTCCGAGTGATGTTGGTAGGTATCGTGAGTTTTTAACCAAATGCCCCTGCCATTTTTATTCCAAGACATGTCTACTGCATTTACCTCTAGAAATTTGGGTAAATACCTTCTGAAAGTCAACAACCTTTAATAGCTGATAAAAACCCTACACATCATGATGTGCCAAAAGGTTAGCAGGTAATGCAAACTCAGGGTAGCCATTATTTATGCAAACAACAATTTTAAGAAGTATCCATTATTATCAAAATAAAAGTGGCCATTAGTGTCCCTTTATAACTGAAATTGACTCCTTGTGTTTTCTTTGATTTGAATTAATAAGCGTAGTGATGAATTTCTGCCTAGAAGCCTTTCAGTGAGCGTGTCTGTTGTTAATCTAAAAGGTCAGAGTGTATGTAAATACTTTGCATTAATATGCAGTACAACATATTCCATCACTGGGAATAGTCATAGAGGTTTCTTCCAGAGTATGAAATGTTGAATTAGTGTTAAATGAATTTGAGCGATAATGAATTGTAACCAGTTTGTGAAGCCTTTTTTCCTTGAAGGTACCAATTATGTTAATGGCTCTTATTATTTTGTCAGGCCTAGGGGACTTGTAGCCAATCTATTAGTATAAGATTAGAATCAAGCGAGATTCAGAACGTTTAATGGCTCGTTAAAAGTTGACTGCACTGACATTGCTTTTTAATAGGTCTAAAAGCCACCAAAAAGAATGAATTTAATAAGGCAGGAGTATCCCAAATATACTTTTGTGTGTTAAAAAAAAAGATTGCAACGAGTAAAGTCTGCATAGAGATATTTATATATGTATTGGATGTTTAGTCTTTCTGACATTATGTAAATGAACAAATTGCATACTATTTTGTTTAATGAGTGCCATTCTAAAATACTGAATACATCAGTGTTATTTAACTCACAGATCTTCTAGACTGTAAGCTTGCTAACTGGGCCATCTTTACCTAATGTATCGGTTTGTCTTACTCCGTAAATTCTAGTTTTGTCATTTACCCTAAATATGTTGTAAGAATCGCTGCGCAAATTGTTGGCGCTATATAAATAAAAGTTATTAATAATAATAAGTAAAGCAGATTTTCAGCAAAGGTGGTGGGAGCTAAGAAAAATACTGAGTAGCCCGGTGACATGGGGTTGAGTATGTCCCTTCTTCAATTATGGCTTCGTCCAGACTCTCCCAGCGCATGCACAGCGACAACTGGTCGAAGACAGTGGACCAGCAGTGTTTCAGGCAATCGCTGGTTTATTTGAATGTCCGTGTAAAAGAATATATATGTTTTAAATATATCTGCTATATTTGTTCAGTAAAGCAGATGTAAAAAATATTGTTTATATAATTGCATTTATCAGCAATAGTCTTTATAGGGTCACTTTAATGCTTGCCATGAACATTAGAAAAGCATATTATTATACTTGTATGTAATATTTTCTTGTTAGAAGAAACTGTAGCCTAGCCTATTGTTGATGATCTGTATTCTGTCTTAAGAAGAGACCTCTGAGGTCCTGAAAGCTTACTAAATTGGTACTTGTGCCTTTCGGTATCACTTTCGACTAAAGACTCAATGTACTTTGTTCCAAACACACCAAGACACAAGGCGAGTTTTTCCTTAAATGTTTTTAAGAGTTTTCTACATCCTATAATCAAGTGTCACAATAAAAGCTACTGTGACTCTTATCCTGTCAATCCCAAACATGCTATTTGTTTACCAGTCTTGAAGAAGGTAAATAAGGCCAGTGTAAACAGATATCTCCCCCCCTTATGAAGCTGCACAGATGGAGGAGGTGAGGTTGACAGGAGGCATTAGTGTGTGCAAGTAGATGGAGAAAACATTCATCCCAGCAGTCCCAGTTTTTAAAGGACAGTCCCAATTTTCAAGCACTAAACACCCCTACTGTGCTGCTATTGGGACAGTGGGGATCATAGGCCAAATCCTCTCATCGCCCATGACCAGTGTAGCAAGCTGTGACATTGATTGAGGTTGTTTATCATCACTCCCATTTTGTTCTGTGATGTAGCTGGACAGGAATAGTAATAACTTCTGCTTCACCTCCCACCCCACTGTAACCACGACTCCACTGAGGTGTCTCGATTTGCACCAGGAAGTAGCTGGAGCCAGACAGGAAGTGCCACCAAATGCCACTCCCTTTCCCTTTGATTAAATGTTGCGTTTTGCATTCAGTATAAGGACGCTTTATCATGAATTAGAAACCGAGTTATCTGAAAAAATGAGTATTTTATAGTTTGTGTTTTAATGGTAACCTCTTACCTCCCCTCCATCTTGTGAATTTTGAGTCCTGTTTACTGACGCTGTAAGTCAGCCTCAGGTCCCTGACATCTTATAAAAGCAGTTTGGACCTCTAAGAAATGAGAGCGTCTGCTTCTGTTGTATTGTCTGTGTTATAGTTCCTTTGGGTGGCAGAGGCCATGCACTACTCAAAAATAAAGATATCACAAAGCAACTGTTTTTAAAATATCCCTTTATAAACCAATTCAAAGTGTAATTGCTTCTCCCAGGCTGCTGAAATATCATAATGTAAACTCATATATTATACATTCTTTCAATATATGGAACGGACATAAATATTCATCATCTATACTGAAAGCTTATTCGTTTAGGCCCAACTTTAGCTATAGCTTCCCTTTAAGACAATGAAGAACAGGCTTGGAACTTCAGTACCTCGATAATATTAGTTGATTTAAAATATGAAATTCCAGTGGGTTAGAAAGATCACAATTCATGTTTTTTTTTAAATATTTACATGCCACGTTTGGAAACAGTACACTTAATCATACATTATCGCATTGTGATTTTGCAGGAAAAAGCTTTAGTTTCAGGAGAGAGGTAACGATGGAATTTAAAGTATTCAAGCTTCTTCTTCTGGTTTGGTAAATTACCGGTTTTGTGATATGAAAATGTTTCTTTGTATAGAGCAGACTCAGTATGCTTTATGCATCCTGTCTCCGACAGAATATTGTAGCTAGTTTCATGTTCACAAGCCTCTGAAGAGATTGATGTACTTTTGCGAAATGTCTTTAAATGACACCACTGGGCCCCATTCTCTGGCTAATTTTCTGGCTATTACAGTACTCTCGACCATGCAGAATGAACATTATTCCAGCTAATCATTAACTTGTTCTTCTCCCCTCCCTCCTCGGGGCATTGCAGACACATAAACCCCTGCAAATATAAACAGAATAGTTTTTTTTAATCCTTTCATCTCTAAATTTTTGCGACCTGATACTGATGATTTTAATAACACACCATGTGTTTGACCCTTAAAAGTTTAAAAGCAAATGATTACATAATAAAAAGTTCACAGAATGACGTCATAGAATTCGTCGGCTTTATCAGTGTGTGACGCAGTGCATATTTGCTAATGGAGACCATGTTACATGTTTCACAGATGCTAAACCTGATTTGGGACACTTAGCAAAGCATGTAGGGTCGCACCCCGCTGTGTTGGAGTGTTATTAAGTGAAGGTATTTGAGAAGTCAATCTTCTGCAATAGAAGAACTTGACCCAGAGCTCCAAGAAAGCAGGGCTTCATCTGGAGACTCTGAGTGAAACCCAGATAGCTCTGATGTATTTAATGTCTACTGCATTTAGGGAAAGACCTTAAAAATGTCAGCAATGTTGATAAAAACTCTATATATCATGATCTGCCGAAAGGTTATTAGGTGATTCAAACCAAGAGTAGCCATTGATGATAAAAACAACAATTTTAGGAAGGATCCCTTATTATCAAAATAAAAGTGGTCATTAGTGTCCCTTTATAACTGAAATGGACTCTTGAAGCATTAGTAAGTGAAGGTATTTGAGAAGTCAATTGAATTTCAGTGCTTTGTCTGTAATCTTTATACGCAGCCGGGCAGCCTCTAGTGGTTAATGATGGGCACGATGGTGAATTGTAAAGAACATACATGGGCTGTCTACGTGAATGTCTTTGGCTTCTCTATTACTGTATGATGATCAGAAGTCTACTTTAAACATGGACACTTATAGAAACATATACTGTACGGTTGCATTGGTGCTCTGCATGAAGCATTTTTATCTCCAGTTAAAGAAGACATCTAGTCATCCTATATTACGTCATTCATTTTCTGTACATTTTCAACACTTTGATGATTATTTATCAAGGGTTTTACAAAAAAATCTAATACCTGCTTAATAAACCTAATCACTGTTACTTTATTTATTGTCAACTGTATTTTAGATTATGCCCCGTCTGGCTTTGGATAATGTTAGTTATAGCTCGCGTAGGAAGCATGACAGTGTTTATAAGCCCCATAAGAGGGATGGAATGAGAGCCAGCCCCTGGAAGACTTTGTTTCATTGCCAACTGCTTTATTCTCAAGACATTTCCTTCGCTAGGGAGTAAAAAAAAATATTTTTATAGAAGCGGATGAAACCTTTCTGGAGTTTGAGATTCATTTCCTAATGATGCTAGACTTCAAGTCGTTTACTCCCACATCTTCTGCAATAGAGTCAAGAGTGTATTTCCTAAGGTTAAAGGCAGGTTTTTCAATAATCATAATTAGAATCAGTAATCATTATGGAATGGGCATGAGGCCTGCCAGGTAGGATTCAAAAGTGTCTGGCTAATCACTCAACTATAAAAAATACAAAAGATACTTTTTTGAGCCACCTCAGTTATCGCGCTGTTACTAATTAGCAAAGTTATTAAGCAATTTGCCATCAGATGTCACATTTCTCCACGTACTATTTTCATACACACAAAAGAATCATTTTATACAGATTTTAGTTAATTTGTACTAAACTTTTTTTCTTTTTAGCATTTTTACCTTTTCATCTGTTTTGAGGCATCACTTTAAAGGGTTTACAAGACTGCTTGTATCTGGGATTAAGGAAACATTTCCGTAGAAATCAAATCCTCTAGATATGACAGATGGCTTGGGCAATTTCTTGTGTTTCATCCGACACTGACAGCCTCAAACCTGACGTCCTCCTCCTCTGTCATTTTTTGGCATTCGCTTATTATGTCCCTGCTTTTAGGATAAAATTTTGCCGAGGGATAGAAGACCAAATCACATTAGCAACACAACCAGTATCACTACTGTCTTTTAGCGCAACCTCATACATCATTACACTATGTGCTCTTCAGGGAAGGATTATTTCTCTCTTTTTATATATTTTTTTTTGGTTAGTTCTGAGTTATTCTGCTGTACGAAGAACAGTGTTGGAAGCCTGTGCAAATCAGACATAGGAAGGATGGGGATCTGTGGATTATCGCTATCTGTTTGTACTGCTCAGCACTGCAAAACAGTAATTGAAGAAATTGTCAATCAATAAAAATTATTCTGTATTAAAGGGACATTCCAGCCATTCTATGCACTTTAATCCATATGATAGCTGAGAAGTCCCTTTAAATCCATGTGATGTCCATCTTGCAAATGCAGGGACAAATCTGGTCAAAGGATAAAGAAAGTCATTGAGGATCCTTCTATTAGGCTGTGGGGCATTCTAGAAGTCGAGCTTCTGAGCTTATTCCAAAGTCTTCACTAACAGGTCCCTTTCTACAGATGGTTGTTCCTACTTCAACTGCTGTTCCTACAGAGCTTTACTTGTCCCTTTAACCCTATAAAAACTATACAATTGTGCTACTTATTTTTTGTATTGAGTGTCTGCTATAAAGTTGTGAAGAGCAGCTAAAGGTTTGTAAACAGAATAGTATTGGTGCGTCTTAATGGCAATCCCTTGTGTCCTCTGTGTGCCTTTAATTCCTATAGCTGCAAGGTCCATAAAGCACAGCTTTAACAGCGAGTGGTCCAGGGGAGCAGTAAACCAGGAGTGGATGAATTGAGAAGGAGGACTGTGTTTGCAAGATTGTCTCAGCCACTGAGGCTTCCATAAAGCTCACTTGCATGAATGTCACAGCCCATTTGCTAACAGCAGGTTATAGCGTGCGTCTGGGCTGTCCCTTAAAGGCAATCACAAATATCTGAAAAAAAGGCAGAGAAAAGGATAACGTTCAAGGTGAAGAAGTCCTTACGCCTGTGGTTCCTATAAAAAATGATCAAAAGGGCCATTGGAAGAGATATGCGTGCGAGCAAAGGCATGCTGTGTTGACTACTAATATCTGAGTGTGACAAGGATTTTCACGTCCTTTCCTCACTCCAGAATTTCACCCCCCCAAGGGAGGTATTGAATGGAGATAGAATAGAAACAGAGGGTACATGAATATAATGCGCTTTAGGGAGGGATAGCTGGTAGACTGTCTGTCAGCAAGAATGCATAAAGGATCAGACATCACGGACGGCTAGAGCACATTTCACATCGATGAGCAAAATCTGACAAAAGTTTGGACATCTCCAGCTGGATGAGCCTACAATGTGCAGCTAATTAGCTATACAGAGCTTCACAAGGCTTATAACAGTCACGCTCATGATCAGTGAAACTAGATCTCACATTCTGTTTCTTCCGGTCATCTGCTTCCTACCTATTTTTATTATTTGTCTACTGCAGTTAAAGCTGTGAAGGTATCATTCACTATAAGGGACGGGAACTATACACATTTATTGTGTGATTATTGTTTCTTATTTTGCGTGATTATTGTCTCTTATTTTGCGGAGCAAACTTCAGCAACATATCTTCTCTATTTATTAAAACATATATAAATTTGAATATATTTTAGTCCTATTTGAACTACCCAATGAACATCTGGTACTTTCTTTTTCCTGTGTAGAATGTATGCAAATGTATACATCTGCTTCAACTTGAAGGTCTGATCGTATTATTTATTGTTAATTATTCAAGTTTGCTCCTAACATTGACCTAACGTTCTCTACCACATAACAAGTTCCTGGCTCCCTCATTAACTTATTGTCGGAGAAGGTCTAATTATTTCCTGATAAATCTTACAAGTAGATATTATAATACGATGCTGTATAGTCTGTTATATTAAAAGAGTAACATATTTTGAAGACCCTTGCATCCAAAGTCAGGCTTCTTAGTAATCTTGTTGGTTTTGAAAAGCTTTCTTGCAACCTGAGTAACCGTCTTCCAGAAAAAAACATTGTTATCACTAGTATATCACAACTAAAATCCATGCGTGCATACAGGTGACGTAATTCCGCATATTTTTACCTCCTGATAAGTTAAACAATGGTTTGGTTGCCACCATCAGTGAGTCTTTAAAATACAATCTTTGTCTTGGACTAGTAAAGGAGTCCTCTGGCTCAGCGTACTTAGAAAGTTCCCTATTGTAACTGAAGCTTTACATTTCTTTTTGCACGTCTGGAAATTCTCAGGTAAACTCACAAAGTGCTATGTTTTAGGTTTAAATAAATGTATTGAACATATATCTCTGTCCCGGTGTACAAACAGGGCATTAGAGGAAGTCTCTGCTCTTGCTATTTTTGAGTCTACTCATTTTGAATGTCCCTGTTGCTAAATTAGAGATAAATGCGGTAAATAGAAACAAATGTTCCCATCTAGTCAGGAAAGATGTGCACAGGCCTCGAATGAGAGATGTGTAACTTCGTGAAACGTTCCTATGGGACTTTCTAGCCTTCTGTTTGGAAAGCTTCTCACTATTCTCCGGTGCATTGTTCCACTTAGCTGACTGATTGAGAGAGGTTGCTGCAGTTTCAAGGTTGCAGTGATTGAATTCTGGTGGTAGAATAAATATATAATATTTTCATTTAAGATGGATATCAAATAGATTAGACTGGGGGGAAGGGGGCTCAGGCTACAGCATTCTTCTACCGTAAAGGTTTATGCGATTTGTAGTTCACAAACAACTAGAGTACAAGTAATGGATTTACATTCCACTAGAGAATTTAAAAAACTTTCATTTGGAAATGTTCATTTGGATAAGCCTACAACGTGTCTCTCATTAGCTAGTAAGGTCTATAACACCTAAGTGCCTTGGTCTTTACGGGACAGTGCTGTCCAGCATAGCTGCCGCAAAGGTCTAGGGTCTGCTACTGAGTGCCAACAAGTGGTTCTCCAGGTGAAGTTGGCATGTGATCATGCCCTGCTCTATTCACATACCCCAACATAGGTGTCCCAATGTGACCTTACATATTTAGGAGTGTGAGAGTCATTTTCATTATTAATTATTTATGGATACAATGCTACTTCCAGTACTTCCAATTCCTAGCATCCAAAATGTTAAAACATCAATAACATCCTAATTTGGTTTATTTAGCAATTTTGGTTCCCTGTTGTATTGCATTACTTAAAAGTCAAGCAACTAATGGGCCAAAAGCACACACCTAGTAACAAAATTAAATATTTGGATATATGACTCAGTGGTCAGTGTGTGACTTCAACCGCACTAATACATTTCACCAATCCCATTAAAAGTGAAGTAGCTATTAATAGAGCTCATTCTTCTACCACTTGTTTGGTTGCTCAACATGCATTTAAAACAGGTTTCATCTACCTTCTGCATTAACTGTTTATAAAGGAACGTTTCTGGGATATAGGGGTAGTGAAGCTGTATCATGGTTAACCCCAACGTCTTAGACGATACACTTGCAGAAATTAAACCAACCATTGACGACATACATGTAGGGCAATTGCCCTAGGGCCCCTGGTGGCAAGCAGCTCCCACTCGGTGCAGTGCAATTTAGGCATCTGCACAGCAGAGCAGGAATACAGTGTGGGGGCCCAGGGCTCTTCTCTGGCAGCGGGGGTATTTGCAGTGATGCAGGGAGACTCCATTTGTGGCTCATGATTGGTGATGATTGAGTTAGGTTCCTACTTCCTGTGGTGTGACAGGATCAGCCAGCTATTGATTAATGTAGATGCTGAAATCAATAATAATATGAGCTATCAGGTACTCCAGAGCCCACTCTTCATTTTTTAACTGTAATGAGAAATGATATTGAGTATATATTGAGAATGCTGGAATAATGATGAAGGATACATATTACTACAATACTGATCTGGTTCATAAATATTTGTAATTATGGATATTTATTTATTAATCTTTTTGTGATCTGTAGTTAATGATGGATGTCAATGCCAGTGTTTCTGAATCTGTTATTCCATATTTATAGATACCTAGGGGCCAGTTTTACGCATAAATAAGCCAGGAAGTATTAACAATGCGAAAAAAGAGCAATTGCTCCAGGGCCCCTAGGGGACAGAGTTATCTTCCTACTTCGTGTCATGTGACAGGATCAACCAAATACTTTGTAGTCACATGTTGCAATTAGTAAGAGTGGAAGCTGCATGGCTGCCTGCTGGTAAAGAAAATCCAAGACTCATGGTTTCTGTGTGTGGATCGCCCAGCCAGGAAGCTGCAGCAACAGGAAAAGAGATATTTTGTTGCTTGGGTCCCTGTTTATGGATGTTAGTGTGGTTTATTCACTAAAAGTAGTTGGCAGGAGAAATGCGGTTTTAACACCTTAACCTCAATAGGACTCCGGTGGGGTTCTCCTACAGGACGATATTAGCTGCCTTATAAAATGCTTTATTTAAATCAATTCCAGTTGATTATATTGCCAAAGTTCCCTTTCGTGGATATAAGTATGTGTGTGTGTGTGTGTATTTATGTTGGATATTTGTGTATGAATGCACGTGGTTGAGCCTTTTAATTATATCTGCATGCACATCATAAGTTCTGGTTCTGGTAAAGACGATGAAGGTGAGGGTAAAGGCCCTCTTCTCCTTTTTGTATCAGTCTGTTATTGTTTGCAGTTTTAAATTTATCCTGGCTCTGATTGCAAAGCGCTACGGACTCTGCTATATAAATAATAATGTAACTTATGTTGTGCCAGTGTACATGAGAACTTTGAAATTCAGGAGTGATACTACTTGTTTCATTCAAGTTTTAGGATGATGTAGACAAATCAAAATAGCGAATCGCTACAATTTTCAGATGTTTAATTAAAAAATACATTAGTACGGTGTTAATAAAATGTAATTGGTTTGCATAAAGTAACAACGCATAACTGCTTTGATGATTTATATTGTCTTTAAAATCTCAGTAAAAAAGAGGAACGGCAATAAGGAGAGTGTGTAAAGTAGATCTATGTGGATTTTCTGTTTCGCTTTCATCAAGACCCTAAGTGTTATTATACTGGAGAAGCCACTAGAATGGATATTAACTGCATGACTGTTTATAATTAAGTAGGTGATCAGAAGCTTATGAACAAATAAATGTTGTGTGTAATTGTAGTTTTCCCGGGGAACTATCAATAAGAATTATTAACTGTTGCTATGGGAGCGCACCTGTAAGCCGGGCTTCATGTTGATATTGTTTGCCTGCTTTTATACATATATTCTGTACTTTATTTTATTTTAAAGAGTTATTTGAAAATAATCTTTTGAAAACATATTGCTCTTATTTCATTTTTTCATGCTTCAGAAACAAAGAAGAGGTAGATGAGTTTAAATGTTCATCCTGTGTGGTTTGTCTGTATTTGAGCAGGAGAAGGAGAATATTTTCGGCCTAAAATTAGTTGGCATATATTGAATGCCACAAACCAGTACATCTGTACCAATGGGCAATCCCACATAATATATATAAAAAAAATTGCCCCTCTGATGTTGACAGCGCCAGCATCTCCTGGACCTGCCAGGGTTTACGTGTTACAAGTCCCAAGGAGATATATATCATCTAGGAAGGTACTTAAATGAGACCTCCTGGGTTTTGATGGAGATGGAACCCTTATAATACAACAAAAAAATCTTGAGTCATTGGTCTCTACTTAAACCCTAGGTCTCTCTCCCAAAATCTAGTTCTATATGGTAATGGTTCTCCTTGGGAAGGAGAAATGACCTTAATATAAAATGAAAATTATATGTGTATGATTTGCTTTTATTTTTTTATGAAGTATAAGAATCTATATATACCTTAGTCATACATTATAATTATATATTGCCAGCAGATTTTGTAGCGCTGTTACAACAGGAGACATTGGATTGTTTAACAAAGACCATTTAAAATTAACAATGCACGTTAAGTCATAGTGGTAGAAATGAACAAGAGGGCCATCTTCTTGCAAACTTACAATCTATTGGCAGTAACAAACACATTGTAAGGTTGGCCATTTGTTAGTTTATTAGCCATAATGTCAGTGATTTTTAGATGTTCCATCATAAAATCACCTTGCAGTCACCTAATTGTCATGTGACACAAAGAAAGGAGCTAATAGGTTGTTGGAAATGCTTCTTAAAAGTTTGTGTGATTAGAGGAAAATAAACAATTTTTGGTAGTTTCTGTTGGGTATTACCTGCCCTCCATGGACAACAAAGCCTCAAGGTCACAGGTTGCAAAAAACAGAAGTAGAGTTAGAGGATAATAGGTGCTAAGCCGTATGGGTATGAATAAAATGTTTGCACATTTGATGTCTGCCTAAAATGTTTGCATTTGACGTTGGCATGAAGAATAAAAGTTCACTTCAGTTCAGTTATTTATACAGAGGTAAGAGTTTGTTCCTTGTTTAGTTCCTGGCTGGAATTTACAGGTTGGATACCTCGGCAGCGTAGACAGCTTAAGTGTTCCAGATACAACTGTTCTGGACAAGTATGTCCTGGATGTTTGGAGTCATTTGTACCCTGTAGCTCCAACATATGCCTTATTATTCCAAGGCTATACTGAACATTGAAGGATGATTCAGAAAGATTGGGGGGGGCAGAGACCGTACGGGAATCCAATTTGCATATGAAGTAGAAGCGTCGAGTCTGTTCGCTGTACCTCTTCTGTTGAGTGGTCAGATAAGATTGATGATGCTTTAGTAGTATGCAGCACCATACGAACATGCTGTCTCACATCTTTAACTGTTTTCTAGCTATTTCATCTGTAGGCAATTATTCTTGAAGTCAAATAATCTTTTATTTTCACAATTGTACAAAATTGAATACGATTTGTCTTACCAAGACCTGGTACATCATAAAAAAGCAAGTCTTTCTGCGTTTTCTTGTATTACATTCCCCGTCAAGAAGTTTGCGTGCCGTTTGCCTAATTATATATATATATATATATAAAATAAAAGCTTTCTACCTTTTTATTATGAAAGTTTAAGGCAGTCAGAAGTATTCAGGAAGCCACTGACTCCATAAGACATTCTAAAAGACCACAGCAGTGGCTACACGTGGCATTTCTTGCATTCTTGTAGTTGCCTGTGACTCATATCTAGCCACAGACAACACGCATCTAAAGTCGCAAGCGTACATTCACATCTCCTTAGCGTTGCCACTTGCCCTGGTTTGACAGTGACTTTTTCAGAATCCCAGACTTACCTCTTTATGTCCATGAAACCACCAGGATTGTGGCGTATTCCAAACAGAGGCAAGGCTCAGTGGAGGTGCGGAACTTTGAGTTACGTGACCCAGTAGTAGTAGTAGTAGCCATTGTGTGAGCTGCATTAAAGTTGGCTGATGACTCGGTAACAGTAAGTGTGTTAGTGTGAGTGTCTTTGTGTTAGTATGAGTGTCTGTTTGTAAGTGCATGCCCATGTCTTTCCTCTCCTCTTCCAACCCCTCGCCTTGTTTTTTTGTGTGTCTCTTTTCTCCCCTTCTCTCATTTTCATCACTTCTCATTCCTCCTTTCCCTCATATCCCTCTATTCGCCTGTTTATCTCCTCGTCTTGTCTTTCATTGCTTTTCTTCTGTCTGTTTTCTTTCTAATGAACAAAATGCAAAAACCTTTTTGTTCTAAACTATAAAACCATGCACCCTGGTCACGCACCTGGGAGCAACCATTCAAGGATTTATGTGAGTGTTTATGTAAGTGTATGCAAGGATTTCTTTGGGGGTTTTTTTGTAAGAGCTAGTTGGCTATAGTGAATTTGTGAGTTCTACTCTTATTTAACTCATGTGCGTTTGCTAATGTACCCACTATTATTACTAATTCATGAGCATCAACATGATCTCCCGAACTATGCAATATTCAATATATAAAGATGTCTGCGGTTTATTTGTAAAGATATGGTACATTTTACAAATAGACAAATTTGTGTGATCGTGCTGTATATTGAATATATGTAACTAGATGTTAACTTTAATATACCTCCTTATTTATGTGCTGGAGCAAAAAAATAATTGAAATGCCTAAGTAGGTGTAAATATTACACGGTTAAATAGTTTGATTTCATTGGAGCATCGTTGAATGATGCTAAGGTGGATTGCCGACTTATATGCCCACAGGACTGACAACAGCATTGCTGATTTTATTTGTTGAGTCTTGCTAAGCGAAGTGAAAAGAGCAGATATATTTTGTTTTCCACCCTGTGCATATTTCTAGGAGAGGGTTGAAATAATTTCGTTTATATGTTCATTTCAGCTCATTGGAAGTTAGGCATGCATATTAAATAACTGTATTTGGGTGCCATAGGGACAGGAACTAAAAAAAAACCAGAAGTACAATGCTGTCTGGATAGATTTAGTGCTGTTAGACTAGGCACAAAAGTGTGGGTATAGAAGGGGATGTAGAATGAGATGCATCAACAAATAGAGGATTAGCAGAATTGCATTTAACTGGAGTCACACATGGTCCCCTCTGTGGAAGGACTGCTTCACACAGCTATGCACTTGATAGATGACCTTTAAGTGTATGTCTTCCGGTATGTTACAGTCATAACCACCAAGGATAGCACAGAACATACGCTGTTCAAAATCTCTTGTGTTGGTTATTGTCTGAAAACCTAGTAGTTTTGGAATGATCGCAAGCGTCATTAATGGTCTGTTCATGATTAAATGTATGGAAGAAACTTGACTAGAACAAAATACACTTAAAGGAAAGTCCACCTAAAAAATGTATTTAAAACTAAGCAAATCCTTTCTACGTTTAGGTGTGTATGTGGAGAACGCATCATCATCCCCACTGTTTATCCTGATGATGTCTCCCACACCAGATTCTCAGAATGATATTCTTTTGGTATTGCATGGAATTCATTCACAGTCCTAATGATAGCATGTGCATGTATAATCAAACATTGAGTCTTTAGTCAAAAGTGATGCCTTTTATATATTTATATGAGATAGCATGTGGAGGAGAAATGCTATGGTAGGGAGATGAGACAGAAAGATGGGACTGCCGCTCGTTAGGAGAAAAACCTTGGGAGGAATGTTTTTATTAAATCGGGAGTGTTTGGTTCGCCTGGGAGATAATTATAACAGGTTTTCTTTGTCTGTGCCAAGTTCGCTTTTCTATAGATACACTATATTTTACTATATTATTTTTCCTTTCACTAAACCTCTTTTACCTTTCCTAAGATTTCTGAATTCTCCATTTGGTACATATGCTGTAGGTAAAATTTTAAGTGGGGCATTGAAAGTTAACTGATTAAAAGGGGAACGATCCGATCGATCTTGACACATCTCTCACCCTGGACATCAGTATGGCTGTATGGACTTAACTAAAAGGAAGAGTGAGAAGTCAATACACAGGAAGCACTTGCGGCTGTTAACCAAGTTTAATAACCAGGTCAATACGAAGCTCGTTTAAGTATGTTCTGCTCAACGCTTCCCAATAAGTCAAACCAAACAATACAGGCTAAAAATGCACCATATATCTTAATCCAGTTATTTATTTTTTCTATTTCTGTTGCATTCTTGTTTGGAGGGTGCATCGCTATTTCTCTATTTGAATAAAGGGATCAGCACATAGTTTCTTAATTAAGCTAGCTTAATTGAAAATATGTATTGCAAATCCTCTAGAGAATGTATTGGACAGTTATGCATTCGGTAACCTCTACTACTTAATGGTAAACCCTATAGCTCTGGTTAGGTCAGCAGTGAGCTACCATGTTAAGAGATATCAAGTTTTGCTGCGCTGATTGATGTGTAAGCCCCCCTACCACGTTAACCTGCTATGGTCTGTAGTCTCTGCGTTGATGCTTTTATAGTATACCAGTATTACCAGTATTATTAAGTTCTTGTGGACCCATCATAGACATTCACACAGTCACAGTGGTTAATTATATTCTATTTATAACACCGTCAGGGTCGGCACTAAAAGTTGACCTGAGGACCTACAGCTCGTCTTCTTCTAATTCCTGTTTGTCACTTTAGTCTGCCATGTAAATGATACCCTTCTGCTGCTAGGCAGTTTTTGGCTTGGCTACTAAATCAGCCTTCCTGACCCATGCAACTGATAGATAGCAGATGAGAGCTGTGAAGTGAAGCTCTTTCTGCATAGGAAATGATTCCGGATAAGAGTTTTCATCTGGGGAAAATGTTAATGCAAGGGCATGGGGTCAAACTGACACTTTGTAAAGGTGGACAGCTGTGGCTATCAGATCATTTTACGGAATCCTGCAGATAATAACACGGAAAGAATCAGCGTGCATCTGTGGGGAACTGTTTCAGTTTGAGCTTACTGAGGGTCTTCTAAATATTAACTATTTGTTACTCCATCATTAAGATTAGATTGTAGTGACATGCTAATGGTGATGACTCTAGTAATGGTCGTTAGGAAACCTTTACTTAACAGGGGTTACAGATATTCTCAATTAAATCCACTTAATTATGTCCAAGCAGGTATTTCACCTTTAGTATAGCAGTGAGAAAGGCACCTGTTTTTATGCTCATATATCATTGAATTAGAGCAAAATATGAAGGAGTCAGCTCACTATGTGATCCTGAGAATCTGCCCCCCGGCTGGCTTGTAGCAAATAATGTCAATGGGTTAGATTTGTACTTTAAGTGTATTTAACCACCATCTGTTTCCCTTAAATATTTTCTCATATCTAATCCCCTACTTACGGCACCTGGTGAAATGTCACCTAAAATTTGATTACTGGTCGAAAAAAATAAATATTTAAAATTTGGTGCATCAATTCTATTCTTAGAGCAAAGAGGCTATGTTGATAAAACTGCATGTAAGGCAGTCTTTATAGCTTTTTTTTCTAAAGTAATGTAGATCTGTTTCCCTGCCATATATCAGAGCAACTTTTCTTACTCCCTTGCCCCAAAAATATAATTAAATACATTCAGGTGGGTATACCATAACTGATAGTAACAAAGAATGTAGTCCACAAAAGACCAGCTTCATTGTCGGATATTCAGTCCTTCTGCCTACTCAATTCCTTCTTAGATCTGCAATATTAACCCTTTGCATGCAGAGAATATTGAGCCCTGGCACAAGGGTAGATTCCATCAAAAGATAATTTAAGTGCTGATTCAGTGATTGCTTTCAGCATCCCTAATTACAATAACAATGACAAATTTTAGAGAATGCAAGAGAATTGCACCCCTGTTTATATATATATATATATATATATATATATATATATATATATTGTGTATATATAGATATAGGTCTCAGAGGACTTAAGATACTGTAGAGTGAAGCAGATCATCAAGGTTTTTGTGTTATCATATAAACAGGGTAGGATGATGTCTTCTTCATCACTTGGACATCAGCCTGACATTTTGATGACTTCAGCTGAAGTGTCTACCAGGATACTAAAATATCCTAATAGTTGAAATAAGTGCTCAGCGGTATTTATCAGCATAGTGTAGCCTTACACCTGCTGTGCAGAGCATTCATCACTGATACAGAAAGACGCTTCGAAACATAGTAATTATTGTTAAGATAAAACATTGCTGACGGTGAAGGTTGAGTGAATCACAGTCATTTTAAATACACTTTAGACCTTTTGCAATGATATTGTGAACAAAACTTTGTACACGGAATACGCATTTGTTGCATATCGCTCTATCCATACATATAACCTGTCAGGGTTGTTGTTCTTTTATAAATTAGAAACCCTGGTGTTTATATGTGGAAATTCAAGTACGCTTTTAAATCTTTCCCCTAAATATAAAAGATTGTGATCACATTTGGTGGCAGTAGAGAGGAAAGGTCAAAAGCCATGAGGACATCTGCCTCCTGAAGTAAGATTTTTGGAAATTAAGAATAATTTCTTCAAACAACCTATTGACCCATACAATGGATAACTCCGAGTAGCTCATGGGCACTCATTTTTGCATCTTAGCTATTTGCATTTCAATAAACTATTATATAATACTTTTGTTTTGATCTTATTTATTCTACCATTTGAATAAAATCATAAATTACTCTAAAGTCTTACATTGGGCCTACAGTGATAAAACATTTCTGATGACATGACCAATTAGAGGATCTAGTATACAACCAAGTTATTTGTTATGTATTTTCAACACCTGTGGCCAGAGTTTTACTGAGAATGATTTAACCAGAATGTTGGGGACATCATTTCATACGATGATTAAAGTAGATTTTGTTAGTTTTCCCATTCTAATTGGCATGAGAATAAAATAACTTGCCATATTTACATTATTTTCAATAATAACTAAGGCCCAAATCTATAAATGTAGAATCTTATGCCCGAACAAACAAGAGCAAAATATTAGACTCTGGATCTTAGTCTCTAAGATATGCCTGTGTCATTAGGTTGTTTTTTCCCTGAATAGGATATATTTTACTGCTATATTTCAAACCATGGCTCCTTGTTTCACATACAGGAGTCTCTGAGTAGGGAGTCAGTTTTGCTGAGTTTGCAGAAACTAATAGAACATCACCTGAACATCAAATTAATGAATAGACCAGTGGATCCTCCAATAAGTGATGCTAGGTCAAGGGGCAGTGCGAGAAACAAGTTGGAGTGGCTAACTGGCACTGTTTGTACTACCTCCATTTTGAGCGGCTACTTCTCACCTGTGACCTATCTCGGTTTATATATTCCAATAACTGGACTGTAAATTTGATGGGGCAAGAGGGAAGCTTCCCCCAGCATCACAATTTGGTCCTCTGAAGCAATACCCTTCAGGTGCCAAGTACCCTAGCTATGGTTCTGTCCAATAATGCAATTTAATTATTTGTAGAACAGTGTGTTCTTGGTAATTTTACATATTTTTATTGAACTTGTGTTCTACAGCGATACCATAGTGATTCTGTATCCACTGTTGTTCTAATGCAAGAAATGTCCTAGCTTGAGATCACTTACCAAGTTTAGAAAACAATGAGATATCTCTGAATGTTCACGTTCTTTCTTGAATTGATCAAACATAATTTTTCAAACAGATAAGAGACATCTATAGGGACTGAATTAAGATGAAATTTTAGATAAATTGGCCCGCCAAAGCTATATGTAAGTCTGGGGAATATTGTTCTATAATAGATCTACATCCTTTAACTTGTGATACGGAAAAAAGCATTTCAACGCCAAGCTAATAATAAGTCATGAAGTCTAAAATGGACCATTTAGACAGTTGAGTAGCACGTGAAGTACAATTTGTCTCTCTTTGTCTCGTCACTGCAGACAGTAAATACAGGAGGCTTTACTTAGTTATCATTTAATACACTATTTCTTTAGAGCATGAAGACATCGGCTCACGGTGTCTGAACTGATTAAGTCAAAGCCAGACTAGATGTGTTTGTTCAATGTCCAATAGCTTTCATAAAAAGAGCGGAATGTAAGCACGCTTAAACCTAGTTAAATCAATACCAGCGCAAAATGGACAATGTTGGATGGCCCATGGTATTCTTGGAGAAATGGATGGCTTGTTATTTTAACAAATATATAGCTGATGGCGTGAATTATTTGTTAAGTGTTCTTTGCAAAATAAGAATGCATATTTTAAAAGCGCATTTATTATCCGTGGTATTATACAGTTATTATAAAGACAGAGACGTTTGTCTTAGCGCTGGAGTAGTGGTCTTTAATAAATAAACTTCTGGATACTTTAGGATAAATTAGTGTTATCTATAGTCCAGCCTAAAATATTAATTGATCTATAACGTCATGGCATTTACAAGTTACGATTCCTTTAACAATATGTGTTATTCTTTCCCACATAGTGTAAATCTACATCTTTGCTGACTTCTAAAAGCCTTAAAGGTCTGTTTTATGAGAAATTGTGGGTTAACAGTAAAATCTTCTGTTTGTACAATCCACTATTATTTGGAGAAATGGCAGGGTTAATCCTGGGCCTGGCACAAGCTCCCACGAAGCAGCGAAGAGCCCACATTTTGTGGCCTTGGTGCTAATCAGCAGACTTCACCTGGGAGATATTTCATTCATTAAAGTCGGGCAGCGTGTGCCGTGAAATTAGGGCAGTTCTATCCACAATGCTGGCAATGCCTCTGCAGAATAGAGGAAAAGGATTAGAATCTGTAATTGCGAAGAGAAGAATTAAATCCAATTTCATTATGAGCTAACACCTGATTATAAGCGGGTAGCTTAAAAACCTTTTTTTCCCTTTCTGCTCCTTTCAAAGTCCTTTGCTTCTAATAAATGAGGTCAGCTCAGCAATAGGCATGACGTTATTACACTAGTCCTATGCATTTTCCCAGTGCATCATGAAGTAACTCTTTTTTCTCACTCACAATTTGCTGTCCAAAAGTTTGGTTTTAGATTGCTCTTAATATTGCTTGCTGACCGTTGTCCATAAAATAATTCTGATCTAATCTTGTTTTATATTTTATAAGTTATAGATTCAGACAGGGTTAAGAATTATGTGACTTTATGGTGGATGTTAGAAAACATCTTCCATCATTAACGCCAGGTGGACAGGGCTCAATAGGCTCAGGGAAAAGGGAGAAGCTGAGCTGGCTTAAACTATGGCTGGAGGTTCATGATATGACTCATAGTGGATGAGTTGGCTTACCTCTGACAATCCTTGACCAACTAGGCCTGGCTAATACATCTCCCTTGTGATATCCCGCCTGGATTATTGCAAGTCTCTACCAACCGGTCTCCCCCTCTCCCGCCTTTCACTGCTTCGGTCCATCCTCAACACTGCAGCTAGATCAGTTTTTCTCTGCTGCCGTTACTCATCCACTCCGCTATGCCAATCACTTCATTGGCTCCCCATACCCTTCAGAATCAGATTTAAACTTCTGACCTATAGAGCCCTCAACAACTCTGCACCCCCATATATCTCCATTCCCTATTAGCTCCTCTCATGACCTGAGGCTATCTTCTACTGTTGTTACCTCTTCCTGCTCCCGTATTTAGGATTTCACCCACGCCACACCCCTCCTGTTGAATTCTCTTCCCCGTTCCCTCAGACTTTCTGCCTCATACGCGACTTTCACAACCTCTCTGAAAACCCACCTCTTCTGGGAAGCGTACAACATTCCTTCCCAATACTCCCAACCATCATTATAATCAAACCATCTGAATAATCAACAGCTTCAACACATCATCAGAACCAGATCAACTCATCCCCATCCAAGCAGTCCTCTCCTATTGTCTCACTTCCCCTTCAACCACCCACTAGATTGTAGGCTCGCAAGAGCAGGGCCCTCTTCTTCTTTGTACCAGTTTGTTATTGTGTGTGATTCTACATTGTTCTACTGACTGTAACATCGCTGCGGAATCTGCTGGTGCTTTGTAAATAAATGTAATAGAATGAATACATAATTTCTGAAACTGAAAAACCCAACTGCCCTTTATCCTCAGTGCTGTATGGGTAAATAGCCTGCACCTGGAGGCTTTACTGGAGGAAGTGAAAAGGCTAAGAGCAATTCTTAAACTGGATTTCTGGATGTCCCAGCTTGAACATTTAATTCATAAATAATGCTACCTGTGATCAGGCAGACTGTATCAAGAAACCCTGGCCTGTTAGTGGCCTTTGAGGCCTGAAGTTCCATGCTGTGGCCTAGAGCATACCCACCATACATATGATTGGTGGCATAGTTAGAGGTAGAATAATTGTATTGAAACACAGCACTGGAATGTGCTTGGCTTCAATACATCGCATGGTGGCCACATGGGACTGGCAGTTGAGCTCTGTAGTGCAGAATCATAGCCCTCAACCGAGTTCACCCGCTCTGATCTCTTTCATTCCCAGGATCACCATTGCCCATAAATGCAGCTTGTGGTGCAGCAGGACAGTGCCTAGAATTCTTGACTATCTTGGACACTTGTGATTCAGGCCTCACAATAAAATAATATATCTTTTTAAGGAAAATATAATTAAGGTCTCATCAGAGGCATAATACTAAATGTTCTCACAAGGACACATCAGAAATCAGTTCAATTCTTTGGCTATAGAGAATTGTTGATTCTCAAAAATTAAATATTGATTCAAAATAAGCCTTTTTCAGTGATGACTTTCTTTTAAAGATTTTTTTAGCTGCATCTCTGTATTTTATTTTACAGATGCACTACCAAGATCACTGAATAAGCTACAGTATGTAGCATGTTAATAGAATGGAAGATCTGTCTCAGTGGACATTCCTGATAGCTATGTCCCTGCCTCCCTAAAACAATGTCTGTATTATTAAACTGATAAATAGCTATTTTCTCACTAACTCTCCCTGTAATATTGACTTTATAAAAGTCAATAGTAAGCAAAACAACGTCTGCAATGGCTTTCCTAAGTATTCTTCAGAAAGCCCTTTCAATATCGGTGATCCATCAAATTATTTCATGTCATCCAGCTGTCCACTTTCCAGAAGGGATATACATGCTGGGATGCTGATGTCACCTGCGAGAACCAGCCATTCCTGTTGTCAAACGATATTCTTCTGTTGCCCAGCCCTGCTGCCACCGCAGCCCTTAGTCATAGGAAAATGGGAGCCCACCTCGGCAGGCCAAATTGTGAACCAGCACACAACTCTCCCTCGTCCTTGTGATCTTTTAGGTGAAGTGGAGCGCCAAGATATGAAGTCATATCCTAGTTCTCTACTTCTCTCAGATACCAAAAGCTTGATGGAAAGTGGGAGCCCCCATCTCTTCCAGATTTGACTATTTAACACCTTAACACCTGGTGCAAACAAAAAACAACAAATAGATAAACAAATAGATAAACACCTCAATGCTGACAGCACAAATTTCAGATTTTGTTTTTCAGTTGTTAAATTATAATTATTCTCTAAGGAAAAAATGCCAACAATTAGGAATATTGTGTTGGTCGAGGCAGTATCCTATTCAGAAACTATAATGATATGAAAAATGTATGTTCATATTTTTTTTTAAATGTGATGTTTCATTAAAACCACCTGACAAAATGTATACAGAGGAGACATAACGCTGCAGTACAATGTCTTCAAAGTTATGAAACATGTACATGCTACCACCGTTCACCTATAGACCATAGCGGTTGTTATAGCAACACTGAATCTTAACAAAACAGGAAGAACAAATGAATGTTCTGCAGAAGAATAAATAAAGATTTTGATACGATGAGATATGTCATCGTAAAGTGAATTACTAGGCTCTCCAACCAGCACCTGTAATATAAATTCTTATTTTCTCTCCCGTACAGAACCAACGTATATCACCATGGCTCCCCCAACCTGTGATTTGTTGCCTAACTGCACGCTTACTGAAAAGGATTGCAGCTATGGATTCCGATTAGACCAGAACGGCTGCCGCATTTGTCAGTGCAAAACCCGTAAGTGATCAGCCCTTACAGTTTTCCTCATCTGTTCCTTTCTTCATCTACTCCATCTTTTACTTGTACTTTTAAAAGTATTTAAATGATTGAGTATCTCTTTTATTGAACTGTTAAGTTATTATACAGCTAGAGCTATATAGGCAGCATGGTTAGTGTCACAATAGCTTCCCATGGAAGATGGGGATTGTCCCCCAAATAATGTACCCGCTGTGCCAGGGACCGCCCATTATCCTTAAGGGGTTAACATGCAGTCTTTAACCCGTGTTTTGACTGCTTGAAGCACAGTATCAGTGGCAGGAAAATACAATGAGGGTATGCTCTTTTTTGCATTACCAACCTTTCTTATAGTTTTTGCAGCTACAACCTCCTCTGTTTCCTATTCCGTGCATAATACACCTCCGTTCTGTTCCTGGTGAATAGAATATGTTGCCTGCAGTAGAGATCCCTCGGATGTATTTATTCCTCTGTTGTGGTATCGTTTTCCACTTAGTGCCGCTCATCTGACATGGAGATTAAGAGGACAGCTCTTAGAAAAATGTAGAAATGCTCTGATGACACCAGATAAATATACTCTCCTGTCTTGTATGAATGTTTACACTGTTTTCCGTAAAAAAAAAAACCCTATGAATTTGAAATATTTAAATTATTTCAGTATTATGTTTTGAAATGATTGCTTTTTTTTTCCTGTGGGTGATGATTAGATTTTTGATTTTAACGTTGATAATAGGATTTCTAGTATCATGAAATACAAGATATTGGAAGAATTTTCTATTTACTTTCTTTTGACTACTTTCACTGTTTTCGTTCTAAGAAATATTTTTTACATGTAAAAATGCCAAAGGATTACAGAAAAAAGCTGGCACAGAAACACATAAACATAGATATGTTACTGACAACCTGAAGCGCTCTAGCAATTTATTGTGTACACACGCATTAGTCGAAATCATTAATGTTTTTGTTTCATTTCAAATGCATTTGGCCGATGTAAGTCCTGTCTCAATACTAATTGTTTGTAGTAAGCACACTTGCTGTCTAAATCAAGAAACACAATACGGTGCGGTGATTCAAACCCTTTAATTGATGTAAAAGATACATATCTTTTAGTATTGTAAGCGAATTTAGTTATTGAATTTTAATACAAGGCAGAACTAAAAAATCTAGTAGAAATTCTTCTTTAAGTCTGCTGATTATTATGTGGAGAATTATTGAAAATATTATAATTAAATTATTCTATAATTATTAGGCGTAACTGGATTCACGTTCCTTTAATAACAAATATATTAATTTTATTTTAAATAAGAAATTTTAGCTTACAAAATTTTACACAGACCATTGAGCAGCAATTAGATTCAATACTTTGCTGTACTTCTATGAGCTATTGTTTAATAACGAGTATTTCTGTTGGCTCTTGAGGATGAAGGGTTTCTATTGGATACCCAGATCACTGTTTCCGAGTGAAAAACTGGAAGTTGAAGTAACCTTTCCTGATAATGTATATATATTATAGAACTCTCTTTTTTCCTAAGACTCCTACCCGCTATTGTGTTTATATTAAAATAAAAGAATATTTAATTAATTGAACCGTTCTCATTGTACTTTGAGGCGCCCAATGTTTGTTGCTAGGTTACAATATAATTAGTATTGCTATTATTGTTCCTAGTTCATATTCTAATTTATTGAAATCGAAGCAATGTGATAATAACTTGGTTCTTTAACACATACCGCACTTTTTCTTGATAGTGATTGGGTGGCTGGATAAGTTTTGGAGTACACTGCGGAGCAATGAGAACGTTTTAATATTAATTAGCTTTGGCACAGCTGGAATTCCTTGTGTTAGCTTGACACAAACCCTTGAAGTTGTATCACCTTTACTTGACACACGGCATGCAGCATTGTTCGAGGAGCCGGAACACTAAATCGCTGCATTAATGAACCTACTACTTAGTTCTTGTGTGTCCCAATTTAACGGATTGCGGAACAGTTTGGAGTTGGTTAGTTGGTTAAATAAGTATAGTAAACAAACTGGGCCCCAATTAAAATAAGCAATTTCGTTCTTTACAATGTGCTGAAGAACCCCTCCCCATGCATTTTCAAAACAAACCCCATGACAATTTAATGGAACTATGCATCTATCAAACACGTTAAAAGGCATACAATGGCGGAGTTGTCCCTTTAACTTATGGGTTATCCACAATATTGAATGTTGTTCTACTTTTTGTGACAGTGCTCTTTCAGTATGACCAGAAAAGAGCAAAAATGAAACACAATGTCAATTTCTGTCCTTGTTTTAATAACATAGATTTCACCTTCAAATCTGATGGCACACATGTGTGTTACTTCTGTAGATGAGTAATTGTCAGGTCTTGTTCTATACCCGACACTGTCACAACTGCCCTGTTTCATTTTTTTTACGTTGATTGAAGGGACACAGTGTCCATCGTACAGCAGTCATTATCGTGATTTCATTTCGTAGACCACCTTTTGTCAGATGAGACCTGCAAGGAAGAGCACTTACAGAACCTAAGTTTGTATATTTTTGTAACAGAGATGTAGCAAAAGGAAGAATGTTCCTTAGGGAACATGTGCCGATTATGCGATATAGCACAGTAAATGTAGTAGTTCCTTATAGACTGTGCCACCACAGGCATATCTGCTTGCAGGCAGCCAGCAGCGACACACGCGCTTAAAACACTATCTATGTAGAAAACATTTCCAAACATTTCTTTACAGGGCAAGAAAGGACTGTGAAGCAGCAAGTGTCTGTCACACTGTAACGCATCTTTATTATGATAGGAAACACACCATATCCTTCCTGGCTTTCAGCTTAACTACTACAGCTTTTCCATTTTATCGGCAAGAAAAAGTATAAATCAGAGAGAGTTCAGTTTCTAATCCTCAAGGGCTCCAGACCAACACGCTTTTTTATGATGGGAGCTATTTGGGGGCAAATTGTTAAATGTGGAGCAATAAGCAGGTACATTGCATTGGTTGCTATGGTGACTGCGCCACATTTACTATTTTCATTTTATATGTTACTCTCTATGTCAGAGTTCAATACGACTGTTCTTTTATCCTAATATTGATGGCCGCTAGCCCATGCATGCTGGAACATTTTGCAGCCCAGAGCTGATTGGGCTTAACCCTTTCAGTGTGATGGCATGTTATCCTATTCAGTATCAGCAGGCTAGCATTCAGGTGGCACGGACGGGAAGAATCAGATTTGTACCCTGAGACCAGACACTAGGGTAGAATGCGTTGGGAACATGTGTCACATGGGCATGTAGAGTAGTACCAGTGGTGCTGCCTACCACGGCACAGGCAGGGGTCACAATGGGATAATAAGCAAGAGGAACACCTAGGTACAACCCTGAAGGAATGGCATAAATGAATCCTTAATAAAGAGGACATGACTGCCACTTTAAATACATTATAGAACTGCAAAGAGCATTACAAAATTGTCATGCAAAATATTGTGAAGTGGAAATACATTTGTAGCCTTAAATGTTAGTCTATAACATTCAAAAATGGCCACTCACAAATGAATTGACATAACCATTACTTATTGCTTTTGACACTTAATCTATCATCCAAAATATCAGCACTTTGACTGTCGTAGCAGAGATTAATGTGAACAAATAGCTGAATGAATGGTAAAAGAAGAATATATTTCATGCTCGTAAATAACATGGAGAAGAGAATTTTTAATATTTTTTATTTAAAGGTTCGTCAGCGTCAATGAGAAAACTCACAATCAATGTGACCTTGTGTGTGAAAATCAACCCTGGCAGGCATACATAAACACCTGGACCACTCTGACCCAGCGAGGTCTGCTCTCATTAGACACAGCGGAGTATAAATAAATCACAGCTTGTGTCAAAATCCAGCAGGGTGTTTTCATGCCTGAAAACACCATATTAAATCAGTGCGTTTTCAAACCCAGTTAAATACCTCCCCGTGTGGTCAGTTTAACACAACCACTTGGAGAGAAGCCCTCTAGGTAAGGGATAAGTGTTTTCTTTTTTCCCCAGAACCCCTCCTGGTTAAGCAACAGCAAGATGTATTTTAGTTCATTAAAGTTTGCACTCTAAACTTTGAGTTTTAGAGGAGGTGGGATAAGATGAAACATATTATTTCCATGGTTGCTTACAGTCCTGAATTTACTTGGTAATCATGACAGCTGCTGCTATACTGGCAAATGTTCTGTTTATTGGGACCACTGGCAGCTTGAAGGAGTGTTCAATGGGTAGGACACCGTGTGACATCAGGCCACCATCAGTGGAACTGATACCTGTGAACTCACTGGTTCTGACCCAGAGTCTCCATGTGAAAAGCTGCATCACTAGGTCCCTCTCCTCTTTCTCTGGGGCAGAAGAGCCTACCCTTTGGATATAAAATGCCTTGGGGTCTTGATAATTATGCATTTCCCATATTAACTTATGCAGAGCCGACCCTGGCAAACTTCTCCTGTGAAAAGATCCGAGTTGATCTGCGTAGTCCTTAAGAGTAGAAGATTTAAAAGCATGGCCTCTATCTTCCAGTAATATAACACAAGTGATTTTTACAGAGTCTAAATAATATGCACATTTAGATGCATATGCTTCAAGGTTATTGCAGTGCACAGATCTGGTGTACCGTATTATCGAGTAACAGAACTTTAATTAGGCACAAATATATTACTTTTAAACAAATTAGACTTGCTTTCAAGGGACTCACTCCATTTCCACTTGCATATCATAAATAGAAAGTAATCCTTTAATCATTATCAATTATACCTCCTAAGCTTTCATCTTTCAGCAGTTTGTAGCGACTTAAGATCAATTATAGTGCTCTCAACTCTCACACTTTAAATTGACAAATTCCTTAAAACGACAGAATGCGCTTTAATGTTTGATGTATATTATCATTCTACTGGTTTTCCCCCCCAATATGTGTGGTCCTGTAGTAAGAGTAGTCCCCACTTCTTCTGTCAGAAGTCTTTTTTTGTCTTCCATTCCGGCTTGCATACCCATGAGTTATTCTAAATTCCATGATCAGTTGTGTTTTTTGGGTTACTTAGTACTATTATCTCTTTAAGATTCAGTTACTTCTTATGCTGTGTTGAATAATTTGGTTGGGCAAGATATTGTCTTTTTTTGTTTGAATGCTTTGAAGAATGAAAGGAGATTTAATCACACTAACAATTACTGTACATTTCGTGACATTTTCATTAGTTATTGTCCTCCATTTAATTATGAGAACCAATAATTACATTAAAATGACTGGTGGAATAAAGCAGCATGTTATCCTTGGTGATATTTGTGGACTAAGCGGAAAATAATAAACATCATTATTAATATTTTAATTGAACCAAATGGCTTTAGGCAGATTTTCATGCAAGTGGAAATAAAAACCTCAAGGCCAATGCACCAAATGTAATGAATCTATTGAAACATTAAAATAATGTAATTAAAACTTGTGAGAATTACAGCAAGGCCTGAAATGTAACTTGTACCATCTTTGTTTAGGTATTAGAATAACATCACATAAAATCTAGAGGTAGAGTAGAGGTGCAAAATGCCCAAGGTGGTCATGTCACTATAGTGGAAATGCACCCTGAATGTCCTTTAAGTTGATCAACCAGGCGGTGGCATTGCACTTGTAATGCCATGGCCTTCTTTACTTAGTGTACCTTCCCAACATTTCAGGTATCCAAGTCGGGAAAACGTTGTTGTTGGGGGGCACTTGGTTAGAGGCTTTACTTGTCCAGCCACCTTACTGCACTCAGCCGAAACATTCTGTTAGCTGGCTACATGGGAGCGGTGATAGTGGTCTATGCTACAGTCAATTCCACAACTTGCTAGATCTTCCCAGCTGGCCCAAGATCCCCATTGTTTCCAAAACCAGGACAATAGAGGTGTTTGGCAGGACAGTGCCCGGAAATCATGACCCAGAAAAAAAGGGAAGTTAGGAGGAAAGATGTGGTCCTGGAAGTATGCTAGAGTGCACTTGAATCTCTTACGCAAATTAATCACAAGCACAACGTGTATTAGTTGTTTATAGTCTGTTATAAAAACATGACAAGCCTATTAGAGTAGAATTGGTAATATTAAAGAGTAAATTTAAGGACTTCTAAAATATTCATCACAACTGTTAACATTTTCTTTGAAAACCAACATCTCTCCTAACACTGTTTATTGCATAATTTACACTTTGATACTTTTTTAGAGTTATGGCATGCCAAATTACTGTAATTTGAATTCATCTGTAGGAAACTCCCAGGAACAACAAAAAATGCATTTGACCTTTTTGATGTTAAAAGAGACACCAGTTTGTGGCAATTAAAATATTGTTCCGGCTGTCTTGCTAACAGAGGGTGAGAACGAATCTGTCACTGAAATTATTGTCTGCAAGATATGTATATAATATAAATGGTACAAGAAAAAATCTTAGTAAACATATAGTTGTCAAAAAAACTTGGGATGTGGACCAGAGATGCATTTACCTACTGTGCTGCTTCAGGCCTGATCTAGGGTAGCTTCCCACCACACCCCCAGCACTGCCTTAAAAGGTGCGCTATGCCTTTAAGACACAGAGCATCTAGGTATAATTCCATATCCCTGCGCTCTGTGTCTTAAAGGCACAGCTTCCATGGCGTAAATGGACCTAATGAGAAGATCAAAGATCTTCCCTTTAACCGGCCCATTGAGCAGCATGATACTGGTGGGCCTGATCACCCAAGAGGGTGATCTGTCCCCCGGTTTGGCAGCCAGGGGACTACCGCCCCCTTGACCTACCGTCCTAAGCCTAGACCTAGTTGGGTTAGGCCAGCATATATCACTGATGTGGACAGTGGTGTATTCTGGCTTAAGCCAAACAAGGAGGGGGCGTTCCTTCTGCTTAATAAGCAGATCTAGTCCCTGGTGTGCCGCCACTTAATGTTTGAAATAAGGAGAGTAATTTCAAGGTGATTGTAGCTCACTCCAGTTTGCTTAGCCAAGATTTACAAACTACCATTATTCATGTTTGGTTGGAGTGCTCATTAGTTAACTTACTCTGGAACCAGGTGTTTTGCCTGGAGCAAAATATCATTGTAGACCCCTGGATGACTCTTGTCAACAAACCAGGTCTGTTTAAATACGCTAATAAATTATTTCAGAAGATCTGTTTGGTAGCCAACTTGTGCATTGCTACAGGTTGGAAGATAAGAGTATGAGAGGTTTACACCAAAATGGACTTTATTTGTAAAATGGTGGAATTAGCAGCACAGGTTAAGGTTACTCAGGAAGCCTTTTTGAAGGTGCGGACATCCTGGTACTTTTTGGGGTGGTGCTCCAGAGGACAGGCAGATGGGGTTGATGGGATTGAGGTTTGGCGTATCCCGTTTTGCTTTTTTCCCTTTCCCTCAATTTATTTTCCTATGGATATTGGGGCAGTGAAGCAGCTGTGCACAAAAGGGGATCTATAGTAATGAGGAATTTGCAAAAGACCAACAATTGGGTGGGTGGGAAGTTCTATGATGAAGATTGTTTGAACGGTTTACTCACATATAAGTGAGGGGTGTTATTTTGGTTATAGTAATTTCCAGATGATGAATATTGTACACGGGATTGAGACATGTGTGGACATTAGGGGATGTCACCAATAGAGGTAGAGTATGTATAAATAAAGTGAAGGCTGGCTATTATAAAGTCATATATTGTTCATATAGAAATAACATGTTGTATGGAGCAGT
Source organism: Spea bombifrons (assembly GCF_027358695.1). NCBI lineage: Eukaryota > Metazoa > Chordata > Amphibia > Anura > Pelobatidae > Spea > Spea bombifrons. The sequence continues at coordinate 28,313,490 of NC_071089.1, read as the reverse complement.
GCTTAGAGGTAGCTTTCAATGTGCTTAGCCAGCCTTTGATTTGTCAGGCCATAGGCTTTCTAGCTTCTGGGAATTATAACTCCCTCAATTAACAAAAGGTGAGTGCTGTGCACTATAGCTTTTGTACAAAGATGGCAATAGTCTAGCCTTTGGCACTTTAGGTGTGATACACTTGCTTTCCTTGAAACACAAGTTTACACTATTGCAGATTTCTAGCAAGGTTGGGCCTGCCTGACAACCCAGTTTATTTTTAGGAAAACCTGGTAATTTTAGCCATTGAATGACAGTATATGTTCCTGCAACCCAGCCAGTAATTCACATGTGCTTCTCAGCATGCATCCGACTGTATAGCATAGGGCACATTGGCATACCTAGGAACTTGTTGGGTTTTCAGCCAGAGTCTCTAGGCTCTCCAATATGAATTCTAATGGAGGTGGTCCCACCCCTGGGAGGGCTAACAATTTGTGGCCTAGGGGGCCGAAGGTACAACTGAGTGGCTTCCCTGGCTCCTTGCTCCCCCATCACTAACATAAGCATTAGCAAACACACTCACTCGAACATACACACTTGCAATAACACCATACACACTCACTATAACACACACATATTAACATACATACCCAATCTCGCACACACTTACACTAAACCATATTCACGCCATCACACTTTACTCTAATAATCACACCTCACAATATCACACCTCACACCCTTACTTCACCTGGAGCAGTTCTTTACTGCTGCTTCCAGCTATTTCTAGTCAATAATTTATCAAATATTCAGGCAAATTAAGTAGACAGCTATTATGGGTTTTGAATCAGAAGCTTTTTAACCTATGATGTCATTAAGTATGAGGTAAGAGTAGCACTTAACCAAAAGTGTCGAAATGATATTGCTTATGTTAATCGGACATTATGCAGAAAAAAGTAAAATTAACTTCACATACTGATTTTTTTATTACTTTACGCTCTCTCCAAGAAGAAAAAAACTACAGTGGTTTAAAAGGTTTGTTCTGATGGTTTATCTTTATACCAAAAGGAAAGAGGTGGACACTCGCCATTCACTTGCTGTCAAGAGTCTCAACAACTTTTTTTTTCTTCCACTTGTCTGACAAGAAGTTTATCTTCCAAGCTCTCTTGGTTGTCACTATGAAAGACCTAAAGCATTTCTTATGGTCACTGCTAAAAAAAAACCCAAAAAACAAAAGGTCAAGTTGCACTTTTGGATGGCCACAGATGTCTTTCCATAGGTACAGAGCAGTGGGACATGGGGGATCTTAGCTATCCAATGCTTGGTTTTTTGATGAATTGTAAAACTTGAAATAGAATTTACAAACTTATTATTATTATTATCTTTTATTTATATAGCGCCAACAGTTTACGCAGCGCTTAATACAATACATAAATTCAAGGGATATGACAAGACAAGAATTGACAGACTAAGACAAACCGATACATTTGGTGGAGAGAGCCCTGCTCGCAAGCTTACAATCTTGAGGGAAAATGGGGTGATAAACATAAGGCATAGAGAAAGGGTGAGAGGTATTGTGGGGGTATCAATGACAAGGATGTTCTAGCAGCTAAGATGGTATGCTTCTCTGAAGAAGTGGGTTTTTAGATGTTTCTTGAATGTCGGGAGGGAGGGTGAATTCTGAAGGTTCCTTGGGAGCAGATTCCAGAGATATGGGGCAGCTCGAGTGAAATCTTGTAGACGGGAAAAGGAAGAGGTGATGAGTGAGGAGGAGAGCCTTAGCCCATGGGAGGAACGTAGGGATCGAGTAGGAGAGTATTTGCTAATGAGGTCAGAAATGTATGGAGGAGCAGTATTGTGGATGGCCTTATATGTCAGTACCAGGATCTTAAATTTAATTCTAAAGGTAATTGGGAGCCAGTGGAGGGATTCACAGAGGGGGGAAGCAGAAGAGGAGCGACGTGCAAGGAAGATGAGCCTAGCAGCGGCATTAAGGATAGACTGTAGTGGAGAGAGTCGAGACAGTGGAATGCCAACCAGAAGAGTGTTGCAGTAGTCAAGACGGGAAATGATAAGTGAATGAACCAGAGTTTTTGTGGATTCTTGGGTGAGGAATGGGCGGATACGAGAGATGTTTTTTAGGTGCAGGCGGCAGGATCTGGCGAGGGACTGAATGTGAGGGATGAAGGAGAGGTTTGAGTCAAGGATGACCCCAAGGCATCGGGCCTGGTTAGTAGGAGAGATAGATGTGTTGTTAATGGTGATAGAGAATTCAGGTAGTGGAGTGGAGATGGAGGGAGGGAAGATAATGAGTTCCGTTTTAGAAAGATTAAGTTTCAGGTAGTGTTGTGACATCCATGAAGAAATAGCACACAAGCAGCTGGTGATCCGGGACATGAGAGATGGAGAGAGATCAGGAGAAGACAGGTAGATTTGGGTATCATCTGCATATAGATGATACTGGAGGCCAAATGAGTTGATTAGTTTGCCAAGAGAGGAAGTATAAAGAGAGAACAGCAGAGGACCAAGGACTGAACCTTGGGGGAAACCAGAACCAGACACTTTCTCAGTCTACAAAATTCTGTCTACCGCAATAGAACTCTTTCTTTTGATCTGTACAGTAGCTGAATGTTTTCTTAGGCTTACTGTCCAGGCAGAATCTGGCAATTCATGAGTATCAATATTATTGCTTTAGTGGTAGAACAACATGTAATTGAGATCAAATAATGTAAAAACTGATTCTAAACTAATCACCAAATTCTATAGACCTTCTGCTATACAATAACATGTGATCATAATATACAGGACCCTTCTTGGAAAACAAATTGTAGAACAATGTGGAGTTAATCATCACGCTGTTCAAGATGTTCTCAAGCTAATCGGTTGAAAAGTCTTTAGTCCAGATAGGAATATTGATACTGAGATATTTTTTATTTTCTTTTTTGTGCAGGTGAGGAGCTTTGTACAGGACTCATATCTGGGTGTGCTCTGGACTGTCCTTTTGGGTTTCAGACCCACCTTCACAACTGCGAGATCTGCCAATGTAGGCCTCGGCCTAAGAAATGCAAGCCTGTAGTCTGCGACAAGTATTGCCCGTTTGGCTATCTGTAAGTATTAGCAGCACTTTGTCATTGTTGATGAACTATTGGTCTCATAAAAACATGTAAACTTCTTGGTTATGTCACCCTGTAGACCTAAATTGTGATATAGCATTCCAAGCCAGAGCTTTGCTGCATTTCAATAAATGCTCTCTGGTAGAAATATCTGCAGCCAAAATGTGTACATATTTTGCAAGAACAACTTAATTTATTGCACTCCTGTCTAGGCTCTGCTGCCAGGACAAGTGGATAAAAAAGTTCCTTAAGTGCTGGCGAATGTGTCATATATTTCAAGTATTTCTTGATAGCTTCTTTTCTGTGCCCTCACAATTCAAAAGGGCTTTGGTTCTGTTTATGTTTCATGTTTCTAGTCTGTGTTATCATCAAAAGTTTGGATATCAGAATTAGTTTAGTACTCTAAACTTTTCGCAATGCACATATTAATCTTTGATCATGTTGAATGTGACACCTGACGTGGCCTTAGAACCCGAACAAATGAATCCAATGGCTCTTGTGATGTTGTGCATACTCTTTTGACCAGTTTAAGGGGACATGTCTCAGAAATAGCCCTAGAGCCTTGGAGTTTTTTTTACCAAGCTTTGGGTGAATGGGTACATTTTCAGGGTCCCTCAGTTTGTAATGAACTCCTTTGCATTCTACTCTGTTTTAGTAACATCCAACTAATTAGTGATTTTCCCACTGGTATATTACAATTAAAACCCCTGCTTGAGTACAGATGATGGCATATATAAAAGTAAAATATTTTGGATAAGATAACTTTTTGCCTATACGTCTTCTTGCAAAGTGGGTAGTGCAGTGTATAGTTGCAAATATGTACACAAAGTGACACATGGTCACCGCAAAGGAACCGTATTGTTTCGCTTAACATTACCATAGATAATATTATGGTTCAAACTGGAAGTTTTCTTAATCGACAAAAGAGCTGGAGTTCTATAGTTCCAAGAAATCAGTCCAATCATTGTTTTTATGCCTCATTAACAGTATTGTTACCAAGAAAAAAAGATGTGTACAATAGATAAGAAGAATGAAAATACTGCATTAGTACCAATCCACTCTGCAAAATAAAGCCAGACAATACTTAGATGTAGAGGTAGCTGGCATCGCAAATATTATTCCTCATTTAAACCATGCTCCTGCTGGACTAATGATTCTTAAAAGCTTGCGTAAATCACAGTTTTTGCATTGCAATCTGTCATTTTTATCAGCGAACGATAAGTTGCTTGGAACAGTCACGGTAGCGGAGAGAAATCAGCATCATTTTCTAGGTAAACAAAAAACGTGACTTGGATATGTAATCAACGTGTGTCCAAAACAGCCGCAGTCTTGCTACTGGGATAGATAAAGGTGTTCAGGAAAATAAGGCACCATTACCATTTTATAGTGCGCTACAATAAAATAGATTTTCACAGCTTTTTGAGCACCTGATGCCAAAGCCTACTCAGGGTCACCTTACTTCTCTGCTCACTACCTGATACTCAGATGCACTAAGCTGTTTAATCTGAACGTTGTGCACATATGTAAATAGATGAGATATATGTCTATTTTATCTTTACATTAATTATAATGAGCGATGTAGTAAGATTTTATGGATATGGTTTGTGCTGGGGTCAGAGATGTTACCATACCTTCCAAGTGTCCCTGTTTGAGAAGGACAGTACCCCTTTGTGACCCAAACCCCTTCGTCCTTCTTTCCTCAGAACGTTATATTGTAATGTGTATATTTCAAGTATGGTGTTATAAGAAAATGAAAGTGTTTTATTTACGCCATTTATTTTAGACACTTTCTTCTGTATGTATACACATTGCATTTGCTTTGCCTAGAGTAGGCATCCAATCACCCTATGAAGAGGACATCGCTTAGAAGAATATATAATTCTTACTTCTATCCATGATTCATGATTAACAGTTAAGTTATGAAAAAAAATAACTTTTAATAATCACAAAATCTAATAAATTCCCTCATATAATATACATCATTTCTGCATGATACTTAATAAAGATTTGCAAAATGACTATTATAATTAAGCAGTTAATGAATTATGCACTTTAGATGAGGCCACTGACTGGTAATTAATTCCCTTACCGCCAGGTAATTTCATGTTGTGAAAGGATTATTTTCTAAAACCTTATTTCTTCCTCATTTTGTAGGAAATATGTTTCTTTCTTAACTGGGCTTGTTAAAACAAAATATCAGTGCACTTCTGGGAAAGACACACTTTCCTTTAATTTATCCAATCAGGAATTTCATTAGACCATTTTAGTATGTAATTACTGACACAGGTCTGGAATTGACTCGTAATTTTATACGGAATATTATGTATTTCATTTATAACAATGGAAAGTATTACAAAATAACCATCTAAATCTAATGTAAGTGAACTTAGAAGCGCAACATGTTAAAAAGCATCAGAAGGTTATATTATTATTATTATATTCATTGCAGCCCTCTAAAATGAGGCATCAGCATTCAAATATATTAAAAACTGATTGTTAGAAGAGCATAACCTTGCACAATGCAAAAGTTAAAAACAGCTCTTCTTTTAAAGGAACAGTTATGACATTTTATTTAACATTTATAAGCTCTTTTATATGAGATTTAATCCTTCCAGGCTCTACTTGGCTTCACCCCCTATGGGTTGATGGGACATTAGCTGTTTTCATCAGACTAGAATACCATTGTGTTGAGGCTAGAGCCCCACTTCTAGTGGAAAAAGTATTGGTACTGCCCCATTACTTGTGCAAACAGAGCTCTGAAGCCTTCTGTGCCAGTCATGTGTGGTGTACTGTCCTTGGCCAACAGATCCAGGGGTGGTCATAGCAGCACCTCTTCACCATATCCAGAGTCAGATCAGACTCTCTTGCTGTTGTTCAAATGACTGATCAGAGCTCCCCCTTGAAACAGACCTATGGAGATATGTGCCGAGCTACTTCTACTTCCATTGTAGCTTGAAGCCACTGTGTTGGTCTGAGGTGGAGTGCCAGGGTATGATATCATTCCCAAGTCCTGGGAATGGCTAACCAAAAGCAGCATCTAGTTTAAATATATCATAAAGCCTGCCTCTGAACAAATATTTGTCTGTAACTGTCGTTCTATATATCCTACTTTTACCAATGTGGCAATGTCAATCTTGCCCTTAACTATCCTTCTTAGGATACATGACCATAAACACCCACTTCATCACCAGCTTTATAATGTGTGCACACGTATCCTGCAGATGTGTTTAGGCTGTGTGAACATAGAGAAAAACATTGTTTGTCAGTTTAATAGAATTAGCTGAATAATTTCTGGTTGTCAGCTCGTATTTGCTGATCCTTACTTATTTTCTTTAGACAAACAAATGGAACACGGTGAACATCCACCTGCATCTAATCTGTGCATTCACATGCAGAGTCAAGTTATTTAGGGATATTTCATCTGTTTTATTATACTTTAGGTATATGAAGCAGGAAATATCATTTTTAGTCCCAACCTGTTACATCATAAGTTTTGATATGTTCACTGCTCATCAAGCTTTAGACTAAAGACCAAAAGCATGATTATTTTTTATACTATGACATAGCAGTTCAAGAGTGTATTAATTAATTTGTACTGTAACTAGGACGCCTGGGGCAAATAACATAAAAAACACCCCTAATCAGCCCCACAAGGCACGTGACATCAGAGTATGTTGTGACTGGTCAGAGGTCCTGCCCTGTGCTGATGTCACGGCGGATGGAAGCAAAAAGAACCACAGCGCTGGAGTGGAAATGAAAAACACCCCAGGAAATGGAATCGAACCATATTTCATAGTACACACACATAGTACAGTACATCATCTGCATACCCTCCTAAAGCATGCACCTCACCTTGTGTAATAATGATAAAAACTGGTATAATGTATAAAAATAAAGTCTTATCAGCAGTAGTGACTATGATATCGCTGTTATGATTAACATATCCTGTGGGTCGCTCGGAGCCTGAAAATATTCCAGAAATATGATGAGATAGTAACCATATAATATGTTTTTATAACTCAAAATGGATTGCATCATGGATCTAATTCATACATGTACCAGCCACCCGTTTAGAAGACAAGACCATTTTATAGACACGGTCAATTTGATTTTAATCTGCTAAAACGGTGCAGGGTGCTGTTACATTCTATGCAAAATTAAAATTTCTATTTTATTAAGAAATAGCTATAACAATAGAAAACAGCTAAATACATCCTACAAAGACCACAAAGGGTTGTAAGGAGGTTGTTGGGTTTGTGAAGAAGTCATATTTTTTTTGAAGAAGTCACCTAATGATAAATACAACAACATGCCTTCTTAGGCAGTGCATGGTAGAACATAGGGCATTAGCAAACTACATAGTGGATGGCCATATGGGGTAGTGTCTGCCCCATTAAATACCCCCTCCTATGGAACCAGTGAAAAATGGAGCTTCAGAGCTAATGGAAAATCTGGCTGTGGCCTTGATAGTCTCTGTAAAGAGCTTGGGCTTCATTAACATGTTTCTGGGATACACGTTCACTCAAGACTTTCAAATGGAGATAGATACAATGTTCTCATGTTGGCTGGATGTCTTTTATTAAGTGCTAGTGTGTGATATGAGTATTTATATGAATCAGATGCACCGCGTGCTATATTTCAGTAAGTGCTGGCATGGATGATCGAGTTATATTGTCGGCTCAATGCAGTGTAAAGTTCTTTATCTATTCTCTTGCTTTCACGTCTCAACAATTTTATGGCTGTCTCTCTTCCAGAAAAACTGCAGCTGAAATAGTCTGATGCCTGATACTTTAGTGTCGCAATGTTTTAAGCACTTAGCTGTTGTGTCCAATAGTATATGCACGTTATATGGTCAAAGATGGTCACATATCTCAAAAAGTCTGCACAAGTTCGCACTTGGATTGTTGCTGTTATCACCGATGTTGTGATTTAAATTAAAGCATAGTTTAAGACACATAGTTTATCTGTCGGGGGAGGGGGCCAGGGGGTAATCACCTCCTGCAAAACTTTTTTATGTGTTTACTTGCGGTTACCCACACAGCTACCAGGGGTTGTAGCATAACTTGACATTAGAAAGTATTACGTGATAAGTGCTCCTTATGGGTGTTCCATGCATTCCCTTTGTGTAAATGTGTTTTGGATAGATCATGTTGTGCATTGTCAATGATTGGCTTGCTTAATCATTGGTCCATTAAGTTAGCTTGCCCGCTGGGCCATATTGTCAGCCCTCCCTTTATATTGGTTATAGGAATATGTCATCCATATCTCCCACTTCATGCTAGGTTACTGTTGCTAGAAGTGCTAGAAAAATATCTTCCATGCGCCAGCTCTATGACCTATTACTGTACTTATCACAATCACTGGACATTCTTTTAAAACAACAAGAGCTAACGGTACCCAATCTTTTTCATCATGAAACACATGGATGTGATAATGACTAGACAATAAAAAGAAACATTTGGCCTTATGCATAAGACTTGATTTAAAAAGCTGTCATCACCATAGCATCCTCCAGTTGAAAATATGAGGTTTGGGGAGGCTAAAGTGCTTGATAAACACTTCCTGCCATCCTTGTGCTGTGAGAGCTAAATACATTTAAGAAAAAAAAATCCTTCCTACCCCCTGTACCTCTAAGTGATGATGACGTTCATCCAAGTACCCTTGTGTTCTCGATTCACTCCTCTCGGTGGAACATGTCGTCTTTCAGCGACGCCCTTGAGTCCATATCTTCAGCACAAGGAAATGATATCCTTGTGCAGTGTGTGGCATATCCAGCCGCTAGCCACAAGTTGTGGCTCCAGTGGTAGATCACGAGTTTGCCGCTGTTAGCCAGCAGCCCACCGTGCAGTTACCCAGTATGATAGATGGCCAGTCTGTACCTGCACCTCAAAGTGTTCCGAGAGTGTGAGATCCTTTTTTTTAAACTAGTTTGGCTTTTGCCTTGGGCCAATGCATTTTATGTGGGACCTACCTATAAATACTTACATTTATTAGTCTTTTCCAAGCTTAAGACTTCAAACAAAACAGCTCCTTCTGTGCTCCCTCCAGCAGTCTAATCAACCTGTCTTCAAATACCGTACACTGTGATGTATCAGGCTCGCCGCAAAGCTTAGCTCAGCAATCCACAGCTCTTGGAGTGTATCTGATTATTATACACCTCTCACATTTGTCCACACACTCCCTGTTTATCTAAACGAGAAATCTCAGTTTTAATATAAGCACGCTAGTCTTGCTGATTTCTGCAGACTCATTGCTTTCTTGGTTCATTTTTTTTAGGAAGAACAAGCATGGCTGCGATATCTGTCGCTGTAGAAAGTGTCCCAACGTACCGTGTGGCAAGATATGTCCAATGGGTTTTGAGCAAGACAGCCATGGATGCCTTGTCTGCAAATGTAGAGGTGAGTAATGCAATGCACCTTTTTATTTGTTCCTTGCACATGTCTTACAAACAAAGGCTGAAAGAAAATGGTCACAAAAGACATGCTGGAGGTTTTTTTTATTTCTGTTACACTATATGGACAAAAGTATTGGGACACCTGACCGTTACACTTACAGGAACTTTTATGACATCGCATTCTAAGTACATAGACATTAAAATGTAGTTGGTCCCCACTTTGCAGCTATAACAGCGTCCACTCTTCTAGAAAGTCTGCCACAAGATTTGGGAGTGTTTCTGTGGGAATTTTTGCCCATTCATCCAGTAGAGCAAACTCATCCAACCATGTCCTTATGGACCTTGTTTTGTGCACCGGGGCACAGTCACTTGATTAAATACTGCATTCTAATGGTGGACTCCACCTATGGTGAACTTTATAATGAGAAAATATTTAGCGAAATAGACAATTGCTTTCGTGAATATTTTCTTTGTTCCTGACAGTTTTGTAGCCTCAGTCATCATCACTGAGATTCAGAATCTTCTTGATTTGTACCATTATCCCAGCTTTAGCTTTAAATTTAAACTCATTAAGTGAAGTACCAGGAACTGCTTCAATCAAAATATGGCTCTGTTAAGAGCAATATTGGTCAAGGACTGCTACATCATTTGTGGGAGGAATAAATCATTGCATTTGTACAGTTACATTACTTCGAGTCCTAGGAGATATACCATGCGCAAGGGTTTAAAACTTGCTTTAATGAAATAGATACCTGGATCGTGTTATCAGGGAAATTATTAAAAACACAATGTAAGATTTATCCTGATAGCATAAGATTGGTATTACCAAGATCCATTTGCTCTCGGTTTATGTGATGGCTTCAAACCATTCCAAAAAATTAAACAACCATGAGCCATGATTCTTTCCCATTAGCTAATTATATAATACTTTCTGATAAGGACAGGGTGGATTAAGATGAAACAAGCTCAAGAATACCAAGGATTCATTACAGCTCCAACATGTAGCGAATTTCCCCAAATAATGAACATCATCAGCTTCTCACTATTAATGTGGTTTCTTTATTGAGGCCAATTAGACTGTTGAACTCCTCGCAAATAGCTACTTCTAGAGGGTCCAGTAAGGTTGCATATATTGGAGAATTGCACAAATTACAGAGACCAAATATATTTTCATTTTCCTAATATATATAAAAAGCTTGGGAAATTACAATATATTATTTTGACATAGAAAAATGGATTTAACATAAATGACAGTCAAGTAGAACTTAACATGTTTAATTTAGAAAACACATTTCCTTACTTTTTCAGTACATGGGGATGCAAGTTGGCTCTCCTCTGTTCTGGGTGCATATAGATTAACATATACATCCCAGGTTATTTTTAAAGATCATCTGGGCCCCAAACCAGACTACTGTATACCGCCTATTTATACAATTACTCATCAACACTCTTTGTTAATCCCTTCGCAAATAAAAGTGAGTGGGGCAATCATGTGAAAATTAACAAGGTGGCATCTACCATAGCTGCAGAACAAGCCACCAGCACCATGTATAATCGCTTGCAAACTTGCAGGTCAATAAGCGGAACGGTATTTTCAGAGATCGGTTGACTTAATATGGATAGACTTTTTTTTTTAGAATGTTAAGTCCAATAAATTATTTATCTGAATTAGCAGCTGTTTAGTTTGCATGTTGGCCACATTCATATAGTGTGCTTGGATTTTTCTATTATAAAAATGCTGCATGTTTTAGCTGTGCTGGGTGTTGCCTGACATTCATAGGCGTTATGGACAAAGCAGCTGTACTTCTAAAGGTTGCTTGTTCCTTCACGCACTAATGAATGTGCTTGTTGTTTAAATAGATCAGGCACTGATTAAGAGCATAACATAAGAAAACTGCCAACTTGTTATGCAACTAATGGGCCCTATAAGTATCTTCTAATACAAAGATGTGTATATTACTGAAATAGCATGCGGGATACATTTATTCAAAATCCACTATGATGGTTAGCCATTCATTAACATACACTATTGCATACTGTATATATTTACAGTACAAGCTATGGCCACTATGGGGGCCTGCATGGTACAAACTGCAGCTATTTGAGATGTAGTGAAATCTGCTAGTGTGTCTAGGTTTCAACAGCATGAAGCCATAAAGTTGGAAAATCAGAACGAAATAATAAAGCACCAGTTTAAAAGATAAAGGGAGTAGTAAATTGTGGTCCATTTATACCTTATGGCTGCTATAAAAATCTATTACATAGCGGTACCCCACGTTTTGATACTTGTATTAGATTTCTACCATGCTCCGTTTTTATGACCAGTGCTCTTCTCCTACTGAGAGGGAGAGCTTTTAAACACAACATACGCTTTAGAATACGGAGTACACTAACATTCTTTAAGGTCATTCTAACATTTGATGGATTTTCTGTGTGTTTTCTGACTCCCCAAAACAATATTTATAACGTTTCTTAAGAATAGGTGGCTAGTCTTCCCTCTGCGCATTTATATTGTACCTACATTATAGCTCTTTTAACTCCAGCGTAGTTAATATCAAATAGAATTACCGTCTTGTCTGCTTTCACCAAGACACGTTTTTCAGGCGATATTTAAGTCAATTGCATACATTTTATTAATTTTCGGCTCCCATACGATGGACGATAAGCATTTTTATACACAAGAAGGGATCAATTCATTACTGTGTGCTATTGTCCATTACAAAGAATTAGTTAGGTTATTGATTTTCTGGGAATGAATTATCTTAATGGTTGGGAGATCATTCTTATTAACTGAAATGACAGTGGCAAAGCAAAAAAGACTGTAAGAATAAAATATTTTATCGCAGCTAGGCTATTAACCTACTTTACTGTATATATATATATAAGGCAGTGCAAATAATTGAATTAAAGGCTTAAAATTATAATTAGTGCTCCAATACCCTTAACAGACAGGAGAAGAGAAAAAATGATGCTTTGGGGATTGTAGAACTTGGGAGGGTTACATTTCTTTTATAGTCTCTCTACCATTTACTGTGAATGAAGAGTGCAAAGGTTTCCCTTTTTTAAACAGTGGAGGTACTACACCTACAAAATAACATAAGTAGTAAAAAAAATACATTAAATCGGCCTCTTCTTGGTGATTGGCTTTGTGGGAAGATGCACAGGGACGCAGGGTAGAAGACGGGAACCTGGACAAGTAGGACCGGTCTCAACTGTCTGAAGGCAGGGGCAAAACTAGAAACCACAGGGCTCCAGTGCGAAAATTTGCCCCAGGGTCCCCTGACTTCACCAAGCAGCATGTCCCACAGTGCCACATTTGACCCCCAAACAGCTTATCAGTGCCATCTTTGTCACCAAACAGCTTGTCTGATACATATTTGCCCCCAAACAGTTTGTCTGTGCTATATTTGATACCAAACATCTTGTTTGTGTGATCTGTGCTCCCAAACAGCTTGCCTGTGCCATCCTTGCCCCAAAGTAGCTTTCTTGTGCCATTTTGTCCCCTATCAGCATGTCAATGTCATACTTGTCCTCAAACAGCTTGTCAGTGCCCCCAAATAGCCTGCCTGTGTCCCTGCTTACACCACCTATCTACATGAGTGGTGTGTCTCTCTTCCTCCATGCTGCGTGCAGACCTCTGCGACCATAAATGTTACACCTCTGGCTGGAGGTCTGTGCCAGTGTGGCACCCCCCTGATGAGTGACACCCAGGGCGGACACCACCCCCAAGTCCACCACTGATTCCAAGATAGTTTGCAATTCCTTTTAGTAGCTCAGTAAACATAGAGTTAGATGTAGTTACCTTAGCTTTCAAGATTTTAGAGATTCCTTCTTCAGGTGTTAGATTATATCTGAAAACCTGTGTTCTCAAAAGCTTACATGATTCTTAATCTTACTCTATAAACATTGATTCATGTAAAGGTATAACATACTTCAGATTTATGGGGCAACTAGGTAACTGTAAGTGATTGCCTTACCTGCTTATGCAGTAGAACCACACAGCCCTATAAGAATGAGCTGTCTTGACCAAGCAGCATCCTAGTTTATACAGTGAGATGACATTTCTCAGGGTGCCACAAAATAACCCCCTAATAGCAACACCCAAACAGTTTTCTAATGAGAATCCACACACGAGTTCATATATTTTTTCTTTATGCACTGAAAGGATGGCTAGCACCTTCATTTAAAAGCTGTGCAAATAAACATATTATTGTAGTATGTGCTGTATACCCATCAAGATGTTCAAGACTTTTGGAACCTGTAGGGCTCCATCAGAACTGAGCGCAAATAATTGCTCTCCTTGGAGCTAAATATGGAAAAGGTCATGTTTAACACAGAACACATGTTGATCGTATTTTGTTACCCACAGTGCAGTTGGGGTAGCTTACACAAATAAAAACCATGTCCTTTCAACTATATGATTTACATCTGGCACTTCTCAGGTAGTGGTTTAAGCCTCTTTAACGGCAAATGGTATGAGTCTAAAAGCCCATATTTGCAGGTGGTTGGGAGATACTGTTATTACCAGGCTATATCGATAGACACATACTTTTTAAAAAAAAAAAAAACTTCCAACAAGGAATGACAAGTTATAAAAATACATAATAACAGTTTTATTATTGTACAAATAAGCATAGGCTTTGGATGTAAGAGGGCCATAAATCAATGGGAAAAATCTATATGGTAGTACTTAGGGATGTAATTAAAATAAAAATAAAAGAGCTGCAATTATCTTTGTAGTGTATTGATTGCCTTCGACTCTTTTGTAAGTAACTTATTTATTTTGCCTTATATCAGAGTGTTTTAGAGGAACTGTTAAGCCCCAATGTTTTATATAAAACAAGCATTTTCCTGACATAGGCAATCCTTTTTTATAGGCTTATATGCGACAGCATGTGTCCACTGAATACAATTTCTCTGGATGGTACAAATAACATATAGAAATTTCATGTGACTGGATGAGGAACTTCGTAGTGCCCAATCCATTGATGGATGATTGGATTTATACCTAGACATAACTATTTATGTTCTTCAATGTACAATAAATAGCTCATGTCTGTATCAGGGAGTGTTCTCATTGAACGGGACAGATTAACTTTCTTGCCCAATTGTTGATGCCATGCCTTGTAGGTTCAGCCATTAAACTCATTGGTGTTTCTTAAGTATATAGATATTTTATTATTTTTAAAAGAGACATCTAAACATGTTGTCCTCCTTTTTTCCAGAAGCACCAGCATCTGCCTTACCACCAGTCAAACCAGACACATGTCTGTCCATGGATGGTCGACGTCATGAAAACGAGGAAAGTTGGCATGATGGGTGCCGAGAGTGCTACTGTCACAACGGACGTGAAATGTGTGCTCTGATCACTTGCCCGGTACCTGGCTGTGCCAGCCCCACTATACATCCAGGACAGTGCTGTCCATCATGTCCAGGTAAAAATAATACTTTTCAGATAGTATCCGGAAGATTATTTGCAGTGGTTGTTACTGCAACATTAATTTATTACAATGTTCTTTACGATACACCTGCTCAACCTTTATATAAAGGTCATCTTACTTTGTCCAAGTATATACTATCCACTCACTCCCAAAGAGTTCTAAAATAAGCAAAATTGAGTGCGTATCATTTGGGAGATTTAACTGCATTTTGTTTCTGAGACAAGTGCAGTTGTAAAGAGGAAAGTTTAATTGAGTTGGGGGGAGGGTAGAAAGACAAAACAGTGACTTTCACTTTGTCCCATTCTTGAAAGCATTTCTCAGAATGTTCATAGGTCCTTACTGGGTAACATTAAGCAGTTCTATGTCTTGTACATTGAAGTTTTAAGTGTATATTTAAAAATGGGCATATATTAGGCAACACATAATTTATTTTATTTCGGCCCACCTAAAAACATTTTTGCTCTAAGTCATCACAAATCTACTTACGCTCAGAAATGTTAAGAACCCCTTTTGGCAAGTGATGTTTAGATATAACACAGTACATCCTTTGATGCATTGAAACATAAAAACAATGTGTTGGTAAAAAGTTTGATAAGTATTGCCTACAGTATTATTGATTATGTTCTTTTTCGATCACTACAAAATGCTCAAGTGATATGAGAGAGATATCTGACATTTTGAACTGTTGAGATGTTCTTCATCCTTTTTGACATGCTTTATTCCTCATCCTGTTTACATATAACTTCAAGTTCAAGAGGGCGTGAAACCGTTAAGAGGTGCCCGCGGACAGTGTTAGGACACCTTGGAGTCAGGTTGTTTGGAAATGCAGTCCAAAGTGGATGGTAAACTCCATCTAAGGCTAAATACCGGCACAAGACCGATATTAGACAAGTACCGTAAGGAAAAGTTGAAAAGAACCTTACATATAACATAAAGCAGGGCTTGAGATGTGTTTATCGTTTTGGAACATCTATCATGCACAGCAAGGTTCTATACTTCCCCTGTGCTCACTCTAATGTTTAGTTACTCATAGACTGAGAGCTGAAAAGTAGAAGGTACTAGGTCATCTTATTGTTGTCAGCCATGATTGTGTAGGATTCTGTTCCTCAATTGTTGTGTTGAGTAGGAAGGCGTGTATGATGATGAATGCTGAGTTTAGTTTATAGTCCCATAGCTTTAAGTTTTAATCCCCAGACTGTTCCTGGTTAATAGCTAGAGGCACTTGCTACTCAGCCTTAGCTTGACAAGCACATTTTTATGTCATATATCGAAACCAACACAGTCACAGCAAGACCGTCTGTAAAGACCATCCCTGTTAATCTTGAATGATTCCTTTGCTTTATCTATCTTGTTTGCAGCTTTTGTTTCAGGTATGTGACCGATGTGCCCATAAGAAATGTATGATTTATTCATCTCAGAATACATAATAATACTAAGGCTTCTGATACCTAAAATGTTTGACACTGAGAGCATGTTTATCTTAGCACTTCTTTCTTGCTTACATTGCCTTGGATCCATGGCCGACACATGTAGGAAGAAGTGGCTTGTGTATTCTGCTTTCATTCATCTTTGTTGATAATCTGTAGAAATGTGGTTTGGCTTAAGCAAAAGAAAGAGGCAAAGCTGAGAACAATGATGGACTGATTAATGTGATTTCACTGGACACCCTGTCTTACTTAGTGTTACATTTTGTCAACAAGCAGCTTGACTCCAAGGGGATAGACTAGCTGAATCCTTAAAAGCAGCATAACAAAAAGGATTTCAGCCCATTTAGCATTACATTCCCTTTTGCCATTTCAAACCTGTTCTGTTCGTAACAAATGTCCTCCAAAGTCGCTGCAAAACTGGAGATAGCAAAATAAGAGATCTCACTAATCAGTGCCTACAGATCACTGTAGGCACAAAAGCATTTTACCACTCAAGGTTACTAAAAACTATGTGCTCCTTTTTTTGTGAACCCCAAAGCAGTTCTCTAGTCTTGTTCATCTTAGCTTTAATATGATAAGAACAGAGGACGAGCAGAAGATAACGTTTCACCATCTGTATACCCTGATGGTTAAAACCCCTGATTTTTACTAGGTAGCCACTTTCGTTGTAAAGCGTCTCTGTACCCTCGGATATTACGTGTGGAAAAAATGGTAATCTCGCTGTGCTCACAGACACCTGCCCTAACAATGATAAATGAGGACCATCTGCGGCTGCATAATATAACGATCAACATAAATGTTTGACCTAATTATTATTAATACTGTCTTATTATACCACCCTGGTGCTGGGAAAGCCCCATGCTGTTCTGTACACCACAACCAAATGCTGATGGTTATTTCACACAGTAGCTACAGTCTGGCACGGCAGAAGGTTAGGCTCCTGACTTTTGGCATTAACCAGTCCAACTGTCCGTGACAGGCTGCACAAAAAAAACATGATTACCTGAAAAAGGATAGAATTAATAAAACATTGGACAGAACTTTATTTTACTGTTTGGAGCCATTTCATGACACTTTTTTGTGATTTGTTTGCATACCTTCGATGAAATGAAAAAATATTTGGATTGTCTGCTTTATAATTTAATTTTATGGTGAATGTGGAATAATCATGCAGATCCTGAGAGCACAAGGTTAAGATGTCTTTTCCTTTGGCATACACACAAGCATAAGCATGAGCATGAGTTTCAGATAGATAGATAGATAGATAGATAGATAGATAGATAGATAGATAGATAGATAGATAGATAGATAGATAGATAGATAGATAGAAATATTTATTTCTAGTCTGTATATAGTGCTAGAGGGTTAGTTTTTATGTATTGTACCTAACTGCAAAAAAACAGAATGTGAAGGGAATTTCCAAATCAACATATTGAATACAGAAATATGGATTAATCAGCTCAGTATCATTTTATTTTTCACTCCAAAGGAAAACATTCACATAACCCTAGTTTGTTTATTTGTGAATTGCAAGATTCCAGATGGTTTCAATTATATGTATACAGAAGTATTGGCAAATGATTAAACACCATTCAATTACAAGTTTAGAGATGCTAATATTTTCAGCTGCTTATTGACCCAGCATCTGTTCTGTCTCATGTGAGCTGATGCAGTTCAGCCTTGGAATTTCTTCTGCCGTGAGATCAATTATTATATCTGGTTACCTGCCATTGTAAAATCACACATATGACAGTACAGATGTGACAAGCAGCTGCATTTCAAAGGCTCCAGTGACCTCCTCTCTTGTGTTTGTTTTGGTCTTTGAAGGCAAGGTCTGCATACCTTTTAATGTCCAAGTGCTTGTAGCCAGTTTTGCACAGTATAAAAGATGAATCATTTTATTAGGATGATTATATACTAATTATACAAATATAAATACGGCATAGTTTTATACATGCACAATGTCAATGTATCACAACAAAGTAAATGTGAAAAAACCATTGGAGGTAATCCACACATGATAATAGTAATACATAAATAAAAACATCCACTTAAAGGCATCCCAAGAAGCACACTCCAAAGATAAGAGAATGCGAAACATATGAAAAAGACTGCAGTACTATAATGAAGCATTAGCCGGTCAAATTGAACGTTCATTTTATGCACAAAGAAATTTAAAATTTAGCACACAGTAAATCTTAGTTCTTCAATTCATCTTAGACTTAGGAATAGAGAAAACAAAAGGTCTTATTGTCATATTATATAAATGTATTAGTCAAAGCTTGGTTAGGACACTTGAGGATATATCTTCTATATACATTCTCTCTTGCAGTATATATCTATCTATCGCATGTCCTTCTACAACAGTATATCATGCTGCAGGTAGGGTATGGTCAAGGTTCTGACCTTGTGGTGAAATGCTGTTTTCTATAACTAAATCAGACAAATCCAGGGGAAACAACCCAACCTTTGATATAGCTGGTCACCATGGCCTTGGGTCACCATTGACTGGTAGATGTTGTTATATTTGTATGTTGGAGGAGCAAGAACAAGGGATGTGGTAAAAGTCACATACTGTATAATGTTTGGAAATTTATTTATTTTAGTTTTTTTATGGCTATATAATTTGTAGTTTATCTATTGTTACAGATGACTCTATTGCACGAAAGCCAGAGTTCACGGACCCATCAATCTGCCATGCTCCCGGAGGGGAGTACTTTATTGAAGGAGAGACGTGGAACATTGACACTTGTACCCAGTGTACTTGTCATAGTGGTCGAGTATTGTGTGAAACAGAAGTCTGCCCACCACTTCTTTGTCAGAACCCAACTCGTACTCAGGATTCATGCTGTCCTCAGTGTCCAGGTACTGAAATCTTCTTCTTATTTTCTTAGCCTGGAGACAGGCAGTTCTTAAGTGGTTGCTGGACTACAACTTCCATAAAATTTAAAATTCCTATTCATTGTAGGACTGCATATTATCAACAAATTTTATGTTGCCTTATATTGTTGCTAAACATTATTTGAAAAACAGAAGGGTACATCAAGCAGTAAGAGTGTTTTTTGTCCCTCATTATGCCACCATGATGATATTTTTTCAGGCTTGACCATAATATACAATTCTGACCTAATACCGCGACCCAGAACTAATAAGAATGAGAGAGAATGAATGAATTAATGTGTGGATGAATTGTGTGAATGAGTAAGAGAATGAATTAATGTGTGGATGAATTGTGTGAATGAGTAAGAGAATGAATAAATTAATGTGTGGATGAACTGTGCGAATGAGTGAGAGAATTAATAAATCCATGTGTGAATGAATTGTGTGAATGAGTAAAAGAATGAATTAATGTGTGGATTAATTGCTTGAATGATTTGTGAGAATGCATTAATAGAAATGTGTATCATGGATGTGATAGGGATCTAGGGATAAGATGGCAAAGCAGATGGGGACAAAGATGGCTCACATTGGGCTGTTTAGGGAATAATTGGGCTCACGCTGGGCTGTTTAGGGACGCAATTGGCTCAAAATAGACTGTAATCTGTTTGTGTAATCTGGGTGCTGGTCAGGTTTTATGTGGACAATGATCTATGCCTGTAATTTAGGGGACTTTATCTATATCTAACTCATCTATAATGCTGAGTTTACATGTGATTTCCAGTTGATTTATACCTGCAAAGCTGCATTTGTGTGTTATTCTGTTGATCAATACCAGCTATGCTATTTTTCTATACATTATTTATGTATACCTGCAAATATAGGGTTTGTATGTCTTACTCAGTTGATCTATACATTCAAGTGCTGTTTACATGTGTTGTTTATTTCATCTATACCTGAACTACAGGGAGTAAGTAAAAGACAGCTATGGCTTAGTGAATAAAGGGACTCTGGGGATGATTATGGGGAGAGGACCTCTCAGTGTCACGGTAGGGTCAGAAGGAGGGAAGACTGCAGTGACTCTCACAGTCTTCCTCTAATCTGCAGTCAGTGTGGCAAATACTTTTTTTTGGTGTGGGCGCGGATGGAGTGATTGCATGCTAGGGAGCGTGGAGGGCGACCAAAGGAAACGTTAGCTTAGCTGTTTTTCCCCTATATTTAATATATTAAACGTACATTATTTTTACCAGTGTTTCAAGTTATATATTATTGTACTTGTTTGCAAAAAAAGAGATAGGGAGAAAGTGGGGTAGGGTATAGTGAGGAAATAGGTATCTGATGGGGAGAAAGAAGGGGGTATCTGATGGGTAAAATGCTATCCCCCCCAGATTTTTAGGGGTTCCTACGCCCATGTGTATAAACCAGAAAAGAGTGCAGGAATGTAAGAGTGCAGGAAAACCACATATTTTATTTTTTATTTAATTAATTTTGACCTATTAAAATAATTTGCTGACCTCTTTAGATTACCTTCCGATATGGCATAATACATTCTAGAATAATGCCTAGAACAGACTGAGGAAAAATAGCCTTAACCAGTTAATAATAAAATGCTGCTAACATCTACATTTGTAGATTCC
Source organism: Spea bombifrons (assembly GCF_027358695.1). Classification (NCBI taxonomy): domain Eukaryota; kingdom Metazoa; phylum Chordata; class Amphibia; order Anura; family Pelobatidae; genus Spea; species Spea bombifrons. The sequence goes on along the minus strand of NC_071089.1, from coordinate 28,292,634 downwards.
CTTTGTATAACGCATGCAGTTCCCAAATAAAACTCTCGCATGAATAAGAGACAAATAAAACAGGTACATCTGGATTCGCTGCTCTATAAAAATAATTGTCTTTGTGCAGTAGAATATAACATTTTGTTATGATTGGTCCTTTTCCAGATGTATGAATTATAATAATTCTCGAGGCATCAAGTCCTAGTTTCTAGCTAATTCAAAGGCATGGAAATATAAAATACAAAGTTTTTATTATTTAGATTTTTTACATAATCTAAAAATTACTAGAAATACTGTTTGAGATTATTGCAGCGATGATACAAGTTGTTCGGAATTTTTGCTTGTATTTTAGGATTTCAAAAATCAATCCCCTGATGGTACCTTAGGGATAACTATGGTGAAAGGCATATAGGGTTAATTATATTAGATTTATTTAGTTTTTTATTTGTCCCTCTTGATATATTAGACCGGGTTTAGGTAATAAACAAGATATAGAGATGCATAATAGGTTCTGTAGAATCTGCCATGTACATTTGCCCCTTCCCCTACCCCCAACAGCTAAATGCCATACAGGAGATATGTTGAGTTTTTCTACCATACTGATGAAGGCGTCTTTACTTTAAGAAAGGTTGCCTTTACTTTAAGAAAGGTAACAACCAAAAGGTATTTTGGTTGTTACCTCCAAGCATGTTATTGCGAGGACTAGCCTTGAGATTATCCTACCTTTGTTTGTTTTATGGATGATCTCTTCTTATTTAAGATAAAAAAAATAAAAATAAATGCTGTATTCCTTGAAGCCTGTTTACCAAGGGGAATTGATTTTGTAGACATTTAACTGTGTAGAATGACAAATATCCCCATCACTTGTGTGTTTGTTAGGTCACAAAACAGGCAAAAGGTCTTTCTGTATGAATATGTAATTATATGATTATAGTTTAGCAGTTAAACAGGTCAGTTTGAAGATGTATACAATACAATGTTACACAATTGGTAGACAGTTTAGTCTTATACTTCCTAAGCGTTCTTCAAAGGATTCAGTACATTTATGTGTATTTTCTCATTTTTTTATAATGTGTGTGTATATATACTTTATACATATTCTGTTGTTTTCTTTATATGCTTTACTATATTTTTCTTCTCCTGGAATTTTGCCATGGAGGTCAGCTTCTAAAAGTTACATTATTCCAAGCAATGTACAGTTATGTCACAAAGGCTTGTATTGACATATCCTGATCTAAACACCAGGATTTATTGTTTCATATGAAGAAGCGCCGTCTTGGTTTCAGCAGTACCAATGTGTTTTCCCTGGGGTCAATAAATCACTGCTCTCACCTTGACAGATGTCAAGAGCCAGACAGTGGCATTGCATACCTGAAGTTGATTCCATGCCCTTCATTGAGTCTAAAGGTCCCCTAGCCTGATATTTTTAGAGGTCAAGACTACAGAAACCTGATTGATTCCAACTCACATGACTAAAATTAGTCAATATCTGTGAAGAATGCAGGTGATTCACATCTATGGGACATCTCTATATAAATGGGCAGATAAAACCAAAACTTTATGTAAATTCCAATATTGATCCCTGCATATAATGTTTGTAAAGTCCTCATTAAAATACAGAAAAACGCGAGGCAAATGCATAATTAATTATGAGTATGACAGCCCTAATGTATAGTTCAGTGCTGAAAATTGTACTTACAAATTAAAAAATGGATATGAACCATAAAATAGTGATTTGTCTCAACATGTGATGTTCTGAAATGACACTGGATCATGTTTAGTAGACAGACTCTCTTTCAATAACAATTTGAAAAACCGATGAATATCAATGATTAGTCCTGGTTGACCTCTGTAATGATGAACAGTCCTTAATATATTTAACCACTGTGCATGAGAACAATGAGGAGATATCTAATGAAATGTGGTGTTAGTTCACTAAGTGAAAAATACTTATTTTGTACATATCAGGTCCATTGGATAACCTACCTTTACATACTGCAAGGTCATTGGCTGGGAAGGCTAATGGTACTGAAGATCAATTAAAAAGGCCTCTAGGTTTGTCTCGTTTAGAGGGAAGAACTCTGTGAACGTTTTCCCAGAGTACCAGAAATAACTACATAGCTCTTGAAGGCCCCTCACCCTGAACCAAATAAAGCTGACTCTCTTTGGCTATTTGGAAAACACGTAATTAAGCGTATTAGTATGTGAATACAAATTTTAAAGTCGTACCAAAAGCTGAAATGATGGTTACAGTGTGCCATTTCTATCATTAATCATTTTAGGTCAGATTGAAATACTTTGATCTATAGAACCTTGATAAATGTCCAAGCCAATGACCATTATTCTGGCTGAGATATGTGACGGACTATAAGATTTTCTACGTCCTCATTGTAGGGCACTGTCCTGCTGTCTTGGGTAACTGTCCCAGTTTTGTGGGCAGTGGAGTTAATTTGGCTATTTGAGGAGATCATCTGATGTCCCCTGACCGGCCCAGGGAGCTGTAATTCCAGACTTCCGTTGCAGCTTCCATGTGGCCACCTCATGATGTTGAGTACTGAGTGCTCAAGAGGCCCAACAGCCACTTTGGGGGCCAGTTTCATTCACTTCTGTAGCTGGACTCTCCCCACCTCTTGCCACACACGCAGGCGTCTGCTTGGTCCGCTTGGGCAACTATTCCTTTTGCTTGACAATAAGTCAATTCAAGTAAATTCCTGCTAAATGTATAAAGTGGTCTAACACAAGTTGCTGATTTTTTATTCACAATTGGCAACAAAATTCCTAAATAATACTTAATTTACGCTTCTGGTTTGTGCAGCTGTCGCCCTGGTTCTCTGTTCTGGCGTTAATCATTTCATACATATGCGTGGGCGTACATTTTATTGCAGTCTCACTTCTGCTGTCACAGTGACACATTTTATACCTCACCCCTGTAAAGTGTCCGTTGTCATATGACTAGAGATTACTGCCTTTTCTCGTTACTGAACATTTGATTTTCTTGCAGTTGGGTTGTTTATGCCAATTCTTTGTTATTTCTGCATGTTTCTGCCTGAAGAGTAATTGTTTGGAATTTTAAATAATTGGTTATTTTTACTTTAAAGACAGAAACGCAGAAACTGAAACCAAATTAAGTGCTCTGGAAGATCGAGTTTGTCATGTGGATCAGTGGATGCCACTATGTTATGCATGGGAAGAGATGTCAAGATGCCTAATTTCACAGCTATTCTCGCTAATATGCAAGGTCTCAAATTAATACATATTCTGCTGTGCAGCTTTAGATCAAAGACCTATACTGGCTTGAACTGATTCAGATGTTTTAACTGATTTGTGTATTCTTGGTTTTGTTACCGTATTCACTCCCTGGGCATTATTTTGGAACTTAGGGTGAGGATAAAACAAAGACTGGTCATTTGCCATATCCTATCTTTAGGATAGTTTTATGCCTACCCAGTGTATGGTTACATTTCTTCACTATATTAACCTCTACCTCACCTGCTGGAAGACTATTACGAATAACTTCACAACATGTAAGCCTCTGGACTTATACCCTCAGACTACGGCCATGTCTAGGTTTGACCCGGATGCTCTTGGTGAACCACTGCTTCATGGGTCTCTGAGTGACCTCCGTTTTTCTCCAAGCAGGGAGCAGCATTTGGTCATGGCCACCTCCACATGCAGCTACACCTGCCCCAACATGAACCATTCCCCAGAAGAAGGAGACCCATTGGATGGTCTACCCTGGGAAGTTCCCAGAAATGACCATGATATCTTGCCCTGGTGAATTTACCATTTTTTCTAACTTAATGGAGAATTAGAAACATCATTTCTAATACTGTTAAATGCCCAACCCCTTTCCCAGAAAGAATTATTGCCTCATTTATAATTTTTGCTGGGAACACTAAATTCTCATGTGATCAAAAGCAGCCACTGGTTATTGCAGTGGAAGATTAAAAATAAAGCTTCTTAACAGTTTCTGTAAAGCTTTTATGTGATGTGATGAAAAGGATAAAATGACACATCTGTTTAGGTTAATTTTCTTAATGTACTAGAGAGCTTCAATAATGTTTTGTCTAAGTGAAACGACAACTTGCTTATGTATCACATGTGTCTGTCACATCCCCCTTAACCTGTCTATAGTAGTGAGAAATCAAAACTGGTTCTTTCATCCTAGCAATTTAATCTCCTTTTCAGTTTTCGGTTATAACTGAGGCAGATAGAAACCTCGAATTTAAAGGCAGCTAAGAACTATTCAGCCAATTGAATCTGACCATTTTTCCAGCTTTAAAGTCTGAAACGTTGATCTTGTTGTGGTCTCACCCATTCAGGACTTTTAAACTAGCAGCTCCTTAAGTTACTTCCTACAGCCCTCTAAAGGCCGTCTATGGATTAAACACACGGCCCTAATAGTACTCAAATTGTTAAGTTCAATTTATGGATACAAACACCATGATAAATTTATAGACATGATACGTAGAAGCCTTTAGGCTTTCTGATTTCACGTTTACCTTGTAGGGATATCATATATTATATACCCTATTTATTTGTCTAACAACATTTTTCGTCAGTAGCATTAAAAAAAAGTATTTGCAAATGTTTGAGCCATTAAAATATTGTGCCTGCATTGAATGCGTAGCCCGAGGTTACATGCTGTTGCCAAACACAATTGCAAGCTGACACATGTTCACAACAGACAATATAATACAACGTTTTATAGAAGGCACAGAACCTCCTTTCAGAATCGCAATTCTCAAGGCACGCACTCTAATATGTTGAAGGTCTTTTCTAATGAGTATAAGAATCTAAGATTTTGTGGGGGTGTGTGACACGGTGTTTCATCGGCACATAACGAAATGAATTCATATATTCATTTACGCTTTTAACAAGCAGAGATGTAGCAGTGTGTAAAAGCGGTTGTCTGTTCATTCCTAGCGGTTTTTTAAAACATTTTTATTCTTTTGTTCTGCTGAACAGTTTGACACATTTTTATGGCTTTATTATTCAAACCATAAATGTGTTTGTTTCAGAAAAGTGTCTCTGAAAAATTAGTCTCACAACACAGACATGTGCCAAACTGGCGGCAAGTAGCGAGAAAAATCTAAATAACAGTAAAAAAGCAGTGCTTTTAACCAAATCATCGTTGGGATTTAAAACAGCTTTGCCACTTTTTGACTAAATAAGCTACATGTCATTCAGAAGTAATTGTTTGCTTTGTTAAAGTTATAATATCCACTGCGAACCATATTTTTAAAGTTGTCTTTTGGTGAGAAGTCATACTGGCCATTTTTAGGGGACTTTAATTATTTAGTCATTTTAGGCAAAGTCATAGTGGAAAAGGAAAAAAAATGTGAAAACAGTTATGTACTTTTATTTCTTATTTATAACTGAATACATTATATTTCTTCCTTTACTCTTCTATTCTACGTAATGGTCCCATAGACCAAGGGGAGATATGGACTTAAGCAAGTACTGTTCCTCATAGACTTGGAGTCCAAACTCAGTGCCTTAAGTAACTTGCTTAGTCTGCTTTCCCACAAGTCAGGGTACTTGTAGAAATGCTCACCTTGGAGTGTCTCTTTACCTTACTACCCATTGTGAGAAGGTCCAAGCTGGTTCTTCAAAGTTATGTGTGGTACTTATATTTTGAATTAAGTTAAGGTCTGGTTCAGTCAGGTCTGGTGCTGCAACCCCCCATAATATATCACTACAATTAGGACATAATGCAGTCATTCTTCAAGGTGCTTTTTTGACATGAAAAGCAGAGACGTGCTTTGTGTCTTCGGTATTCATATTCCCTGATATGTAGATGCAACAAAGGATGTGTAGAAGAAAACATTCTGTTCTTCATCGTCATCTGCATCAGAGAACGAGCCATTGAAATAAATGCACAATGTTCTGTATTTAAAGTGAGCCGGGTATATCTATGTCTGCTCTCAACATCTTTTGCTTTTGCGTCGTGGCACGTGTCCAGTAGGAAATCAGACTTTGTCCCTTTGTTTTCTTGCCATTATAATTATATAAAAGTACATGTTTTTAATTGTATGATGGCCTGTTAAAAACCTCGGGTAAGAAAATAAAGGAAGGTTTACCTGAAACCAAAATCCTTGTTGCGCTAGAGCAAATACTGGGAACATATCGTAACAATAACAAAGGTTTGGATTAAAAAAAATGTTCTCTACATTTCTCAAAAGGTTTAATCACATAAAAGACCCACTTCTTCAGTCAGAACTTTTTTTCCACTTAGGAGCTCTACATGTTCTGTGGAAACATACGGCCGTGGTATGCACACCGCCGGATGAAAATAGGTTTCTGGTTAGACTTCGACTAGGTATATATATACAGTGACTTAATGGTAATTGGATGTATCAAGTGGTGCCAGGTTACTGAAAGGCCTTAAGAGCATGCTTGCACGGAAAGGTCTTTTGGAAATAACCGCAAAGCAATACATTTTCTAAGAGCCTTCTGTTTCAGGATGAGAAGGTCACTTTTCAACTACTTTTTTTAAATGGAACATTTAGATATTTTCCACTTTGTAAACCAGCTTTTGATGAAGTTATAACTTCTTAGGGATTAACTTGTGCAAAGGGAAAAATACACTGTCTACCTGATATCCATTGCCGTTCCAAGCTTAAGTGGTCTGAGCTGTCACTTCCTGCTGCTAAATGTTTACATTCACTCTTCCAGATGACTCGCTTCAGCCTTCTACATCAGGCAACCAAAGTATGCCCAGCTACTGCAAAAATGAAGAAGGAGATATTTTCCTGGCAGCCGAGTCATGGAAACCCAACGTCTGTACAAGCTGTGTCTGCATGGACGGGGTGATCAGCTGTTACTCTGAATCTTGTCCACCTGTAACCTGCGAAAGGCCAGTTCTACGGAAAGGCCAGTGCTGCCCTTATTGCATCGGTGAGTTCAAAGCGATGAGACATTTTTCTTTGGTATCACAAGCTAAACTGACATTTTTCTTTGGTATCACAAGCTAAACTGACTGTATATATATATATATATATATATATATAGTATGCCATACTATTTATTTTAAGCTGTAAATCTGTTATTAGTACAGCATTTTCCTATTTACACTAACTTTGGTGCAGGACCACCTTCAGACATATTTGGGCCTAGTACAAACCTAAAGACAGAGTCCTCCTTTCCTGTCCCACCTCGTGTTCCGCCAAGGAACAAGGCCACAAGGCCCTAATGCTCACAGTGGGGCAACAATGCAACTGGGCCCCAATCCCTGGAAAGGGGTTATCTAGGACCCAAAGCCCTCAAGGGCCTAGACATGTGTAGCTGGACATGAGGGCCCAGTGCCATGTAACAAGGCCTCTAGGCCGATGAAGGTCCTATACACCAGTGTGCCAGAGTCCCATACACTAGTACTAGTTTTAACCTCCTGACAGAGCAGAGCTTGGGAGGTAAAGTGTCACTCTAACCGACAGGGCTACAATTCCCAGACACCGGAGAATGAAATTGTGACTGCGGGATTGCTGTCCCAAATCCTGCTGTCCCGCCATGTTCTATCTCTGTCCCGAAAAGCAGGACAGAGATAGAGTTTGGCAGGACAGTTGGGTACATTGTAAAATCTGGACTGTTCCACACAGTTGGAAGGCATAATTTTGTATAACCATTACTTTACTCACAAATAATTTTTACCTATTTTTGGAAATCTTAAATTCTTTTTTTTCATCATAGCTTCAGACAGTTGGAGAAATAGTTTACATTTTTTTTACTAGCAAGGATTGCTTCCTTACATGTCATTAAATTACATTTCTGATGCCACATACCAGACTGGATTTACAAACGAGTTATAACTGGTATGTTCTCAGAGCATTCTTTTTCTTTAATTAACTATATCTTTTTTCATTCTTGTCCAATAAAGTAATATTCCGACAAGACTAAGCACAGTATATATCAGTGAACTAAACTTAAGTCAATAGGTGTTGCACGCTTGCATTGAACGGGATGATGACCCTTTAAGTGTCTTTGGAAAAATATGAGGGGGGTTTATATCATTCAGTGGCAAAGCAATTCTCACCACATTGATACTGAAAAGGTTAATACAAGTGGTCAGCTTGTGAAGGTGTATTAACTTACATATAATGAAATTACCAACATACCAATACATGCTGTCTCGTGAAGTTCTGGGATTTATCAATTTACTTACAGTAGAATGTTAGCAAAAGGTGGCTAGAAGTATTTCTAGGGAGTTGTATATTACAGTGGAACCCTTTTTTGGAGCCCAATCATTTTTAAAAAATTAACATGTATGATTGAATAAGAGCACAAAATCATAGTTTGTTTAGGCTGCAAAATTAATAACCCTTTGGCTGTCCTTGACAAAATTGTTCCGTGATATTATTTTTCAGGTATCTACTGAATATGTACTGTCGGATAGCCGGACCTTATTGTTTGTGTTCATTACCTTTTATTATAGGATGCTGTTTATATGTCACTTTTAGGTACGATATAACAGATGAGAGGAATACATCCAATTTTACTAGTTGATACTGTCTGTATTTGGAAAATAGGATTATAAAAAAATCAATGACTGGATCTTAGCGTGCACACATTTCATAGCGGTACATGAGAACATGCCACAGGCTTTCAAATACAGAATGCCATTAACAAATGGACTAATCCTTGGTTAATAGGATGTGAGGGATTTAACATGAAAGCAATCTCAAAGATTGAAGTTTTACAGCAATAACCTGACCAAGTAGACAAAGCAGTTCATTTTTTATGATTTAAAGAAATTGTAAAGGGTCCCTAAAGTATTTGCTATAGGTCAGATTATCCTGACTAGTCCACACAGAAGGTAACTTTTTAAGAATGCATTTTGTGTTCAGTAAAAAGGGTAATATAAGTGTTCCACAAGTTTATCTGCTTAGCAAAATCTCCATTGAAGTGAATTCAGGACCTGGAAAAATATGGAGCAACTCAATGAATGGGAGATTAGCCAAACTCAATAGTTGGTGTAAAAGACACTGTAAGAAGCAATATATATTCTTCTAAGCATACGTGGAGACTCTAAATTGACCAGAGATCTGGGTATAGCAATTGATGTCCAGTTGCACAGGGCAGATTTTTTGAGCAGCTTTACACCCATGTTACTGCATATTTTTCGCTAGACCCACTGATCTGGTACAAGCTTCCTTATGAAAGAGGGGGTGAATTCCAGGCTATCATACTCATAAAAGTATGCAGGCAAAATTATAGACGTACACTTTTTCATTAGGCTGCTTGAGCCAGGTTTCCATGAGAAAGCTGAGATAGTGATGGGCTTTTGTACGTTTTCACACCATCTCCCATGTTTGTGGATCCAACAGAGGTCAATGTTAATTATGTACGATAGCTGTCATCTAAAGTAGAACTCTGCATCACTAAGACTTCAATTAGAGGCACGACTTCCAAGCCTGTGGCCTTTATTTTTAACACTACTGTCACAGAGTTAAAAGTTACCAGTTCCTACTACGCTGGTACTATTTGAGTATTCCTGAAATATTTATGACATCTCAGATATTCCTTGCTTTTTATAACCCAAAGATGGAAGCTTTAATGTTGATGAAATCAGGCGCTGTCTGGAGTATTTGTTACCGATCCCCTGCGTTTCACACGCACGTTTTCCTTTTTGTTCATGTTTGCTTTGTATATTTTTGCTCTCAATTGCCTGTGGGCTACATAATCTTTATTTCTTTCTAAACCATAGAAAGTCAAATAGATCTGCAAACTAATACTTCTAGGAAATAGACTTCTGTTCCATGAGTCCCATGACAACCTATTCCTCTTTTTCTTTAAACAAACTAGGTTCTTTTTTATGTTTCCTTTAGGTTAAGAAGGCCCACATTACTGTGTTAATTCATTTGAATCTAGTTTATGAAACATAGATTTATTTTTTATAAATCGCTGTAGCACGTAGGAGAACCCAAGCTGAATTTTGAGATTAGAAACTAATTAATATTAATTTAAATATTTTGTGTTGTGTTCAACAATGGCAGGATGAGGAACTCATTATTCAGTACAAATGTTATCATCCGAATAGTAATATTGTAATCCCTTAAAGATAACACATTCAAATAGAGCAGCCATTCCATGTTAAAGCCTGAAGTGGTGGCAATCATTTTAGAAAATATATCTAAGATTGCAGTATATTATATGTGCTTTCAGATATATGTGTTCAAATTTTATATAATTGCCTCATTCATTTGTTTTAAAATATTTGTGATGCAGAATCTAGGGGTGGAAATGAACAGGTGATCAAGACTTCTGGATAAAAGTTATGAGGCAGATGGCTAAATCATAGGTATCGCATTTCCCTAATTGATCTATACATTATGCGGGCCAAAGACAAATACGTAGATGATTCCAAAAACGGCAATTATTACATCCACCCTGTTTTTCCCATTCTCCAAGTTCTGCTGTCACGTCTAATTTAATATGTTCCTCTTTTGTTGTAGCATTCTGAGTTTTTTAGGTGTAGGGTGTAGAAAAAATATAATATTGAGTCTTGAAAACAATCTAATTATATATAATCTCCATCGTAAGACCTATTATTGAGTTATCCTGTAATTATGCTTGATTTACCTTTGTGAGGTTCAGGGGCTATGCTGCATTAGCCTGCACAAAAAAAAACTATTTGTCTCAGAAAAGCTAACATTTAGGCTGGAAAAAAATTATATAAAGTGCACAAGAAAACCGGTTTCCTGTACTTTAAACCCTTTTTTTCTTGGACTTTCAGTAAAAGCATTTTCTGTTTCTTTAGTAAGTAAAAGTTATTTCGAGTTCGCTGTATTCAAATGTGACCTTCACAGAGATGTTCTTAAAGTCTATAGAATTTCCTAATACTATGCTTACAACATTTCTTTGTTCCTAAGTCACCTTGGTAGTTATTTTCATTTAGGCATTATAGCTGATTTCAATGTGACTATTTTAATTAACGGACGTGCAATATTATTAAAATAATGACATCATTAAAACCAATAGAAGAATATAACTTGGGCAAGTATGTATTGACCCTCTTGAGCTCTGAAGATCCTTGGCACTCTAAAGTATATGAGAAACTGTTGAAACCGTTTGTAGGTCACCCTGGTGGACTGTAGCACAAGAAGTATAAAATGCTTTGTGTGCCCACTATGTAGGAGGTGAGAGTAGGTTCTCACCCTATTGAGAGTGTGCCTTGACGTGGCGGGTGAGCTTAATTATGCTTTGGCCAATTCATATAACCAAAAGCTCTCATTTATATTATGTTTATATATTTGTTGCCAACTTTATTAGGGTAAGAAGCGCAGACAGTTTTTGTTTTTTGTATACATTGGACTGTAGCACAAGTAAGAAATTATCTCCAACCTGGTCAGTAGTATTGTGCTGCTCGGGAGAGCTTTCGGCACAAATCTGGTCAAATACACGTTCAGTCGTTAATGCTTTATTTCACCTGCTTTTAATAGGGGCTCTAGATGAGTCTCCTCTCTTAAAACGTAACTCTCACAAAAGCAAATCAAACACAGTGGCAGGTAGTAACATCTATAAAAGCCACAAGGACGTACCGGACATCCTGCCGACAGCTGCCGGTGTCACCCAGTTGCATGGTCTATCAGAGCTGGCAACACAGAGTTTCCCACTGCAATTTCTGTGTCTTGCATTATGTAAAGTATGCTCAAAGGCAATCATGTGTTTGGCGGTAAACAACCCGTTTTCAGCAAGTTATTATTGTACATGCGTTTTCTGTGTTAATTAGATTGTTCAATTGCCTTCATTTGAAGAGGAACTTTAGACTGCAAGTCGCCTGATAAAGAGTCGTCTTATCTATATCCCCCTGACATCCTGCAGCTATATACAAAGCTCAAATGATTAGAATGTGTTTATCTGTCCTCAAAGCACTTTAACTAGTGATGTGCACTAGGTCTTTATAGGAATACAACCTTAATGACATTTCTTAAAGCTTTTCTTGTCATCAAAACAAATCTGTTGGGTTTCTTTCGACTGCTCGTGTGTATATATAGTCTCTAAATCAGCGTACAACAGTGTCTATCGATCAGAGATTCCATTCATTCAATTTCTGAGCCTCTTGCAATCTATGAACCAATGTTTTCAATTGCCTTATCTGATGGGCCTGTGATAACTGGAATGACATTCAACATTTTACCAATACCTGTCTAACAGGCGCTTAGGTCAGCCATTGTTGCTCAGTTATGTCTACAAAGTCATTAATGTGGGTGAAACGACACGTATAATTTTAAATATACATTTTTGACAGAAGCAGAAGACATATATTTTAATATAATTTTAGATAGGAGAGTTAGTGGGGGTGAATGAGAAATTTAAAAATATTGTAAGAAAATACACATACTCAATGGGTCAATAAATCAAGTGTTAAAAATGTTAATTGTAGCATTAAAATTATTAAATATGAATGATTAATCTTATTTTTTGCAACGCAGATAACTTAATTATGAGGTTTTTCTTGTATAATTTGAAACGTGTGTCAGTAATCACTTTGAAGATTTATCATGTATAATTTTAAACATATGCTAATAATTATATTGAAGAGTTTTCAAACAAGTTTAGCAATTATTCCAAATGACATCCCACAAAATGCTTCATGCGATATATATTATGCGTGTTTGGGTCCCACGGGAAAAAAATGAACAGGAATAACAGCATAACTCATTATAGAATTATACAGCACTAACATGGGGATATTTTATCCAAAAAAACCAAATTAATTTACCATGACACAGATATAACTAATGATTTTCAGGTTTTGACCATACATGTTAAAACATACTTGTGAGACTAAGCATGATAAGATAAATGATCCCCTACTTTAACTTGTAAGGGTTAGCCATGGCTAAAATGCCCATATCATTATTGACATGGACATGCCTTGTGCTACTGTACCTAGTATTGAAGTATATTAAGGTGATGGACTAGAATTTCTCTCCTAGTCTTTTGGAGATCAGTTCCATATCACTGTGCCATTCATATTTCCAGATTAGTATGTAGTCCAAAGTGTTTGGGTTCCCATTTTCTCTTGGGTACAGAATACTTTGCTATCCTAAGAATCACTCTATCCAGTCCCTTTAAATAATGAAAAACTTGTCCATGTACAAGAATGTGTATTTTTATGTTCATACCCTACAAAGATGGAGATAAGACGCGCTGTGACTTTAATTGTAATTTATTGTGTTTGTGCTGACTTCATTGTACGTTTGCTTTAAAGAAGAAAGTAATGAAGTGAATTACTTACATTGATACACCATTTAACTCCGTATTAGATTGCCTTCAGGGTAGAAGAAGATGGTCCAATATGGTTCAAAATGGCAAATCAATATACATAATAAAGTGTTGTGCTTTCCAAAGAAATGTTGAGTGGCTATAGATTTTCTAATTCAGATTTTATCCTTTGTACCTACAAAGAAGATTCGCATTTTGTTCTGTGTGTGTAGTGGCTTCGGGCAAAAATGTACATTGTCATCAATGGCGAGTTTTAAGAAGTTATCTTTAGAGCTGGTAGGACTTGCCCCTTGGAGAGTCGTTGTCACTGTGTCAGCTATTTCTGCAGTGGAGTATAATAATGTGAGATGTATACGCAGCAGTTATTAAGCACTCACGTTATTAGATGAACAGATTAAGGAGGTTGCCATTTAGTTTCCTTTTATAGCATATTCTTTAATTTTAAATTGAGATACCCCAGTCAATTTCAAACGTAATACATTTCACTAAACTCTACTTAATAACATAGCCAGTGCTCAAACCTTTTTATTGTGCCTTTGACGGCATCTCTCATTTCCAATATTATTATAAGCATGTATGATGCTTTACTTATGTTGGGTATCCGTATACAAATACATCTCTGGCATCGCTAGTTTTTTATTATTACTTAATCACGAGGAAGGTATGGTTATGGCAAACTTTCATAATAATCTACCTACAAGCTTTAGTTATTTAAGCCTTCAAGCTCACATTCTTTCTTCTGTTATTCACATTCATTCTTGGTTGATAAGCTGGACTGAGCCGGGTATTGGACCTAAGCCCAGCACATGCCCATAATATCTTATCAAGTACGTCTGTCTCTAGGTATATCTTAACCTCACACCAGAACCCATACTGATTAATTCACTTCATACATATTTCCTTATAAGACTTTTAATTCCAGTGTCAAAAATGGTTCTTCAGAAGAAGAATGGGTATTTTCATGAGTTGACTGAGGAATATTACATATTCCATGGACAGTTTACAAGTTGTCTTTCCACCATCTACTGAACTATGATTTGGCTCACCAAAGTTTTCCAAAGAATTATGGGATCGGTGCTTGACGAACAGCTGGAGAGCTATCAGCTAACATTCTTATTGATAGTGTCAGGGGAAGTATGTTGAAGCAGAAGAAAGTGTATTGTCGAAAGAGAAGTCATCCCAAAGTGTGCTAGACACTGGCAAATCTGTCAATCCAGATTTGGACCATTTTGCATCCAGCAAGGGTAACTTTTTTGCTTTTCCTGTGCTGTGAAAATTGATTGCTAAATTTGACGGACATTTTAACCCTCCAGTCCAAATGACAAATGTAGTCAACGTAATAGAGAAAATCAAGTTGATGATTTTATGTACTAGAATTTTGGTTCTTTTATACTCAAAGTATAAAAGTCCACAGTGAGGCGATTGTTTCTGGGAGATTCAGCTTAGAATTAATCCACTGGAAGATAATTGGTGTTTGGCTGAACTGTCACTCATTTGAATGCTTGGACTTTGACAGTTGGGAGCTATAATGAGGTGGCAGCAATGAAGGAGAAGTACGATAAACGTAACTATCAGCCCCAAGCAAAAGCAAAAGAACACATTTTAATATATTCATGAGAGGGACTAAAACAATGTAACTCATGGAAAGGTTTTACATACGTTTGATGAGCAACCTGTGAATGTTCCAAGGTCGCCATATTTATTTTTTTATTTGACATCTGCCATGGATACTATAAGCTTCTTAGTTTTATATGTGATGTGGAAGGTGCGGGGTTAAGGAAATGGTTGAAAGAGTAAAACTAGCAGCATTCTTAATAAAAATGCGAGGTCACAGCCATAGAAATGTTCCAGTAAAGGGAAAATAGATAATAATGGAAAATTCAGCAAAATGGTTTCTTATTATATAAATTAGCTACCATTTGATGAGCAAAGGTATTTGTGCGGTTGCCACAGCCCCTAGCTGATTTTATCAGACGTAATTGAAGAGACGACAAATTGGTTATTTTTTTTAATAACCTAGCACCACCTAGTGGTTCTTTTATTGGATCATATCGGAAAAATAAGGACGAATAAACAGCTATACAATATGTCTCCCTTTTTCCTGGGATGTTTCATTGTTTATTTGTAAGAAAAAGGCACATCCATTAAACTTGTCTCTGTTGTTTTTTTGAGAACCTTGTAAAATTGTAGCATCTTATAAAATTAAATCATCTATCCTCTGACCTCAAATAATACAAGTGGGATTTTTTTTTTTTTTGGTATTGTCAAGTCTTGTAATACTCAGGCTGCTAACAGCGATTATAAAGAGAGCAACCCAGGTGCAAAGAGGTAAAAGTGGGCCAATCACCAAAGCAACATATCAGATGTTTCTGACAAATCCTAAACAGATCTAAGGAAGCAACAATATAGATTTTAGTGTGTGGATTACTTTGCATTCTGTCTATTTCAGGATCTGGGTTGTGTGCCTTGCGAGCGTCCTGCAACTCACTATTTAAGCTTTTTAGTGAATGTATTTGTTGCTTTGAGCTATTGGTTTATATTTCCATTCTTAATTTAATTTTATCCGTATTTCCTATTGTCCTTATTCCTTTCTCACATTGTTTATAAATCTATGGATTTTCAAAACTCACTTTCAGAGCAGTAACAGCAAGATCCAAACATGTTTTTCTCCATATGTGTCTAAGCTCTAATAAAGTTTGTTTTCTAAGGTACCCAATAAAGCGGGCCATTAATTAGGTTTGATCATTGGGATCTTAGCAATGTTGGGCACTTCAAGGCTAGAACCTTTGTAAGATCCATAAATAAAAGAGGTATTACATCATAAATACATTTATTTTTGAAATTGCATAGTAAATCCAAAGTTTGTTGAATACGGTAATTAGAGTAGGTGATTTGTAATTATACCCGCTGTTTGTTTACAATGACTCAAAATGTCTATTAATGACAAAAGACATTTTTCATTTTAGAATTTGAAGTTAAATTAAATAGAAAGTTGCGTTACCATGCAAAAAATGTGCTATCCTCTGCGGCGATGCTCATCCCTCCATTGGGCTACACACATGGGCTGCTAGTTACATTATAAACTAGCTGGTAGATGGGTTGTCAGGCTACCAATTTGACTTTGATATACAACTATTTCTGCTTGTATTACAGCAACCTTTCAGATCACCCGTTTTTTTATATTTTTTTCTAGAACCTTGTTCCGTTTCTATTAAGAGTTGTATGTTGCACAATGGAGCCCCAGTTTCATGGTTAGAACTCACAAATATGCATATGAAAACTTCTCAAGATTAGCTACCCAGATCTCTCCCTCTTCTGGCTTCATGAAGAGGTAGAACTAGCCCCAGTAACTGCCTTTAGTAAGTGGGTAATGGGAGAGGAGTGAGCGGGCCGTATGTGAGAAGTGGTCAAATGAGTGGTCTTAGCCAAACGCCAGTCCCTTGCCTGGACAAAGAAGAATTGGACCAGGTGACCCAGGGGAAGAAAGGCTTCCCAGGTGTGCTGGAAGGGTGTTGGTGGCATTGTTTTTCTTTTCACGCTTGGTATCTATGTAGAATGTAATGTGTAGCTGTGTCAGAATGGATGTTGCATTAGGGGTTGTCTGTAAGTTATTACATTATGCTAATTACTAGACCTGAAACAACGAATCGATAAAATCGATAATAATCGATAACGGGAATCGTTGTCGACGATTTCCGTTATCGATTAATCGAGTGATGGATTCGTCGTTGGAGCGCTCGGCTCCTTTCACTTACCTCCGCCAGCGTTCCCCCGTTTCTGCTGCAGAGCTCTGTAGTGTCCGTCTGCTTGAAGTTACGTAATGACGGATGTGATGCGCGTGAACGATGAAGATTTGAATAAAGTTTTGCGGTTGAACGTTGTAAGTGGAACGATTCGGTAGCGGAGGTACGTATGGAGAGAGAGAGAGAGAGAGAGAGAGAGAGAGAGAGAGAGAGAGAGAGAGAGAGAGAGAGAGAGAGAGAGAGAGAGAGAGAGAGAGAGAGAGAGAGAGAGAGAGAGAGAGAGAGAGAGAGAGAGAGAGAGAGAGAGAGAGAGAGAGAGAGAGAGAGAGAGAGAGAGAGAGAGAGAGAGAGAGAGAGAGAGAGAGAGAAAAATATGAATATATGATTGCCGGGTGGGAAACTGATGGTGCAGAGTGTGGGTGGGTGCAGGGCATTTCATTAAATTATTAAATATTGTTTTTTTTATCCGATTAATCGAAAAAATAATCGGCCAACTAATCGATTATTACAATAATCGTTAGTTGCAGCCCTACTAATTACATTACAGTAAATTAATGTTAGAAGCCAGACTGTTAGTTATAGGAACTGGGAGGTGAAATATTTGACTGGATACAGTTTTACTTGTAACACCATCTAACCTCCATCACCGTTATCTAGGATACAGATACAATGGATAGATATACTACGGGCCTAGGAACAAACTTCACTCTAGCACCCCTTTAGAGAACAGCTGGTAACATGGTAGAGTCAGCAGCAACATTCAATTAGTTTTGTGGTGATAAGACCACTTTTAAATGTCCTCAGAATCCGTGTTTATACATAGCCCCTTTGTATTGTGGGAGACAATTTTTCCACTACAAAAGTTTTGAAGTCCCTATCCTCATAGATGAATAATAGGAATAGAAATTATATATACCATAGACAAATACTATAGAAAGATATATATTCAATATAGATTTTTTTTAGTACCAGTATTTTTTGCTTGAACGAATTACGAATGTCAGATGTAATTAAGATGTTCTTATTCATCGGAAATATGCACGTATTCTAAGAAATCCACATAGTGCAGCTTTTTCGTAAACTATATTTGGATAGATTATGTTACCTTGTTGGCATGCTATGGTTTATGGCTCCTGTCCAGGTGCTTGCACGGGAACCATCAATTTTATTGCATTTTTCTAATCCACAATGTAAAGAATAAGGATCATATTTTCACAGAAGACAATTAAGATGATTCCTTGTAGTGCTAGTTCACAAACCTACTGTCACGCTACTGTAGGGCTTGGATTCACAGTGAATTATTTCCATAGATCACGAAAACCAGCACTGGCTGGATTGAGAAAGATAGCTATATATTTATTCATGTTCGTAATGAATTGTTTTCCATTGAACTGCACATGTGTTAATCATCACCACCACATTAAATCAGGCACTTCATTTTTTAATATTTTGTGATTTATTTATTTTTTATAAGTGTGTGATGTAGCAGCAATAAGTCTTAATACATCTAATATACGACTTCTCTTAATTCTACTTCGATCATCGTGTCAAGCTTTCTGAAGCATGGCACAATTATCCAGAGTTGAATGTCTGCTTATTATGCTGCTCTAATAGTTATGTTTTCAGTAACAACATTTAAACATTTGTCTGGCGAAAAAGTCTTCCAAACTGACTGACACGGTGATTAGGGGCTTAGTAAATTACTTGATTGTCTATGATGTATATGATTACGCCACCATTATAGCAATTTATATTTGTTCTTTGGTTAGAACACATCACCTTCTACATAATGCAGCCATTTAAAGGGAACGTATAAGCAAATGAAAAAGAGATATATATATACGATTTGAAATGATAGAAAGGACTGGGCCCATGTATTGGTTTAAGGGTTAACAACCAGATTCACTGCCTGCTCACTTAGGTTAACAAATAGACAGGGCTGTCTCGCCAACGGGAAAAAGTACAGACCTTCCTTTAGCTGCTAAATCCGGAAACAACAATCATATCCATTGATGATATTGCCAATTAGTGAACTGCATAAAAACATCTTGTTACTGTACAGCCATTATACGTCAGTGTCATAATGGGCAGGGGAGTCCAATGATGTACAACCATAAATGTAATGCTTAGTTAAGCTGTCATAATGTGGTGGGTTTTCTTGTCTGTTTTTTTTATTATTATTTTTTTGACCTGGTGACAAACATACACCGTTTAATAACTTGGTAAACAGCGTTTAGGTGAATTTAGTTGACTTTGTGATTATATGAAAACCATTCTGCTTAATAGTCATCATACCATGTATTTTGACTAAGTTTGTCTAGCATATTTTTGGTTATAAAATGTTTGGCCCTTGTTGTGTATAAAACGATACAAATCTGATGCACATCTATTTCCACAGAAGATACAATACCAAAGAAGGTGGTGTGCCATTTCAATGGCAAAACATATGCAGATGAGGAGCGATGGGACATCGACAGCTGTACCCACTGCTACTGTTTGCAAGGCCAGACACTTTGCTCCACTGTCAGCTGTCCTCCTCTGCCTTGTGTAGAACCAATGAACGTGGAAGGGAGCTGCTGTCCTATGTGTAAAGGTAAAATCCTAAGCTCTTCTACATTACATCGATCAGATAGATGTTACATAGAGCCCAAACATATACCTGGCAATGCTAGAGCCTTACAGTTTGTTAAATCTAATCAAAATCTATTGAAAATATGACCACTTCCATAAAGTTTTATTTTGCCAAAACTGAAGACTAAACCCCTTTACCAAAATGTAAAGCTCTTTATCCATTTATATACACCTCTGTGTGAAAACTACCTCTAAGTTTAATGTTCCTGATTTAAATTACCTAGCACTTATGCAAGCTTGAGCTGTATGTAAGGTTGTATAAGTATCATGATACTCCTAACCCAAGGAGAGGAACTATTGTTATTTAGTACTCTTGATAATATGTGTATACATATATGCTTTGGCAGAGATGTACATACCCGAACCCACTAATATTCCAATTGAGAAGACAAATCACAGAGGAAAGAGTGAGCTGGATTCTGCGCACTGGCCAACTCCCAGTGAGAATGACATTGTCCATCCCCACAGAGGTGAGTATAACATTGTTGAGCCCTTTCTGGGCTCATTTTTATGTATATGGGGAAACACTGGTGATAAGGTTTCATGAGATAGTGGGCAATGTGGTTTATTTGTGTAGAATATCAAACAAATTTAAGATGTTTACCTGTTGGGCCTGTAAACATAGAGTTTAGCAAGGCAATGATACCGTGGGATTTTTTTTCTTATAGACATGGGTCATCTTCAAGTGAACTACAGAGAAGGAGAGAGAACACGGCCAAATGAAGAAGATTCATTCCACTCAGTTGCTTGGGTGGCTGTACCTATAATGACAGCTTTTGTTATTATCCTAGTCCTTCTTCTCATCAATCAAAAAAAGCAGTGGATACCTGTGCCGTGTTATAGAACACCAACCAAGGTATGGACAAGAATGTTAAAAAAAGGTTTTGGAATTTCATGTTATTGTATATATAATTTATGAGGCAACACATGTTTGGACTTTTATGTGCTTTTTCTTAAATGCTTTACCTAATTTACCTACCCTCAAAACAAGCACATTTTAATTAAAATATCCCATATATAATATTAGGTGTATGATTTCAACAAAGCCATTAGTCCTTATGCGAGAGCTATGCTACCGTATGTATAAAGTTACCTTGCCTGAGAGAAGAGAAGCAGGTTATAGAAAAAAAATAGAACCGGAGTAGAAAATTAATACCGTGAATATTTGAATTCGGGCCCAAGGCAATATTGCTTCTTGCTTTGCATGTCTGCTCATAGTGTCACATTCAGAACATTCCAGAGGGGAACAGAAGATTTAGGTGTTTCAAAGTAACATTACTGTTTTTTTCATGTTTCCTTAACCCATTCTGTACCTAAAAGAGCAAGTTTAGTTTATACATTTCAGAAAGCCTCTATAAAACAAACAGTGAATGTGTTTCTATGTGTATATATCTGACCATGCATATTTTTTCATTGGTATCATTTATATGAATTACCATGGTCTGCACTCACCTTATTGAATGAATAATGCACGTTTTAAGTACTTTTACAATAAGTAACCAGTTATAAATTAAAGTGTTATAAATAAAAGTTCATATCATTATTATAAGGTGATATTAAACAACTCAATATATTTAAATAATATACAGCAAGGGGCCACAATATCCCAGGCATAACCAGAGCTAGGTGTCATAACTTTTCATGTTTCATTTAAAATATAATCGCCCATATTCAAAACTCTAATGCCAAAAATGTATATCTAACTGGACACGAAATGCCCATGAGTATTAAGCAGGTGAAATATAGAATATATACAATATATATTGTACACTGTAAACACAAGATGATTGGCACCAAGCAATGCACTAAACAATGCAAGAAATAATAAAGTCTATTTATTGATATGTCTTATTTCCCTTTTGCCGTTTACACAGCCTACCTGCCTAAACAACCAGCTAGTGTATGTGGACTGCAAGGGAACCATGGTTCAAGTAGACTGCTCTCAACGAATGCTAAGGATGGCTGATCCAGACTCAAGATACAGTGGTTCCTACAGTATGCAAAAACAGAACAACCTGCAGGCAGACAATTTCTATCAAACTGTGTGAGGAATGCCCACACATCTTCAGCAAGGATTTCCCTTGACACAATCATAAAAATAAAAAAAATGACGAAAGAGGATGGAACAGAGACTATAAACCTGCTATATAAAAAACTAGATTGTGCACTTGCTTATTGGATTGTATTGGATGTGTGACATGTACAGCCGAGACATTATCGAGACAGACTCCGTCTCATGCAATGTGCCAAAACAAACATTCCCACTTTCCCTTTCTAACAACTGACCAAGTGTTTTTTTAGTACCAAAGTTTGGAGAACTGGCTCATGCGTATCTGCTTGTAACATAGCTGTAGAATTGTGTTTTTTTTTTTTGTTTTTTTTTTTTTGAGGGAGGGTATGTGGAAAATCGACAAAGGAGAGGTGAAAGAACTGAGAATGAGAGAAAAAAGAAAAGCGGAGAGGTTATGGGGGCGCCAGAGTTGGACTCAGTATTTTATTCAAGTTTAAAACCCATAGGTGAAAAAAATAGAGATGCCCCAGAATCAAAGACATTGGCTTCTCCTGCATCTCAGTTTCGAGATTACATTGCAAAAAAAACCAAGCAAACAAAAGACACTCTCGGAGAATGGGGTGGGGGGTTGGTGGAGAATCGGTGTGATTATTTCATTATGTGATTATATAATCTGTTGTTACAGATTATCTCATAGCAAAGAAACTACAAACACAGCCATGTTTAAGCTGCATATCTTTCCTTCCCGTGTTGATGTCTCTAAGTGTACCACGCAGACGATACCGTTAGTAGCAACAGCAGAAGAAAGCTATGGCAGAAATGACGGTTAAGGGGTTGAAAATAATATACTATGTGCTGCTTTTTTTTTCTTTTCAATATTTTTATTGTTATTATTATTTCTTTCAGCTGATTAGCCAGTCCTTGTTGGATTCAGGCAAAAATACAGAGGCTTAGTAGTTTTTTTCATATATAAATATATATATATATATCTATATCTGAGCACTGGATTTTTTTTTTTTTCTGGAGAACAGTATTTAAAGTAAAAAATCTTGAGACCATCGCCATGCTGTTCAAAAGTTTTTTTTTTGTCCATGTGTGTGTTTTGTTGTATTGCCCTACTCAAAAAGAGAACATGAGTGAGATTAACCTCTTTGCTCCCAGTCGTTAGCATCATATTAAAATATGACTATATGACTAGCTCTCTGGATCTCACAATTACTAGGGTAAGCTGGCAGAAAAAAAGGAAGCTGTTCATGCTTTTCTACTATTGTTATATATTGTTTGTTTTCTTTATTGCTTTTGGGTTTTTCTTTAACTCCATTATTGTTCTCCTGGTTGATGTTTTATTTACTGGATGCACACATTGCAAAACAGCTGGTAGAGAGACGCTTTATCTTGTAGTATTCAAGCACTTTTTTTGAAAGCTGAGGTAAAAAAAATCAAAATAACAAAAAAAGGGGATAAGATAGTGTCTTTGATCTTTAGCGTTAAAGGAATATTTATGTAAATGCATATTATGCTAAATACAATGACAAACATTGTGTATGTATATATATGTGTGTGTGTGTATATATATATATATATATATATATATATACATACACATATATAGTATATATATATATATATATATATATATATATGCACAACAGTTCAAAAGTTTGGAGTCACTTAGCTGTTTTCATAGAAAACAAGGACATTTCTAGCTGTGTTAACATGATTTCAAAAGTGTATTCTAATGATCAGTTAGCCTTTTAAACTTTAAATTAGTGAACACAACATGCCACTGAACAACAGGAGTGATAAAATGCATATCTAATCCTATGAAGATATTCCATTAAAATCAGCCGTTTTCAGCTACAATAGTCATTTACAACATTGACAATGTCTACGCTGGAGTTCTGATCCATTTCATGTTGTTTTAATGGACAAAATTGGCTTTTCTTTCAAGAAATGCGCAAGTGACCCTTAACTTTTGAATGGTATTTTATGTTTTTTCAGTTGAATGTATTTTTTTTTTTTTTTTTTGGAAGAAAGAATAATTTTATCCGTATTGGAAATATTAAAAACCAGCATTCCATACAATACTTAACAAGATGTTAGTTTGAAGAAGGAAATAGTTTGTTTGTTTTTTAATTCTACCTAACATTTTATTTGCTTTTTTGTGTGTGACTTTTATCTTGTCTGTGTACCGGTTCATGTGCGTTTGTCCACATATGCCTTTGTGTAAATGCGGGAACCTATGTGTGAATGACCGTGAATACCCTGGTGACTTCAGCAATAAGCAAAACCTCTGCTACTTGCTATACTGAGTTGAGGGAGGGAACTTTTTATTTATTCAATATATTTTTTATTTTCTTTTGCCACTAGGGTCACAGAGGTGACCAGATATTTGGTGTTGCTTCGGAACAGTAAACACAAAAATAACAATGACAAAAAACATTTCATGCATATTAACCCTTTTGTTGTCACAAAAAGCAAGCAATGCCATTTTGCTTTAAGAAGGCGGTTAGTAAGGCACTTGTACTGCTCAAGTACGGTGAGCAGTATTATGGACAATAAGACCGTACGACAAACTATACATTAATAAGAAAGCAAACTTTTAAAGCACCGTGCCCTTAAACTCTTATAAATACTGGTGTATAAATTTATAATTTCAGCTGTATTTTCTTATGTTTGAAGATCACTGTGTTTTTTCTGTTTGATGCGTATGGATTTAAGGGATTATAACTACAATGGATTCTGTAAGCAAATATGTATATTTATATGCCAACTTTCAAGAGCCCTACCTAAAACATTTTTTTTAAAAAAGCTACAATAACTTCAAAAAATGTATTTGCCAGTTCCCCAAAAAAAAGAAGCAAATAAAACTATAACATAATAATATGTTCTTGTATTTTGAATTTACCATATTTATGGCTACACAAAAATGAATTTTTTCTTTAATCATAAAAATGGTGTTTGAAAACACATTTTATTTGCAGTTTCTAAAAAATACCATCATTTTAATGAGCTATCCGAATAATTTTAGCAGTCAAATAACGTGTATTATTAGTCAGTATACCAAACTTAGATATACAAATGTAAAAAACCATGCTACTGTCCAAACAACCCTTTATAGGTTTTTAGAACATTGAGATCGGCCATTTTCCAGGAATTTATTTTTTATTAAACTGATTTTTCGGCATAATTTGTTTTAAAAAAATATATATTTATACACTATATTAAAAATAATATTAATCCAAAAACCCTATTCATTAAAAAAAATGTAGTTGGGGGAACTGGTGTTTGAAATGGGAAAAGTTTGGGGAGATTAGCCTTTGGGTATATAGCTCATTCCTGGTCTATTATTCAATGTAATTGTTCAGGGTTTGATAACAGTTTAAGGTCTCCCAGTGTGTGTTTCATTAACTGTTGGTGAAGGGACTAAGCTTGCCCCATAAAGAGAATCGAGCTTGGTCACACAAGCTTTGTAGGTCATATTATCAAAATGGTTGAATAATGTATTGAGCACCACAGCACAACAAGAATATCTGTATCTGATATTCTCCCGATTATGTCATTGCAAATGTTCATAAAAATCCTTTGGACGTTAGTTTTAAGGCTTGTGCCAATGCTTTCTTTCAAATCCACAAAAAGCTGTTTTCCCTGTTCTTCTAGGCCCCACCTGACACTACCTTGTAATCTATATGACCCCTATATCATGCTTAGTACAAGCTCATGTTGGCCAAAAGACAATTCATAGAATTACAGAGACAGCAGAAAGTTTATTTATTTTGACAGGGTAAATATAAAGTTATAGAATGGATACCAGCTGGATTTGCTGCAGCTCCTGAACAATATAATTGTATATGCTCTACTACAAGCAAATACAGTTTTTGTAATTTTCATAGTTTTCTGGCAACGGCGTTTTATTTTTGAACAGATGTTTTTACTGTATTCTTGTCTTCACCAGGGTTGTTTTAATGGGGGCCAGGCAAAGTTCCCTGCATGCCCTCTTCAGCCCAATCATGTCTGAGTAGAGGTCTATTCAAACCGCACCTCATTATGGGTCTGCTTGCCACCTGCTGCTGGTAGCTGGTATATGATGTCATATCCTGGAGCTCTGGAATGGCAGGTGATGCACAGGGTATGAGAAAGCATTATTGGAGGAGTTTGGGCCTACAGTTGCAAAGACCTCCTCCTCTAGATTATGGTGGCTATTGAGGTAACCCAACTGACAGCTGTGGTTGGCCCCTAAATTAAGCCAATGGCCCACCCAAGGCAACAACTGTTGGCTTTGGTAGCCTTCTCGGTCTTTAACCAAGTAGCATCTACATTAATTTTTAACTAGGCAAAATGGCATAGACTGGAGGAAGAGACGTTCCCACAAGCCAGAATACATTCATGTGCTACGTTTTCTAAAAGTGCTGTTCTCCTTTGCCAAAGACTTGACCAATAACACTCGAATGCCATATTAGTAAATTATGTTAATAAAATAACCTTATAAGCAAAAATGAAATGCAAAAAAAAAAAATTAGTTCAAGTGCAAATTAATGTCCAATGTACTATTTAATTTTAGGCTGCACAGTAGCTGGGTCTGCTAGCGTGTTGTATTGCTCTACAATTACACACTGTTTAGTGGCAGTGTCATATTGTGTTTGGTAGTATATTCATTTAAAATGTCTCTTATATGTCGAGTTCATTGTATGACAATTATTTTTTGCTGTATCATACCATTGCACACAGAGTGTTACTTTGTTGAAAAATTCCATGAAATAACAGTTCACAGTGATACTTTTCTTATTTCCCAAGTTTTTGGCACATTTGTTTTTATGGCAGAAAAATGGGTTAATGGGTTAATTGTGAGACTTTTTGATGAAGTTTCTGTTGGTTTAATTTTACAATTGGTTTTTGTTTTTCTCTTTTTTAACTGTGTTTCTTTTTTCTTGGCTTAAGTAAAACCCACCAGGTGCAGGGTGGGAATTTAGAGATGCAAAGATAAAAAATGCAATAAACTGTGGCTTTTTCATATATTTCACAAACTGACAGAGACAATTTTTTTTGTGCAACAGTGCAAATAGGGGTACTATCATCTTTTAAATGTTAACCAGAATGAGTGATGCCTGCGTTTTGGTTGCTTTTGTGTCACCATGCCATGTGATTAATAATTCTGGAGCAAAATCTGAAAAAAGTGGTCTTATTACCATAGCAACACATGGGATATTCTTGCTTGCTTTTCAAACTCTGCACCAATGTCACTTTTATATACATATACCCTATGTGTGTCTTTCCCTATACAATAACTTAGTTCAAGAAGTTAATAGATGTACTGAAGGGAAATTATCACAATTAAAATGCATTGCTTTAACAACGCATAAACAATTTACTTAATTCCTGTTAGTAGAGGCTTCTATATATACAGACCAGGTGTAATTAGTATCTACTAACCATTTCTTTACCTCATTCTGTGCAGCATTGCAATACGTGACAGAGAGGACTATATGGGAAGCTAGATGCTGCGGTATGCATTTTACGGCAGCAGTAAAGCAGGATAACGCCTTTGCCTTTATCAACATTGTGTTTATCATCCGCTATAACACCAGTACATAATGCTTGGCTGAGGTAGAAAAGTATATAACTTTGGATAGATACCTCCGTATATGCTAGGCAGGTTTAATTTCATATATATTTGCAATTGGGTGATCATTTTCCTTTAAAAATTTTCGGACCTTTCTTTAAGCAACAAATTTAGGACTCTGCATACTTGCAATGTACATTTAAAAATATTAAATCTTTTCCTCCTCAGAAAACTACTGGAAAAGTCTTCACAATAAGCTGGACATTTATTGGAGATTTCCTTGGCAATGTTAATGTTCTGTATGCAGTTCTAGCAATATATATATATATATATATATATATATATGTGTGTGTGTGTGTGTGTGTGTAAAAAAACGTGGGCACTTTTATACTAATTTTACCCATTTGTGTGTGCTTTTTTTTTTTCTTACCAATGTTTGCCAACAAAAATTACGATGATACCCAATGTGCTTAATGTGAAAAAAAATAAAAAAACTTTAAAAAAAATAAAGTATTTTGTTGTGTTAAAGAGATTTCAAGTATTGTTGTAAATACTTGGGCACTGCTTATTGAATTTTTTTTTTTAAATGCTAAAAATATAATTTATTGTTCTAATTGCGTAATTTATTAACCTCAAGATTAACATGAAAATTTTGTTCCGAAAAAAATACATGAAATAAAATATGAGGGAACTTGATGTATGAAAGTAAGTGAATGGTTTCAAACCCACAGTAAAACAAATTGCAGATAATATAAATATTAAGCACCTTTAAAGAACAGAGGGGAAACTTCATTACAATGTTATTTCTGACAAATGTCTCCCGATTTTAAATCTGTAAAGTGAAATACTATTCATTCCTCTTGTAAGACAAAAAAAAAAAACCCCTAACTGCAAATAATGCTATATATATTATTTCATTTTTTTGTTATTTTGAAGTCTATGCCATATTCTGAAATTATTGGAGAGTGGTGTATTTTTTAATTGCTATGTGCTGTATCCACTACACATTTCTACTCTGGTTCCTGTTGTGCTTTTGTAAAAGAAAAGCAGGTCTAATTTCCTGAAGAAACATAAAATTAATGCGTACCTGGCGCTAGGAGTTTATCCGCAGAATTGCAATTTGCTTGTTTACTTAAGAAAAAATGTAAAGCAGTTTCTTGTCATTTGGCTCTTTGCAGCACAAAAATAAAAATGTTTAACTCATCAATGTGCTTGTTTGTTTTTATTACACAATATTTGTATTTGAACGTACAGAAAAGTCTTCACATAAATTTCTGTATTTACTATTAATTACATTTCACGTGAGGTATGATTCAGTAAAATGACCTCAGTGTGTTGTTTGAGCAGGGTATGTAAACCAAAATATCACATGATAAAAAGTGGCAAATAAAAAAAGTTTATTGGAACCAGTAAATATATTTTCTTCAATGCTAAACTACATTATTGTATACAGCATTATATTTAATGTTTACATGAAAATAAATTTTTCTTTAAGTATTATTGGCATACTGTTAAACTATTAAACAATAAGACCACTAATAGGCAAGTACAAGTAACACTTATCACGGAGAACCATGACCAATTATTGTACATTTGGAGCTAACCACAGAAACGTGCTCATTGGTTTTGATGGAGATTGATGCAGTTTAATCTAGACAAAATATGGCCCAATATGCATTCAACTATTATTGGATAGGCACTAAGTTGTAGTTGGTTATATGTCGTTCAAGTATAATTCCGTGTTCTATTGTGCCCATATCACAATGTGCAGGGCCTCTAGTTATGCCTTCATTGTGCATTCCAAATGCTCAGCTAAGTATTCTGTTTTCTAAAAATTTGATTTAATGAAATTACATGCTACCACTCAACAAGTATGAATATTCCTTAACATTTGTGTTGCCCTAATGTTAGCGAGTTGAACAACTAACCCTCTAAAATATGTACATTTAAAAAAGTAAACACAAAATGGAATGCCGTCTTTCAGAACTCCTTTTTAACGTGGGAGACCCAACAGGTGGTCTCTCTCTTCTCTATCTCATACAAGGGGTGAATTACAGAAAAGGGTTTTATCATACTTAAAGCGATACTCTCACTGTATATTTGGGGGGAATGGTGGCAAAGTGATTTAGTAGGATAGCCAATAATGTGGGCTTAGTACGTACAGCAGGTGTTAAATAAAACAGTGTGCTAAAAAAACAAAGTTTTCCATGGGTGTCCTTAGTTTGTGGTTCCCTGCATGTACACAGCCTGCAGAAAATCCTGTCTTTGCTGGTTTCCATTGTTGACTTTCCCAACATGCCTTTAGACTTAAGAGAACTAGCAAAGTGCTTTCGCCAGACTATACATGATGGAGCATAATGCTGAAAATAAAAGCTGCATTGAGAATTTTTTCAGTAAAAAGTGTTTTGGACATGTTCCCATCATGTTCCAATGAAGCTTCCTGGTCACAAGATCAAGCTTCATCACTACAGGAGAGGATCTTTACGTTGGAGGAGAGCAGGAAAAAAAGTAAAGCGAAAATCTAAGTTTTTTTTTTTCAAAAAAAGGTTAGGGGTTCGAGGAATGTAGACCTATATGTATGGAGGGGGTGGAATTCCCTTGGGACATCATTAAAACTTAAATAATACAAAAGGGGGATGGCTGGGTTTTCAAATTACAGAATCAATATAAACAGGGGTGTGTGTGGCTGGGGGTAATGCACATGGCAGTGGGGGCATCAATAGACGAGGGTGGTTGGGCATCACATAAATTAATACTAAAGTGGGGCTGGCTGGGGGGCATCACATTAACCACTATAAAAGGGGTGTGGGCATCAATACACAAGGGAGGAGGGTTGGCTGGAGGCAACGCATAAATCAATACACATGGTTGTGGTGGCATAAATGCACAAAGGGGGCAATACACAAGATTGTGGGGCAGAACACATTAATTAATACTAAATGGGCATGGCTGAGGCAAGGGGCAAAAATATAAAGGGGGATAAATGACAAAGCAGTGTAGAAAACAGTGTCCTGGTGTGTGTGTGTTTGGGTATCGGTGTGGCAGAGCCTGTCTTGTGTGTCAGTGTGGCAGTGCCTGTCCGTGTGTTTGGGTGTCAGTGTGGCAAAGCCTGTCTTGTGTGTTTGTGTGTCGGTGTGGCAGTGCCTGTCCGTGTGTGTGTGTGTGTATTTGAGTGTCAGTGTGCCAGAGCGTGTCCTGTTGTGTGTTTGTGTGTCGGTGTGGCAGAGCCTGTCCTGGTGTGTGTTTGGGTGTTGGTTTGGCAGAGCCTGTCCTGGTGTGTGTGTTTGGGTGTCGGTGTGACAGAGCCTGTCCTGGTGTGTGTGTTTGGGTGTCGGTGTGGCAGAGCCTGTCCTGGTGTGTGTGTGGGTGTCAGTGAGGCAGAGCCTTTCCTGGTGTGTGTTTTGTTGTTGTCGTGGCAGAGCCTGTCCTGTTGTGTGTTTAGGTATCGGTGTGGCACAGCCTGCCCTGGTGTTGGTGTGGCCGAGCCTGTCCTAGTGTGTGTGTTTGGGTGTCGGTGTGGCAGAGCCTGTCCTGGAGTGTGTGTGGGTTTTTGTGTGGCAGAGCCTGTCCTGGTGTGTGTGTTTGGGTGTCGGTGTGGCAGAGCCTGTCCTGGTGTGTGTGTGTGTTTGGGTGTCGGTGTGGCACAGCCTTTCCTGGCATGTGTTTGGGTGTTGGTGTGGCAGAGCCTGTCCTGGTGTGTGTGTTTGGGTGTCGGTGTGGCAGAGCCTTTCCTGGTGTGTGTGTTTGGGTGTCGGTGTGGCAGAGCCTGTCCTAGTGTGTGTGTGTTTGGGTGTCGGAGTGACAGAGCCTATCCTGGTGTGTGTGTTTGGGTGTTGGTGTGTGTTTGGGTGTTGGTGTGGCAGAGCCTGTCCTGGTGTGTGTGTGTTTGGGTGTCGGTGTGACAGAGCCTATCCTGGTGTGTGTGTTTGGGTGTCGGTGTGGCAGAGCCTGTCCTGGCGTGTGTTTGGGTGTCGGTGTGGCAGAGCCTGTCCTGGTGTGTATTTGGGTGTCGGTGTGGCAGAGCCTGTTCTGGTGTCTGTGTTTGGGTGTCGGTGTGGCAGAGCCTGTCCCGGTGTTTGAGTGTTGGTGTGGCAGAGCCTGTCCTGGTGTCTGTGTGTTTGGGTGTCAGTGTGGCAGAGCCTGTCCGGGTGTGTGTGTGTTTGGGTATCAGTGTGGCAGACCCTGTCCTGGTGTGTGTTTGGGTGTTGGTGTGCCAGAGCCTGTCCTGGAGTGTGTGCGTTTGGGTGTCAATGTGGCAGAGCCTGTCCTGGTGTGTGTATTCTGGTGTCGGTGTGGCAGAGCCTGTCCTGGTGTGTGTTTGGGTGTCGGTGTGGCAGAGCCAGTACTGGTGTGTGTTTGGGTGTTGGTGTGTCAGAGCCTGTCCTGGTGTCTGTGTTTGGGTGTCAGTGTGGCAGAGCCTGTCCTGGTGTGTCTTTGGGTGTCATGTGGCAGAGCCTGTCCTGGTGTGTGTGTTTGGGTGTCGGTGTGGCAGAGCTTGTCCTGGTGTGTGTATTTGGGCGTCGGTGTGGCAGAGCCTGTCCTGGTGTGTGTGTTTGGGTGTCGGTGTGGCAGAGTCTGTGCTGGTGTGTGTATGTTTGGGTGTTGGTGTGGCAGAGCCTGTCCTGGTGTGTGTTTGGGTGTCGGTGTGGCAGAGCCTGTCCTGGTATGTGTGTGTTTGGGTGTCGGTGTGGCAGAGCCTGTCCTGGTGTGTGTTTGGTTGTTGTTGTGGCAGAGCCTGTCCTGGTGTGTGTTTGGGTGTCAGTGAGGCAGAGCCTGTCCTGGTATGTGTGTGTTTGGGTGTCGGTGTGGCAGAACCTGTCCTGGTGTGTGTTTGTTTTGGTGTCGGTGTGGCAGAGCCTGTCCTGGTGTGTGTGTTTGGGTGTCGGTGTGGCAGAGCCTGTCCTGGTGTGTGTGTGTTTGGGTGTCAGTGTGGCAGAGCCTTTCCTGGTGTGTGTTTGGGTGTTGGTGTGGCAGAGCCTGTCCTGGTGTGTGTGTTTGGGTTTTGATGTGGCAGAGCCTGTCCTGGTGTGTGTGTTTTGGTGTGTGTGTTTTGGTGTGTTTGGGTGTGTTGTGTGGCGGAACCTGTCCTGGTGTGTGTGTTTGGGTATAGGTGTGGCATTGCCTGTCCTGTTGTGTGTGTGTTTGGGTGTAGGTGTGGCAGAGCCTGTCCTGGTGTTTGGGTGTTGGTGTGGCAGAGCCTTTCCTGGTATGTGTGTGTTTGGGTGTTAGTGTTGCAGAGCCGTTCCTGATGTTTTGGTGTCAGTGTGGCAGAGCTTGTCCTAGACTGTGTGTGTTTGGGTGTCAGTGTGGCAGAGCATGTCCTGGTGTGTGTGTTTGGGTGTCAGTGTGGCAGAGCCTGTCCTGGTGTGTGTGTTTGGGTGTCAGTGTGGCAGAGCCTGTCCTGGTGTGTGTGTGTCTGGGTGTCGGTGTGGCACAGCCTGTCCTGGTGTGTGTGTTTGCGTGTCGGTGTGGCAGAGCCTGTCCTGGAGTGTGTGTGGGTTTGGGTTTTTGTGTGGCAGAGCCTGTGCTGGTGTGTGTGTTTGGTTGTCAGTGTGGCAGAGCCTGTCTTGGTGTGTGTGTTTGGGTGTCAGTGTGGCAGAGCCTGTCCTGGTGTGTGTGTGTCTGGGTGTCGATGTGGCACAGCCTGTCCTGGTGTGTGTGTTTGGGTGTCAGTGTGGTAGAACCTGTCCTGGAGTGTGTGTGTTTGGGTGTCAGTGTGGTAGAGCCTGTCCTGGTGTATGTGTGTTTGGGTGTCAGTGTGGCAGAGCCTGTCCTGGTGTGTGTTTGGGTGTCGGTGTGTGGCAGAGCCTGTCCTGGTGTGTGTTTCTGTGTCGGTGTGGCAGAGCCTGTCCTGATTTGTGTGTTTGGGTGTCGGTGTGGCAGAGCCTTTCCTGGTGTGTGTTTGGGTGTAGGTGTGGCAGTATCTGTCTTGGTGTGTGTGTTTTTAGGTGTAGGTGTGGCAGAGCCTGTCCTGGTGTGTGTGTTTGGTTGTCGGTGTGGCAGAGCCTGTCCTGGTGTGTGTGTGTTTGGGTGCTAGTGTGGTAGAGCCTGTCATGATGTTTGTGTGTTTGGTGTCGGTTTGACAGAGCCTGTCCTGGTGTGTGTGTGTTTGGGTGTAGGTGTGGCAGAGCATATCCTGGTGTTTGGATGCCGGTGTGGCAGAGCCTTCCCTGGTGTGTGTTTGGGTGTTGGTGTGGCAGAGCCTGTCCTGGAGTGTGTGTTTGGGTGTCTCTGTAGCAGTGCCTGTCCTGGTGTGTGTTTGGGTGCCGGTGTGGCAGAGCCTGTCCTGGTGTGTGTGCTTGGGTGTTGGTGTGGCAGAGCCTGTCCTCTTGTGTATGTGTTTGGGTGTCAGTGTGGCAGAGCCTGTCCTGGTGTGTGTTTGGGTGTCCGTGTGGCAGAGACAGTCCTGGTGGGTGTGTTTGGATGTCAGTGTGGCAGAGCCTGTCCTGATGTGTATATTCTGGTGTCGATGTGACAGAGCATGTCCTGGTTTGAGTGTGTTTCGGTGTGGCAGAGCCTGCCCTGGTGTTTGGGTGTCGGTGTGGCAGAGCCTTTCCCGGCGTTTGGGTGTTGGTGTGGCAGAGCCTGTCCTGATGTGTGTGTTTGGGTGTCTGTGTGGCAGAGCCTGTCCTGGTGTGTTTGGGTGTCGGTGTGGCAGAGCCTGTCCTGGTGTGTTTTTTTGGGTGTCGGTGTGGCAGAGCCTGTCCTGGTGTGTGTTTTTGGGTGTCGGTGTGGCAGAGCCTGTCGTGCTGTGTGTGTGTTTGGGTGTTGGTATGGCAGAGCCTGTCCTGGTGTGTGTGTTTTGGTCTATTGGGGTGTGTTGTGTGGCAGAGCCTGTCCTGGTTGTGTGTGTATTTGGGTGTAGGTGTGGCAGAGCCTGTCCTGGAGTGTGTGTGTTTTGGTGCCGGTGTGGTAGAGCCTGTCCTGGTGTGTATGTTTGGGTGTCAGTGTGGCAGAGCCTTTCCTGGAGTGTGTGTGTTTGGGTGTAGGTGTGGCAGAGCCTGTCCTGATATTTGGGTGTCAGTGTGGCAGAGCCTGTCCTGGTATGTGTGTGTTTGGGTGTCAGTGTGGCAGAGCCTGTCCTGGTGTGTGTGTTTGGGTGTCGGTGTGGCAGAACCTGTCCTGGTGTGTGTGTTTGGGTGTCAGTGTGGCAGAGCCTGTCCTGGTGGCACTAAATCAGGCATCCTATTTATGATTACTTTTTTAGTGTACTGATTACTCCCAATCCCATCACATAAGATTTTATCTTGTATTATCTGCCGAGCACTGGCGTCATTTTTATCCAGTACACATGGATGCCGAGGAGTTAAGATTCTGTCTATTTTATTTATTTCCATAAAATGGCCACCAAAATCCTCAGCACCAGGCCCTTGATGCTCTTATTCCGCCCCTGCCTCCAGTGTGCATCAGCCATCTTAAATCCAGTTTGTACCCACAGTGTGCTCCAGCCTTTTGCAGTTTTATTTGGCTAAACTTGTTTTAAATGGTTTGGGGACGGACTTTATTTTACTGTTTTAGTAATTCAGTATTCATAGAATGACATATAAAAGTTGATAAAAAAAACTCTTCCACTGCTTTTTTCATTATCACCAAATTAACCCTGTATTAATATGCATTATAAAGCTAAAAGGCCATATTTTCTCTCAGTGAAAAATTAGTGTGGCCCACACACATACATTTCTGATGAAGTGGCCCTTCTTGATTACTGATGGTAAGTACAGAATTTGACACATTTTTCATTTTGTGCTACAGCATATTTTTATACAACATATGTTGGGTTCAAACTAATTTGTATGTATGTTAAATATATTTGGAAATATTTTGTGATTTTTTTTTCTTAAAAAAACCCCAAAATATTCCATCTGCTAGCGAGTGAAAGATTAAAGGTGCAGAGAAAATGTTAACAAAACGCCTGTTTTCATTAGCAACATTTACACGTTTAATAACCAAACTTTAAAAGACTAGACAGTGTGAAGCCAAGAAAAGTCAATTTTTTATTAGCAAATTTTAGTTCATGCCCTTCACGATAATAAAGCAGAAATTTGAAAATGTCACGCATTTAGGGAAATCTACATGCAGGTGATTTAACACCTCTGTTCCCACTAACACTTTGTTTTGTCCCTTCTGCAATTAAAGCTGTGCAAATAAAGCTGAATATTCTAGTGGATGATGATAAAAATCTTGTCTCCAGATTGCCTTTAAAGGATATCAAAAGCAAGTCACAACAGAGGGGAAACTAGACTCAAACATCAGAAGCAGAGGCTTCTCTAGCAGATTTTACTGTCACATAGCAGAGCTGACACCATCTTATCTTCCCTCCATCTGATCAAAACAGAGGAACTCTGCTGCTGCCCATTGTGCTGAATCACTGATGTCACTGGATGTTTTTGAAGTGTTAGTGTGTAGGAGCAAATCCGAGTCACAGTGTGGTACTCGCAGACAGCTGGCATTTTATAGACCGTGCCTGACTGCATGCAGATTACTGAGGAGTGCTGGCTGCCTTTCTGAGGAACCTGTAAAAAAGCACAGTCAATAACGCCCTCTCGTTAAAAATATCATGTCCAGACGCAGTTACTAGAAAGGGTGGGGGGCCTGCACAATGGCCATGAATACTAAGAGCAGCTATTTATCTGTTCGGTTGCAGAAAACACAGAAACTAGAGATGTAATAGAGTGTTCATCAAACACTTCGGACCCTTGCATCACATTTACTGTGATAGCACATTAAATGCGTAGGCCCCAAATGTTGCTGAGAAAAGGTCTTGAGAGACAGTGGCATAAGTGAATATGCCATGATTCAGCCTTCTTTCTGTTCAATTAAGAAAATGACACTGAGATGAGCTACAAAATATATTCAGGTGGAAAGATTTCTCCTTTTTTTAGAACTATTATTTTGTAACATGCTTTCTTTTATTCATATGCTCTCAACAACTAACCATAGAAACTTAGCTAAGAGTTCCCTATAGCTTCACCAGTGGTCACATCAGCCAGTTCGCATATAACATTTTGCCCACAAGTAAAGCCTCCATGATTAATGTGTGCAGTGTTACATTCTCATGTAATTACAAGATTTAAAATTCTACAAAGTACCCTTATAACAGATACTTCCATATCCTCAATAGGGATACCTGTGTTGGAGGCATGGCTATTGGTATGAGGGGGAAGGCCCAAAGGTAGGACCACTTACCTCACCCAAAGAGCCACCTGGCAGCACACAGCCCCAGCATGTCACAAGGTGGCCAAGTGGGAGTGGTAATGCAGGTTTGTGCTGAAATAGCACAGACCTCAAATGATTTTATAGCTATGTTGGGATCTCCCCAACTGGCCCATGATCTAGCTATATGGACTCCCCTGCAAAACCCATGAAATCTGGGAGGCAATACTACATGTGACGGGACCGACCTGTACCCCAACTGGGTACTCCCGCCAAACGTTGCTTCCTCCTGCTGGGACACCAACAATTAACCCCTTCAGCGCCAGGCAGAACCAACATTATAGATAGAAGGGAGGACGTCGCTGCACCGGAGCTGCGTTGGCACTGTGGCTATCCGAAGCTTAGCTACACAGCGTGGCTATTGTCCTGAAAAGGACAATAAAGGATCATACCAGCCCACCCCAAGCATCAGGCAACACTCATGTTGAGGTGAAAACAGAACTCCTTTATTTAAACCAAATACAGAGCAAGACCTGTTCTAATTACCATGTCAGGAAGGAAGTAATTAGATCGACGCCTGCAACACAATATCTGGGGGAAGGACAGAATGACATGAGATAATTATTACATAAATAATTACATTAGTTGGGGACATAGACATGGAATGATGATAGACATATAATTGGCTTGGGACAGACAATGGCTAGGACACAGAGATAACATAACAGGAGCTCACAGGATTAACAGCTACCTGTTGTGTAATTGATAATTAGGTATGCAGCAGTGATGCCTAGTCATACCTACAAGGGGTCTTAAGACAAGGGCTAACTCACACAATAACAGGGGAAACATTTCACACCTATAAAATCAACAATGCAAAGACAATCAGCCTTCTTC
This sequence comes from Spea bombifrons, assembly GCF_027358695.1. Lineage (NCBI taxonomy): Eukaryota > Metazoa > Chordata > Amphibia > Anura > Pelobatidae > Spea > Spea bombifrons. Next base: position 28,255,430 of record NC_071089.1, on the reverse strand, counting down.
CTACAACAGGATGTCCAGCTGACATTACAGTTTTGAGATTCTGAGTAGTAAAACCTGTACCTGGGGAAAATCAGTAGAAACTGACCCCCTGTATCCACATACAGAAATCTCTATAAGGCTTGGGCCCATAGTCAGTAGGGAGGAGGCTGGCTCTCAGGCCTCTCCAGGGGCCCCAGTGATGGAGGGTTCCGTCACACTACACACTTACAGTAAGTATGTACTTGATGTATGAAGATCCATACATCATTGATGATCCACCAAATTGGATCCATAGCCCTAACTATCTCATCGGGGCTTCAGATGCCAAGAGGAACAGAAGTTCTATGGGTGAGGTTATATTTCTAGTGTTGGGTTCACATGGGCTTCTGAAAATATAAAACGGTCAATAAATAAGCACATGTACCACTCCATGAAAATGCTAAAAATTCAATGCTAGAATTATTATATGTAATGAAACTGAGTAGGATGAGATCACAAGTATGTTCAGGGATGCCACCAGAAAGAACTGTATTTTCTTCAAAATGTAATTTGTAACAATTATAATATTATTATTAATAAATTACACTAATCTCTGTGCTACTATTGCCAAGGCTGTAAAAAGAGCAAGGCAGTGAAAATAAAGCTGTTACATAAAGTACAAATTAATATTTTGGTGATAGAGCCTTAATTTTCCATAAAAAAGGTAATTGACTTTAATGACTATTCAGTTTATAAAAGTCAGCACACGTTGAACTTGCTCTGTACTGGCACAATGCCTTGGATACTTTATTTAAGGGAGTTCTTTCATAAACTTGATGAAAAATACATGATCTATTTACATGCCACAGTCTACATGGTTGTTTTCTTCCCTATTCAGTGAATTTTACTATCCTTTGTATATCAAATAACAATAAAGAAAAAGTTCTTCATACAAATTATATGCCGTCTGATTTGACTGTTTCCACAAAGGAAATCATCTAGCCCATTTATGATTTCAAATGGAACCAAACATCAAAGTGGTTACAAGAAAATTGATCATTGATGCAAAAACCCATCAAAATCCAAATGTTAAAGGGACACTGTAGTGTCCCATGCGGCTCCACCAACAAAGAATGCGCTCTTCAGCCTGTAAAAATAATAAAATAATGACCTTTAAGAAAAGTTCCATGTACTTTGTACATAATGTACCTGGTTGAAGGAGATGATTTCAGCTCAAGACTGCTGTAGGCTCAAAGATGGTCTGCTAAGAGACTACTCTTTCTAGACAGTCTAAGGGGAAATACTGGTCCCGCTGCCCTCCTGACTCATTCACCTGTATTTACCACACTGCACGTCCAGCACATCCCCTGGAGCCACACTATCACACCACCACCCCATTTCCCCAGGTTAATGGTCAAACCATTGTTTTATGAATCAGGAAATGCTATTGTAGTCTTCTGCTATGTTTAATATGACTTGACTATATAATTGTTGTACATAGTATATCTAACCTTACAAATGTGATTTATTGCTATTGGTTTTATGAAGCTGAAATAAATTCAATACAAAAACCAGGATCATAAGGTCACTGTCTGATACTGTTACAGGCTGTTCCCCAGCTCGCTTAACAACGATAACATTATTGATGTATTTGAAGAGGAGGACTTATTCCTTTGACCACACCCAATTTTACACCCAGCCTTCATCCCTAGGTGTCATTCCTGCCACAATCCCTGCTCTCTTACCTGAGGCTCCCAAGGACCCCAACACCAGCTCCATCAACCCTCCTCTGGCATACCGCTAGCCTGGCGCTGTGGGCCATGCTTCCTCAGTCTCAACACTCTGAGTCTGAGCTTCATATCTTGACTCAGACTCAAGATATGAAGCTCAATATATGAAGCTCAGACTTCATTTTCAGCACTCAGACTCATTATCTAAGGTTCTTAAGGGAGTAGAAGAGTTGGAACCGGCCTACTTCCTCCTGAGCCAACAAACGTAGGTTGTGTAGATGCAAATAAGTATGTCAGAGTGTGTAAGTATGTTAGTATGTGTGTATGTTAATAAACATGTTAGGCTGTGTAAATATCTTATTGCATGCATGTTAGTATATGTGTAAATATGTTACTGTGAGTGTGTAAGTTTGATACTGTGTGTGTGGATATTTTACTGTACATTTGCATGTAAGTATGTGTGGGTAAGGATGTTAGTCTGTGTAAGTATGTTACTGTATGTATGTATGTTAATATATGTGTGTAAGTATGTTATTATCTGTGTGTTAGTATGTGTATGTATATTAGTATGTAGCATGTGTGTTACTGTGTGTTGTTAGCATGTGTGAAAATAAATGCTACTATTCATGATGAGTAATTTGTTTCTTACAGTTGTTGAGAGCATGCTTGGAAAGTGATGTGCTCACTTCACTGCTGTCATCGGCATCTTTATCTCAGCAGCTGACAACATCTCGTCTTGTGTTAATCAACCTGCAGCCCTTCTGTGCAGATCTTGGTGCTTGTAAGAAAAGTACAGTATGCTGTACGGATTTCCATAGACACAAACATTCTTGGTATTTCCTGTGTCCCTTGGAAAGCTCCAAGTGATGGCACAGTGAATGGAAATATCCATGTGATGGTAAAACAGAAGGGGGATTTCAGATATAAACAAGCCAGGTCTTCATTAAAATAGTTCTCAGACTGTGTGGACATTTCTCCTGCTTGATTTAGCACATTTCATCCAAACAAAAGCTTGATATAAGAGATTTTTTTTATGTGGCTAAATCCTATTGTTTTGTCTGCTTAAGCTATGTGCTGGACAAGAAGACTACTACAAATTTTTTTCTCAGGGTTTGGAAATGTTGCTGCTAGGGGGTCATTCGGTTAAACATGGGATCTGCAACCTTCAGAGTCAGATTTGTGGAGTATCCATGATTTTTTATTTTATTTAAAAAAATAGTTCAGAGATTTAAAAAAAATATTAAAAAATATGGAAAACGTTTGATTATTTTTCTTGTTAAGGTAAAAGAGAGTTGATGTTAATTTGATAGCGCAGCATATTGGTGCACAATTTGAATTTTTTAATTCTCACACACATTTCTATCTCATATAGTTACATAGTTCATAAGGTTGAAAAAAGACCTAAGTCCATCAGGTTCAACCCTTCTACCTAACCTTCCTGTTCTTGATCCAAAAGCAGGCAAAAAAACCCTAATTAAGATACTTCGAATTCTGCCTTCAGGGGAAAGAAATTCCTTCTCGACTCCAAGAGGCAATCGGATTTCTCCTTGGATCAAGAAGCTCTAAAATTAATGTTATTCTATTTATATCCCTGTATGTCATGCCTTTCTAAAAGAATATCCAGACCTCTAGGCATCTAGTGTAATTGATAACACCACCTCCCTTGGCAGTGAATTCCATACCTTTATTGTCCTCACTGTGAGGAATCCCTTCCTTTGTCATCTATGAAACCTGCGCTATTCCAGTCTCAGAGGGTGACCTCTTGTTCTTTGTATATTTCTGTTAATGAACAGGTCACTGAAGAGCTCTTTATATTGGCCCTGCTTATATTTATATAATGTTATCATATCCCCTCTGAGATGCCATTTTTCTAGCGTATATAATTTTAACTTTTTTAGTCTCTCTTCATAACTAGTATCTCCCAATCCCCTTATTAATTTTGTAGCCCTCCTTTGCACTTCTTCTAATTCCATAATGTCCTTTTAAGGACCGGTGCCCAGAATTGTACCGCGTATTCAAGGTGAGGTCTTACCAAGGACCTGTAAAGAGGCAAGATAATATCCTCCTCCCTTTAATCAATACCTCTTTTTATGCATGCCAAAACCTTATTGGCCCTCACAGATGCTTGCTGGCATTGCGCACTGTTGTCAAGTCTGTTGTCAACCATTATTCCTAAATCCTTCTCATTGGAAGTTTCCCCCTAGGATATTCCATTTAAAGAATAGGTTTTTATTGTTTTTATCATAATGCATAACTTTGCATTTCTCTATATAGAACCTCATTTGCCACTTGCACGCCCAGTCCCCAACTCTGTCTACATCTTCCTGTAAAGAAGAAACATCAAGATCAGTCTGAATTACCAGGCCTAATTTTGTGTTATCAGCAACAACATACCCCTTTCAACCACGAATAGTAAAAGAAGTGCCTTTTTGCCACCAGTGACTAGGGGAACATATAGACAAACTAGGAGTCTGCCAACACTACTTAGGGGGGCTCTATTTCTATCAAATGTGAATATTTTAACATGCTGGGATCCCTTGGTTGACATTTAATTTATTATTGTTTTGTTGTCTAATAATTTTGTCAGTTGCATCAAAGGACCACTCTTGTAACTCACAAAATTGGCATGCTGTCACATATATTTGCAAGCAACAGATATATTAGCAAATACACTATATGGACAAAAATATTGAAACACCGAACCATTACACCAACAGGGACTTTAATAACATTATACATTAATATGTAGTTGGTCCCGCTTTGCAGCCATAACAGCTTCCACTCTCATGTGAAGGCTTTCCACAAGACATTGGAGTGTTTCTGTGGGATTTTCTGCCCATTCATACAGTAGAAGCTGAAGGGGACATGCCAAGACATTTTGGACAATACTATGCTTCCAACTTTGTGGAAACAGATTGGGGAAGGCCCTTTTCTATTCCTGCATGGCTGTGCAAGGTCCATAAAAACATGGTTATATGAGTTTGATGTGGAAGAACTTGACTGGACCCCACAAAGCCATGACCTCAACCCATCAAACACCTTTGGGACTAACTGGAACGGAGATTGTGAACCAGGCCTTCTTAGTGTAACCGAAGTGCTTAAACCCACAAGTGCTCTACTGGATGAATGGGCGACAATTCCCACAGAAACACTCAACACTCTTGTGGAAACTGATATAGTCTCAAAGGGAGAAACAACATACATCTAGGTATTTTGAATGTGATGTCATAAAGGTCCCCGTTGGTGTAATGGTCAGGTCTCCCAATACTTTTGTCCATATAGCGTATAGAGCATGTGACTGGTTCAGTCTGGTCAGTCAAATTAACTCAACTGACTGCTCAATTTAAATCAAACCCCAAGTGTTCTATAGTAACAACAACGTCTAAATAATCCCTTTGTTCTACCTATAACATTTCATCAATAGTGACAATAGGAAAAGTCAGATTCTATAAGTTTTCCATTGAGAGCTCTTTCTCTATTTCCTTAACATATTTCAAATTGTTTTTTATACCTCGTATGTACTATACACCCTTGCTTTTTTAATTTCTTATTGTCTTGCCTATATACTATATTTAACTGCAACACCTGGCTAAATATATAACTTGCAATAGGTTTCAGTCTGGCGTCCCCCTGATTTTGTTCAATACTTCCATTAGAGAAGAACCAAACCACTGATTGCAGTTCACGAGCTTTAATTATTCTTACGCAAATTGTAAGTTAGGAGACATTAATTCGCACAGTCACAGCAGGATATCTCATCAAATTTGGAACTAATATACCTTTCAGGTTCTTAATTCATCAGTATACATTTTTCAACCTTTGCAGGGAGTTTTTGATTAATGGTGGGATTTCGTAGAAAGTGTTTAAAGGGAAAACATACACAAAATGAGTAAGTTTAAAATATTATTTAAATAGTGTGTGAATATCTGTTTTGTTTTTGTCTAAGGATTACATTTTTTGACTTTTACAGACATTACTGGCAATAGAGCTGTCTTATGTTTTTGAAATACTGTTTTTAAAATGATGTATCAGCTTATAAATTATTAGATCTCTATTTACACAAATGAAATTCAGAGGTATGCTGTCCTAAAACATATTGACTAACTAATCTCTAATATGTAGCAATTGAACTACCTCAGTGCAGTATATCGGCGCGGCGCGGCGTTACTTTTACAATAGGTATTCATTGACAGTTGATGTGTACAATCAACAGACTGGGGAAATTAGAAGGAAGAAGGAAGGAAGAACCAATACTGGCAAGGGGGGTGGCTGCCAAAGATTGAGTGGGATGTTGGTAGAACTGGGCAGTGAGTTGCCACCATTTCCACACACATGGTGACTCATATATTAGTGAATATGCTTGTTGTTTCGCAAGTGTTAGCATGTGAGGACATGCAACTCAAGTCAAGTCTGATCAGGCAAGATAACCTTTAACTTCTTAGTGAATAGATCCAAGATGTATGTGTAACACATTACACAGCCATTCTTAGTACACTAAGATTGTACCCAGATGTAGCACAATAAAATGGTATTTTATTTCCAGTAGCAATATGTCCTTTCTTCATTAGTTGTTAAAACTGGCAAGTCTCAGGAGTGCGTTATGACAATTAATGCTAGTCGTTACATGTTTGAACGCCATTATTTCAGTGATAGCATTTAGGTCAATGGTAGAAATCCTTCAACGTGGATAAATGTGCCCGAACCTAGTTCAACTAAAAATAGATGACCTGCTTTACCTATGATATGTCCCCTCTAGAGAGTGTTTTAAAAGCTGAGATTGAGTCTACTTATACATAGATTTCAGTCCTGAAATGCAAAGCCAACCACCCCACCTTTGTGGGCCTTGTTAGTGAGGTGAAGTTGCTACCTGTTTAGGAATAAGCGATTACACTACCTCATTTCGGAGGCAGACAATGTTTAGTGTCAATGTTTGCTTCTCCTCTGGAATATCCTAAATGTTTTACCTATTTTTCTCTCAAGTGAAAATCTCCATATCCGTCAACATATCCAACAATTTCACGCCCAAGGGCAATCCTTTAACCTGAGGAAAATGTTGTCTCTTAGTTTTCCTTCTAACTTGCACAAAGGTCTTCAAATTTCCTATCAAACTATGCAGTTTTCCCTGACCAGCTCTGCCTGAAGAAATTGTTGGGGAAAACTGTCCACAAGCAGGCATCTCAGGGGTTGTGGCTAGCATGGAGCTGAAGGCACCTAATATTGAGTGGATATCAATTGACAGAACCAGCAAAGGTTACAATGGCGGAATGATAAACCATATTCTGACTTTCTTGCTTTGCTGTAAGTATTTTTCTTTTTGCTGACCTGTCTATAAAGCTGTTTGAGGTTTTTTGAATCCGCTGGCTTTGCTTTTTTCTGCACATCTTTATGGCCACGACTCTGCAAAGGGAATGACGCCAGCCTGCTATTCCTGGCATTATTATTGTGGAAATTGGGGGATAAACATAAGATGCTGTTCACAGTAATTTGTTGCCAGGAAAAAAGTATAATTGTGTCAAACTGGATTTTCTGAAGAATTCATCGAGTTATGATTCCATGTTCCTGAAGAATTGCCTTGAAGACATTGAACTTCTTTGTAGCCCTTTTTTGTTGAATTTTCCACTCCCTATTGTGGCTAAAAAGTTATGGAAACATTATAGATTAAATACAGTTGAATGAGAAAAAAAATATTTAAAAAAAAATTATGTGATCTGATGTGTTCACTTTGGTTTGTAATAATACTATACAATTAAGCATTACCACAGTTTAGAAACACATTGTAAAAAGGGCATTATTATAAGTATGAAGCGTGTGTGGCATCTGTGCTTTCCTGTACCATGACCTCTCCAATATTAAGCCACTAACTTTCCTAGATCATTGCCCCAAAGAAAAACTCAGACCTCCAAAAGCATTCAGCAACTGATGCCACCGGCTCATATTTCCCAGTACTGCTATAATACTTGAATTCTTCACACAATAAATTCCGTTAAAGTATGCCCCACTTTATGTGACCTAAAATAAAATCAAGACCTCAGATTTGGTATTCATAGCTATTCTGAGCTGGTACCAGAAAATTATTAAGCAATTTTCCTACTTTAAAAACAATACAATGGTAAGCTAGAACTTCTGAGATGTCATCAAACATGAATTCTACTATAACAAATTAACTACAAAGCACTATTCAGCTTCCGAACCATAAAAACATGTAGGAAAAGGTTCATAATTTGGGATGCACATCAGTTGGCTTTTCAGTGTGCGGTCACCAGAAGAGCCGGGAAATACAGAATCTGTTTAGTGCAAACAATGAAATAGGCAACAGCATAATCGATGATCAATAGAGAGTCCAAGGATCACTACTGGCAGCGAAGGTTCAGGAACATAAGTGGTAACAGTGTTGAGGCAGGAGAAAATCAGTAGTAACAAAGCACAAGTCAGACGTCAAAGTCCAATAATCACATAGCAAGCTCCACAGCAGAGGAAGGGTTAAGCAATAGCCCGCAGCAAAGCTGGAGCAAGGGCATCAGACACTTGAGCACTGACTGAAGAGCATGTTGGGATTACTGGTACTCATCTGTAGCACCTTCTGGGGCATGACCACATGGGACCAAGACTGTTGTGTACATGGGCAGAAGGGGGGACTCCTTGGAAATTCAAGAGGCCCACTGGAGTAGGAGAAACAGTTGGCAGTTTAGAGATAGCAGAAAAAACACCTGATAGTCAGGGGAGTGTAGCAAAAAAGCCTTTATTTAATATTGTACACTCCCTGCTGTCAGAGTGGTTTGGTCTGCTCCCATCCTCTCCTTCACTCCTCCAGCTGCTCCTTCATAGGGACAAAGTTCTCCCTGGGCAGAGACACAGTTTGAATGCTGCAGACACAAAGTAATTTATTTCAAACATGTATTGCTAGGGTTAATTAATACTCCAGATGTTGATACTAGATTTCTCATGACTTTCAGCCAGTCTGGTATATGGGACTGTAAGTACATATGATTGTTACTGCAGCTGCTGAGGAATGTACATCTCAGCCATTTCATGAGAAATGTTATTGCTCAAAAAGTATCCTATTTTGGTTCCAAGCTTGTATGTCCCTTTTTACTACCCTCTAACTACCCTTTTTGTAACACCTCAGAATGTTTCTTGTGCATCACAGAGCTACACTACACAGCGTTAACTTTTCTTGACTTCGACTCCCATGATGTTAAGCAGCAACATTGCTAGTTGATTATTATGAAAATAGTAGCTAGTAACTGTAGATTGGGCTGGAGGGGGTCCAGAGTCTACAGTACAAACACTAACATTTGTTGACAGCATCTGCAATATTCAACAGCCATATTGCTAGCTGAACTTCGTGGGAATTGTAGTTAGAGACTTGGGTTATGGTAACCTACACTACACACTAACCTTTTTGTTGTTGACCCCATGATGTGCAGTCAGCCATTATTGACTGAAAACTATAGGAATTGTAGACTGGGGTAGTTGTGGCTAATCTTTACCACCCCAGCTATAATAAACTAAAGTTCTCATGTTGCGTAGGCACATGCTTGTCTGTTAACTACTACTACCATGCTCATATAATTTTTGCCTGTTAATAGGTAACTAAAATCTGATTCGAACCAGGAGATCCCTCTCCTGAACTAACAAAGGTAGGCAATGGGGAGGCAGTAAAGATGTATTGGGATGCAAAGTTGAAAAGGTAGGGAGGATATTTTGCCTCTCCCCTGGAAAAAATCCTGCAGACGCCCATGGGTTTCCGTTTATGCAGTGTTTGAGACCAGGAGCCTGGCACTTGACCTTCAGTCTGGTTAAAAGTAAAACAAGTGCTCCTACGCAACAGCCCTTTTCAGCTTGGGTACTACAATTTCAGCCTATGTGTTAGGCATTAGCACATCTCTGTGGAAAGACTGTAAGAGTAATTCCAGAACCAAATTAAAGGTGATGTTTCTGTGTTACCCGATGCCTGCTTTATTCAAGGTCTATATATTGCATAAACCCATGTAATAGTGTTTTCTGATTAAAATAAGCAATCTATGTATTGGAGACCCACTGTTGTGTATACCACTCTCTTACCTTTAGTCAGTATCTACATGGCTATTCCTCCCCAATTATATCCCCTCGTTTGAGGAGTTGCTGATGTGGTTTATGTGGTTTGGGGCAGCCTTGGTAAGAAAGGCACGAAGAAAAGAAAAAGAACTGCAGTGCATAGAATTGATTCAATTATATTAGCTTCAATTAAGTAAATTAAATTGACAAACAATTGGTGCAAACTATGGGTCATTTTGTTAAATGAATTTAGTTAAGTTAAAAAATATTACATGACAGTGTTCCCTTAGGGGAACAATGTTTGGCCAGACTTGCTTAAAAAATACATCTAAAAAAAGAGTATTTAGAGACTAATGTGTATATCTCTTAAAGTTATTGTTCCACTTGGACAAAACATTAGTCGAGCTCTGTAGCATATTAGGCAAATAAACCTTACCATATCTGCCATTGTATTCGTTCCTCTCACAGCCTTGACTGTAAATGATTAAGCTCATGTAGGTGTGATGGTCAGCTATCCACATACTTTTGGTCATATAATGTATATGTACACTTAAAAAAGTGCCTGTTCTAGAGTACATACTTTTTTAAGTGTACATATACATTATATGACCAAAAGTACCTGACCATCACACCTACATGAGCTTGTTGGACATCCCATTCCAAAGCCATGGGCATTTATATGGAGTTGCCCACCCCACTGGTTTGCGGCTATAAGTGCCTCCAGCATTTGTGAGGTTATGCACTGATGTTGGACAAGAAGGCATGTCTCCCTATCGCCATTCAAATTCATCCCAAACGTCAGGCCACACGAAACCATGCCTTTATGGACCTTCTTTATTTGCTGTAGCACTAACATTACCGCTCGCTGGAACTACTGATGTTACTTAGAGAGGCAGGTTAAAACTTTGTAGTCACTGATGCTACTGAGGAAAGGTGATTTTTACACCTTGCTTCAGCTTGCGCTTGATTTTATACACTTCAAGCAACGTGTATGGCTCAAACAGCTAAATTCAACAACTGTGTCCACTTCTGGTTATATAGTGTACATTGTGCGTATTTGTTCTAAAAATGGAAATAAAATTTATGTCATCATCCTGAGGCTTCTGATACCTTCTAATTACCGTATTCGCTCGATTATAAGACGACCCCCCAAAATCTGAATATTAATTTAGGGAAAAAAAAAAGCCTGATTATAAGAAGACCCCATAGGAAAAAAGTTTTACCAGTAAATAAATAATAATTCATGTAAACTATTTTTTTGTTTTTAATTTCCTTTTATTTACCAACCTGCCCCCAGTTATGCACATCTGCCCCCAGGCATGCCTTATACCCTCCTATATGCCACTCTGTCCCATGATATGCCTTTTAACTCCCTGTATGCCACTTACCTACCAACTGAGACACTTACCTACCCACTGAGACACTTACACTTCCCTACCCACCCAGACACTTACCTACCCACTGAGACACTTACTGAGACACTTACCTACCCACCCAGACACTTACCTACCCACCCAGACACTTACACTTACCTACCCACCCAGACACTTACCTACCCACCCAGACACTTACACTTACCTACCCACCCAGACACTTACCTACCCACTCAGGCACTTCACTCACCGCGATGCCTCAGCAGGCGCTTGCTGCAGCTTCCACGGGATTACAGCATGACGCTATGTGACCCCGCTAGGCCCCGCCTCCTCCAGGAAATTGAAGAAGTCTGCTTTGGGACGACGCAGTGCCACCAGGTTCCGGTCCTGCTTCTAGAGGAATCTCCCCAACCGGCTCTGCTTCCCCGCGGTGGGCGGGCTATCCCGGGAGCAGGAAGGTACACGCGTATGCAACCTCGGCTGCTGCTGGCACTTTCGCCGGCGCTCGGTGATAGACGCCAGCAGAAGCTGAGGTTACCATACAGGAGGATCCAGGTCTCCTTCCGGATGCGGGGGATCTGGATCTTAGTCTAATAGTCAGACCTCATTTGAGGTCTGATTAGAAGACGACCCCGATTACAAGACAAGGGGTATTTTTCAGAGCATTTGCTCTGAAAAAACCTCGTTTTATAATCGAGCAAATACTGTATTACATAACATTTATTGGGCAGCAGCAGATTGCATAGAGGTATTACAATAGGGAAATGAGAAGCTTAACAACATTACCATTTATTTTATACAGCTTGACAAATTGAAAGACATCACGGTATACTGGTACAGAATGTGAAGATGGTCCTGCTTTTGCAAGTTTACAATCTATTAGGCAAGTATGGCCTAATATCCTAAGAAAAGTGAGATTTGGAGTCAAATGAGCTTTCAAGACCTTAAATGTTCCATTTGACTGCATCTGAAGATAGAACTCTTTAAACATTTTAAAACATTTTGCATTTATTGATATTGCAGCACACTATATAACAAACGTCCAAAGACTGAATCTAAAATTGTGTCAGTTTGTACTCATGTGATGTGTCTTCATATTTGCATGCATCAATGTCAGAAGAGGGCCTAGGTGGTATCCTATACAGCTACAAGATATAGGGTTATTTGAAAATGAGACCAGTTTAAAAAAATGATGACTACTGTCTACTTTTATAACAATATTAAAAAATCCATCCAGTTCTCTGTTATTCTTTCGCTGTGACAAAAGGCTAATAGGAAAGAGCTGACATATCTCCTAACACATTGCTGGTTACGTGTGAAACAAATATACTCTACACCTAACACCTTTAATTTCATCCCAGGCACATGTCATGTTGACATTTCCTACCATGTTAAATTTAATTAGCAAACCATTGTTGCTTAGTGCTTTCATGTAAAATTGTAAAAACAAGTTGGCCATGATGGACCCATTAATAGTCTTTTCTGTTACCAATGTTAAGGATTTTATTACATTTCATTTAGCCCTTTGTAACATCCGACACACTTGTGTAATGCTTAAAAATCTGTTGTGGATAAGCTCATTTTCTACAGAAGACTATCCTGTGTCTTATGTGAACCAGTGTAAACAGCAGCCATAGTGGGGCTAGTTATTTTAATGGGGAAGGGGAGGCTATGTTACAAGGAACACACAGCCTTCACATGCACTTTAATGCATATGCTAGCTGAGTGGGTTTTTTAGGTGGTGTCGGCCTTGCAAATGCACGAATGATTCTGTAGAATTCTCCCCATATGGATTTGCCCCTTTTCCCCACCCCCTCTTTTTGCTGAAAGCATATCCTGACATATGATACATGTGCCGCCAGCCAGCTCCATATCAGGCTCGACAAGCATGTCAAAGGGACTAATGAGACCTTCCGTGTGTATATGTGGAAAGCTCCCACACTGATTTCTATGGGACCGTTATGGGACCATGGTACAGAAATAAGTTTAATATACATTCTTCATTGGTGAGGCTGCATGAATTGTGCTGAGGATGTATCAGAGCATAGTCAGAAAGGTATGATGGACAAGGTTAGAATTAGGCCCCTTCTTTCATCTAAACATCCAACTTAGCTATCAGAGATCTAGTTTATTTTAATGATCTCTCATACAGCAACTGCTGAATACCCAGGTGTTTGTATTACCATCAGTTCTTGCTAACAGCTTGCCTGAACCGACAGACAGTATTTGGCTGTTATAGATATACATTTTTATAAGATTATATAAAATACTTTTACATTTATCATATTATAATCTTAATGGATGGTGATAGCAAGGTCATCTTATTTTTCAGATGTTTTCACACTAACATTTCAAATGGCCAAATGTGTCCTTTCAAATGACACATTTTTACGAGGTCCAGTTAAAGGTGTGTCTAGACATAGAAACAGTTTGGTGGCAGGTAAGACCCATCTTGTCTGCCCAGTCTTTCCTGTTTTAAAGACTCAGACCTTAATCAGTCAATGGTATCATCTCTTAGATCCAGGATATATGAATGCCTATCATATGCATGTTTAAATTCCCTTATACTGTAAACATCTACCACTTGTGCTGGGAGACTGGGATATACTGGGATATTTATTTTTATGGACACTATGATTACATTTGTGGAAATAAATTTGTTTTTAGGGACAAGAAAAGCTGATGACTTGGCAAAACTAAAAATTAGATTGTATTTGATTTTTTCTTTATTATTGAAATCAATCCAAGGAAACTTTCTACTTTCCTCTCTAAAATATTAGTTTTCCATCCACATATTGACCCAGGTGGTACTTAACAGATGAGCCTTTACTAAAAACAGTATTGAAGCCGCTAAATGTGGAAATTCTACAAGAGGCAATGTTTTATTTAAGATGATCCACCCTACCTATTAATAGGTGTATGTTTAAATGATGGACTTTAAAACTTTGAGAAATGTCAAAAATATACACAAAATTGATTGAAGTCACTGCACTGCGCTAGAAAAATATTACTTAATAATGAATCAATGCATTTAAATGAGTGTGTAATGCCACCTGCAAATGTCCCATCGTGTCTCTCACATTATTAATAGGATTCTATAGACCCGCCACTTTTGTTCACTAAGTTTGCTCATTGGGTGATTTGGTGATTCATGCTGAGGCAGCCAAGACAGATGAAGCTCTTGGTCTATGGGGCAAGCCTCCAGCCATGGAAATCACAGTGTAAGAATATATAATGCTTTTTACCAGGGCCGAGTCTAGGGTCACTGAGATTGACATTTTATGATGCCCACCAGGTGGGTGTGGCAAAATCTCTAACCCCTCCCCTCAACAAACCCCTCTAACCACACTCATTTTCTTTGGCAACAACTCCACCTCTTTGGGCTCCCCAACTTCACCATGTAACATGTTACTCACAGTGTCAGCTTTTCCCGCAAACAGTTTGTCAGTGCCACCCTTATCCCTAATTAGCTTGTCAGTGCCAAACTGCTTGTCAGTGCAATTTTGGGCCCAAACAGGTCAAACAGCATTATACTAAATGTGTCAGTGACATCCGGCACTCTGACCTTAAAGAAGCCACTGAACAAGAGGTGACAGCTGTAGCTAGCTCCTTTCATGCCCATGGCAAGAACACAACATTTCGCCCCCACATATCTATACAGAGGTTATTTTAAGGAAAGTAGATAGATAAATAACAAGGAAATTCATGATATTAGAACTGCAGAGAGCTAAATAATAAAGGTACTGGGAGTCATAGAGCCCTCCTGCAGCCCATGGGCTTCCCCTGTAGTCCTCGTCCCCAAAAAGGATGGTTCCACATGATTCTGTGTGGATTACAGATAACTTAATGAAAAGACTGTCACAGAAGCTTACCCCATGTCCCGAGTAGATGACCTCCTTGACAAACTGTCCGGGGCCAAATGGGTAACCACCCTCGACCTAAGCCGGGGGTACTGACAAATTCCTCTGACCGAAGACGCTGCCCCTAAGTCAGCACTCATCACCCCGTTCAGACTGTACCAGTTTAAGGTCATGCTGTTCCAGATGAAGAACGCCCCGGCTACTTTCCAGAGGCTGGTAGATCGACTCCTCGAGGGGCTGCAGGAGTTTGCATGTGCGTACCTGGATGACATAGCGGTCTTCAGCAGCTCCTGGAGGAAACATTTCCAGCACTTGGACCAAGTATTAGACCATATCCAGCAGACAGGGGTGACCGGACAAATGTCAGCTAGGTATGAGGGAGGTACAGTACCTAGGACACCGAGTTGTGGGGGGGGGCAGCGACCAGACCATGCCAAGATAGACAGTACAGTCCACTGGCCAGTGCCACAGACCAAAAAGCAAGTCTTGGCGTTCCTAGGACGGCGGGGTATTACAGAAAGTTTGTACCCCACTACAGCTCCGTAGCTAAGCCCCTGACAGACCTAACTAAGAAAGCCCCGTCCAAGACAATACTGTGGTCCCCAGAGTGCAACCAAGCTTTCAACCAACTAAAGTCTGCACTGGGAGAAGCCCCAGTCTTAGCAGCTCCTGACTTTAACCATTGCATTCTGATTCACACAGATGCCTCCATGTTCCAGCTCAGAATATACCAATGGTATACCAAAGTCGCAAGCTATTGGACCGGGAGATCCTCGCACTCGTGTGGGCCCTCAAATGATTTCAACCCTACCTCTACCGAAGGGAATTCCCCGCAACCGGGTGAGCGGAGACAATGGACATTTGTTGCGGTGGAGTTTCTCGCTTCAACCCTTCAACTTTACTGTACAATACCACCCCGGGAGGCAAAACCAGAATGCAGATGGACTATCCTGACAATTGGATGTATAAGTTTTACCCTGAGTGTTCAGTTCTTGTTTAAATTGTAAGCCACCCCCGAACTTACTTGTGTGAGTAACTCCGGGTCTGGTTCTCCAAAAAGGGGAAGTGATGTGACAGAATGACTTGTCATACAGGGCAACAAGGTAGTCAAAGATGGCTCCAGCCTGGCTGCCAAACAAAGATAGCACAGGCAGGAACTCCATTGTGTAAACTAATCCCATTAACAGGATTGCTGCCAGGGGGAGATTCAATAGCTAAAGGGGATTAAAGGTTGGGTCGTCTACATGTACCTGTTTATCAATGTTAATGCGATTATGTGGATATATAACGCTATGTTTTCAAACAATAAAATGTTCAATTTGTTCTTCACAATCATGGTGGTCGTGACTACTTTTGTGATCTAAGACGAAGATCCATCTGTACGCCAATTTAAATATATAAAAGGACCAGCTACACCATGAATGCAGAACAAATTATAAAAACATCAGAATGCACAATTAAGAATTAACATTGATTCATCACACACCAAGACATTCAATGTTTATGCTATAAACAAAGTTAGAATAAAAACCAAATAGAAAACTACCAAAGTGTGATCAATTTAAAAATGCACATTAGTATTCATTAGTATTCACATAGCTGGCATAGATCACAGGTCGCACACTCCAAAGGCCAGCCTGGCACCCAGATTGCACAAATAGGACTTGTCTAGGCACCCAGGTTGCACACACAACTTGCCCCAGCACCTAGATGGCATCCACAGGACTTGCCTCACCACTCAGATTGCATCCACAGGACTTGCCCCAGCGCCTAGATTGCATCCACAGGACTTGCCTCAGCACTCAAGTCAAATCCAAACAACTTGCCCAGCACCTACGTTAAATCTAAAAGATTGCCCAGTACCCAAATTTCTAGACATAGGAATTGTCCCAGCACCCAGATTGCATCCCCTGGACTATCTACCTACTATCCACTATCTACCCCCATTTTCCTTATCTACCCCCCCTTTTCTCCCCCTTTCTAATTCACTTACCTTGCTAAAGTCCTGGGGTGGAAGCGCGAGGCCTGTCTTGCTGCTCTCTCGTGGTGCCGAGCGTGTCGGGATATGAGGTCATATTCCGGCGCTCAGCATGAAGCATATGCACTGCGACCGAGATGGAAGCCTCGCCCTCCCACCGCAGTCAGGACAGTGCTGAGGGGGGGAGCAGCAGGGAGCGGTGGAGACAGAGGTGGAGACAGAGTGACGCAGAGTTTGCATGCAACATACCATTTACACACATGAAATAGTATGTTGCATGCAACATACCATTTCATGTTTGTAAATCAGGACACCTCTGTTGAGGTGTCTACTTGTTTTCAGGCAAAGATAAGCAGAATTACTGGCCAGCTTGGTGACCTTGAGGACTGGATGCAGCCATATAGGCAGAGTGACATTTACAAATTTCTGCTAAAAACAATAACAAAAATAAAATGTATAGTACATATACAGCAAAAGCTTTGTATTTTCAATCTAAAAAAACATTAAGTTTCCCTTCAAACCCTCATTGAGTCTGTAAATTCAATTATGATTACTTAAGTACAAGTATAGCCGGAACTCCAAACCTACCCTCAAACCAAACCTGCAATTTAAAATCTAATGCTGACCTGCTGTTTGACCTCAAATCGACCTTTATTTCAAACCATGGTTGGTTGAAATGGAACTCATCAAAGAAAAGAGTGGGTGTGGAAGGAATTTTAGAATGGATCACTCTATGGGAATAAGAGGCATTGAATACAAGTGGAACTTACATGATACCTTTGAAGGATTATGGAAACAAGTGAAGTTGAAGTAGAGTAGCTTGAAAATTTTAGAGTTAACCCTTATGGTTTGGAGCTTTAGATTCTGGGAGACAACTAACGGCACCTCAGAAAAAAATAGCCTCTGCCCCCACACACAGTCACACAAAAACAAAGGGATTGGCACCTTTTGGCCCGGGGAGACAAATAAAGCCGGAATTAGTACATGAAATACGAAAAATAGCCAATGAAAAAATGTCATATCTCAAAAGGTGATAGATCATGGGGTATCATGGATGGACTGATGCCACTGGGAGGCACTTGAGGCTGACCTCAGCATGCATGGAAAGGCTTACATTACCTAATGTGATGTTGTGTGATTCTGTACACAAAGATCTGAATAGGGAAGATAAGTGTTAGCAAACTTAAGCACCTTGGTGGCACAGCACCCACCTCATCTCAGTGTCCCTGATTTAGATGACCAAGCTGCTTCCTGTGACACTTCACACTAAGACCAACCCAGGGTGGACACATAAAGGGCTTCCCCGAGTCTCAATTATTATTTGTCTCAATCTCAGGGTAAAGGGGCAGATAGGTTAACACAGTCTGGAGCTGACCTCCTATTCTACACTGCTGTGCTGTGTCATATATAAGACACACAATTGGTGCTTTGATCCCAGGATAATGTGGTTGATATACCTGCATGAATGCAGGTGACCACAATAAATCAAGGTTTATGTGAGGACCGGCATTAATGCCATTTGGGTAACACATTTGACAAGTAACTACATAGAATCTGCATGATGGGCTAACAATGGTTAATTTTTAAAGGGTCTCCGGGTCAGCTCATTTCAAATGATCCCAGGTATAGATGTGAGTTACCTCTAAGATAGAGGTATGTGTCCGACGGCTACACAAGCCGCCACCTCCATCACACTGCATCACCAGGACTGAGCTGTGGGGCCCTCTTGGACTGCCATAAACATAGTGCATAGAAAAGAGGTTAGTTATACTAGACATAACAGTTTCCAATTGTAAGAAATCCCTTATAGATGAACCATACAGTTGTTCATATAACCTTATACGACTTGAATGTCTTTTATTTAAAATTGTACTTGGTATGAAACACTTTTTTTCATTGAATTCAATGTACTTTCCCTTGCATATGTCATTAGTGATCCTTGAAAAACAAATCTCCCTTTATGGTTATTAGAACAGGAGACTCATGCTGACTTTTACTGTAGTCAGAGTTATATCTGAGGAAATCAAGTGGTAGAAAGTCAGCCAAACTCAGGAAGGAAGTAGCAAAATACATCTCTGCACCACTACCTTGGCTCACGCCACTGAGTTATAGCTACTGTTGGCAGGAGATGTTGGTGCGAGCGCCTGACTAGTGCTTCGGTTACAGGTCTCCCTGGAGCTGTTAGTGCCACACACCCCTTCTTCATATTTTGAAACCAAGAACAAAGGGAGAGGGTCACATTAAAGAGAATGGTCAGAAGCCCACAAGCAGAACTGAGGCGTCAGAATAATGAAAATCTGAATGGCTGGTGGAATTTTAGCTTCCTCTGTGAAAAGGCAGAGCTGCAGCTCAGAGGCATTTTTAAGTTAAATAGAGGGGAAAAAAAGTCGCTGACACAGGGACATCAGCAGAAATCAGATCCCTCAGAGCCTAAACCTACGTTTTCTTAGGAGTTGTTATTCCAAATGAAATATAGAAGGTTTTCTTGGAAAGAAACTTCAGAGGTCTTGTGGATTTAGAAAAAAAAGAAATCTTGTCTTTTCTGTGTGTTTAACTCTTTGCACCCTAATAACTGAATAAGCAAACAAAACAGGCAAAATACTTTTGTATTAAAAAAAGCAGCAATCAACAGACTTTTAGGAAATACGAAAAATATAGCTGTGGTTAGAAATTGATACATGTAAGGGGTTGTACCCCTGAAGAGGTTGTACCACTTAAAAGCTGAAACCATG
This sequence comes from Spea bombifrons, assembly GCF_027358695.1. Taxonomy (NCBI): domain Eukaryota; kingdom Metazoa; phylum Chordata; class Amphibia; order Anura; family Pelobatidae; genus Spea; species Spea bombifrons. The sequence continues at coordinate 28,235,762 of NC_071089.1, read as the reverse complement.
TATATCTATTATGTTAAACGCAGCCATGCACATGACTATATGGTGTTCCTTAATCTCAGAATGTGCTCTGGATACAAAGCTATTATTAACAAAGTATGTGTAATTGGACGAACCTTTTCTGGATGCAACATTTCTGAAAACATAATAACTAAGAGTAGGGCTGCAGTAGCAAAAAACAAGGATGACCCTTGAAATATAAAATATATGCATGCCTAGGAACTTTGGGTTTATCCCAGAGTCTCCAGTGAGGCCCTGGTTCCCTGAGTGCCCAGGTCAGTTTCTTCTTTCTCTGGACAGGCACCACCCACTCCCTGCCTACTCTCCACCCACCACTAAAGGCTGTCAGGGCTGGCCACGCCCCCATATAATTTAATGCATATGATAGTTGATCCACATGCATAGAGGGATCCAGCTGCACCCTCTGTATATATTTGACACTTTTCCTACCCCAGCCTTGGCATGAAGTAGATGCATTTGGCTAAATGCATATGCAGTATACTCACCCTTAGGGTGACCACATTGGCCATGTTTTCCAGGACACATATATGTTTTTCATATTGATGACCAGCACAGGTAAAGTGCTGCCTTGCAATATGTAGGATGTATAAAGTTATGGAAGGGAACCAATTAGTCAGCTATACACCCACCATACTGCACGGCAACATTTGATCTGGAATGGTCAGCAATATCTATAAATGATATGTGTCCTGGAAAACATGGCTGATGTGATCATGCTACTCACCCTCTGTGCACATGCGCAAAAAACTGCTTCCAACTATATTGTTGGAGCACTTTCCTGCCAGTGATATGTCATTGCACACAGTTATTAGATCTTGAAAGTTCAACCACTTGAGAACATGGCACAAAAGTGGGAGAAAGCTGTTTGGGGCATATATATATATATATATATATATATATATATATATATATATATATATATAGATATATATGAGATGCTGTTGGTCAAATCATCAAAGGAAGATAATTTTTCTTCTGTTGTGAGTGAGCGTGGCATGCTTACCACTGATATATTGTTTGTTTTATTCAAGTAGAGCTTCTTTGAATAACAGGTTATGTAGAAAAAAAACCATGATTAATCTTCCAAAACGACTGCTGTCCCTGGCCTGTTCCTCCTACCCATTTTTGAACATGATGTTTGCCAAAACAAATCCTTTGACGTGTTTCCCAGATGTTAAAAAACTTCTGTCCAATGTAGGTAACAGCATGGTGCGTCAGCATGACAGATATCACATACACGGCTTCTGACGGGTTTGTGCACTTCATATGCTTGTAGACGTGTATATAAATAATGAGATCTTTGCTTTCATTTTGCACGAACACACTCTGACATTCTAACGCTGCCAGTGTACCTGCGTCAACACCGAGCCAGCACATCCAATCTAACACAGACAGAAAGCTTTTACGGTTGTAAATGATGTACATTTAATATAATAAACCTACATCCTGCTGGAAAATGAATTGAAGCGGGAATTAGCTTGTATGAAGCTAAAATGAAGTTAGGACCATTTTTGTTACTGGATCCCTTACCCAAATTTTTGGCTTTTTCTTTAAAGCATTAATTTCTCCAGTGAGTAAGGAAAATGTCTGTTATAGCAAGAATCATTTTTGAAAAAAAGAGTAATTTCATGTTCTCCTAGTATTGTTCACCAATGTAACTCTTTATGTACTGCAGATGCATGCATCAATAGGCACCACGATTCCATATGGCTTTATGGAACCAATAAACACTAGGTTTGTCGTAATACTAACATCATGATGTTGCTGCTTAACCCCTTAAGGACAATGGGCGGTCCCTAAACCGATTCCATATGGCTTTATGGAACCAATAAACACTAGGTTTGTCGTAATACTAACATCATGATGTTGCTGCTTAACCCCTTAAGGACAATGGGCGGTCCCTAAACCCATTGAAAACAATGCATTTTGAGCCCGGACATGTACAGGCTTTGTCATTAAAGGTTTAAAACCGGCAAGAGTGACCGGGGGTGGCTGGCAACCTTAAACCAAAGGCCAAGGGACACGTGCCCTATCCTGCCCGTGCAAAATATATTTATAGCCGTCAATCTTTGTTTAAAATGCAGCCTAAATTTCTTGGTACACTAGTAGCCCTTCTGGCTCACGTTGAGGCCTAAAATCTTTGGCAGCCCTGCCCTGGTGGACATCCTGTCACTGTGTTCGATGAGAAAAAAAACTCCAAAACATGCTGAATAAAGCAGGAGAACTTAGGAAACTTCCGAAAAGAAGAGTTATCTTTTATAAAAATATTTTTTATGTATATAAGAGTGGTCTTTACCTTACATTATAAATATATATGTTTTAAAAAAATATTAAGTTGCCAATTAAGTTTAAATTGGTGAGGCATGTAAATCGGGATCTAATTCTCCGCGGATGCGTAATCGCGCCTCCCCCACTCACTTGCCCATGTATTTGGCATGGGGAGCTTTATCGTTTTAACCCCTGGTCAGAAGTGGATTTTAGCTTAAAGTACTGTGTAACTAGTTAGGGTCACTACTGCCTCTTTCTTCAGTTAGGGACTGTCCATTTTAGTCCCTGTCTCTAGATTTCCTGGCACTAGGAACAAGATATTTGATTATTTTTGAGCATTTAAAGTATATTTGGAGTTTTATATATATATATATATATATATATATATATATATATATATATATGTTTCAGGATAACATATTCATTTCTAATTACTTAAAGCTAGTTGTGCATGATGAAAAAGAAATTATGCAAAAGCTTGGCATGTGCTGAATTGTAAGCAAAATAACCACCTTGGCCAAAAATCCAGAAAAGGAATAGAAATGCAGAGAGAGTATTTAAAGATAGAGAATTATTTTTCACTCTGCCATAGCTGGGATTTTGCTTCTTGGTATGTACTTGTATCAGATCATCATTGAAGCCTGGAGGAAAATTGCAGTTGCGTAAATCTTGACTTATTCATAAATCTAAATGGTCCAGAATTGCAGGCCATTAAAAAATTGCATGGTTCAGGATTGAAGCATGCTGCTTTGCATAAGCCGGCGTTAATTAGATGGAGCTATATACGGCAACATCATCACGGGTGGCACATATGAGTATTCCTACTGTATGTTAATATGTCCCTTTACATAAGCATTAGTAAAATGCTACTTGTTTTATCAAGCTTATGTTTTCTTCGCCAAAGGAACTGTATAGAACGTTTCTAAAAGAACCATTAACCTATTTAGGACCGGGTTTTTTTTTATACCCTAAAGCCAGTAGTTCTATTTTGTGATTTTCACTGTCTGTTTGTTAAATTATGATTTCCTTCTTCCATATTTGATGAACCCACACAGATTATCACGGTACATAATTTTCTTCAGGACACATAGGACACATCATAATTTGGGGATTTAAGGAATCTGCGGGCCACTTAGTCATCATCAGTCCTGCCCTGCCTATGATACCCACATTGTGTGTGGGTATCAATTTATTTACAGTTGGGAGTATGAACTACATTTTGCTTCTACCTATGGACAATAGTTAAATAGATTTGGACAAAAGATGACTGGATAGAGTTGGATAAATGATATATATTGATATTTTTTCAATAATATATATAGTGTATATATATAGGCATGGGCTTATGAGTCTAAACATAATATTATGGGACAGGGCTGTTGGTACCCTTTGCCCCATATTTTACATATCTCCTTCATTCCATAGAACAGTGGTAAGGGAAATGGGCATGTTTGGATCATTATTACCCTGGGTTAAAGATAAACTGTGGGACAGATGGCAAAACTCTCCAGCCTGAACATTTCACCTTCCAACACATTTTCAGGGGGTCTCCTGGTGGCAAGTGCCCCCTTTATTTCATTTCTAAATTTGTCTGCACTTCACAGCAGAAAATAATGCTTGTTGTGCTGGGTCATGTGCATATCTGGGAACTTGCCGGGTTTGACCTGGAGATTGCCGGTTGAGCGCTGCTCCTCCAGTTCTCCGGGTAAAGAGCTAAATCCTCCGAATCCACACAGAGGTCACTTTAGCCCACCTTGAATCCTTTGGTTAAATACATCTCCTGCAATGCAACTAGAGTCTCTCTCTATGCATTTACACACAAAACAATTAATTTAAAGGTGACCCTGAGCTATAATATGCATCCAATATTGTTCCTGGGATGCAACTGGCAAGGCTTTCCAATCCCAGGCCGAATTGTGCTGTAATTGTCCGCTGTGTGATTAAAGCATATCCAAGAATTGTAGAAAATTTGGTTTTCTTATTCACTGATATTACATGGAAGGGCCCCCATAACAGTGTTACCCCAGGGCCCAACCTGATCTTAATTCTAACCGGGCAGAACTATCACATTTGAAACATTTTATTTTTTACAGGATTGAGTTCAAAATGCTGTAATGTATGTATAAGCATGGTAGCCACTCTAACTCTGCTAGATTTAATGGACTGGAGCTGATAATATTTCTTATTGTGACAACTTGGTACAGATTTAACCATTTATGTGCACATAACAAGGACACGGCTTTGTATCTCATACTACTAATATGTACTCCCGAGAAGTTACCTAATTTGTATTCCAGTAACATAAAGCAAAGCATGGCCAGAGAACTCAGCACTATGTCTAGACTGTAGCTTTGATAAATGAATCTCCCATCTCTACCACACCAACTCCATTTTGCGGTGTCCCACAAAGGCTGCAAAATATAATCCACAGAAACTTCGCAGTATAAGCCTTATTGGTTACTGTCAAGATACTGAATATAAATGATGGCTTGTGGTACCCGTTTAGAATGAAACAAAAAACTGCTTGTTTAACATTCCAGACAAACTAACTTTTCTTTTAAACACCATATAGCATATTCCTGGTAGCATGTGACTTTGCGGGTCCATTGGTAGTTTTGCAGATGATAGAATCCAGGGTGAGAAATTATAGATGACATAAAAGCCGGTCGCTTGGGGACAGCCATGAAGTGCAGAGTTATTGGAAATCCAAATATAATTATGCTTGAGGGAGCCATGCAGGTAAAAGAGGAGGATGAATCAATGCAAGACTGGAAAGGTAACAGATATAAAAATAACCCTTTGTAGTGATATGTTGAATGGTTCCTTTTCTAGATTTAACAACTGGCCATTTAAAAACAAAATAAAATGTTCATTAAGACAAAACAAATGACTATTCTGTTTTACTCCTGCTGCGTGTGACAAATATGCAACTTTTTACTTTTTTTACGTTTTTCTCTCTTTACTACAGATGCAGCCATTAAAACTACAGACTGATATGTTTTACAATAAAAAAAGATCAAATAAACCGACTGAAACAAAAAAATCTGCAAATGTACACCTTGTTTTGTTTAAGACATTTTTTAATATTTCACAATATTGTCACAGGACAAAAATAAAAGGTTTAGGCATTTTTTTAAATATATAAATACAACAAGATGATTCAAACTCTTACTTTATTTTTACTATAGTGTGTTAATTATAGCTCCATGTATACATTATAAAGAGAACCGGACTTAAGTCATGTCAGTTGGCTTGATTGATAAGTAAATCTTTTGAGGAAACAGATCCCATTGACTCTTTACAGGTTGCAACCTGGAGCTACTGTCCTGGTACTGTAGCACTTAGTTGTTTTGCATCTGATGAATGAATAGTAGTTTTTTCTTGTCCAGGAGCTTAACAAACCTTACGTTGATGTTTTGTCATTATGCAATCATGGAAAATCACAATGCTACCTACCAATCACATTGATGCATGTGAGGACCACTGGGTCAGCTGAAATGGCCTTGCACGGCCAGAGGCAGGTCAACCCATGTTACCCAAAGAGGAAGCCCCCAGATTTCTGTGTCTACATGCCAGGCACTAGTGACAATGGCACACATCCAGTAAGCCCACGAGGAAGCCCAGCCTGCAAGATCCAAAGGAATGCCAGGACTACACACAGTGACGTATTCTGGCCTTAGCCTTGGGTGGCAGGTTTGATTGGACGCAAGCCCATCTGACTTTTCTATGAAGAAAGATTTTTGTATGCATACTTATGGAACTGTATTTTATTGCAATTGCTAAGATTAAAGAATAGCTTCCTAGTCCAAGTAGAATGAATTAAATGACTTTAGTATACCAGTAAAAAGTGAAAAATATCAGTACATATTACTGGGAAACAAATTTTATGCACAAATCTTAATTCTGAGAATACTGTGTACTACTATATGCCATGACTGCTGAAAACAACGTTAAAAATTCCCAGAGGGTTTATACAGACTGTCCTGGAACCTCTTATGAGCTTCCATTGCTGGCTGAGGTAATGAGATTAGTAATGCAGGGCAATGAAGGCCTGCTTACTGATCACTCTGTGATCAGCAATAGTAGGGATTAAAGTGAAAACTGTGTTTCTCCCTCTACAAAAATATTTGAAAAAATAAAAATGGTTAAAAAAGGAAATAAAAAAGTATTAAATATATTGGCTCTAAATGGTCTTCAAAGACCTCAATGGTCTCCAGTCAAAAAAGTAAAAAAATAAATAAAAATAAAATTACAAATCTAAAAAAAATTACCGTACAAAAATGGAAAAAATTAAAAATAAATGCCCAAACACCTCTTACCCCTCCTACTAGAAATAAACATTAAAAATAACCTCTTCTTTGTCCCCAATCCAAAGTTAAAAAAATTAAGTAAAAATACAGTAGGATGTAAGGAAGCATTCATCCTCATCCATCCTCCCAGGTACTCCCAGAGAAGGGACCCTGCCCTTAATCACTTGCAATCTATTAGAAGTGACTAAGGGCACTCTGGGAGTACCATTACGTCTTACCATGTATTAAAGTGTCACGTTTATGCATTAGAATCCCAGCACAATAAGGGTGGACAGAGGCAGGCGCTGACAAGTGCCAGGGAGTCTGGGTCAACAGCAGGATAGTTAACATGAGGAACAAGGTCAACGAACAACCTGGGTTCAAAACCAAGAATCAGGAACGTCAAAGCCAAATCAGGAAGCAACACCAACCAAGGACAGATCATAACTGGGGCAGGGATCCTTAAATGCAGGACTTCCTGGGTCAATCCAGGTCATAAAGAGGCAGGAGAAGTTAATATGGCACACCTTCTCCGAGTCACCACAAGCCGCGAGTATGGCCAGGATGTGGCCGGCTCGCAGGCAGCGAAGCGCTATTGCAATTGTCACTGTTGTATATTGTCAGTTTTAATCATGTTATTTTCACTCTTTTAAATTAACAGCACTATAGTCTAATGCAATGCATAATGCCAACTCCTCTGTCAACCTTGTACATAACATGTTGGTATTTATGTTAGGTTCAGTGCTCTGGGTCAATGCCCTAATCTATAATACATTTATATGTGTCCTTTTTAAGTTTGGGCATTGATATTCCGACAGGAGCATATCAGACTAGTTTCATCCAAAAAAAAACTGTTTAAATGCGAAAACAAACATAAAACAAATTAGACGAAACAAAGCATTAACATTTCTGGGGTATCCTACGAACATATGCCAATGAAAACAGCTTCTTAATGTCTAGCAGCTGATTGTTCCAAAAAATATACCCTCTCATTAAAATAAAACAAATAATTGGAATTATATATAATTGTATATTCATTAGGTAAAAAATATATTATTTGTATCTTGAATTTACTATATTTTTTACATTTTTTAAAAATTTCGTGCAGTAGTTCAAAGATCCTTCTGTATATATAATATAATTTGTTGACAGACAGTATGTACTTGTTCTAAAAAAAAAACTGCATGACATTTAAATAGTACAAACAGAACAAGATTATTATTTAAAAGTTAATCAGCTAAACTTGGCACACACTTTAAGTTCCTCATTTCGCCCCTAACCTTCATTTAAGCAGAGTACACATTGTAAAATTAGCGCCAAACTTTGCTTTATCCATGTCTAAGATCTTGTATTTTTTGCTGGTTAATTACAAGGTAAGAACTTAAAAAACATGTTTTTTTCACATATTTTATAGTTAACCTATTGTGTTCAGCAAGGTGTTGATTTACCAGAATTCCTGGTCTGTATTTTTTTTTCTTCAGGGAAAACATGCTAATAGCCCAGGACCTAGCCTTCCCCAGGAAGCCACATCTACCTCTTGTTTCCATTATTTTAAAGAAAAACAGGGAATACAGTATTTTCTTCTCCAAAATAGCATTTTTCCTAAAACTGAAGCTCAAGTTTCAGGAAAATATTAAATGTGGGTCATGTTATTTTGTACAGATTTATAATATGTTACTACATAGTGTCCTAAATAAGGACCAGTTGCGAGTATTATACTTTTCAGTAGCTTTTACATGACCGTCAAACTGTATTAACCCACCAAATTCTTTGCAATCTATCCATTGGAGGTTTGTCCAGTATTCATGTTAAGAAAACACAATCTTTACTTACATCCTTACAACAAAGCCTTCCCTTCGGTACCTTGGAATGTGCCCATTGACCCCGACAGTGATGTAAAAACCATTAGACTTGGTTCACAGACTGGAAATGAACTATGGAATATTTTAGCACATCTGCAGTTATGTTAATCAGCAAACAGACCACATACAATTATCCAGGACAGTCATTTTGAGTTTATGGAAATTTGTGAAACTATCAAGACAGGGTTATCCGGTGTCAATGATACCTTTGGTTTCCCTTTTCACCTTTTTTTTCCCTTAGAGAAAATAATTAGATTGTTCTTTCACGTTCCTGTGGATAAACTAATGTTTACGCAATTGCACTGCATGAAGAGTAATCGTAAAATAAAGTACTTGCCAAGCCATTTCTGTTTAGCCTTTGACAACAAATTGTATGGTTATAATTGTTCAGTTTGGAATTATTTGACCTCTATTTACTGAGTGGCCTAGTTTCAGAATCACAACAAGGTGAACATGTATCAAGTAAAAAGATTTGGTGTGTTAGTCTGTTGTACATCTGTCTGTCAGCAGCAGGACATAGTTCATAGAAAGCCTTCTTGCATTCTCTAGTTTCAGAATCACAACAAGGTGAACATGTATCAAGTAAAAAGATTTGGTGTGTTAGTCTGTTGTACATCTGTCTGTCAGCAGCAGGACATAGTTCATAGAAAGCCTTCTTGCATTCTCTAGCTTCTAAGCCAGGGGCGTCCAACATGCGGCTCGCGGGCCAAATGCGGCCCGCGAGACCTCGAGGTGCGGCCCGCGTAAGATCGGCAGCCAGGGCAACCGATGTTACGCGAGCCGCACCTCAAGCCCTGCTACTTACTTGTGGGAGGGTCTTCTGTATTGCACAGAGGAAGCGGAGTTCACATGACATCCTACTTCCTCTGTGCTTTAGCAGAGAGCTGCAGTGCAGGTAAGGGGGTGGGCAGGGGCGTACCTAGATTATTTGGCACCCGGGGCGGATCCTGTAAGTGGCACCCCCCCCCAAATGTAAAGACATCTACAAAATTATGTTGGCAAGAATATTTATTGCACCAATTTGTAAACTGTATGTCAACTGTAAACAACAAGAAATCTGAAAAAATAAATTAATAACTTATAAGTAAAATAAATATGTTTAAATAACATTTACTGAACATATAATAGTGCTTTCTTTAATAACCCCCCCAAAAAACAACAAACACAACAAGTTTCTAAGAAGACTTAACAAATGAGTGACAAACATTACAAATTAAGTACTGGCTAAGCAGCTAAAGACACTATAAACTAAAAAAAATTCTGATATTATAATCAGGAGTCACCATAACATTGTTCTCTTTTCATTTAAGCATTTGCATATATAGTGGTGTTGCCATGTCGACTCATGATTATATATACACCATATGAACCAGACACTGACTGTGGTATAGCATGACACCTATCACTATATACTGAGCAAGGCAGTGACGGTGGTACAGCATAATGCCTATCACTCTATACTGAGACAGACATTGACGGTGGTGCAGCTTAAGTAATTTCATTATATATTGAGGCAAACATTACAGTGAAACAGCATAACTCCGATCACTATACACTGAGCCAGATACTACAGTGGAACAGCATAACACCTATCACTATAACTGAGCCAGATATTGATGGTGGTACAGCATAACCGCTATCTTTATATACTGAGCTAGACACTTATAGTAGTACAACATAACTCTCATTATACACTGAGGCAGACATTGACAGTTGTGCAGCACAACTGCTATCATTATATACTGAGACACGCGCTGACAGTAGTACAACATAACTGTTTCCATTATATACTGAGGCACAAGCTGACGGTGGTACAACATAACTGTTATTATATACTGAGGCCCACATTGCCGGCGATACAGGATAACACCTATCACTTTATACTGAGCACACATTGACGGTGGGGCAGCGTAATCCATATCACTATACATTGAGCCTGACATTTACAATAATGCAGCATAACCCATATCACTATATACAAAGCCATTGATGTGGTGTAGGCCTACCACTTCAGTGTCTGGCTTAGTATATAGTGGTAGGGGTTATGATGCATTATTGTAAATGTCTAGATCGATGTATAGTGATAGGGATTATGCTGTACTGCCCTCAACTGCAGATCAGGGGAAGACTGTGAGAGTCAGTACAGCCTTCCCTTCTTCTGACTGCACCGTGACATTGGGAGGTCCTCTCCCCGTAATCATCCCCAAAGTCCATTTGTCCCCTACGTCACTAAACCACAACTCTCTTTTAATTACTCCCTGTAGTTCAGGTATAGATCAAATAAACAACACGTGCAACTGAATAAGACATAAATATCCTGTATTTACAGGTATACATAAATAATGTAGCATTGCAGGTATAAATCAACAGAACACACAAACCCAGCATTGCAGGTATAGATCAACTGGAAATCACTCAGCACTGAAGGTATAGATCAAATAAACAACACATGGAAACAGCACCCCAGGTATTGATCAACTGAATAAGACATACAAATCCTGTATTTGCTGGTAAACATAAATAATGTATAGAAACATAGCATAGCAGATACAGACCAACACATTAACACACAAACCCAGCTTTGCAGGTATTGATCAATTGGAATTCACATAAAAAAACTCAGCATTAAAGTTATAGATAAAACACCCTAAATTACAGGCATAGATCACAGATTGCACACCCCAAAGCCAGCGTCCACATTGCCCACATAGAACCTGACCAGCACCCTGCGGTGGGGGTGCAAGGCCTCTGTCTCCCAGCTCTGCCACTGTACGGAACAGTATAGAGTGATGGGAGTTATGATGTACTTTAGAGCATAATTATAATGAAAAAGACATTGGAAATGGTACAGCATAACACCCATCACTCTCACACATTTACCAATCAACACTTACCAATCCACAGATTCCACACATACCAATCCACAGATTCCACACATACCACACATACCACACATACCAATCCACAGATTCCACACATACCAATCCACAGATATACCAATCCACACATATACCAATCCACACATATACACCAATCCACACATATACCAATCCACAGATTCCACACATACCAATCCACACATACCAATCCACACATATACCAATCCACACATATACCAATCCACACATTCCACACATATACCAATCCACACATATACCAATCCACAGATTCCACACATACCAATCCACTCTCACTGTCACTCAGTCTTAATGAATGATTTCCTACCTTCTTTTCTACCTCTTTTCTTCTTACAGCAGTCTTTTCTTTTTACAGCAGTCTTCCTCTTCGCTCCTCTTCTTCTGTCTTCTTCCGGGTTAGAGGGCACTGTGGGCGCGGCTTCAGTGCCGCCGGGGTTTGTTGTCAGATTCCGGCGGCACTGAAGCCGCGCCCACAGTGCCCTCTGCACAGCAGCAGTTGACGCGCGGATCGCAAGGGAGCAGTATCGGAGGTCTTTAACAGACCTCCGGCTCCCTTGAGTGATTTTAAGCTGGTTCAAGGGAACCGGCTTAAAATCACTCAAGGGAGCCGGAGGTCTGTTAAAGACCTCCGATACCGCTCTCTTGCGAGCCTGCTCCTCCAGCGGCGGACATTACTGTCCGTCTCTGGAGGGGTGCCGGCAAGTTGGCACCCCCCTGATGAGCGGCACCCGGTGCGGACCGCCCGCCCCCCCGCTAGGTACGCTACTGGGGGTGGGGAGGGTGTTTGAATGAGTGTGTGTGATTGAGGGAATGAATCTGTGAATGAATGATTATATGAATAAATGAGTGTGTGTGTGTGTGTGATAGCATGGATGTGTAAGTGCTGGAACCTAGGCATGATGGGACTGTGATTGCCGTTAGCAATCACACTCCTATCATGCCAAGTCAGCCAGTACATGCTAAAAACCTGGCCAGCTGCCCCCCTTGTGTATTGATGCTGCCAGCAGTATGGGGTCTGCACTTTCAGCCACCCTGTACCAGCATGTACCAGCTGACTTGGCATGATAGGAGTGTGATTGCTAACAGCAATCACAGTCCCATAATGCCTAGGTTCCAGCATTTACTGGATGGATGTGTAAGTGCTGGAACCTAGGCATGATGGGACTGTGATTGCTGTTAGCAATCACACTCCTATCATGCCAAGTCAGCCAGTACATGCTGAAACCTGGCTAGCTGCCCCCCTTGTGTATTGATGCTGCCAGCAGTATGGGGTCTGCACATCACTTACAGCCACCCTGTACCAGCGTGTATTGGCTGACTTGGCATGATAGGAGTGTGATTGCTAACAACAATCACAGCGAGCACAGTCCCATCATGCCTAGGTACTAGCATTTACTGGTTGCCTGGGTTGCCAGCATTTACTGGTTGCCAAGTCATATTGCTAATTTTGTCCAGTTGTGTGTTACCTACTTTATTAAAAATGTGAGTTTTTATTATTATTTTTAAAGGTGGGGGCCATTTTTGGTTTTGGCTAAGTGAACCCTGAATGTTTTGGTCCAGAATTTTCATTTTAGTTCATCCCTAGAATAAATCTAGGGAATACTGAATTTGTAGTCGCAAAACTTTCTAGGCCCAGAAATCAGTGAGAGGAAGAGTAAAGGTTTTGTGTCATTTTACTTTATTTTAATCTGCATATTTTATTAAAGGCCATATTTTTTGTCACAGTGAAAAATGAGTGCGGCCCGCGCACGTATACAATTCTGATGAAGTGGCCCACTGCAGAAAAAACTTGGACACCCCTGTTCTAAGCATTCTGTGAATTTCATTTTAATTAAAATTTCAATTTGAATCTGTTTGTGTGTCTGTATGATGTGAAAATTCACTACTTCTGGTCACCAAAGTTTCAGAAATAACTAAATAAATCCATTTTAAATTGTATTACTTGACATAAACTAAATATGTATTTTTATTTGGATGTGTCATGAAGACCATGACAGATGTTTAAAACCACAGATACAAACAATCACCACATCACATGTATTCCATTCCAACATACAGGGATTTTCTAATCATCATGGGAACTGTGGTCTGCTTCTGCTAGCTTTACTATTCTATGTACAATATGATGTGATAAGCATCTGAGATGCCTACAACGGCATGTATGCATAGAATGAGGTGCACCAGGAAAAATCCTAGTTCACCGGTAACATTTATAAATTAACATAGAACAAATATTCTTTGTAGAAGACAATGTTTCCAAAAGTTACAAAGGTTGAAAATTGTTCAGGTGCCCTTTATGTGGTTGAATTCTTCTATATCCCAAATACCTATTGTGTACAATATAAGAACAAAAAATCAATTTGTCTCTTTTATTGTTCTCGTGCAAACAATCGATACAGATGTATTCAGCATAGAAACACAGAGACAAGTTTCAGTGAGCATGGTTAACATTAGAGTACCGAAGACAAATTTGCTAGAACTCAAGAAACTAAATGCTCGCTGTCTAGTCTTGTCCAACACACAATAGCTTCTTTAACCCCTTAATGACAAAGCCCGTACATCTACGGGCTCAAAATGCATTGTTTTCAATGGGTTTAGGGACAGCCCATTGTCCTTAAGGGGTTAATAAAATGGTATGGTACACAGAAGAAGCCCAAGACAGATCTTGTCATGATGATTTTTAAGTACTTGATGTAGTCTGAAATTAGAATAGACCAAGAAGCACTTTCAAACTGCTGTCTTTATTATCCTTACATGACATCTCCCTACATGGCATCTTAATAAATCAATGTCTGCATAGAAATTGATAAGAATTATTAACATGAAAGAAACCAAACATGGTATTTTTAGTTTCTTTCCATTTGGGAAATTTAAAAATAAGTTATGATTTTTATAGCAAATGCACCATGTACTTTCTTATTGAGATAGTAAAAACTAGTGTTAGGCTGTTATGAAGTGGAAGCACATGTCACCTTCTATTCCTTATTATGTTGAATTTAGGACACAATAAAATTGGCTTAGAGATGTGCAAGGTGAGAATTTATGATGTCTGTAAAATTATATGTACAACACTGTAAGTTCAGACAGCCCAATATAACAAAAGTATTATGCATCAGTTATATTTCATTGTAACATCTTAAGTATTCTTAGATCTTTGTAGACCATCCCTTATTTACCAGATGGCACTTATATAAACATTAGCATTTCGCCTACGAACTAAGCTTTTAAAAAGCTTTTTAAAGAGACACTCCAGCCATCATGTGCACTCGAACTCACATAAATGCATTGGGGATTCGGCCAAATTCCCTCCTCCCGGGTACTTGGCTTGCAGGAGATACATTTTGCCAAATACATCTTCTGCCTGCTTGCACACGTCAGTAGTAAGACCCTCCATGACCATGCACAGAAAGTGCTCCCACTGATTTTAATGGCATTGTGTAACTGCAACTAATTGGATGCTTCAATCAGCCAATCAGAGACACGAAAACAGGACAATGGAAGGGGCTTTCTATGACTAATATGTTTATTTGTTTCCAGTTACAATTTGCTATTCACTAATAATCACTGACAAATCTGCCTGGACATGAAATACAAATCATATTATTAAAATGAATAGCAGGTTAATTATATACGTAGATAAAACAATAATTTAAAAATATTTAAAATAAATCCATAAGCAGACAGTGGCATAATGGCATATACATTACATTAGAACCCAAAAATGAAGCTTCTGGAGTATTTTTGGCCAATAAAGCATTACATTATTTACACATACACTACAATTCTTAAATGATGTCTGCTTAAGCTTCATAGATGATTAGTTGCCATAGTTAAATTTCGATAAACATGCTCAAGCTCTAAAGTTAATGTGGGAATTAGAAATGTTGAAAAAAAACATGCTTTGTATCTGTGGGTACTTGTTGTAGAGGAGATCTGAGGGCATTTTATTTTTCTTCCCAAGATACTGATGGGAATATGTTGTGTTCAATAGAAATATGTAGTGAAACTTTTCCTATTATGGCTTGGCTTTTTCTTCCCCTAGAGAAACAAATTCTGTTTTAGGCATTAGAGAGGTCTATGAAACTTTTTTTTTCACAGCTGTGCTTAATGCTACTAGCCAATAATATTTTAAAAAAAAGAGGTAGAAGAAATGATCACAGAGACTTTACCGTATCTGATTCCTTCCCCAATTGTTTTGATAAAGACCCCCATTGTTTTTTTTATGTATTTAAAGAGGGACTGTCAAAAACTAAATGTTTATGTTAATAATTAGGGTACAGTAACTTCCGCTATGTTAAATGCACAGCTATTTTGATGATATTTTAACATACAAAATTAATGCCTTTCCTTACATTTACCTTAGTAAAACATAAAGGATATATTTTGGTGTATGTTGGTCCTTGTAAGGTGTGAGTTGTCCTTTCGGTTCCATATTCTTGTTCCACCATAAACACTTTGGACCACATTACATACCATCAAACATTTCAGGTGACCATATGGTGGGTCAAGGCTAGAGGTGGAAGTGGTCAGGGTCAAAGGTGCAGCCACCCACCTTACGCAAAGAGCAACCTCATGGTATTCAGCTGCAGAAGGTTGCAAAGTGCCCATGTGCTATGGCCACAAGTGGGACAGTGGTGAGGTTTCCTCGCTCGTTATAAAGCAAATATTATTTACAAAGGCACAAAATAATCAGACTACTAGGAGGAGGAAGTCAGGCACAAGGCATGTAGACCATTATTCACATTACTACTTGAACCTTGATTTTAAAATGCAGTTTAATACAATAAAGTAGGACGTAATATAATGACATCCCAATTTACATTTTAAATCTAAGATCTAAGATAATGGCACTAGGTTAGTAAAACATGCAGACCAGTATAGGTGGGCGGTTAACAAGATTTTTCCCGCTACAATGCAATCAAATTGCAACAAAAGATTTAACCTTTAAATGTTATTTTCCCTATAGTTTTCCAGGGGGGAATACAGAGCCTGGCCTTGGGGAGGGGGAACACTCGTCACTTAGGTTCACACTTACACACACCAACTAAGGTGTTATATATATATATATTTAAGTTTATATATATATATATATATATATATATATATATATTTTTAAGAGCTGTCTCCTAACAGTTTAGTTTTGTTATACACTGGCCAATATCACATTGAAATTTTCCTGCGTATCAATTTTTGTCACTTTTTGTACCATCTTGCAGTTTCAGACGAGATGAAAGATGCAGTTTGGGGCATTTGAAGCTTGCATTAATATGATATACTTAAGTATATTATGCAGTTACGTGCTTTATTTTAAGAATACTTTGGCAGGTATGAGGTATGCTCTTGCAAGCTGCCTGCAATGAATATTAATAATCATGGTTAAGAGGCCACTGACATTTATAGGTCTTAAAAGCAGAAATATTAAGAAAGCAACTGTCATGTGTCAAAGGTTAACCTCCATTCACTTGACACATAGACATCAATTAAGTTTCACTCTTGAAATGGACATTAATTCATTTAAATTATACATTTTAATGTAAACACTTCAAATATCACTTTCCACAGTCCTAACATTCTGAAAAGAAAGTAGCTGAAAATGAAAAATGCCATGATGCCTGTCAGGAGACATTTCTGTTCGAAAGCTATAAGCAGATAATGTTCTTATAACTGAAGGCTACAAGTAAAGGTAGCCAATTACCACAAGACTGAATCACTTTC
This sequence comes from Spea bombifrons, assembly GCF_027358695.1. Taxonomy (NCBI): domain Eukaryota; kingdom Metazoa; phylum Chordata; class Amphibia; order Anura; family Pelobatidae; genus Spea; species Spea bombifrons. Next base: position 28,218,692 of record NC_071089.1, on the reverse strand, counting down.
CTTAAAAAAGGTAGACATTGTACAAGAGCAGTATAAAGGGGAGACAATCCAGTAAGATTTATTTCAATGGAATACTGACATGCATTGGTCCAGTCTAATGTTCTGAGTTTTGCCGAAATGCAAAGGGTTGTTTCAGCAACATCTGAAGACCAGGTCACCCAGACTATCTTTTAGGCAAAGTCTAGCACAGAAGTATAAAAAAACCCTGCTTAATTGAGACCAAATATGAGAAACTGAGGTGTATGTGTATTATTTGCAAATCTGAGGGCCTCTCCCAATTCTAGGGGGGGGGGTTGCAAGGGTGTGAGGCTAGCTGCACATCAGAGCAGAACTGGCATTGCAAGCCCCAGATAGCATTACATGGGTTGGGAGTAGGACATGGAGTGCATGTGGGTTAACACGGCTCCATTCCCCATAGAAAGAGGAGAGTGAACCAGAGACCTAGGGAAGCAGCAGTTCTCCATGAGTATGATTATGTACTCAACATACATTATCACCTTTTGATATGTGGTATAACACTTTTGCCTTGAGATGAGAAATGGGAACAAAGACCACTCATCTGAAAATGTCATGCCAAACCAAAGTGAAACTATATTTCTTTCTTCAATTAGCTAAAAGGTTTCTATAGTTTGCAGTAGTCTGTTCTTTTACCATCCACACTTTTACCTTTCCCCCTCTTCTTTTACAAATTCAGAAATTACTATACTGTATATGTATGTTAATGGGTATATGATGATATATAAGTTCAATTTTGCATTAAATTGTATAAATTCATACAATTTAACTTTTCCAGTTAAAATATAGAGTTTGGGCTATACTCACCGTATAAGACTACCCCTCTACCCAGTATACAACAACCAGCCAATCACGGCAAGCAATGTACCTTACCACTGATTGGCTGGTTGTTGTATAAAAAGTCTGCTTGGATTGGGTGGGTCAGCTCTCCCTAACATATGCCTGTCGACACACACATGTATAGACATACACTGCCCTCACACAACCCTTCCTTTACACACATATACACGTACACACCAGCTTACAAACACACATATACACATACACTGCCCTTACACAAACCTGTCCATACACAGACATATACATACATACACTGCCCTTACACAAACACATATATATATATCTACACATACTAACATATCTGTGATGCAGAATGACACAGTACAAAAGTATTCAATGTACCTACTATGACAATATGTTCTTAAAATGTACCCAAATATTTTCATTTTATATATTGTTAATTCAGTACTTACTTGCCAATAGTCCCTGAGCAGGGCAAAATCTCTTTATTCAATGATGCTTATGTCTATGAACAAATGTAATTAGTTATCAAAGCTTGTAGGATTCTAATTAAATCTTTGGAAAGTTTAATCGAAAAGGTTTTAAGATATATAACATTTGAGGCATAACATTCATTTTAATTAAGTTCCACTTCCTTAACTAAGAAATATATAAAAGCCTTTTTTCATGAGCCTGATTGTAAGGAATTACATAAATGTATGATGTTCTCTTTAAAAATATTTATTATCTCTATAAATTTCATTCTCTTATATTTATGGATATTTCTTCCCACTGGAAGTAGAACTTGACTTTCTTTTCAAGCTGAAAATTAAGAATTTTTAATCCAAAATATATCCATTGTTTAAGATTTATTGAAGTTCATTTTTTAAGTTTTATAATTAACTAAAAGATTTTAAGTTCTTGAATTATATTACGTTTGGCTTGAAACAGAATCAGATACTTAAAATGACTAATTTGTGAATTACCTAAATTCTCATACCTCTAATAATTATTTTATTTCTGCTCTTGGTAATGTGAATTTCAAGATGGCAATTTCTTTCCAAATACATCACAAAAATTGATATTGAAAAATAAGACAAATGTTCAATATGTTGATAGTTGCCTTCTTTCACCAGAAAATTAAAGAATAAAAAAACAGCATTACAAATAATGTTGCACGTGGTACCTTGAAATTCTAGGATCAGCTCTTGTTGGAGTGGAGGTTAATGCTTGCCAAATTACAGCTGGAATAGACTATTGGAAAATAGAGACAAGCACATAGGGCCAGGCTGAGGATGACTAGGCAACCATGGCACTCTCTGGCTAGTGGTCTTCAACTGATATAACTGTGGCTGCCGGCTGGATACACACAAGCACGTTATATGTTTACACTCCGGGCATTTACCATTTACTCATATAACTGTAGGTAGATGCCATATGATTAATGTTCATTTTCTCCAATCACAAAGTAAATACTATCCTTTTAATCTGCTCTCAACCCACCATGAAGGTGGTGGATAAAATCACTGAGAGTACCATCATTGTGGAAGCGCTGGAAATGCTGGATAAACAGCTAATACACCGATGTGGGAACGTACTAGGTTTCACCCATGAAAAGGCAAAGTACAAGGACACCAGTAACCTTGGCAAGGTTGTGAATGTCCATAGAACATCAAAAAATTGTCCACCACAGACCCAAGTAAATGTCCACCATGAGCAATGCTGGTGCCAATCCCTGGTTTCACCTGGACTCTCTGGGTGCAATACTGCTTCTCCAAGGCTCTGGGCTTCATTCCCAGGAGCTAGGTTGAAGTCAGCTATGTGGCTTATTGCCAGAGCACAAACAGCGAACATTTTTCATGGCTAATGTTATGAAACTAAATAAGACCAAAAATATATACATGTAATCTCAATTGAATACATAGGGATTGCTCCTAGTAAGGGTGTAATAAACATGCGTGTAAAGGTCAATAGAACCTATATGAAGTGTTGAGTTAGTGGCAAAAGGTATGGGGACATTTGTGATAATTACTGCAAAAAGAGAGTTGTCTATTACCATTTACTCTTGCAAAAGCACTGATAACAATAAAGTGGGCAGAAATAACATTGTAGCAAATTTTGCAGTTTAGTGAATAGACCTCTCAGGCCCTATAGGTTCAATTGAGGTAGCTACATACTACTGTATATGCTAGACAGTATACATACTGTATAGTATAAGTATAGCCATCATTTTATTTTGTAGGTTTTTTAATCCTTATTGCATTATGTATTTTTATAATATATTAAAACTACCTTCCCATAGGAAAATCGCAATGAGATTATGCGAATGAGATCCACCATTAAGCATATTAACTACGTGTTATAGGTGTCTAGCATTTTAGGTCGTTATTTTTCAAGCCATCAGTCCATGGGACATATAAATGAACTTTTCACACTATGACTAGAACTTTGTTCTTACCACTATGATTTAACATTATTGTGTGAAGTGACCACCAAAATAACAGCATCAAAGCAAAAAAAAAAAGAACATTGAAATGTCTTGCCTCTTAAACTTAATTATGCTATTGATAATATGACGAAACATTCACTGCTATCTAGGTCATGTTCGGCTGATTATTTCTCTGTGCTGTTTAGGGTAATTGCTCAATTAGATCCATTTACATAGAGAACATAGTCTAAACATAGGAAGCGGAGTACAGGAGATAACTCACTTCCTTAGGTAGATTATTTGCGATGACCTAGAAAAAGCATTACATTTCACCTTCAACTGATGTAATAATTACAAAGTTTTAAAGGTGGATGTTTCTTAGTATAGATTTGTTCTCATCTGAGATCTCATCTCTAACCAAAGCATACCAACCATCTGTATCATATCTATTTAATAGATTGCAGTTGGTTGCGTATGGGGCTGTGAAGCCGCAGACCAGTCAGGGTGCCAGTCAGGGTGCCCAGGGTGATCCTTGTCCACTGCCAAAAGTGCCTACAATGAGCGTGTGAGCATAAGAACTGGACCGCGGAGCAATAGAAGAAGGTGGCCTGGTCTGATGAATCATGTTTTCTTTTACATTACGTGGATGGCACCAGGATGCATCCATGGAAGGGAAGACCCACCTTGTGACTTACAGCATACCTTCAGAGGTCTAGTGGCGTCCATGCCTCACCGGATCAGGGCTGTTAACATTATGGCTGATTTGTGTATATCATATCCCAGCCTATCCCCTATTGTTACCTTCCTGATTGTTTTTGATTGGCTTAGGCAGTCTTTTTAAAAGTGAAAAGTAGGCGAGTAAAGGAGACAAAAAGCTAACACTTTAAATCCATAACCCAAGTGCAAAGCATTATACTATTTTATATTTTTCTCCTCTCAAATCAAACAAATCTTTATATATATATAGGACCGTGCTGACTGAAATAAACTAGTGTTTAATGCACTTTACTACAAAGACCCGTGAGTGCCCATTTTTCTTTGGTTACATATATCTGGCTATTTTTGGAGCACCTGGGCATATAAAAGCCTGTGTATATTTACAATATTTCTGAGTGTGCAGCCGCTCCCTTTGGTTTGTGTATATATATATATATATATATATATATATATATTAGATACATGTTTCATGTTTTCCTTTATATTAATAAAACTGCTGCCACGTGGTATTTCATTTCATTTTCCAATGTTTTGCCGTAGGTTGCAGAAATTCTGCAGTGGGGGAAAAAGAAAAAAAAATATGTAGCAATTAAACTCAAAGGCCTGATCTGTTCTTATTGCTTATGCTGCACTTACTGATCCAAAAAGTAAGTGATAACAAATTAATCCACTAACATATAAGATCACTGTGTTTTGTCTTCACCCTCCATCGGGATTTCAAACAGAAATCTTTAAATTGTTCCTGCTCCAAGTTCATTCAGCTTCTTCCTCCCTTTTGAACCCTTTGAGTGCTGGGGAACTCTCCAATACAATTATTTAATCAATCTTTTTCAAGGCATGGAGGCTGAAGTGGTATAACTTAATTCTTTCCTACCACACGGTGAAAACATCCAATGGATTAATGTTACAATGTTGCCACTTTTATTCTTGATAATTAAGTCCCTAGTGGCTAGGGCTATGTTACCCTGTTTAACAAGCTCTCCAGAGATGATCTCAGGAGCACGGCAGTAGCTTTTACTTGCCAAGTTTGAAACAAGAGCCTCCCCGGTGCCAAATGATAGCGTGGAAGCATTTGAATTTTCAAAATAATTCACCTTTGCCTTTTAACATCAAAATGTAGTTATAGGATAAGAAAATACTCAATTTTAAGCTTTTTTAACTCTATGTTTTTTTTTCTCTTATGCAGGTTGATTAGGATGTTTTAATAATATATGATGAACCATAGATACTAAGTAATTTGGTAATGGTTGCTTGCTTGTTGTCAACTCCATTCCTCTCAGGATTGGATTACACACGACGATGCAGAAATGTTCTTGCATATGCTTTAGATGGTTATGTCAACCCCAGTCTACTCTACTGTATCAACAGGTTGAAGGTTATTCAAGCTCACAACTTGGTTCAAGAAAATACTGTGGCAAGGATATGTTCTATCCGATATCCTTCACACATTATACAGGACTTGGGTGTCTGTATGGCACATCCAAGCTCATTAAGGGTGTTGTCATTCTGAAGCGAGAAATTCCTCTTAGTACTAAATGCCAGGCCAGATTAAGGATCTTGGGGCCCTGTAGCACTTATACAAATATTTTTTCATGTCAACACAAATAAAACATAACCAATGTAAAATAAAACAGTTTATTGAAGATTACTCCACATTTCTTCATGATGTCGCATACTCTTCATATATAATATTATTATATATAATATTAGTAACACTAGGAACTTAAGGTCTTCTAAACTGGCCAAGCGTTGTTATCAACCATTGCACTTCAGGACAATTTCTGGGGCTGCAGTCACTAGCAGGGTACCAGCTAATGCTCAGCATGTGTCTGGGCACACAAGCCCATGTAACATGGAGGTAAAGGAAATGGAGGACAGTGAAGCAAGGAAGGAAGGCGACTGAGCAGGCAATCAGAGCACACTCGATGAGCTTTCAACTCTTCCCAATGGGTGCAGATTGACACCGGCTACTATCTGCTAGTGTCCCTCACATTTTTCCAGAGCTTATGGGCAGCATGGTTTATCACAGCAATGTAGTATCACAGGCTAAAAATCAAATACATCTACTAAGGGATTGGGACAGAGCCATTCCAGAGTGCTCCACATGCCCCTTGGTTAATCTCAACAAGATGTCTCTCCTGCATATGGCTACTATATTCTATATTTTATTGCTATTAGGAAGCCCTTAATTTAAGAAGTAATCAGCATTACAAAGAAACATGCTGATTAAAAAGCTTGACACCTTTAATATCAAAGCTGTATTGTCACAAAAGGAGAACACACAATGTCAGCTCTCCATTTGCTGTACAATGAAGTAATGAACATGAAAATGTAATTTTAATTGAAGCATTACTGTCTCTTTAACATGGAAGGGCCGTAGAATGTATGTAAATTATTTTGTATCTACTATTACCAAAATTATTTATAAGATTGAAAAGCTCTACAGAGAAGAAGGGATTTACCAAAATACTTTTATCTCTGCTTTTACACATCATCCTAAGAATTTTCGGAATTTCTGAAATGCGTTGTCATGTTAATACAATGAGGAGATAATACTACGGTTCAAAAATCTTATTTATGGAAAAAGGTTGATGGATTTTTGTTGGAATTGTGTGTTTCCATGTATTCTAAAGCATGCAGCGTATTTTGTCCACACAGGGAAATATGATTGTTTTTCTAACCCGATAATATAACATGATAGGAAAAAAGGCAGCTTGAATATAAAACAAGCATTTGAAGTCACTTTATTTCTGCTCACGTATAGGTTTAGTCAGTTGTATACATCTCTCTGAAAGAGTTATATTGATGAACTTCCGCAAGCGTTCGTTTTAATCATTCATGAAAAGTTTAACAATGATACCCAAAAGCAGCTGTGCGTGATGATGCTTAATTCGTTGTTAGGTTGTTATATTAACAGTAGAGATGAGCATCTCTAACAAGGCGATCCACTAAACCATAATATTCAGTCTTGTATTGCCAATGAGTCTACAGCAGTTGGTTCTCTTACTATTCCCCCAAGAGGTGCTGAATAAAAATAAATCTGAATTACGGCTGCTAAAAAAAACATCTTTTTCAGTGATGTATAAAGACTTCATAAGACAATAGAGATGGGCCATGGGTGAGAAGAAAACTGAGGGTAAATTAGGAAAAGGGTTGTATAAAAGGAGACGCTGGGAATTCATGGAAGATCGGAGAGGTGGGTAAGGTAGACCAAGTTCCATGAATGTGAGCCTGAGGAACCAGATCGACTGGAAACAAAGTAATGGAGAAGTTCACTTCACAAGTTCACAAGTGTGTAGGGGGGATGTTAAATCTTGCTAGCGCTTTAAATCTGGAAATGTTTCACCTGGATTATAGTTCCAGTATTACTAGACCTGCAATTAGGGAAGGGATAAATCAGAAAAGTCTTAATAAGTGATGTGTGTATTGTTGAGGTGAGAATGTGAGGGTCTTTTTATCTGAAATCTAGAACCAATCCAGCAATCACCAAGCTGAAATCTAGACTCCGAGTATATCTTACTGAACAGGGAATGGTCTCTTAAATTAAGGCTGTACAGCCTTTGTATGTAAAAATTTTAAAATCTCACCATGTGTTTTATTTACCGTCAACCCACATAAAGAAGCATGGCCATGTCACCATCAAGAACTCCAAGTTTGCTTTCCAGAAGCCTTTAATATGTAACGAAAATAATGTGTATGAATTAATGTATTAATTCAAGTTAATACACATTAGCTAGAAGGTGCTATTCTTGATGGCAAATTATACCAAAATTTTTTTTTTTATATAACACAGGAAATACGTGTATCAGCTGCCTATTTCTATTCCAGTATATTTCTAAAAATTGCCTTTAATAAAATATTCCCATCAAAATGACACATCCATTTTTTATCCAAGAAAAACATTTAGCTCCACTGACATGAAATATCCTTCTTTAAGGCGGTTAATATTAAATTTAAAGTTGCTCAGTCAACGAAATTTCAAGCATGTTTTCCATAAACAGAAAATCTCACTATGCAAGCGAGCCTGGGCCTGGATGCCAGAAATTATATTTAGAGGGATATTATTCTGGCTGGCAGTAAATCTAAACTTGTTCATCTATTTCAGTTATCTTCACCTGAACGCCTGAAAAACATTTAGTAACAAACATGATAGCATGCAGGCAAGGAAACGGGCACAAGGATATTCTGAGCTGTGAGATTCAAAATGCAGACAAAGCAAATCACACAACTGTCATCTCTCTCTCATCTCCGGTTTGTCTTAGTGATTTGTAGTATCAGCAGCCTCGTAAACTTTTCTTGCGTCCTACAGATAGAAGTCACCAACCTGATATTAAAAATGCCATATTTTTTTCTGTTAAATCTTTAAAATCTTCCTTGCTGTTTCACATGTCACATATAAGAAATCTTGGTTTCAAGAGAGTAAAACAACTGGGGATTTTCTGTCAATACCTGGTAATAGGAATATGTTGTGTAACTTTTGGAGTAGAATGTAGAATTTCCCACGTTATAGGCACTTTTCGGCTTTATTTACGCTCTCTAGTATGTTAAGCAAGTAACTTCAGCAGAACGTTATATTAAATATTATCTACAATTTCCATGGCAACAGCCAATCAGCGCGTACTGTTGTGCCACATGACAAATGTAATGGTCCTTGCAAAAAAGATTATTGAGCTAAATTTTTACTGGATTAAATAATTATTTATGGGCAGGGGAGTACTAGGAATGATGCTAGCATAGATTAACTAGAACAAGCTCTTCCGCGGTCCATTTAAAATATACAATTTAAAGGCTCAGTAAAGCCCATTTTTGAAAGTGTGTTAAATATGACATTTTTTATTTTGGACCAAATTTTGCGTGTAAACATTGGTTGCCCTTTTGACATAGAAAAGCTTGGATGTAAGCAACATATACTGGCCTTTACAAAAGAGGGTGTACAGACCGACTTCTTGGATGATCAGCCCCCTACCGTCACTGGTGTGCCACTTCTTAATGGGCCATTCATACAACTGACCCATTTACCTCATGGAGCTGCCATAAGATCCACTAATATCCTGGTCCTCTGCTTTGGGGGTTAGGCCAGAGGTAAATACACCAGTAGAGAGTATGTAACATGGAAGAAAGTCAAGTTTATTCAAACTGATCTACATATGTCAAAATTTATACATTAAGTGCAGTATAGGATTACATTATTTTATATAATATATATTTATATTTTCAAAAGGTATTTTTTGCCAAGATGTTTTTGCCAGCTATGAAAAGTTCACTAATGCAAAGAAAAAAAGTGATCCAGGGAAAACCCTGTATCTTTCCGTGTTGAATTTCACACACACCCTTGGTAGGCATGATGGGGTCAGACAGCACTAAATCAAACTTAGCAAAGAAAAATGTTTTGCTTTTCCACAGATCATGGCATTTGCCTTTGACTCAAATGAATCAGTGGTGTCAGCCCTACCTCTAGTGGTGCTTTGTCTAAATCACAAGTCTTTGACAATCGCCATGATTGAATTTCTGCTTTTTTTCCCCCCTTCTTCCCTTTTCACAGCTTTAAGGATGCTATCTGACGTATCTGAACGAGGAATCCATTCATGATTATGTCTATATGGTCCCATTTAGTGTGTCTAATAAAGAGAAATCTGCTGATGGTAGCTTTTAATAAAACACAATGAGCATAGGTAAGCAGGGATGTTTTGGACGTTGAACACACATCCCCAAAGAAAAACCTGGGAAATAAGTGCTTTTATTTTTAGGATGCAAAGAGCTACCGGTAATATTCACTGAGCACACAATGGAGTAATTAAGGAAATTAATGATTTCTTACAAATAGCCCGAATCGGAAAAGGCTAATGCCGTACTTGAGGCTCCAAGCTGTATATACCGTACATATTATACTTTTATACATTTGCAGGCTGTAAAACTCAATGTGCAGTGGCTGTATCATTAAGTATGTAGCCCTGTTGGCATTTGCACGGTAAATCAGATTGCCTGCTTCATTATCACAGATTATATAGGGTTAATGTATATAACATCTTTTTTATAAAAGCATAGGAATTTCACATTGATGATTATGGCTGTGATTGATGAGCCTTTGCGTTTTTTGTTCCTTGCACAGACATATAAGTGTGCTGACGCCATCTTCTATTAAGTAAGTGTCAATCGTGTAGTGCAGAACATTTACTCGGGTGGGGTGGATTGGAGGCGCTGTATATAGTTCATTGTTGAACTACTGGGACTGCAGCAGAAGTTTGTTTTCCCCCTTTTATGTATTAATTGTTTTATTTACAGTAAGTCGGGTTTTTTTTAATTACAATTTAAGAGCCAATTCTTCAAATATTGTTCCTAATTCTAGTTCCTTTAGTTGCTTTAGTAATACAAGTATACTACTAGCAACAACATAAAAGATACATCATTAATAAATATTAGTGACAGAATTAGGCATCGGAGTGTGCATGCGTGCAGTGTATTATAGTTCCTGAGTTCAAGACAGTTTTACACTACAGGCAAGACCTTTAGTTTTTGGACAATACAAAAAAAATAATCATTAATATTGGTGACTAAATTAGGAATTGGACTGTGCATATGCACAGTTAATTTTAGTTCTTGAAATACTGTTCCTGAATTGGGTTAAACCCCTTAATGACAAAGCCCATACATGTACGGGCTCAAAATGCATTGTTTTCAATGGGTTTAGGGACTGCCCATTGTCCTTAAGGGGTTAAGACAGTTTCATGTTTACACTACCAGCAAATTACAACTGGTAGTGAAGGCAGCTATTCCAACAGTGTAGGCTGTCTAAACTGATCCTAAATTGCAGGAAGATTGCCGGGCACTTCCACACAGCATACAGGCAAGAGAGCAGCTGAACAGGGAACAGGAGAAGGGTCTACCCCACCACCGTCCTACTAGACGTAGTCACTTGCTTGGAGCTCCACACTGGAAATGTAGGAGCGGATCATAGAGTAGCAGCGGGCTCCTCACTCCATAGCCTCTGAGCATAACATTGTGGTGCAGAGGCAAATGGGCATAAATGAGGGAGATGGTGGTGGTCCTGAAGTTGTTCAGGGATGTGACTGGAAATTTAAACCAGAGGAGCTGACAGGTCAAAAGCAAACCATCATAGAAACCCCACAGTACATCTTGGCCTCCCTCTGTGATAAGTTGGAAGGACATGCCTGACTTCGTCTGCCAGTTTTCCAGGACCTGTGGATTTACGGTATATTGAACTTTTTACTGAACGCTTTTGTTTTTTGTTTATCGTTGTAAAATTCAATATTTTAAGGATATAATTAAGTGTCAGGATTAATTGTGTCTATGTTATTGTGTATAGGATTGATGAGTGCTGTCCCAAAATACAGGCAGTTGACCATTTGATTAGGTTTAAAGGTACATACATTAAAAGATACATTGGGCCGTAATGAAGTTCATGTTGTCAGCTACCATGTCTCTTTTACATCCAAGGCTAAGCATACATCAGTTCTTAGAGAAGTGTTAATGTAGTTTAACCCTTTGATTTTGCTATATTTCTGTATCTTTGTTTCAGCTTGCTCAGTCAGTTTCTCTCCCCTTTTCATTCTTCCTTGGTTTCTGTGTGGCATACGGGGAGCATGTCAATCACAGTCAACCGATAAAGTTCACGAAAAGGAGTAATGCACAGTACTGTATTCATTTAGTAAAAAGCCAGAAGACAAATAGAAAGGAAGTGGAAAAGCTTTTTCTTAAATTAAAGTGTTTGAACTATGAAGGACATTTTGGTTGTCTTCCAAGGTATAGCAAAAACATGTTAAGAAGCCAGGCTAAAAAGAGGAGCATCGGTCAGTGACCTTTAAGTTGATTTAGTACTAAGCTGTGGAGGCTGCTTATGAAAGTATTTCTAGAGGTAGGCCCACAACATCATATACGCAAAAGGATATTTCTTAGCTTACGTGTCTAAAATAGGATGTAAAATGTCTCTAATAAACACTGGTAATATAATTATATATATATATATATATATTATAATATAATAATTTACTTAAGAGCTAGGACAAAAGTATAAATATACCTGGATATGCTACTCGTGGCTCTCCCTCTTCTGAGAGGCTGGCTTTGTGAGGGTGTGGGGCTAGCCCAGGAGTTAGCAAGGTTTTTGTCACCCTGCTGGTGTTCTGCAAAATGAAGGGAGCGCAACGTTTGTTCTCACACTTTCATTCATGTTCTTTTACACTCTCATTCACTCTCTTTAATACTGTCTCTGAATGTCTTCCTAAGATGGGAAGTTGGCAGGAGTGGTCATGGCTGCACACCACTCTTATGCCTAAAGAAACGAAAAAAGTGACCTGGAGAATTATTATTATTTATTATTTATTGTTTTATATAGCGCCATCAAATTCTGTAGCAGTGTATAATGGGTTGACAGGACAAAACAAGTATTATGTAACATAACAATTTGACTTAAAGAGACAACAGGTGAGGAGGGCCCTGCTCAAACTAGCTGACAATCTACAATCAGGTCTTTACTTGGAGACTCAGGCTCAAACCTGGAGAGTTCCCAGGCAAAAATACATCAATTGGCGAAAAAATCTCCCTCGGCTTACAAGACTCAATAAGATAAGATCACACACAAACTGCCAGGAAAGTTTCTTCTCCAAAATGGAAACAAGAACCCCAGACATACATTAGACGTTCCATGGGCCTTGTTTGTGAGGTGCAGTTGGTACTTCTCTTAAGTACAGTGAGAAGGGGGGGGTCCATGTCTGGATTACCCTAGTTTGAGACTGAGACAATTATTGATAGCTTGCCCTATAGAAATTGCAGACTTGGGAACATCTTAATTTATATTTTCACTTGTCATTGCAGTGAGGCAAGTTCCATCAGGAGGGTCAGAACTACTCCCTAGGATTTTGAGGCCTGGTAAGAGTCCCAATAAAATTATATAAAAATACATTATTTCCTAGTACTGGTAATTTAAATTTAGCTGCGATCAGTGTTAAATTAATATGGTAGCAAGAGGCATCTGCTGTAGCCTTCAGGAGCTCTGAATGAGAAGTATTAACAGCATCACTCATACCAATATTTTGGAGAGCTTTGCCAAGTGATGTTTGTCCTGGTAACAGATTCTAAACAGGGCTTTACTGAAACAAAATACATCTGCTAAAGACATTGGCAGAAGGAGAATCGGTACAGTATGTTGGTTTATTTAACAAGCACAGGGATGCTAAAAGCATCTAGGATCCACTTTTGCTTAGTCAATTCATCATTTGGTGACATTTCATTATGATGTTTATCTCTCTTTACATGCATACTGAATTCACTTATTTTATGAATATTACAATCCATCACATGTATTAGAGACTGGGTCCTAAATACTCAGTACTATGATATCTTTCAATCTCAAATTTTGGCTAATTAACCTGCAGAGCAGGTAAGGGGAATTTGAATGGTCTGAAAAGAAGGAATACATGTGAGTAAAATTAAATAAAGAATAAAATAGCTTCAAGCATATGAAAATCAGGAAACATAAAATTTAGTATTTTGATCCTTTATTTCACCTAATTTGTCAATGGATGTCCATGACTATATCTGGGAAGCCCAAAGCAGCCATTGGCTAAGTACTAAGGCAATGCATCTCTACCAGGACGCCAGTGGCAAGGCTTGTTGAAGTCATTCAGGAAGAATGGTACTGCCAACCCTTGTTTCACATTGCAGCTTTGTATAACATAACATTTTGGACTTACGGGAATAAAAGGTGAGGCGATCCCAGCTCAAAACACCTTACAATCTAGAATCATCACCTTACTTCTTCCTCTTAACTGCTTTTGTTAATTATTATTATTATTATTGTGTATACCTTCGAGAAAAAAATCATTTTTTTCTTTACTTTTAAACAGATTTGGGGTGAAAACAAGGATTCCTAACTGCAAGAGATATCAGGTTCTCCTTTTCCTCGCTGAGCTTTCTTCGATAGTGACAACATGCAAACAAAGCCAGCGTTATTTTTAACGTTTGATGACTCTTTAACATTGCATGAGATTGAAGCGGTATTGACTGGTGTGTGGTAAAAGCATAACCTCCAGAGAAGTGTAATCATTAGAGGTGTCAGGACTGAATTAGACAGATTGGCAACTCTTTTATTGTACCCTCTTGGCTGTTTATTCACCAATATTGGAAAATGTAGACTTTTCTAGACTGAAAAGATTCTTCTTTTGTGAAGGGTCAAGTACTGGATCATGGAGATAGTAGAAGGTACATTTGAGAAATTGGTGGTTATGGTTTTTTTTTTGTTACACTGCATTATTACAAAACCCTCTGTCCTACTTTATTCTCCTAGCGCTTCTTTTTTCAAGGAATCCAACATATTTAAATGACAAACACAGAGGCCTAAAACACACTGTAATGTATAAGGGAATCTGAAGTTGTGGCACCAGGCTCCACAAGCCTGGGGCAGTTGTGGCACTGTCTGCCACCGCTAAGCAACATAAGCATGCTCCTGCTCTTGGTCCTTGCAAGGATTTCATAGATTCACCACTGAGCTTCTTGATGCTGTGGCCACTGCTTCCACTGGTAAAAGAAGCCCAGTAAATATCAGCCTACTCCTTTACTTGGGCATAAGGTGTGGCAGAAGGCAGTCAAGTGTTGTGTGAAGTTATCAACATTATTAATAAACAATATATTTTTAAATAATGTTTTGTTGAGATTTTGAGATTTGGCTTGGGGGTGCACAAGAGTTGGAATATGTGAAAGTTTCTCCAGAGCCCTTTTATCATTACAGACGGCCAGGAGTATTTGGGATCGATATACAAAGTCTGTGTAGTTTAGCCATTACTGATATACACGTACACCACTTGGGATTTTTATTGTGACCACTCTGGTGTAAAATCAAGAAAATTATTAAACTTTTTAATACCTTAACTATCTTCTTGAAATGTCAAGATCTCCTTTAACCTTCGTAAAGTTCTATTAGTTCCTACTGATGCCAGTGCCTTACGTTGTTAAAAAAAAAAAAGTATTGTATTAGTATTGTGTGCCCATTCTTCTCTGGAGTTTAAAGAGCTTTAGTGTATGAAATACCATACGCCAAAGCTTTTAGCACTAATTTTCATTTGTAATGTTCCATGTCATTATATTGCCTAAAGTTGGAAAAAATGATTTTATCATGTATCATTACTTTTCAAGCACTGCCCTCTAGTGGAAGCAAGTGAAACCACCCATTTAAAGTTAGTCCTGCTTCCAAACATACATTTGTACAAACTTCACTAATAGCCCTTAAAAGTAAGTATTGGTATACAAATACAGAGTTTGCTAGTAATTACAGAAGCACTGCACAAAAATAATTTATTTCAAAGAATATATGATTATATTATTCTCCCAGCTGCTATTGATTTTGTTACATCTTCCAAAATCTGGTAAAAGTCAGTTTGGACCTCACATCAACTGTTTAAATGGTAGAGACACTGTTTAAATAGTAAAGTACATTTGATTAGAGTATATATATATAGACGTCCAATAGGTGTGCCTTGAGATATTTAATGTTCTACCCTACAGTTGAATATGAATCCCATAAGAATTAAACGAAATGTGTTTTGCCTGTTTAAAAATGGTACATATATCAAAAATTCTTCAAAGGTATGCAAACTTTTGATGACGACTATACACTCATTGGCCACTTTATTGGGTACACCTTGCTCGTACCGGGTTGGACCCCTTTTGCCTTCAGAACTGCCTTCATTCTTCGTGGCATACTTTCTACAAGGTGCTGGAAGATTTGTCAGCTGCACATCCATGATGCAAATCTCCACCACTTCCCAAAGGTGCTCTATTGGATTGAGATCTGGTGACTATGGAGGCAATTGGAGTAGAGGACTGCATTGGGACCCGCCAAAAACCTTGCGGGCTTGGGCGGTCTTGCAGGGGTTGCGGGCGGGAGCGGACGGTCAGACACTGTACCAGCGGGTCCCAGGAATGCCGCACAGTGCCACAAGGCTGCCTTCGCGCTTCCTGCTTACAATCCCGGTCAATCCCGCCCGCTCCAGCCACAAATGTGGCCAATCACGCCCACCTCCTGATGTGAGGTCACTTCCCGAGACTCCGCTGTGTTCCTGGGCGGAGCAACAAAAGAGACGTTGTGAGGGAGCAACTTGAGGGCAGCCTTGCGGGACTGCGTGGGGAATCTGCAGTTCAGGTAAGGAGGTGGGCGTGATTGGCCACATTTGTGGCTGGAGTGGGCGGGATTGACCACAAATGTGGCGGGAGCAGGCGGGATTGGGCACACCTGTTGCGATATCGGGCGGGAGTGGAACACCCACATTGCGGGAGCAGGTGGGATTGGACAGAAAAACAGCAGGAGCGGGACTAAAAAAGCTGTCCCGCGCAGGGCTCTACATTGGAGTACAGTCATGTTCAAGAAACCAATTTGAGATGATGTGAGCTTTGTAACATGATGCATTATCTTGCTGGAAGTAGCCATCAGAAGATGGGTACTCTGTGGTCATAAGGGGATGGACATGGTCAGCAACAATACTCAGCCAGGCTGTTGTGTTTAAATGATACTCAATTGGTACTAAGGGGTTCCTCCACACCATTACACCAGCCTTAACCATCGATACGGTAGGATGGATCCGTGCTTTCACGTTGCTTACTCCAAAGTCTAATCCTGCCATCTGAATGTCGCAGCTGGAATCAAGACTCATCAGGTCTTCTGCTGCTGTAACCCATCTGCTTCACGGTTTGACGTGTTGTGCGTTAAGAGATAATATTCGGCATGCCTTGATTGTAACCAATCTGCTCATTCTCCTCTGACCTCTGACATCAACAAGGCATTTTGGTCCACACAACTGCCACTCACTGGATATTTTATCTTTTTCAGACCATTCTCTGTAAGCCCTAGATACGGTTGTGCGTGAAAATCCCAGTAGATCAGCAGTTTCTGAAATACTCAGACCAGCTAGTCTGGCACCAACAACCAAAGTCACTTAAATCCCCTTTCTTCCCCATTCTGATGTTCAGTTTGAACTTATGCAAATTGTCTTGACCCTGTCTACGTGCCTAAATGTGTTGTGATTGGCTGATTAGCTATTCGTGTTAACAAGCAATGTCCTCCTACATTGAATTCTGCATTACAGAAGGCCAGCTCATCCATTTTTGCTGGAAAAACTTGCAAATATTCACTTTTTCAGAATGAATTGTAAAGCAGAGGAATTGAAACCACAGCTCCCCTGGAAACTGCCTTTAGTTAATAAATCAGTATATGGTAATAGTGGGGATGGTGTGTAATTGTTTTTGTAGTCCTTGAAAATATTCAGCGGCACTATCACTAAAATTACAAAAAGGTGAATTATACCTTCTACTTGCACAATGACTAAGGGACCAGACATTGCTGTTATCAGTACAGTCCCAACATAAATCAGGGTACAGTCATACTCCAGAACACAAAATGTTTCTACATCTTCCTCAGAGAGTGGCCTGGCAGGGTTAGAAACATTTAAATACATAAAGGGATTTAACAAAGTAAATTAGATTACATTTATTTATATCACACCAGCAGATTCAGATAAGAGGTGGTGAAAATAAATGAGAATTTAAAATGACTTAACGCACTGGTATGCGAGGTCAGTTGGCGGTTGAGCGGGGAAGTGAGACAGTAGGAGAGGACTGCTTGGATGAGGTTGAGTTGATTGAAGCAAGGATGTAGAGGTCATTGGTCTTGCAGGCGGTTTGATTAGGATGCTGGCTGAGTGTTAGGAGGAAAGTGGGTTTTTAGAGAGCTTTTGAAATTAGTATACAGGGGAGAACGGGGAAAGGATATCCGGGGAAGGGTTACAGCACAGGCGAAACCAGAAATACAGGAGTGTGAAGATGTAATAAAGGTAGAAGAGAGATGTAAGTCATAGGAGGAACAATAGAGGCATATGAAAGAAGAGACATAGGGGGTTTCGAGTTGTTAAGGGCTCCGTAGGAGTTTGAATTTAATTCTGGAAGGTAAGGGGGCCAATGAAGTGATTGGCACAGTGAGCAACAGATGAAGAATCATGGGAGGAAAATTAGTCTTACTGCAGTGTTTGGGATGGATTGAAGTAGCGAAAGGCGGGAGACCATTTAGTAAGGACGGGATACCACAAGGGAATGGATTAGTATTTTGGTTGTTTCTCGTGCAAGGAAAGGTCAGATTGACAGATGTTTTTCAGGTGAAGGAGGAAGGATTTGATGACTGGATGTGAGGGATGAAGGAAAAGGCAGCGTTAACCTTTATATTACTAACAGGAGGAGAAATGTTAGAACAAGAAGTCATAACTTAAAACAAGAGGGTGAGACGCTTAGATATAATGTCTTAACTGGGAGGGTGGCAAATAAATAGAACAACCTTCAGCAGAAGTGGAAGATGCTAAAATAGAGAGGGAATTTAAACATGCATTGGATAGGCATAAAGCTATCCTGAATTTAAGATAAGACCAAGGAACATTTAAGGTCTGAGTCTTTCCATCCGGTAATACGTATGGATAGAATAGATGAGCCTGAAAGGCTCTTATCTGCTGTCAAATTCTGTTTATGATTCAGATATGCAAGGAGTTCAGTTTCCTCAGAGTATTAAGCTAATATTTGGCACTGCAATAATATACACATTTTTTGAAGAAGGTACAGTGTACGATGAAAGAAAGGCTTTGATTGGCTGGACTGACAAATCATACACTTGTCAGCCATCTCCTAATGCTTATCTCCCATTTCCTGCCTGTCTATCGTCCATGACAAAAAAAGTACTTACTCTGTGTCAATACATATTGCCTAAGTGTCCCAACTCACTCTGCCTTTTTCATCCCCTTTTTTCCCTCCTACATAAGCTGAAAATATTGGTTATATGTGTATATATACACTCTATATCTCTATACGTTCTACAGCCCTAAATATCAAAATAATGCCTCGATCAATTAAATATATGACAATAGCCTAGTTATTCCATGTCTTCATATAAAATGTTGCAATTAACAAGTCAAACCGAAATACTTAATCTTGCTTTTCAACAACCATCTCCATTATTGAAGGACAGAGACACAAAGGCCAAGCTAAAATATTTAAAGTTTGACATTTTTGATTGCATCTAATTTGACATATTTCTGTGCGAGCTGTTCTTTGCTCCCTCCCTTATAACTCTCACTTTTAGACCTTTGAATCTGCTCACAAAACTGTCTCTCCAGTTACAGAGGAAACGCTAGTAATCAACCATGAAGAAACCCATCTACTTAAGAGTCATCTCAGACATTCAACAGCCTACCTGAATTTGAGCGGTAGCATTTCCACCTCAACAGACTTCATGTTGTTTAAAGAAGAAGAAAAAACTTCTGTTTCTTTTAAATCTAAACATGGTATTTATCAATAGGGTGTTTCCTTGTAAGGGAGCAAATTGAGTGCATGGACAAGAACCTAGGGTCACTTTCCATTACTACTACCCTGTCCAAACTATGATGTCATCATTTCTTTTTGTTGATTGTACTTATTTACTTTATTCTTTTCATTTTTATCATTACATATTTATCTTAGTACCTACTCAATTCAAAATATCACTTCCATTCATAATTCTAATGGAAAGCGCATATCTGATTTACAGTGTGCATCTGAGATTTTTCGTATACTCTGCTTTAATCAGCGTGATTTGAAGAATAAAGATGTAAATTAAGGCAAAGTCTAACTGCCCATATTTTCAAGAAAGACAACAATGTACAGCTGATACCGGAACAGATGGAAATTTTCAAGACCTCACAACTCTTACCCAGGAGCTCTGAACCATTTATGGTGACATGTTCTTCATATATCAGAATGCTCATATTGGCTCTTCAAAACATAAAGCACGACAATCTGTACGGTGACTACAAATCAGCACCATTATGGCTTTACAAACTGCACCAAATGTGCATTCCATAAAAATTAAGAAACCGTGGCTTATATGTGGTTAAGCCCTTCAGTCCCCTATATACGTACCGGTAAGTCCATAAACCGCATCTAAAGAAACACATATGGACGCAGCGGGAGAGCAGACTGTCGTTTGACAGCCTGGACTCCCCCCAGACCCTGCTGGGATATCCGATCGCTCCGATGAGGCACAGATCACAGCCACTGTGATCTGTATGCAAGTCTGTGGGGACAGTGTGATCAGTGCAGGGGGATCGCAGGGAGGAGAGTGAGAAATCATGTTTCTCACTCTTACCCCATGCTGAAAGACAAATCAGCAAAAAAATAATAATGTGATTAAAAAAAAAAAAACTAAAATAATACAATAAATAATAATTTAAATAAACAAAGTGAGCTAAGTGATGTCATTGTGACATCACTGACATTAACACCATGTTCAAGAGGTCCCTAAGCGGACCTCTAACCATACTGCACTGATATATATATATATATATATATATATATAAAAGATATTATTAAAAAAAAAAAACATTACATCCCATTGCCCTAACCCCCCAAATGCTTTAAGCCATAAGCATAAAAAATACTACCCTATAGGGTACTATATGTAAGGGATGGATATGACCCTCTAGAAAGAAAAAACTAAGGATGCGGGGTATTTCCATAATCAGGAGATTCAGCTAAACAATTTTGGCCGGGTTTTTCTGCCGTAACACATACCCTGTGCAAAAAAATCTAAGCAACACAGAAGTGTCTGTGAAAAAAAAGTGCAGGAAATAATTTCTGCAGTCAACCTTGACAGTGATTGCTGGGAAAGTATGGAAATTATATATAAATTAGGTATTTCTGAAATCAGGACACCTGAATTGATAAACTTGGAGAGGATTTTCCATCACTTTTTGTGAGGATTCAGAGGGAAAATATCTAAAAAAAAAAAATAGGGTTTTTTTTTTTTTCAAATTTTCGCTAGTTTTTACTAAATTTCTCATCATAAATTTTCAGCTAATCATCTAACTATAGTATCAAAAGAAAGCTCTATCTCTCCTTGAAAAAAACAATACCGTATTTGCTCGATTATAAGACGACCCCGATTATAAGACGACCCCCCAAAATCAAAATATTAATTTAGGAAAAAAACAAAAAGCCTGAATATAAGACTACCCTATAGGGAAAAAGTTTTACCAGTAAATATTAATTAATGTAAATTATTTTCATGTTTAATAAAAGCTATGATTGAGAAAAATATATTTTTTAAATTTCCTTTTATTTGCCAACCTGCCCCCCCCAGTTATGCCACTCTGCCCCCAGAAATGCTTTATACCCCCCTATTTGCCACTCTGCCCCATGATATGCCTTATACCCCTGTATGCCACTCTGGCATATAGGGGGTTAAAAGGCATATCATGGGGCTGAGTGGCATATAGGGGGGGTATAAAGCATTTCTGGAGGTATATAGGCATATCATGGGGCTGAGTGGCATATAGGGGGTTAAAATGCATTTCTGGAGGTCCAGAAATGCATTTTAACCCCCTATATGCCACTCAGCCCCATGATATGCCTTTTAACCCAGCATGTACTGGCTGCCTTGGCTTGATAGGAGTGTGATTGCTGTTAGCAGTTTGATATATATATATATATATCAAACTGCTAACAGCAATCACACACCTATCAAGCCAAGGCAGCCAGTACATGCTGGAACCTGGGGATGATAGCAGTGGGATTACAGCCTCCATATGCCATGCTACAACCCCCACCCCCCTTACACATCCATGCTATCACACACACACTCACACTCATTCACAAACATTTAAATACTCATTCATTCCCTTAATCACACACACTTCACACATACTCAAAAACCCTCCCCCACCCCCTCACCTGAACTGCAGATCTCCCACTCGCAGACTTCTGCAGGGGACCGGCTGTAGCAACTTCTCTGGCCCCGCCCTCAGAGGAGGGAGGGGGGAGATAGAGTTCTGTGAGGACGCTGCAAGCTTCCTGCCCTGCTTCTAACAGAAGAGACGCTGCTCGCGACCGGTAAGCAGCATGGCGCCAGCATTTTTTTGGGGTCTGATTAGAAGACGACCCCGATTATAAGACGAGGGGTATTTTTCAGAGCATTTGCTCTGGAAAAAACCTCGTCTTATAATCGAGCAAATACGGTATATAGTTTACATGGGTACACTATTCGCAGGAAAAGAGAATAATCGCTGAACCAACATACCGCACAAATTGCAAAATTGCTCTGGGACTTGAGGTACCAAAAACCCCCTGGGACTGAAGGGGTTAAAAACCAATAAGTAAACCTAGAACAGGCACTATCTAGTCGGAAGAAATACACAAACCTATGTATTAACATTTCTAGCAATGGATAAGTTAAAAAAAGATGAATTTGCTTAAATGCATCTCCAGCATAGTTGCAAAAAAGTTGGCAAACTGGAAAAAGAGAAAATGTATAATGTGTGCTTCTGACAGGCTAAAAAAAGTAATTTCTATGTTGCATTACAGTGCATGTGATAACTGGAGTGTACCGTTAGTTGGCATATTGACAAGATCAATTTTCACTGCAGCTCAAAATACAATTTTATGTTCAATCAATATTTTTTATTTCATTTTTGTTAAAAATTGTAGCTTCAGAATGTCCATATAATTCTGTACAGGCTTGTGCTACAAATGTAACAAATCTGCTCAATATTTAATAACAACATGTTAAAAACCATTACACAAGTATTCCTATGTATAAATTGTGTCTCTACTCCTACTCTAGACATTTCTTGAGCCCAAGGGGTAGGTTGAATTGTTTGATAATAATGTTGTACTCCCTATTCCCAGGGTCAGTAAAAATGCTCACCCCACATGAAGAACAAGATAAGAACGTATCACACCATTATGGAATTGCTATATCAACGAGAAACTTGGCCATTTACACAATCTCTTTGCAAAGTACAATCTATATCATTTCCCCCGTTGTAAATGTTCCAGTTCTTGCTTATTAATGGTAAAAGCTCTCAGTCGTGGTCTTCAGATGTATTCCCCGGACAATTGGAGAGCAAATCATCTTCATCTGAAAAAGATCAAACATTATTACAGTTATTAACGCACAGAAAACTAAGAGCAAAGAGCAGTGCCCCACGCAAAACCGGCCGTACATTCAGAAATACAGACAGAAAGTTCTGCCTTTTTATAATGAAACACAAAAGCATCCAATTTGGATGGGCTAATATTTTATGATCATGAAGAAATTGGGAAAAACACGCTGAATACATTGCCAGTATAATGTGTTACCAATTAGGAGGGAGAGCGCTGGGTCATACGTCAGCTTAAGTATAAAAAAGGAGTCTGCTAGGACATGAGACATTGTCCCTCATATTTTACAGGTTTGCCATACTCCTATCTGACATTACCTCCATTTATCGCTGAGATCAGCCTATGAAAAATAATTCCCTGCAAAGCACACCCTGCCTAATTACTATGGTTGTTTCAGACCAGTAATCCAGCTGCTGCTTCTGTTTTGAATCCTCCTGTACTCAAATTTAGTGTCCAACTTTCACTGCCATCTACTGCCCTCTGACCTTGGCCTGGTGTGACCTTCTCTACTTGGTGGACAGTTTGCTTTCAGCTGCTGCTATGTCAAAAAAACAATGAAATCCAAGTAATCACTGGAATCCAGAGGGTTAATCTCTGCTAAAGACAGTGATTGCTGATCTACCTAACCTGGGCTTGGTTATCTACACAGATATAGAAAGGCAAAGTTATAATTTAACTAAATGTAAGTAAATAACTAATATTTACCATTAAATACTTTCCCTGTACTGATTAGGGCAGTGAGACCAACGTTAGGCTACAGAAAGTTGGGTTTTATAAAAGTAGTCAAAGACAAGCTATTTCACTCCATCAGTTTAATATGCCAATGAAGTTTCAAGCAGAAAAAAGGTAAAATTACGTAACTTCTTACAAAGATAAAAAATACTTTTCAAATTGGCAGTTTCATGTATATAAAATGACTTAAGTAGCAGCGCATTGTTCATAAAAACGTATTTTCTCCTAGTCACTTATAAAAACTTTTAGAAACAATTGTACAATAATTTAAGAGAAAGTATTTGGAATCTGTTTTATATTATTATTACCTTGATAGGCTGTTCCGCACCAGATGCAATAAAAATGTTCTCCTCTCAAGTAGCTGGTCAGGATCTGCAACTTGTCTGGGGTCTAAAGCGAGGAGAGTTTAACATTTGAGGGTCGAATCAGATGACATATGAAATACATATAGAATTAAAAGTATATTATAACAAAACAGCTTGTACATCTACACATATTTAGAACATAGATTTCCAGTAAGGTATGCATTTGTGGAAACTTACACTCAGCTCTTCTCCTTGGTCGTCTTCATCGTCGTCGTCATCATCATCATCATCATCTGTTTCTTCATCATCTTTTTGCACATCAGTTGCTGGCCAATACCATTCCTCTCGAGCAGTTTGTACCCCCTGCAAAAAAGTTACGCATGTCAATTTTTTTACTATTTAATTTTCAATTTACTTGAATTGCCTTTCTGTGTAGGTTTGAAGTGATTGTTATAGTGCTGCTGCATCTTGTGTTTGCATAAATCTGATGATCAACGTGATGGTTGAGGTGGTTCTGTTAATTTATTAAATAAATAAGCATTTTTTGTAGACAAGAAGTCATTTGATGTAGGCGGTAATATTTTCGTTCTGACACAACCACAGTACCGCTATGTCATTTGTGCTATTACATGTCATTGTCTAGGTCGTTAAGGAAATAATCTGTAATCAAGTTACCGTAGCCTGTTATGTATATAGCTACATCACCAAGCTGTGAGAAAAGTATACCTCTTAGGAATACTACTGATCCGTCATACCTCCCAACATTTCAGAAAATGTTTTTTTTATGTGATGTGATATTCATACTTATTTATGTAACGGAGTAAGGCATTTAGAGGCAGAATAATGCATTACAAATGATGTTTTCTGCTGTTTATAAACCAATCAGGATTCTGAGCTTGTAGAGAAGAGGGATATGTGAATGACAGAGGACTTGGATCATGAAGCAGGACACTCGGGAGGTACGGCAAGCACTGTGGAGTCTAAGAAAATTCTCCAGAGGTCTCCAATTGTTAGTAACTTTTGTAAACTGTCCACTTTTCTGGCTGGGACTTTTTTCAAATGTTATACCCTTTTTGAAATACCCTTCAACATTTCTGCAGTGTTAACCGTAATTTTCTGAATTTACTGAACCCACAAAAATTATACATTGTTTTGTTTTTAGGACAAGAAGGGCTTTGTTTAGATACCATTATTCTGATTATATCATATAATATATTATAAAAAATTGGAAGCAAAAAACACTTTTTCTGACCTTTATTTGAAAAACCTATAAAAGCTAAGGAAAAAACTATTTGTGTTGCTTTTTTGCAAATTATAGGGCATATAGTAAAAATATTGTATTGTGCCCTTACATTCTAAACCATTTTTTTCTTATTTTTGTACTTTTGGAGGCAAGAGAGTTATTTTTTGTATATTTCTAGTGGGAGGGGCTTGAGCTGTTTGGGGGCCTATTTTTTTTTCTTTTTTATTATTTTGCTACATTTTCTTGGAACTGGATGGTGCCTATAATCAGCCTGCAGACCCTTTCGGAACTTTTAACTCTCATCGGTTCCATGGTGCTGTTGCTTTCCAATATGCCTCCTGGAGCGCGATTTCACAGCTCCCTGTTTTTTGGTTTTTTTTTGGTGAAGTTCCTGAATGATTTCAGTAACACAGGCTGAGTGAAGTACGCTATTGTTGATCGCTTTCTAAGCTCATTTAACCCCATGATGTGGCAGATCAGTTGTTGTTTAGGGGTTAATAGCGGAGCATTAGCTACAAAAGAATAACCTGTCATATGGTACAACGTTTAACCCCTTCCGTACCGGTGACATACCCGATACTTCCTGGTTGGGTGTCACCCACAGACCGGGACGTACCAGGTACGCCATCGATGATGCGTGATCCAGCGTGGCTATGGACGCTGGGATCGCGAGGGGCGGCTGCTACTGACCGCTGGTTGTCCCCAGCGATCCATACCAGCCACTCGCCCTCAATTCCGTGCATGTGATCACTTTGAAGGGAAACACGAGCACGGATTTAAAATATTTAAATAAAACTGCAGTCTTCAAGGGAAGACGCAGTACGAGAACGTTGGTACGGAAGGGGTTAAAGGATATGCAAGCCCGTAGTCTCCCAACCCTTAATCATTTGCACTGTTACTGGACACGTGGCATGTGTTCTAAAATGCTGGTTGCTGAAAGTTATCAAAAGTTTGCTTAGAGATCCAGGGTGGTGCAGAGACTGCATACATTAGCAATTGGCAAAAGAGTAGGCAGCTGATTTGCAAGGATCTCTGTACTCATGATATAGACCCATGGAGTGAATTTTGGGAAAAGCAATTTATATGACTGCAGTCATTATCTTACCTTCTGTTCATCAAGCTGTAAGCATGCTCTTTGGCTCCTTCGAAGGTCACCCTCTAGTTTCAATTCCTCTTTTTTACTTCTCATCCTCATCCTAAATGAAGAAAAAACAAACAAACATAAAACATAGTAAGATGGATGCTTATGCGGTTTGTTAGTTGTATACATATATTTATTTATTTCTATTTATTTAGCTTTTTTAGTTAGTATATTTTAGTGTCAACAAACCAGAAATGGGGGAAAAAAAGGTTAAAATCTGGGTGTCTGTTTTATGCGTCATGAATATGGGTATGAACATAAGAAAAATCATCTCAAGGTATGTTTACATACAAGCCTACAGATTTTTTTTCGCATTAAAAATATATATATAGGTCAAACAACTTGCTATTTTTGCAATAATTGCACTTTAACTGCATTGCATTAAGCAGTCCCATGGCTACAAAAGGGTTAGAAAACTGGTACTCGATGGTATTTACCAGGTACAAAATATTCAGCAAAACCCCTCAATTTGGTCCTCAATTTATGGTTGGGAAGGCAATAAAAATCCTATTCAGCAATTCAAAAAAGGAAAGACAATGTGCACAAAGAAATTGCCTGCCTCGTAATCTGCTTAGGCAATTTAACTGAACAAAAGACAGATATACAGTATTTTAATGACTTTTTGCTGGATCAAAGTCCACCCGTCATTAAATCATGTCATTTATAAATGTATTTCTGATGTTCTCCCCAATTACGGCAGGAGTTTTGGGATTCGGTGAACGCGGCTGCTGCTGGGGAGATTAGAGTTTGTGTTTTTAACATTACTTCGGCTCTCCAAAGGGTTCACCTTCAGTTGTCTAGGTGCCTCGCGCACATGCAATCTAGCACAGGGACATTTCGGTAAATAAACAATGCATTTACTGTCAAGCATCAAACTGGTTTTATAGCCAATTTTGTGCCTTTCATGGATATATAAATCCTATGCTTTTCATCTTGCCCATGCACTTTACAACTTGTAAGCGGGGGATAACAATAATTTATTTTTAATGGGGCTGACAACATACATTAGGCTGTCAACAGTAAATTATC
The DNA here is from genome assembly GCF_027358695.1 of Spea bombifrons. Taxonomy (NCBI): domain Eukaryota; kingdom Metazoa; phylum Chordata; class Amphibia; order Anura; family Pelobatidae; genus Spea; species Spea bombifrons. The sequence continues at coordinate 28,191,342 of NC_071089.1, read as the reverse complement.
AATAACGGGCACACAATAAAAAGATTTCCCCGTATATCCGGGATAAAGGCAGCTCTGCTGACCAACTTTCAATAGCTGAAATTGATTTGGGGAGAGGATATAATAATAAATGTTGCATAAATATAATATTAACGTTTATACTACACTAAAAACTCACAAATACCAAGCAGAAAACAGGTGAAGATTCCTGCCAAAAACACTCAAAGGCATGAACAGGAGGCAAAAGAAAGAGAAGGCACAGGAATAGCTAGAAATCCTGGCGGCGCTGATAAAGGGTCACAGGCATGCTGTCCCCGGGTGCTCTAAAATGTGAAGATTTTTCGCTACTGCCTAATGTATCATGTTTCCGTCCATTCTTTTAATTTTTGTTTAATATTTATTTTATTTTGGAAACATCTCTCCTTTGGCGAACAGCAAGCATGGCTCCATAGCGCTGCTGGCATCTGCTGATGAGGAAGAGTTCAGGCTGCAAAAAAAGCCAGGATGTACAGGTACCTCCTAAGGGGCATCTTGCCACTTTTTATGGATGTACCTGTACATCTAAAAAGGGCATAAGAGTAACAGATTTGACAATAAATGTATTCATGCTACTGGCTTTACCACATTGGCTGTAATGAGCTTCTGCTGTGGCAGTCAACAGAATCAGCGTATGCTGGGCCTGGCTTATGATATATGCAGACTAAATGTTAAATGCATTTGAGCAGAAGCAGCTTGTTACCGTTCAGGGCAGATAATGCTATCAACATGAAAAAGCATCACCAAATGACACAATGGACCATGCACTGGACTGAAGAGAGTTGGTCTCCAAAAGCATGCATTTAATGACATAATTTGTGCCAGGAGCAACATCATGTTTAGATTACATGGCAGCATTTACCATCATATAATCAAATGATGCTTTCGCTGGTCTGTGCGGAATTTTGCTAACAAGCTAAACATTTGTCTTTTCAAAGTATTCGCTGGTTCCATTAGGCCATCATGTCAGTTAAAGGAATACTAAATTCAGCCCTCTTGTTTTCTATAAATAGCAATTTCCACAATTTCTGAGGGTGATAGACTAATGCATAATGCAAAAAAAAGAATCCTGTTCGCAGGCTTACAGACAGTTCAAAGCTGTCAGTATCAATACCTGTAAAAATATTCAAACGGATCTTTAAAATGTTTGCTATCCACATTTTGTAATAACCTATACAAGCAGTACAGTTATACATAACATGAAATAGAGTTTCAGATGGCAGGGAGTTTGTAGCAGTTCTCTAGAATAATGCCTGAGGTCCTCTTGCAAAACATCAAGTAAAGCACCAGGGAGAACATTACCTAAAATCATCAGCAGCCCGCTCCTCATTCTGCTTCCTCATCAGGACCTTCCTGCGATAACTTTCTAGCTCCTCTTCTGCTTTCCTTTTCTTCATTTCATCGTGGCCAATACCACTCCGTCCTGTGGGTTATTACTCAATGCATTACAACACAGAATCAATTTACTCTGCAGATACTGACAAGACGCAGTGAGGAAAAAAAAAAACAACCAAGACATTTCGGAATAGTACTGCGATCAGGGTCAGAAATACACACAGGTGAAATATTTTACCTATGTGCCAGACAGGCAGGTTTGGGTAAAGTCTAATACACATCAGATACATATCAAATACACGTGTCATTGTTTTTAACTATAGGAGGTCCAGCACAGTGACTAGCTCTGTCCTTGTGGCTAGCCTCCCTCCTGGCATGGCTAATAACTATGCTATTTATGTCTATGCCAACCCCCTCAGATGAGGGAGAGCATAGGGCAGCCTATACTACAGACTTCCCAAGTATGTCTATCATACATATGTGCATATATTTTATAACCTCACCAGCTTGTGCATACAAGGTTCACATTGTGTTATTAGGTTTGTTTAATAATTTTATTTAGAAAACCTCAATAAGTCCAATTTTGGTACAAGGATTGCTTCTTAGTGCACCTTCATGGGATCAGATGGGGGGGGGAATAATAAAAAATAAGTTACCTGTTTTCAGATTAAGAGGAATAGGTTCGACAATACCATCTCCTACAGAAAAAAAAGGATGTTTAAAAGTTTAGGCAAAACATATTTAAAACAATTAAACACAGATTTAATTTCAGCACTTTCATTCCTCATCTGCATCTTATAATAAGGAATGGAAACTGTTGGTTGAATTAATGGTCGAATTCTCCTCAGAAAAAGTTTTTTCTTTATTTAGATTATGCGCATAATCGAGACAAGGCACACAACACACAAAAGTCGAAGCGTTGTCTAATTACATATTTGGATTACATGGTTTATATAACTTCTTATACTTCTTATCTGCTTCTAATAGCATGCATCATTCTGATTGGTTACTTTTTAAGCAGGTTACGCCTCTTAGTAGATATATTGGCGTAACTCGTGATATATCAGACTAGACATTTTCTACTGTCTTTGTCAGCAATAATATTTATGATAACATAAGCATTTTTCTAACAGAAACTTGACTATATAAAGTTGCTGGGCCCTCTGAAATGACACCAAAAGGAAACATTTTAACTACACAATTTATAATGTTAGTTTATATACTACTGTTATGTGAATTACATTTGTTATACTTTTCTAGTTACTCCTGTAACAGCATTATTTAACAAAGTAATAATCATCCCTGGCTTCTAGAAGATGTGTCTTTTTTAGTGTAGAATGACTGTTTTTATTCTCCTTTTCTTTTTCCTTTTTTGTTCCTTGGCGCTCTCTGCTATGTTTACATGTAAACCAAAAACAAATAATATTTTAGAAAATAAATATTTCAGAATCACAGTGAATGGGTCTCATAAGTTTTATGCTGGGTTATATATATTTATTTAAAAAAGGGAAAAGAACAGGAGGGCACTCAGATAAAGCAGACACAAATAACAAGGGGTTCACTGTCTGTTATTAAGGATCTCTGCTCATACATTCAGCAAAACAAACAAGCTAGTCATACACATGCAATTTGGCATTTTTATGTAAGTATTTATACATGCCACAAACTTATAACTCAGTCCTGTGTACAATGTGCAAACAAACATTACAACTATTCAATCTGAAGATGTATTGAAAGCTTATGTAACTTCCAATTAAAGTTTCTAAACGTCATTAAAAGTCCTCAAGGAGTAGATCATAGTCCTCCATGACAGCCTACCTGACATTTCAGTGAAAGGCACTCAGTGCACTGTATCATATATATACGTTTGTAGCGGTACATGGCTCCAGTACTTTAATGTTGTGTATCTTGCTGATGTGCCAAGTTTTATTGTTATAGCTGGGGAGTCTCAAGGTGAAGTGACAAACAGGGGCGCAACATTTACCTATGTCTGTTTCCCCTCCAGCTCCCTTAAGGAAGCCTGGGGCAGGCCCTGCCTATATGTGCAGCTGGCCCCACCCCTACACAACTAGTCCCACCCATGCTCATCTAGTCCCATCCCACGCATATCTACTCCACCAGAACTGAAAGAGCTCCAGGTAGCCTTATCTTGGAAGCTCACAGGTGTATTGTTTCTACGTGTGTTCTGTGAAATATGTCATTTTTCAGTGATTCATTTTTGGTTGACGTGTTTTTATTGAGGGCTGCCTAGAAGCAGCTGTAAATTCTGTCATTTTGCGTATTCTGTTTAGTTTGCGGTTGTATGTAGACACTAGAAAAAACTATTGTACCCTTATTGGGCATCGTTTCGGACAGAGACCCCACTGCTTGCAGCTTACACTGGAGGTGAATGGGGGTAAGTATATAATGTGCATGGCACACATAAATCATATGTAGCTGACCACATCTGCAAGGCAAGAGAAAGTGAAGAAATACAGGGGGATACTGCAGAATCCCTCATGCATTCGCAAAAAGGGACACAATGAAAATGTAACGTGCATTTGATTGGAGCACCCCTTTAAGAGCCAACAGAACATTTCTAGCAGAAACAGCTCCCTGTTGTGACATGACTTACATATTATATAAACATATCTCATGAACTGCCAAGGCATTACTCAGAAATGTGTGTAACTAGAACCATTAGTAGCCTCTGCATAGTTTGTATGCCAAAACTACACTCCCTAGTGTAGTCGCTAGATTTCAAGGCACAAATACAAACCATGGTTAAAAAAAGCGAACAATAAAAATAATCGGCTAGGAGTTTGGAACATAGATCAATAACCTACTTCAAAGCCATAAATAACGTTCACTGTGCTTTATTTTAACTGCTATAAACGCTGATTGTAATGGCTTGAAAGCCCCGCTAAGCATCTACAGAAAGTGCTTTTATGGGGTGAAAAAAGCTGCATTTACAACTTTAGAAAACTGAACTGTGTAAATGTGTCATATGGTGGAAGGTAGAGAGAAGACAATATTGACCTTTTTGCTGTTCTGTTATATACTTTTTTATGCCACAATATTCCACTAGCACTATCTGAACTGTATGAATGAAAATGCACTACTGTAAAGAATGGAATTGTAACTGAAAAAAACTATTAAAAAGCAGCAATGATGGGGGGGGCTTTGTACAGTTGGTCCTGAAACAGAGGTAAAACATGAAACAAAATATACTTTCTTGTTCTTTTCTTCAGAAGAATCCGTCTTATGGCTATAAGTTGAAGACTACAGGGGCACACCAGATGGACTTGTTAAAGGTCCGGTATAACGACCGAGACAATGATGGTTTATTGCGCTGAATAAAATCTTTTATAAGAAGTCCAGCGAGTGTGTCTTTATTATGGATTTAATATTGTTTTCACCTTGCATCTTGTTAAACGATAAAAAATTTACGTCACCGTATTTGCTCGATTTGCTTATTGGGGAAAAAAAGAAAATGCCTGAATAAAAGACTACCCTAATGGGGAAAAAATCAAAACCACTGTTTTTGTCATATCTTATTGCATGTGTAGAGTGATTTTTTCTTACTCACCAGTCAGTGGTTCAGATAGGAATAGCACATCTATAGGAACAACATGTCCCATGATTCTCAGTAACGCTTAAGACACCCTGGGAATCATGGGAAGTGTACTTCACTAAATGTGCCCCTAATTGAACCAGCTATGCAAATCATTCCTACCTGACAGACAGTCTTCACAAATTATGAAGAGGAGCACAGACTATCAGGTAGGACTGATTTGCATAGAATTATAGGCAGGGATATGGCACATCATTTACAAATCAAAGTGGGGTCAGGTGAGCACTACGGGACCCACGCAACAGTGGTGTTGTGAGCTTCCGGCAGATGCTTTGATCTGGCCGCATCTTAGGATGCTGAAGCGGGGGATGCTGTTTTGGGCGTGGAAACGGAGGCGGAGACGGCGGCAGATGCGAATGCTGGGATTTGCCCCTGGTGCATGCGGAGATGCGGTCGACGATGCTGGGATTCGGAGGTATCATAGGGGATGATCTGAGGTCTGATTACAGGACGACCTAGATTATAAAACGAGGACGATTTTTCAGAAGTTTTTTTCTGGAAAAAACCTCGTCTTATAATCGAGCAAATACGGTGTGTATATATATATATATATATATATATATATATATATATAAAATGAAGATTTTTTGGTTACCATCCCATTATGCATATTGGATTGCAAAACGGACATCAGTGGGAGAATTCTTAAATGTGCAAATTCCAGATTTACTCTTCGGACATCTTTTGTGATTTCATTTATTATATACTTCAGGATAAAAGTCTAAAATGTCTAAGACAATCAGAGCGAGATATACGCCCCATCCCAAAAGCACCGTACCTTTCTTGCCTAGGGCTTGGCCCTTTTTGTATCCCATCTTCTGGAGCATAGCAAAACCTTTATTTCCATTTCCCAAAGCCTCATTAAGGACAGTCTCTCTCCTTTCCCTTTCCACTTCTTTTATACTCTTTTGCTTGTTTTTCACATTGCATTCCTTTTGTTTTTCTTCCTTCTGGTACAATTGCTTGACATTTCTTGGCATTGGCATCCCTGGTCGGACATCCTGCCTGGGGGAAACAAAGAATGAAACATTGATCTAGGCACAAGTAAAACATAAAAAAGAAAAGCAAATGCCTATTCTGATTGTTCCTCTGATTAAAACTTCATCCAACTTTTTATGTCTTGTTGCCTTAGTTGTAACTGCAATAATAAGTGTAGAGTAAGGTAAAGACCAGCCTTATTTCAGTTGTTACTGTACATTTAAATGCATACTCTGTTGTATTTAATGCTTTTGTAACTAAATTAACCATTAGAAACATAATTCTTTTATCAAGTAAGAATTTGCCAGAAACACTTATTTGCCATATGACACAAATCCTGGAACGGATAGGTTATTGCCATAGGAAAAATACATTTTTAAGCGTCTTAATAGCCTGGTTTTTTTTTAACACTTTCATTACAGAAGGTAACTGTACAGAATGATGCTTTATGGCAGGATTGCGACTTTAATAATCAATACCAAGTGCTGTAAAGTATTCTGGATGGGATTCTACAGTTGTATTAACGCTGCGCCTTGTCTGCATATGTTTGCTTCACTTCTATAAAACGTAAAATATATTGTTTTTCCTATGGTTTCCATTAACGCTCCTGATTAAGCCTTTAAATGGAAGGAAGAACCTTCTTATGGAGCGGTGCTCTCTATTCCTTTTTTTTATTGTTCTTGCTATGCTGGAAGAAGTATAATAAAACAGACTCCATTCTATAGATGTTATTATTGCCATTGACTTTAAACATGCATTATACGTTTTCAAAGATGACATCATGTTCATATATTTTTAGGATGTCTATAGGTAGCCCCTCATGTTAAAGCTCTTTGCAGAATCATTATAGTTTTAATCTCTGTGATATAACAGTATATAACATATTTATAGGGAAAACAGCGAAGTTGGCATAAGGGTGTGTAAAGCCCGCCATAGGGCTGAGAATTTAATTTAGACATATGCAGTATATCATGTTTTATAAATGATTGCTGTGGTAACTGCAGTAAGAAACGCATAAAACGCCCAGCTTACAGTGAGTTGAGGAAGGCATCAGACATATAATCCTCCTCTTCCTCCCCGTCATCACCCGCAGCACTCATGGCTCATAAAACAACACAGGTTATCGTTATTTTTGTTACATTACACGCCGGCTACGAATTAGTTCCGTTTGCAAATGAAGGATTGTACGCAGGACCAATGACCCTGTGAAGCACTTCCGGCTACAATCTGCGCCTATGCTGTTCGCATCTTCTAATTGGTTTATATTGCTCTGCAATCGGATTGGCTGCCGGTAGATAAGATGCGGCGTGGGGGGCGTTCAGTGTGTGGCAATAGCAGAATGTATAATTGTGCTCGTTTGTATGTGTGGAGACAATCGTTAAAAGACCTATCTAGGGGAGCGTACGGGTAGTAAGGAGGGACAAAACATTAAAATGTATTTTGTAATGCTTGGCCCGCTGCTGGATTTTGTTATGGACACACTTTCATTACAGTCTATATAATTTGCGTTTGAAAGAAGATGGGCTATTTTTACCCTGGTGCTGTCAGATTATTATTATTTAGTGATTGATATAACGCCATTATATACCGCAGCGTGGTACAACGGGTAAACGGTGCATCACCGGACCCTGGATTTTATTATTTTTTATGAAGGTGCAACACTGGCAGGTTGCTCTAACTAGAAAGTCAGTTAGCTCTGTATAATGTCAGAAAATGTGAAGGAAATCTAATTGATATACCGTATTTGCTTGATTATAAGACAACCGTGATTATAAGACGACCCTCAAAAATTTGAATATAAGACTACCCAATAAGAAATAAATATTTACTAGTAAATACTAATTCACATGTGAACTATTTTTTAATATTTAATAAAAACGACTAAAGAAATAAAATCATTTTATTTGCCAACCTTCCCCCAGTTATGCACATCTGCCCCCCAGATATGCCTTATACCCCCTTATATGCCACTGTGCCCCCCCAGATATGCTTTTTAACCACCTATGTCCCACTCTGCTTGAGGTTAGGAGGTTCTAGTTACAGAACCCAGGTACTTGTGTATTGTTTCTTGGTGATCATTGCTTCCACAAGGGAGAGTAACCTTCAGTCTCACATTAATTTAAATGTGAAAGGTAAGTATTGTTAAGCCCTGTTTATTTGTTAAAGCCTAGAGAGAGGGCAGTCATTTATGCCATGGTCCCCCAAAGGATTGCCTCACATGGGTTTTTGTTCCTCTCTTGAGTGCTGAAGGATGACACTTTGTACATACAGAGGCAGTCCTTGTTTTGGTCTTCTTTTATTAATGCCATGAAGACAACCACCGTAAACAGGCAAAGTTAGCCATGTGTTCTACTAGGAAAGTAACGGATTTTGTAACGGTATTAGCGAATGAGTGAATCTGCATGTCATAATGTGTGTTATTTACTGAAAGGGGAGGGGCAACAACCAATAAATGTGGGAAGATTTGAGAACTGGACAAAGGCCTGGGTAAACCTTTGATAAAAAGAATGAAAAAAGGTGGTGAGAAAACAGTAACGGGTCAATAGCTTTGTTTTTGCTTCTTTCTGAGCAGTAAAGATACTCACATAAGTAAAGTATATACAGTTGTGTAACTACAGCCCAGTGGTTGCCAACCCAGTCCTCAAAGCACACTAACTGCAAAATATTAAGTTCCATTTTCTAGTAGACAGCTACATCTCTCATGCTTCCTCGGTCCAGTCATGTGTAAACTCCTAGGGTTTAACCAGGGTTTTTGCCCCAATCTGAATGTCAACGGTCGATTCACAGGGTCACAGTCTGGAAACAGACTACTTCCTATTCTACCCTGCTATCACATACAAGACTCCTAATTAGTCTTTTTTTCTACAATTGTGTTATTGTTCATATCCCTATGTAAATACAGGTGACTCCATTTTGTGTATCTTTAGATAATTATAAGTCAAGGTTTCCATCAGGCCCAGGATTAGAGCCATTTGGGTAACACGCTTAGTGAGTCGCTACATAGAAACATCATGATGGGCTATTAAAGGGTTCATATTGTAAGAGGCTCAGGGTCCGCACAATAAGTTTGCCGGATTTGCGCAGGGTTCAGTTGATTTTCTGGTGTATTAATATGTATCCATCATTATCCCAGGATTCTCAATATATTCAAGTGATTTCTCACCACGGTGAAACAAATAAAAAAAAAATGAATGGTAGACATTGGAGTTCCCAGTAGCTCATATTATTGATTGCATCTTCCATATAAATCAATAATAAACTGATCCGGTCACATGACAGGAAGCTAACTCTACCATATCTGCATGTCTCTCTGCTGTAGGAATGGGAAGCCATGCACATATTGGGCCTCTGCACCCACCCAGCACAACTGTATTCCTGCTCTGAAGTGCAGACAATACAAAAATTGTACTGCAGCAAGTATGCAGCTGGGGCCCCTTGCCACCAGGGGCCCCGAGATAAGCGCTCCTTTTGTTTAAACCCAATTGAAAATAGTGAAACCATACACTAGACTTTTCACAGTTGTGTTTTTGCGACACCACGTCCAATACTGACCTTGGCAATCAAGTTGTAGATTGAAATGGACAATACAATGTCTCAAGTAGTCCTATAAAGTGATATGGTTGTGCACAAGTTAATCATAATACATTTTAGCCATAACATCCCACAGCCAGTTACCACCTTGATATTTAGTGTGTACAAAACCAGAAATGTATCATTAGTAACCATTTCTTTCATGCAGAACCCGATGCTGAGCGGCTACTGAACCTGGGTGTCATTCAAACAGAATAGTGTATTTAAAGTGTTTGCGGGCATCTTCTAGGGTCATGCTTATTTTTTTGTTCAGCATCACAATCAGTTGTTAGCATGTTGACAATCAGTTGAGTCTTACTTAAAGCAAACTCTGTGAGCTCAAAAAAAAAAAATCACCTTGTTTAAAATCTCCTGTTATTACACATTAATACCAAAGCAGTGAAACGGTATATTGTGTAATCTTTGTGAAATAAAAGTCAATACACAGTAATACACTGGGAACAAAATTTATAACATAAAACAGTTTACACAGTCAAGCAGCAATAAAACACACTAATGTACATGTTATAAAACAATCAAGATCTGTAATTCAGCGTTATAGCTGAAATGCAAGTTGTAACAGAAAAAAAATACATCTACAGTATAAATGATATAATTAGACTGGGCCACATAAAAATGACATAAGTAACCCAGCTGATTAGAGGAAGTGGAAGGCTGCATATGTCAATGTGGGTTGATGGAATGCTCTGCTTCGGGGAGGCAGCCATGATACACTGCACACATCATCACCGACACATCAAACAATTCTGATTATTTCAGCATTTTAGTCATTACTCATTGATATGTACATAGGCAGCCCAAACAGTGGCCATTTGTTGTTACTATTCTTAAATAACTTAACAGCTAGAATTGTGAGGGGGGGGGGATTCTTGTAAAATCACTTATCTGGATGATTATTTAGTTACCTCGGCTGTATTCTGCTAAGTAACCAACCATTACTTATATCAGAGTACTGTACCTTCTTTTTAAAACAAATTAACAATTGTAGTATTGGGATATGTATAGTATTCCTTTATGTGCGAAATAAACTCACAACATGCCTTTGTATTTCAGTGGGATACATTTTCCATAAATAGCGATGGGTTAGTGAAGGAAAGAAACACATGACTTGTCCTACTGCTGACAATTTAGTCTTGAAGGGAATTTAATATTCTCGGTGCTGAATTGGTTAATGATGCCACACAAAACATATCACAATGGTACTCAGGTGTGTTTTCTAAGTCCCAATAAAAAGAAGTGAGCATTTGATTGACAGGCAGCTGATAAGCTCCTTCAGAAGAAGTTGGTTTTCAGTTTGATGGTAGGTGCACTTTGGACGGTTGGAGCAGGCTGCCTGGAGGCAGCTTTTGCTTTGCTCGCCTGGCTTTCTCGGATGGCAGATTCCAGGCGTGCCTTCAGCTCTGGAGCAGCACCCATCACCGTCTTAAAAGCATGCGGGTAAAGAGGTCCAATGAGCATTAGGTCCTGCAATGCAAACTCGTGCAGGTTCTTTGATACCGGTGATGCTGAACTATAGGCATTTGCATCAAGCAAGTAGGAAATTAGAGTTGGAACAAGAAGAGCAAGCAGCTGCACTCCTGTAAAGTGAAAGAGAGCGTTATTAATATGAAAAACATCACATGCAGTACAGAAGAGAGGAAAAAAAAAAAGCCACATTCTATAAAACATTCCATGAGTAGACTACAGAAATGGCAGGTGTCTATCATGCTTTATAGAAATATGGAGACAAACAAATCAATAGGCCATGAGGCCAGCAAAAACAAACCTACAATTCATATGCTCCAAATCTGGCCCTGTATTTTTTATTTTTTTTTAAATGAAAGCTATGCAATGGGGTTATCTTCAGAATCTGCAGATGTGGCTTAAAAACCAATCGGGAAAGACACCTTTAAAAATAATTGTTCTACGTACAAATCCCATTAATTCAAAATTTATCTAGAACCAGTTCTGGTTTACACTTGTGTATTCCAAATATTCGGATCGCTAGTTAATATAAACATTACCAATCAAGTTAAAATTACTTACTATTTTTTTCTTCACCTAATGCAACCAGGGTTTCTAGTACTTTGATGCCTTCTTGGACAGCAAGAAGCTCAGTTTGCTGAGTTGGTCTTTTTCTTTCAACAGCCTTAAGATTTTCAACCACCATGGGGGCCAACGCATGAATGTACGGAGTGGAGAGGGCTCTATTGGGGTGTTGGAAAACAGACAGCAGGAGCTGATAACATTTGGCTTGAACCTAGAAAATAAACCAAACCATTGTGATTTTAACCTTAATAGCGAATCAGTCATTATGAGTTTCACCATATAACGATACAACACATGGTAAACACTGTACAGTCACTGATACACAAATGGTTAACTAGGGGTGAACGTTACCGTTTGCTGAATAAAGTGATGTTAATGTGGTCCCGTTTTGCCTTTTTTTTTTTTTTTTTTTTTTTTAACTTACCCAGGGATCACTGGACTGCAGTGCCATTTTAAATCTGTTCATACAGCCGGTTTGCAGTGACACTACCCCAATTATTTCTGCGCTTGCCGACCACAGGAAAAGTACAATTGCTGTCAATATGTTCACTTCATCCACTGTATACTTAGAGTCACCTGTGGGCATACAAATTGAGACCTGTTACTTATTTAAAAGGAGACAGTATACAATTGCCAAACAGTATTTATATAAATAGCAATAATTATATATATATATTATATATACATATATTCCACAGACCCACAAGCAGTCTAGTAACAGTACAAGTCCCCGGTTCTATATGTGCGCCACATTTTGTTACCTGGCTGAGAACATTCCAAAACGGAGGCTAGGGTGCTACGAATCAGATCAGTCCATTTCTTCTGCGTCTTTTCTGTTTTGGCCAGCGGAGATGTCATAATCGCCTTCATACCTTGTAGAGAAGCACTGACAGGCAGGGGTACTTGATTATCTGAAGACTTTATTGAGGTCTCTTTCAAAACTTTTGTGATTAAATAAAGGATGGTAGGCAATATTGTCATACACCCTGAAAGGTACACCAAAAAAACAAAAAAAGAAAGATTAAATTCCTTCATTAATAATCTCTTAAAAACAATACCCTTTTCTTCTATACCACTGAGAAACAATTTAACAACAATTAATTTATTATAAAGAGTTTGAAGCGTACTTCCTGGTTTATCGCAGGACAGTCCCAATTTTCACGCACGGTTCTAAATAGCAGTCCCTGTATGGTTTCTGCCAGCACTTGGGGTTTTGGGCTGGTTGGGGATCCTCTGATCTCCCACGATTGTCCGACGGGAGCTGTAACATTGACGTTTGTGCGATGGCAGCATATACCTCCACTGCAGCTCCCATGTGGCCCCTCACAATGCTCCGAAGGTGAGCTATGCAAGGACGCTTTTTGGGTAAGGCGACAGATGACTCTAGCCACCCACTTCCTAGCCAGCCCCGCACCTCATCTTGCCACACTCCCCAACAGAAGTGTCCTGATTTGGACACCTGAAATGTTCAGGGGCATGATAAAGGAATCATTCACATAAGACTGAAAAACAGTTTAACGCCATGTATATCATAATCAAGGATTAAGCAGCGCAGCAGTTTACCAAGTGCCTGCCTCTTTCCATTTAGGCCACATCATTGTTGAAAGAACTACCCAGAGCTGTGTAATAGTTAGTCTGTTAAGCATAAAGTCTTGAGTGCATACCTGCAGGTGAGCACAGTAATGGTAGCTCAGATAGTATTGTCACGGTAGCTGCCACAATGCGTGAACTCTCTTCCGACAGTTGCTGTAGTTTGGTGATGTGGCTTGGAGAGTCGGACATCTTGGAGCTGAGCTGAGGCATGTGCCTCACTAAAATGAACATCAGCAACTCCATGGCAGCAAAGACCAGAGATTTTCCGGGTACAAGTCCTCCACTTTCCTCACCTTCTCCTACATGCGTCTGTGTTTCTTTTTCGGTACTGTCATCTTTACCTGAAGTAACAAAGAAGAAACATGAAATAACACGGCGACAAAGTGAGTATAAAACTTGAGGAGCCGATTAACCCACAAGGGATCTTAAAAGATTCAAACAAAGTTAATCTATTCCATGGCCCATATTGGTACATGGTGATTACAGTGAATGGAGTTTTTGAATATATACTTTACACATATAATTGCTCATTGGCTTACTTTGTGCATTTCTTTGCTCCTGCAAGTTGTCCTGGGCTGCTCTTACAATCTCCTGGACTACTGTAGTCACCAGAAGCTGCACTGAAGGAGGATCCCAAGTAAGGAGCAAACGGTGAAGGACATTCAGAAGCTCCACTCCAATTATCTATGATAAAAGCATCCAGCATAGTGATTGCAATGAGAACCAACTCACATTCCACAGATCAAACCAAATGTTCCTAAAGTCTAAGTCTTCTAAATGGCCTTTATGCGCTCAAATGCTTTCAGGGCCAACACTGGGGCCAGTTTCAAGTCCCCCTTGGATGCATAACTTTCACCATGCAAAATGCCACAGATTAAAATCGCAGTGTGCGTGCGTGTCCTACCCGGTGCAAGAGGCTGCCTCCCAACTCAAAATAAACATTGAAAATTTCAAGTTTGGCAAAGGGTACAGGGATGTTCCATCTTGTGGCCCGTAACTTCCATAAACGATTAAAAAACCCACCAAAATTTTCTAAACCAAGCACTGCACTGGCTTGGGGCCAATTATCATAGGAAAACATTAAAATTTGAAATATTTTCATCATTTAATGTATTCATCCTAAATGTCAGACTATACTACACATTTTGAAAAAAAAAACAATACATAATTTGTATGGGTGCACAAAAATAAATAAATTTAAAAAATCATGGTTCAGGGAAGAGAATACACAACAGTACCTGGTCTTCAGCAATATGCCTTCTGGCAAAAGGCGAATCCAGTAGTATGCGCAGAGCCTGAAGACATGCGGTGACATGGTCAATGGGCTCTTCGGGCCGGGGTGCACAGAAAAACTGGATGCTGACGCCTACACACAGACACATAGCGACAAAACGACATTTAGTACCCCGAAATCACTCACACTCTACCTTGAATCTGATAAGAACCAATAAAAGCCCTTGTAACATTTGTAGACATCAGGATATGCAGTGTGAAAAAATACCCCTCGTTGTTTGTAAGCTTGTTTTTAAGTTTTTGTTGACCCCTTTGCTGCCTGGTGCGGCAAGATGCGCCTTAGGACATCTTGGCACACCAGGTAGCAAGATGCACCAAAGGACGTACTTGTACGTCCAGCTTTTTTGACAGCAGTAGGAACTTCTCCCTGCAGCTGCATGGTAGTTCACAGACCGTCTATTGACAGTGGAGAGTCCAAACTGCCCGCAAAAGACCGCATTGCTGGCTTTCTGCAGTGAGATTGTGGGTAACTGTTATATATGAGAAATATGTGATCATGCATTCGCTTCTGGTGGGTGTCCATGGTGACACCTGCCAAAAGTCTTTGAAGAAGAGGAGACAATGTCTGCCTGATCCCCCTGCTGGCTCATCACACACTATTTGTTTTCTTCTGAAATATAAATATAAAAAAAAACCCAACTATATAGTGATGGTCTCAAGGTGACATCACGAGCATCTACAAGATGTACTGAGAACAGTGCAAAAAATATATATTTTTATATATGTTCTTTTTAAAGTGCCCCAACATCCTACTGTCCAAGCACTACAAATAAAAAATTACAAAAACCTCTTCACCTAGGTCCCTTCTTGAGGCATATTATCAATATATATAACAAAAGACCTCAACAGTCTTGAAAGCTTCTAATATATTATACAATCAAAGTATCATATTTACCAAATCTTTATTTTTTGCAAACTGTGATAACCCCGATGATAACTATGCCTACCCAACAATACACTCAAGAGCCACCTGATATGACGCAGTGATGAACGGTCATTTACCTAAAATCAAGTGCATTCTGTCCTTGTTCACTTCCATCAAAGACTTTGTACCAAGTGGTGTTCCTACTGGCTGGTTAAGTGGAACTGCGGTGTTTCGTTTCTGAGACGCGGACACTGTTGCTTCCTCACTTGTGTCTGAATAGTTGAATCCCGTACAATTGAGCCAGAGTGCCACAGCATGAAGAATAGCAGCCCAAGAGTTCCGGTAATGCAGCCTGGCTGTGTCAATCGTCTCCGGAGTATAAAAAGCCCCACCTATTTGCATAGAGATATTTAAAATATTTACACAAGTGGTTTTTCATTACTTATATCAAAATAAACCATGATCAAGATCTCCTATATGTACTTGAATATTCGATACAGTAGATGTTGTACATGTGGCTTTGGTAGAATACTCACCATCTGGAGGAAGCTGACTAGCAAATTCAGGTGGAAGCGTGAGAAGGGCGTAATCTTTCAAAGCTGCCAGCCACAGACGGCTAAGTGTTGGAAGCTCTGGCTCGACCAGAGATATCAGACTGTCAGGAGGCAGCTCGTCGGTGGTGTTGTAAAACCCATCTTCTTCATCATTCGTTTTTACTGGTTTACTGGGCTTGCCCTCTGCTTCTTTTTTAATGTTCATGGCAACAACATACACCTTTTAAACATAAATCAAACTGGTATTCACAAGACCATTAACACACAATGTGCCCCGGAGGACTTAAGGGTTTGAACAATGTGGATTTACAAAAATGGATGACCATTACCTGGTCAATGATCTTATTAGTCAGCCAATTACACAAACCACAAGAATCCCCTTTCTAATTCATGACAAAAAAAATAACATTCTGTTGGTTGAATTAACGATAACATAAGCATTTTTCTAACACATTCTAAAAACAAGACCGATACCTCCGCCCAAGCTTTTAATACAGCCAGTTTTTCCATAGTCATGGCGCTCTCTCGGTAAAGCGGGTTGGGTGCTCCTTTTCCTGTCTGCACTTTATCCAGAGAAGAGACCAGCAGGTGGTGCACACGACGCAGGTCATTCAAATCACTCACAACCCTACTGCCTATCCAAGCGCTGCACACCTGACAAGAGAAGTAAACATTAGTTCGGACTTTATCCATATTTCAATGACTGATGTAAATACTCTGATATCGCTGTACCTGGCAGGCTTTTGCAGTGATGTCCGACGGTGTGTCCTGTGAAAAAGCTGGTCTTAATGCAGCTCCAACCTGAGGATAAACAAAATAAATATGACTATTTAAACATCTGTGTAAGCTTTAGGTCGCCGACACCTTTAGAACGTTTTTAGGACTGATTTTGTATGCCCTCAGCCCTAGAAGCTGTTGTATGGTGTCTTACATTGGCCTGATACTGCTCTAGAATCACATGTCCTGGAAACTCAGGCTCAGGAACAGAAGCAAACTTCTTTATGATGTCTTCTAAGGCTTGGAGGCCAGCCATACGCAGCTGGTTACTGTGATCAGTGGCGGCCATGAAAGCCATACGAATAAGGTCCGAGAGATGAATAACCAAAAAGTCATCTGTAAAGCAATCCAGAGAAATGAAAGTAAGAAGAGACAGAAGAACGTTATGATGAAACTGCACCTAGATGGACTCTAGATGCCTTTTTAAATTAAATCATTTGGTTTTCCAGTTTTGTTTTCTGGATTCAGTCTCACACACTATGTGCGATCCATACAGCCAATTGGAAACGTTTCTTAAAATGTAGACTGTATACAATATTTTATAACAGTATAACATTATTTACTGAAATACAACTGATACTACTATCGTCAACATACTTTTGAATTATTTAGAGTAGTGCATGTTAAAGAATAGGCATCTGTAGACACTGCCCTCAAGAAAGCCATACACAGTATCATTTTTGGATATCAATATGCGATTGTAAGTAGCATTAAACATAGGAAAGTAGGAAAATCATAGCATTTGCTCTTACCTTTAGGATTTTTCATCCTTGCCGAGCGGGCAGCAGCCAGATCAAAGTGAGGTTTGTCTGCATTCTCACATAGCATGATTATCCGACATAGGCAATCAGCTGCAAACACACGAGTGGCCCAGCGTGGGGCAACAAACGGTTTGGATTTATCATCCTCCCCAAGAGTGGTAAACATTGTATCATCATCCATTTCATCCTTCTTCTCAGAATCCTCATCCTTTGCTCCAGCCAGCAGTCCTGTAGTGCTCAGATCTGTAATGAAAGATCACATAAGCTTTGTTTCTTTAACCTAAATACGGGCAATAACAGGCACGTATACTATGGAGAATTAAAGGGAAAAAATTCCACTATGAAATGTGTAAATATTTAAAATATACAGGTAATGTCACCAAATCTGTGTTTATGGGGTGAAAGCTGTGCACAATGATCTAAAATATTTGCATATTTGCTAATTGATGTGTAGTCGGACAGTCAGAAGTCACACACAGGGCCGGCCTTTAGGGTGTGCAACCACCGCTGAATGAGTAGGGACAGTTGGGGTTGATCATGGCTCTCCATCTAACTGGCTCTCTCTTGAAGAATTCTAGCTATTGACACTGAGCGGCCCTATAAGATGTGTGCATGTAACATCATTATTTACTAACCATGTTATGAGCAATTATTTTAGCTTCTTTTAACTGAGATCTCCAAGAAAATGTAAGTCGTTGAACGAAAACTCTTTTGGAAGGTGCTATAGATTGACATAATACTGACCACTAGAGGCTGCCAAGACATCTTTGCATAAGAGTAGCCAATGAGATAACTTGTTCACAGCCAAGGAGGATAGCATGTGTCCCAGGGTGTCATGAATGTCAGAGCACAATTTGCTGTCTGTCTCCCGGTCAAGCATACCAAATAGGACTCCTTCCAGACCTGTGTCGGTTATATTTATATCTGAAAAATAAGCCACAGAAAACAGAATTATCACAATCCACATTTGGCTGGGGTGAAACCATCGTGGTAACCATCTTGGCAAATATTAATAGATCTACAAGAACGTGAACATAGAGCTACATTATTTTATCATAAAAATATTACTTAAATCACAGTAAATGAAAATGACTTAAAGTGTTTACTTATGATCAGCTGTTGGGTTTAAACTAGCTATATGCACCATGGGAGGTCAAAATATGCTCTGTATTTATACTATCCACACGTTCTTGCAATTTTCACCCATGTGTTCCTCAGCAGGCGTTGTCTGGGGAGGGGTTTTACAAGCGACTCATTTTGGATCAGTCATTAGGGGACATGGAACAGGTAATGCAATCTTATGTACTAAACAGCACTGGGTTGTATTCACTTATCATGAAACCTGAGGGCTGAGACCACTTTTCACTTAACGGAACAGGAAATATATCTTGTAATGAGATTAGATATGGTGGCATAAGGTTTGAGTCAACAAGATCATACGGTGTTATTCGTACCAAGAAGAGAAATCCTACAAAACAGCGTCCTCAGACAATTTCTCCTAAGGGGAGGTCTGTGATACTGCCCAAACACGTTATGTCACACTTACTGATACCACTGCTTTCCTTGTCTCTGGCATTCTTCGCTAGGTTCATAGCATATTCACAGACCTCTGCGGCTTCCCTTTGAGCCAGCTGTCTTAGACAAGCAACAGCAGCCCGTCTCAGTAACAAGTGGGAACTGCCCAGGTGAACCTGTAAAAGCAAAGTATGATTTTTCAGAATACATCCAGCAAGGTATTCTGCCTTAGCTGAATTTTCATTAAAACTCAAAAACCCTGCACGTAATTGGCACTAGAATCGGACACTTACACAGAGACAGGGGACCAGGCTGGACAGATTGACATGGCGAGGTGCAAACATGTGTAATTGCTGGAGGCAGGAGATGGCAGCCGCCTGGACCAGGGAGTCGGTGTGATCCTGCATGATGGCACAGCCCACCAGACACGAAGAACGTATTGTAGAAATAGTAGCCCCGTTACCTATTTGCAAACATGTAGATGTCAGTATAATTCTCAGGTATATAAACATATGACTTATTTACATATGACTTTATAAACAATAAAGATATAGAATTCACTACCTAGGCTCGTAGGAGTTTTTCCTTTTTTTATTTAAACAGAGCTGCTAGACAAATCTTCTAAAGTGCTAAATTTCCAAGTGGAAACTGGTAGGCCAGGAGTTAGTAAGGAATTCTATTCCATTTCACTGCTGAAACTAGGGCTGCAACTAACGATTATTTTAATAATCGATTAGTTGGCCGATTATTTTTTCGATTAATCGATTAATCGGATAAAAAAAACAATATGCAAATTTTTCGTTTATTTAAAATAATTTAATGAACTGGATGTTAAAAAACAACTTAAAATTTACATTAACATTCTTATTTTGTTATGATGTAATAAAAAACAATATTTTCAAAGTACAAGAACCCAAACACAATATTTATGAAACAAAATAACCCCAAACATTCTGAAAAGAGGTGGACTATTACTGTTCAAGAAACTTTGCCCCAGCCCTGGCACTTTGCACCCAGCACTTTGCACCCAGCACTTTGCACTTTCCACCCAGCACTTTGCCCCCAGCACTTTGCACCCAGCCCTGGCACTTTGCACCCAGCACTTTGCACCCAGCCCTGGCACTTTGCACCCAGCACTTTGCACCCAGCACTTTGCCCCAGCCCTGGCACTTTGCATCCAGCACTTTGCACCCAGCACTTTGCACCAGCACTTTGCACCCAGCCCTGGCACTTTGCACCCAGCACTTTGTACTCAGCACTTTGCACCCAGCACTTTGCCCCAGCCCTGGCACTTTGCACCCAGCACTTTGCACCCAGCCCTGGCACTTTGCAGCCAGCCCTGGCACTTTGCAGCCAGCACTTTGCACTGTGCCCCTGCACCCAGTCTCCAACTCTGCCCTGCACCCAGCCCTGCCCCCACATTCTGCCCTGCCCCCACACTCACACTCTGCCCTGCACCCACTCTGCCCTGCACCCACACTCACACCCTGCCCTGCATCCCCACCCCCACTCTGCCCTGCACCCAGTCTCCCACTCTGCCCTGCACCCACACTCACACCCTGCATCCCCACCCCCACTCTGCCCTGCACCCAGTCTCCTGCCCTGCACCCCCACTCACACCCTGCCCTGCATCCCCTGAAACCCCACCCCCACCCCGCCGTGGACCCCCACCCCCGCGAATCGCTCTGTGCGAATGGAGCCACTCGCACAGAGTGAACCGCTCTGTGCGAATGGAGCCACTCGCACAGAGTGAACCGCTCTGTGCGAATGGAGCCACTCGCACAGAGTGAACCGCTCTGTGCGAATGGAGCCACTCGCACAGAGCGAACCGCTCTGTGTGAATGGAGCCACTCGCACAGAGCGAATCGCTCTGTGCGAGTGGCTCCATTCGCACAGAGCGATTCGCTCTGTGCGAGTGGCTCTGTGCGATCTGTGCACATAGACATGAAGAATACTTACCTCCGGAACGCGTCACATCCGTCACGTAGTTAAAAGAAGGCGGAGACTGCAGAGCGTGTAGCAGAAGCGGGGAACGCTCGCGGAGGTAAGTAAAAGGAGCCGAGTGCTCCAACAACGAATCGATCACTCGATTAATCGATAACGGAAATCGTCAACAACGATTTCCGTTATCGATTATTATCGATTTTATCGATTCGTTGTTTCAGCCCTAGCTGAAACTCTCGGATATTGGGTTTACTTTTGTGATGAGGAGAATAAATGCATACATACAGAAAATATAGGTTGAAATATAGTAGCTTGGTAGTGATGAGTACCTGTAGTTTAGGGAATCAAACCCCTGCACTTACTGAATTGGTAACAAGTGATCATGTAGATTTAGTGGTGGTTACTGATACCTGGTACACTGAGCTAAACGACTGGGATGTTACCATAGCAGGACACATGATATATGAAAAGGAGAGATGGGGTTGGCCTTTCTGTTAAGAACAGCTTAAAGGTTAATATTATACAACGTAAGGAGGAGAACCTAGACACAGTTTGGTTAACGTTAGAACTTAAAGTAATTGTTCACATAGGTGAGATATTTAGACCCCTGGACACGCAGAGAAGCTTGACCACCTGCTACTTGAAGAAATGACCAAGATTTCAGGTGAAGTTATCATTATGGGGGACTTTAATCTCCCTGATGTGGAGTGGGGGGGGGAACTGTTGGGTCAGCCAGGAGTAGAGATATATTCCTTATAGAAATATGCTGTACTCCTTACAGGGACTGTGTCTCAGGCAAATGGTAGAGGAGCCAACAAGGAATGAGGCTGTGCTGGATTTAGTATTTACAAATGGAGACCAGAATTAAGATGTCACTGCAAGTGTTTGGGCCAATTTACCAAAAGAGTTTATTCTATGAAATTCGATGCATTTAAAATGGGCTACATTCTTATTAAGAAAAGAATATACAGAAATATAAATATTAATAAGGATAGATTATTTATAGCTTGTAGGTACAGTGGGAAATTAGATTTTGGGGTCAGAAAGAAGTTATTCCCCTTTTTGAGGCACAATAAGCAATGACCAATGTTAAGTTTTGCCTTCTTTTAGATCAATGGCAGTGTTGAACTTGTCAACACTAGATATATTCTAAACGTATGCAGATAACATTTAATAACATGTTTTTCTTCAGTTCATTCTAAAATGGTTCATAAGTGTAGATACTAAAAGTACTTGGAAATGTTCTAGAACTACTTAAGTTTGCAGTCTAGTAGTGAAAAATTATCACTAAAAATGAAGAACTGACAGTGTTGGTAGATATATTTTAAGTTTTACAACTTACCCTGCAGTTCTGGCCCTACTGTAGTTATAATAGCACCCAAGCATCGGCCCAGGCACTGATGCACTTCTGTGTGTGATGGAGGAACAGTCAGCAGAAGAGAGAGAACCAAAGAGAGAGTTGGCTCAACATAGCCACGATACATGGGACCGCTTGAATCCACTATTAGTGCAAGCGAGTGGAGAGACCAGGTCTGCAAGCAGAAAGAAAAATAGTCTTTTTAACTTGTATTTTGTGTATTAGATATTGGAACTCTAATCTATAGTATTAAACTGATTATATTTTGAGAATTTTTTTTATTGAATTGGGCAGTAAAATGTGGCAATTTAAATGCAGAGAGAAATTTAGAGCTTTATAATGATGTCATATACCATAAGGGCATGCATATTTCTTGGGTTCAGGTGCTCAATTAGGGTTGGTTAGACAATTCCTGCAGCTCCTTCATCCTAGATTGTCTTCATGCTCACCTGAACTTCTGGTGAGGTTCCATCCTGGGCCAAAGCCAACAGGATGCTGACACTTGTCTTTAGGTGCTGGCCTGACCCAATCCCTCCAACGTAACGATGGAGGCAGCCCAGAGCCAGAGAATTTCCTGTTCTTGACACTACGTCACGGGCAGACTTCAACCTATTTAAGTTAATAAAAAAAAAAAAGCACATTTGGTATACAAGCGTTGCCACTGAAGAAAGCACGTAATACAGAACTTAAATATAGTATCCAAACATTGGTTATTTTAGGATTTTTAAATACGAAAAATAAAATTCCTAAAACACTAGATATTAATCTGTATCTTGTTCACAGACGAGATTCTGCTTAAAATCATGTGTCACTACACTTAAAACAATAAAATATAAGTAGTCATACAGTATATTGTCATTGTGTATAAAGTATTTTGGTATACCGCTGCAGAATGTGATAGCACTATATAAAACAATAAATAATAATAATGTGGACCAAGCCACAAGCAATCAGAGTTTTAGCAATCTTGCAGTAAATCATATTTCTAAAGGTATACTTATTTTAAGGCATAGCCCATACTGGACTGGTTTGTTGACTGGTGCTCAAAGAGGTTTGAACAGTACATATTACTCATCTTGAGTGCAACATTTATATCAGAACCTCAGTCAACAGTACATGGACATATAAATAGGCTAATAATATCATTACTACAGTATAGTAATCATCTGCAATGTGCAAGGAGTGTGTATTTTTGTATTCAGTTTCATTAAATATTGTCTCTGTTTTTATGCAGTTAACATCACGGAAAGTATACCTCCAGCAAATAAAAATCATGATTTTAAGGTCTATACTCTCGCATAGTACCCATTTCAATCCTTATCTCACTTGTCAAAGCTGTGTTGTGCCATCCTGGCAATAAATGTTGCTTCTCCAACAACTTGCGCCATTCTTCCTAAGGCCTCCCCAGCAGCACATCTAAGAATAGGGTTGGGATTGTCGAGGGCACCCATCACCAGCGTAAGGGCTGACTTACGTACTTCCTCAGGACCCAGAGAGCTTTTGTTTTCTGCAAGACCCTGGACAAAAGAGAATTGTAAAAATTAAATGTATTTTTAATGAAAACCCTGTAATTTAAATGCCTAAAAATGTTTTCACTGTTGAGGAACTTTTCAATGAATCAAATTCCATATGGCGATGTCATGTACCTTTAGTGCGCTAAGCACAGCAGTGAATATATTCAGCTGTACAGACTGCTGGCGGACTCCTTTGGCCTGTTTCACACATTCAGCAAAGTGGTCCAGCATTTGTAGTCTATTACGTATAAAAGAGAAAAGGTAAAAATTAAATAAAGTACATTTTCAAAACAGTGGGAAAAGTTTGGACAAAAAAAGTACATTTATCTCTTTGAATTAAAATACTTAACTGACCTGTGCTTGAAAGACACATGAGGGAACACCACTCCGAAAAGGGCCACAGAAGCATCAATTACAGACACCCCTAATGGTAGTGGGCCAGGCACAGCTTCACCGGCAGGGATGCGCAAGTAAATGGATGACGGGTCGTGCTCCAGCGCACCGCTGCCAGAAGCACTGTTGGGCTGGAGCTGCAAGGCATGCAGATATCACAGAGTGAGACAGAACAGCCAGAGGGCTCCAAGGCATAAGATATTACCCCAAAATCAAACACGACAGCCCACTGGTTTCAAGTCAATCACAAACCCACATAACGTTTTGGCAAAGCAGCCACAGGAGTGATATATCGCTTCAAGTTCTTAATTCTGCCATTTGGGCTACAAATTGCACTGATTTAGTGGTTAAATAAGAGGAACATGCACAAAATAAAAATTGCTTCTGCTCCGTCAGATGTCAATGAGCTATAATCTCTGCATCTGGGCCTATTGAGTGATTGCTCAGGATCAGATGAGTTGAATTTAACAGCTGACAGTATGCCAGATGAAAAAGAAAATATTAAAAAAAAAAAAAAAAAGGAATAGTTGTAACTGTCAAGAGCAACTACTAAAATTCTTAAGCGCAATACCAGTTCACATATGCACTGGCCATTTTACTAACAATCTACGGGGATACTGTGGGTCACCGGACATTGAAATAAATTAGGGCAGCAAGTGGACAAAATCAACCATCTTGGGGAGGAGCAACCTTTCACATCTCAGTGTATATTGAGAATGTCACTGGGTCACTCAATAGATCTACCTGATCTTCAATGGATTTGTGGTCAGTCTCTTGTAGCCAGGAGCCAAGCAGCACACTGTCATCATAGTGGCACAAGGAGCGGAGCAGTGATGTGGTGGTATTGGAGGAGTTGTCTGTTAAAGTGAATTCTGCCACCAATTCACGGAGAAGTACGTTGAAGTTCCCTAGGTGAACATAAACCGAATCAGTAATACAAAAGTGTCATAAGTAAATTTTCAAAATGGTAGAAATTTCAAAATGTTTAATAACAACACAAATACAAAGTACAAAATAGCACAGTACATTAACCACTATAGGAGAGAAAACATCTGCACTACTTCACTGATCAAGAAATATTGTGGTGCGGCATGGTTTTATTGCCAGAGAAAACATAAGTAAACACCGACAGATATATAAAAAACATTCATTCTAAGAGATATTCCCAGTTCTCTAATAAGTCACATTGTTAAAATCATACATTTATATTACCTTCATATGTCTTGGGAGGTAACAAAGCCAAAATATCATAGAGCCTTAGACGGACCATAGCTGCACTTGCTTTAAGATGTGCTCCATGTGCTTTTATTACAGATAGAATGCTGAGAATGTAAAGAAGATGTTACCACATATGCCAATACATGCTATGCTCCTTCAATTAATATAAACAACCATAAGAATTATAAGTGTCAACGTATATGAATATTAAAAATGGCTCCCAGCATCTTGCTTAGAAGCCAGTTATATTAGATGGCTGTGCAGAATGATCTGGCTTATCGCTATATGAATCTCAAAACCAATACCTTTTATATATTTATGCTACCCTATTCTGGAGCATTAAAAAGGTGTAACATACTTCTTCATGCACCATGCCATCATCACGTCATCGCAATCATGAACCATTTAAAAACTTACTGCGACATCATAGTCATTGCACACTCAATTGGGGTCATCAACTTTCTGATCACATCTTCTGTAAGCAGTTCGGTGCAGTGAGCAACGAAACTCCGCATAGCTTGAAATAAAGAGAAACAATGTTTTCTCTTAATGGTGTGGGTTGTAAGACAATTGCATTCAACCAATAACATACAGTATTAATTCACAATCTATTTTAAAGAAAAATAATTTTATGTATTGGAAAGGTTTTGTTTAAGAGCACAGAGAATGGTTGAATGGCTTGCAGGATAAATATCATCAAGGAAGATCGAGTACAGGAAGGAGGTCACACTTCAAAATGAGAGGAAATGTTAGAACAAGGGGGCAGAACTAAAACTACGGGATCAGAGGCCAATCTGTAATATAAGGAAGTGTTACTTTATTGAGGGGTTGATAGATAAGTGGAATAACCTCCCAGAAGAAGTGGTAGATGCTAATAAAGCGAGGGAATTTAAACAAGCGTGGGGCAGACATATCATGAAACTAAGGCAATACCAAGGATTGTTTCAAAGCTCCTTTAAGATAGCACCATGTGCTAAACTAAGAAAAGACAACCAATTTAGCATGATTTTCAAACATTCCACTCAAACAAATGACTGCACATAATTGGGGAGAAAACCTACCACACAATGCTCCAGCACGGCCTTCAAGGGTCACCTGCCAGGTAAAGGAGTCTCCTCTTGCTTTCTCAGCCTCCAGCTCTTTTAGCGATCGAGGAAAAACATTTCTCCATAGGAGAAGCATCTTGGGGAGATGGTAGCGCACTACAGAGGGCCCTGTATGTTATGCAGAAAAGAATTACATATGAAGAAAGCATACACACATGTAAACAAAGACTAACAAAAGAGGATTCACAAGCCCACGATAATGGTACAGATGTCGGATATGCAGAAAATCTTCAGAAACAGACATTTTGTCATCATAAACAGTGTGTCACAATGTAGGTAAGCATCTCAACCTATGTAACCATGGGCATCTGCCAATTAGTACCTACGTTAAATTAAAATTAGAATTAAGGATGCAGTCACTGAGTGAATATTAGTTTCCATCATGAACTAAGGATGCTACTGATGTCGGGGTCCCAGAAATGTTCATTTCTCTTGAGCCTTGCATCACCCAAGGGCCAGTAAAGTGGAAGGGGATAATACTCACCTAATGTCATTAGAGCCCCAAGCAAAAGCCAACCAGCCTGAGTGCGCTGCAGGGACAGTCTGCTGTTTTGCGAGGCCGTGCGTAATAGGTCCTCTGCTATACTGACAACCATCTGCAAAGACAGAAAACATGCATGCTTATAGTAAAAAAACAAACAAAACAAAAAACAAACAAAAAAACAGGGTTTCTTTTTTTCTGCTGCTCCTTTTCACATTTCTTTTTTTTTTTTTCTTTTTAATACAAGTTGGAGAGCAAATACTTAACCTTGGGTGCACTGTATGTATGGACTTAGAACATTGCATTGCAATAAAAATATACAAAAGTGTCCAAAGTAAAAATAAATAAAGGTGTAGTCATGAGTTCTGTGTGATGTTCATCACGCGGCACTCAAAACACACTACAAGTCCTGCATGCATATCATACATACCTCTAAAATGACTACTACAAAACTAGAAGAGCTGTGACCATGTCACTACGAATACATTGCACGTAAAACCCCTATGTAAGCTTATAATGACAAGTACCACTGCCGGCTGCCGCTATTTGTCACATTGAGCTTAGATAATAACAAGAGAGAAAACCAGTTTACACAACTTATTATCCGCTAATATTTGTCTACCAATAACAAAACAATAAAAGAAGAAATTTAACTTGGAATATGCCCCAAACTCTTGGCTGATCCAAAATGTCTCTTGAAGACCAATACCTGTTGTAAAGCTAAAGACCACCCAAACGCTCAACTAAAGTAAAAGCAAAGCTAGAAAAGGTAAAATTGTTTTTACAAAGTGTCTTTGTTCCAAGAGCCAGGCAAAATACTACTCCATGGGAGTCAAAGAAACTTCTTCCACTTTCATGCATATGCACTAATGAGTGTCAAAGTGGGAAGAAACAACAAGCTGTCATCCAGTAATGTCACAAAAAACATGCATCCATCATGAAGTTAAAAGTGACAGTAAGAAGTAACATCTTACGTCTGATTTGTATAATTTACGCTGACACAGCTTTGCCCAGCTTTACTTGTCCCCATGCATATAGAAAAGTAATGCAAATTAAGTTATCAAAGACCACAACCAACAAAGCAGGTTAAAATTGAACGATCATAGTTTGCACACAAAAAAAAATAAAAAAATACAGTAAACTTCAAAATATATAAAATATTTAAAAATAAAAAAAGATTATAAGCACTACCTTTCCTTTGGAGTGGGGAATACCCAAAGGGCACTGGTGTACACCTCCAAGAAGAGCAGCCACTGCAAAGCTGTAACCGCTAACAGCTTCGGGGGAGTTTTTCAGGTTATTAAGCCTTTCTGTGCATCTGTCTAGAAGTGGGGTAAGCTGAAAGGGTAGAGCCACTGCGACACAACGCAAACACCATGCGGCCGCAAGCCTGGCTGCCATGCTGGGGTGAAGTAGAACAGAGGTTACCGTGTCCAGAAGTCCTAAACACAAAAGTAGAATTAGAGAAGGTTAATGATACTATATGGCATTATATGACAAGATGAAAGACAAACCTTTACGGAAATTAAATTGTTCCAAAGTTACTTCTAATGCTGCCCTTGAAGTTAAATTTCAAATCTCTGGTCATGCAATAGCTATTCAGTCAATAAAAGCATAAGGAATACGCCTCGTTTAATGACAGCTACCTATAGAGGGTTCCTGAATAAGAGGAGATGCAGTGGAGCTCAGACTTTGCACCAGGCTCCCTAGCTCCTGCAAAGCACACACCATGACGTGCTGACTTGCCGATACGTCAGCTGTACCGGCCTTATTTTCATTGTTGGTATCATTCACCACAGCTTCTGAAAAATAAATCCATATAAACAATTAAAAAAAAAACAACAAAAACTGGCTGATACGGCAAAGCATCTCAAACTCAGGACCCAGTTCTTTTAATATAGGACTGCAGGCTAAAATGAATCAACGCCTGGGAATGTAAGAGCAGATGTTGCCGGTGGCCCAAGCTTTTTCTTTTTTTGCTTCAAGTGTTCAGGTATTATAAAAATTAACTTGGGTATCTTCAAGGTATTTTATTTTTTCTTTAATTAAATGCATCTTACCCACAGATTTCATCTGTTTGCCGATTGCCTGGCAGATCTCTTTAGCTGCTGCATTTTGGGCTTTCTCTCCCAACAAACTTCCGACGGTGGCTCGGAGAATAAACGACACGCATCTCCGGGAGTACACAGCTTCCACGTGTGTCTGGGTGGCACGAGGGTGTGAAACAAGGTCGAGTACATGGGACAGAAAAGTGGCAAAATTGCGCTCTAACCACTGCCCTCCCAGAGCTGTGACAAAAACCACGTACGCCTGTTAAAAGAGCGAAAGAGATAACACATTACTTTACGATTTACACTTGTTCTCTGAAAGCATTTATGAACAATGAATTCTAAATCTCATCTGAGTGCTTGTTAAACATTAAAAGGGGACATCATATAAATTGTGTTTATTTACAGTGACCAGTGACATACGCACTGCTTGTCCAATGACCCAAGTAATGCCCCATTACACAGAATACATTCAAAAGGGCACGGGGATGTTGGAAGGTATTTTTGAAGTCATTGACACATGTGGCCATATAATAAAGGTAATAAATGACTGGACATTCTTAATCGGAATTGGTTACAAGACTGTAAATTTCCTAAAATCCTGATAATATTTTGTGTTGATATAAATAAGCCAAAAGATAAAGACTGTACATAATAATCTGGTACTAACCTGTGTAACACCAACTCTAACCTCCCGACTAATCGATCCGCCACCTTTTAACATTTCTCCTCCGCTCTTGAGAAATCCAGAGCCTCCTCGCAAAAATCCTGTAGCCATAAGCTCTAAAACCTCCTCTAAAGTGGCTTTTTTGATGTTCTGGCGCATAACTAAAGAAAATATTGAGAACAGGTTAAAAAAAAACAAAAAAAAAAAAAACACGAGGAGGCATACTATAGATATACTGCTCTACAATCAAAACATGCATTTCAAATGCATTGTAATCAGTTTGACTTTACATTATTTATTACAACGCATGCTCCACACACACACACACACATATATATATATATATATATATATATATATATATATACTTGGTATAGCCCACCAAATGCTTCTAATGTTAATATATTATCTGTAGTTGCTGATACATCCTTATACTTGGAAGAAAGAGGAATAGTATTCGAAAAGAGACTTCAAAATCCTTCCATATTACAGAGAATTTGGCATCTCTAATACCAATACTGGATAACCTAGTTGAAATTGTTTGTTTATTTTGTCAGAAGCACTTGTAGATAGAGAAAGCTGCCAAATATTACGAATCATGCTAACAAGGCTACTACTTTTTGCAAGGGGGCTAGTATCACAGTGATCTATGTCCAGCTAGTTTCACGGCTGGTTAACAAGGGATTCCTAGCCCAACAGCGATGCTATAAATATACCTGTTGCTTGCTTTGGCATTAAGGCTGTGGCCATGACAGTGCCCAGGAGTTTGGAAACTGCCACTCTGACTCCGTAGTTTGAGCCTTCTAATGCTTTGAAGCAAAGCGTTGCCACGTTTTCCAGCTCTGCTGTCCACATAAACACAGCCTCACTTTGAAGCTCCAGAAAGCACTGCAGAGAGATTTTGACAATG
Source organism: Spea bombifrons (assembly GCF_027358695.1). Lineage (NCBI taxonomy): Eukaryota > Metazoa > Chordata > Amphibia > Anura > Pelobatidae > Spea > Spea bombifrons. The sequence goes on along the minus strand of NC_071089.1, from coordinate 28,160,786 downwards.
ATTAGACAGTTTTGCGGCAAAATTACATTTTCTACAAATATATATATAAAAAAAAGTTGGATTGTAAGCTCCCATTATTGGTGAGGACTGTTAATGTAAGTCATGAATATTCGTCTCACCTTAGCTACAGCACACCGCACAGCCATGGACCTGTCTGTCAAAAGAGACCGTGCATTCTTGTAGATGTCTCTGTGACTTGAAGCTGCAGCCCCACCGAGACCGCTAAGGACTTTCTGCAAGCTAATAAGGATTTCACTGCGACCCTGCGACTTAATACATTATGAAACAGAAGGTCACAAACCTATTACTTTTTTGTTTTCTTATATTTACTTATCATAAGCATTGTGGAATTCTACAATCCACATTCACTGAAGAAATAACTTTCTTAATCTTACCGACAGCAAACAGGGAAAGCCGTCGGTAAAAAAAATAGGACACAATAATAAAACAAACTGCACTCTACAACAAATTGTTTCATCCATGTGACATCTACATATAAAGATACATATTTAAAATAACCACCTTTATGTCACACCACCAGTCGGGGATACATAGAAAGATACACAAGCGAATGTAACAAGCCCAATCGATATCAACAGAAGAAGAAGAAGAAGAAATAAAATAATAAAAAAAGGTTTCCTGATGTTTCAGCAAGTATCTTCAAGATGGAGTTTATGTATAAAACGCAACTATGGTGCAACCGATGGAATGGCCTCCTAACTAAATCATCTCATAGGTTGCTGTGGTCAAAAGACCAGGTTGTATAACCCAAAATATTCTCCATGGAGGGATTTTAAAACTATAAAAGCACAAAATCGTGTTTTACAGACAAAATACAAAAACACAATACACACAGCTCCAGAGGGCAGCGTTCACTTACCTCAGCACTTTTAAGTGATTTTAAAAGATTATTTATTGTATCAGGAAAGGAGCTTCCTAGCATCCGACCCATCTTCTCATAAAACGCCCCGACGCAAGCAACAGCAGCCCTACGAGAGAGCAATAACCCCAATAACTACTCAAATTAAATATGAAATACAGTATGTAAAATTCATTTGACACATGTACTGGTGACCTTGGAGAACATAGGACACAATAAGTGTATTCCTGTTGAACATAACCAAGACGAGCCAAGAATGAATGTAATGCAGATTCCTGCAAAACATAGCCGATATAAAACAATTCCAATAATGAAAATAAATATGCTATGCACGCCCGTTATCGCGTGGTGCACTAACGCGACCAAACTTTGTAGTAAACAATATAATACAATGTAAATATCACCGGTAAAAAGGAACAATCCTACACTTAGATTAAAGGAATGAAAGAAAAATCACAATATAAAAGCACACCACTAAAAACAATGACCATTATTCCTCATTTGTTTTAGTTTACAGACGCTTACAATTTAGTTGGCAGGTAGGCCGCTGTATCATCTTTGCTTTTAATCATTTCATTACATTTGTCCAACGTTTGAAAGACGGTGAAGGTGTCTCCGATGCTGTAGAGTGTGGCAAGGTTCTTAGCGAGCAGTTTGCGGGTTGGAGGGCCAGGTGAACTGCTTATGAGTCCAGTGAGCTGTTCCACTAGTTTCTTTTGGTTCTCTTTGATGTCTGTCTGTTAATATAATTGGATTCGTTAATTCAATCTCTCTTGATTTGGTCACTTCTTGATGTAGCACACAATAATCGTCCACTCTTACACAATGTGACTTTTTACAGTTCACCGCACTTTAGGTATGCATACATTTTAAGATTTTATTTCTTACATCTAAAATAAGGTACAAAATTAACGTAAAAAATAATCGCGAAAATGAAGATAATATATTTTATGGAAGAGTAACAATACCTTGTTTGCAGCAATAAGAACCTTGTCCAGGAACCGTAGCCATTCAAAAATAAAGACAGGCTTCTTGGCCTCCGTGATCTGTGCCAAGGCATCTTCTTTCAGTAGCAGGCTGTGTGCGAGTTCCATTTCGGCTCTGAATCAGAACCTTAGCTTTTAAGAGAATACACAATGAAGACAACTGCATTTGTGGCTCTACGAACTTACTAAGTAATTATATATATGTTCTGTTAAATTTCCTGGCACATATCAGACTCTACAATCATTCATATATCAAAAAATGTAAAAATGCGTATAAAGATAAAGGGGTAATTATCAGTAACAGTAATAATACTGAGTGATCAACTGGTACATCCGCCATGAGGGTCAATGGAACGTTATCACCATCTTGTGTAACCATTTAATGGAATATCATCCGCTAATAAATAACGTTCCTGCCAATTGTTCCACTAAGGCTAAAACTGTTAAAAGGGACTATTTTATCTCAGTGAAGCTTATATTTGTGTCAAAAGGTGACAAAGGTAACCTAAAAATTTGTTTTGTTATCCAATATGACGTCTTCCTGACTCTTCCTACCAAGAACCAATGGGCAGTAGAGCACTGAATTAACAAAAAAAAAGTCAACAATCATGAGAGTGATGTGTTAAGATTACTGCTTCCACAGTAAAAGGTGGATCTCAGATTAAAAAAAACAAACAAGTGTTTATTTAGCCTACTGGAATAAGGATTTGTGGAAATAATAGATGTTTTTATATAAATAATAATACAATAATAAATCCAGAATAAGGTGGCAAATCTACTTGTACCATAAATGTCAGTCACGACCTGCTTCTACCATGACTACATCGTAAACCTAGGCTCCATTCGCCAAAAAAAAGAATGGTTAAATAATATCAACTTGGTCCATCTGTTTATTTTAATGAGCACCCCGCAAAGCCGCGTTTCCATGGCTTGACTATGTTACACAGCGTGAAGATTTCCACCATAAACCAGTATGTAACAAGGCTACGTCTGATGTCCTTTTCCAAAGCCTTACAAGGTCCTCGTTCGTTATAGTCATTCAGTGGGTTCGTTATAGCTATTCAGGTGTCAGTGGGCTTAACAGGGTGAAAGCGGGTGCAGTTTCAATTATCCATTACATTGCCAGTAAAAAGGGAATAACGGAACACACGCCATAACGCATCTCACGCTAAAATCTCACGTTTCATAACGTTAGAAAGGAATAAGGCAAGCTGTACAGCAATTAGGAAAACTGGGCTGTTTATCTAGACATTTAATACATGATGTCACATATAAACCACACCATTATTATTATTATTATTATTCCCCCCAAAAAATCATTTTCTACAGTAGAAAATGTAAATCTGTAGTCAAGCTCTTTGCTCCTGTTACATACAATCAGATTTCACCTGCAAGGTTCTTGTTGCCAGTCCTTGTATGGGCCTCAGCATCTTTCACTTATTCCAAATGCCCTCATCTACCCCATGATGACCTAACACTCCCAGGGTCCAAATACCCGACCTCCACCTGTAACGTTAACCCGCCATCTATACACATACTTGCTTATCTGCCAGCCAGGTACAGGTTGCTTATTCTTTGCTTCTCTTCTGGCTGCTACAACTACTGTCAATTCCAAAATCCGCCTCCAGGAAGAGCTTCACTTCCTCCCTCTACACGTCACCAAAGGTACGTCACTAGCGCGACAAGAGTTGTACAACGCAAGGGCTCCTGGGAAGTTAATAATGCGTTCCGTTAAAACCACTTTCTAAACCCAGAAGACACCTTGGCTAATCGTTCATTCATTTCGTCCACGTAGTAACAGTCTCTGGTGTTTAGAACTCCGGAACACGTTTAATTTCTAGACTGTCACAGAGAATATAGGGAGCAGGCGATCGTGGGGATCTGATTCATTAAAGTGAAATGACGTCATATGATTGCACGTCTTTAATGTGCATCTAGTGGGTCAAAGCCTTAAATGTGTTGGTTTTGCTCTTGAAGATAATTTTACTGATGTGGGTAAACAATTTAGAAACAATTATTTTGGACTTTCATATACCGGTATATTTTTTCCCAATGTTTTTATTGTTTAAATGTCTGTTTAGATTTGATACATTTCTTCACTTACATTACTATTGTTACTTTTATACTGTCTGTGATATTTTATTAGTAAATGTTTTCTGGTCTTAAACAATTAAATATTAATGTATAATGGAAGCTCATGACGAGAAACCAGAGTTGGTAATAGCTCTGTCTCTTCAATGGAATGACATCTTTCTGTCAGAAGTTGTGAAGTAACTTGAGCTTGTTCACTAAATTGAGTTTGTAGTCAAAGCTCTTTGAAGGTCCATCTCTTGAGAAGAATTCTGCAAGAAGGACTTAGCTGACCCTGCATAATGCATAATTCAATTAGTGAGGTGACCTGCAAAAAAAAACCTTCATAATGTAAAGTGAAATCGAGGAGAGGACACTGCAAACTTTCCTCTCAACTGCCTTTCCCCTGAACAAACCCCACGGTAAAGTCTTGGTAAAATTCTGCCCCTCTTTATTTAATTGAAATGCCAGAGGGTATGTGTGACGGAGTGTGTGACAGAATGACCTGTCATACAGGGGCCCAAGGTACTCGAGATGGCTCCAGCCTGACTGCCAAACAGGCAGGAACTCCATTGTGTAAAGTAATCCCATTAACAGGATGGCTACCAGGGGGAGATTCAGTAGCTAAAGGGGATTAAAGGTTGGGTTGAATACATGTATCTGTTAATTTATGTTAATGAAGTTCTGTGGCTATATCAGTCTATGTTTTACAACAATAAACGGTTCATTCCTGCTGTACTCAGTTCAAGGTAGTTGTGTCTACTTATTGGGTACACATAGCAGGGTTCCAAGGTGCGCATGCTGACTGGTGCTGGAAGTGATTCCGGGGACAACAGGAGGATACATGTGGGTGATCTCTGGGAGTTACTACAGCTCTCTTGGTGAACCCGTTACAGAGTGTGTGACAGAACTGTCCGTCACTGAGGCCCCTGGAGAGGACTGAAAGCAAGCCTGCTACCACAGATTATGGACCCTGTCTCCCTGCCCTGGTAAGTGGGACTGTTGTCCTCACCTGGGACCCGAAGTTTTCAAGTGTACCCCAGTACTGGTTAGTGGGACAGGTGCCTCTTGCCAGCGCCTCTGCATTCACAACTCTAGGAGCAACGGAGCTGAGCTACCCGACTGAACTGGTTGCAGACCCAGTTGGGGTCAGGCTTCAGTTCAGTCTTCTTTTTAAAGGAGAGAAATGTGATAGGAGTACCCCAAGGTACTCAGAGATGACTCCAGTCTGGCTGTCAAACAAAGAGAGCACAGGTAGGAACTCCATTGTTTAACCCCTTAACGACAATTGCCGGTCCTGGCACGACACGGAAAAGCATGTGCTTTACGACAATTGACGTGCCAGGACCGGCACGTCTTTAAACGGGTGCAGAAAGCGATCTACTTTCGCTTTCTGCACCCAAAAAGCGTTGCTGAATGCCTCGACCTCGAGGCATTCAGCAACGCCGCGATCGGCACGAAGGGGCCATCTCTGGCCCCTCCACGGGGCGTCAACATCCGCCATACTTTGCATGGCGGCGGACGCCCGTTTTAAAAGCGTTTAGGAGGCGATCAACGATCGCCTCCTAAACTTAAATGGTGTCGCTGGAATGCCTCGATCAGGAGGCATCCAGCGACACCAAACACTTACCTTTCGATGGGCTGTGACCGCTCCGGAGAACGGTCACAGCCGCAGCTGCCCGTGATCTTCGCCATCAAGCAAGATGGCCGCCCCCCTGCAAGAGATACAAACAAGTTTTAAAGTTCGCTAGATGGTCCAGACCATCTAGAGAACTCTGGCTCCACTTGCAGGTTGAATACAGGTACTGCATTCACCATGCAAGTCAATGGAGCCCAGCTTTCTAATCACAGTGTGATTAGTAAAAATAAATTAAAAAATAAAATTAATAATAATTAGGAAAAAATAGTAAAAAAAACAGTAAAATGTAAAAATCATTTCCCACTGATGTCACTATCAGGGGAACCTCCAAGTTGAAAAAAAATGTTAAACTTTTTTTAAAAAAAGGCCAAAAAAAATAAAATATATATATAAAAAATATATTTTTGTGAGCAAGTCCTAAAATTAGCATATTAGCTTAAAACAATTCTCGCATGGAAAGAGTTAAAATACTGGCATATTAAATGCCTGTGGGGTGTCTACTTTTAAAAAATGTATGATTTGATGGGGTAAATTGAATTGGCCGGGTTCAACAACGTCCCAATTAATTAAGAAAAAAGCAAAAAAACATAAAAACATTGGGTATTTCCAAACTCCGGACAAATAGTAGAATCTATTTAGCAGGTTTTTTCATTACCTTTTATAGATGTGTAAAAGATTTTTCAACTAAAAGTTAGAAAGTCATTTTTTTCTAAATTTTTCACCATATTTTATACTTTTTTTAATAGTAAATAATATGATACAATCAAAACAATGTCATCTAAAGAAAGCCCTTCTTGTCCTGAAAAAAACAATATCTAATGTGTGTGGGTTCAGTAAAGGGGAAAGAAGAAAATTACAGCTAAACACGAGCAGCGCAGAAATGTTAAAAAGGCCATTGTCACGAAGGGTACAAAAAGTAAAATCAGCCTTTGTCACGAAGGGGTTAAACAAATCCCATTAACAGGATTTCTGCCAGGGGAATTAAAGGTTGGGTTGTATACATGTATCTGTTTGTCTATGACTGGTGATTTCGAGGACAACAGGAGGATACATCTGGGTGATCTCTGGGAGCGACTACAGCTCTTTTGGTGAACCCGTTAGAGAATGTGATTGTGCTGGTCATATCTAGCTTAATTCTTGAAGGTACAGCATGACTGTTCGCACCCTGTATGTTTGTAACGGGGGTAGGATTATAAACAGCTGGAGTCCATCACAGACTCTCTCACACACACAGAGACTCAGGCAGTCTCTCACACACGCACACAGAGACTCACACAGTCTCTCTCTCACACACGCACACAGAGACTCAGTCAGTCTCTTTCACACGCACACAGAGACTCAGGCAGTCTCTCTCACACACGCACACAGAGACTCAGGCAGTCTCTCTCTCACACACACAGAGACTCAGGCAGTCTCTCACACGCACACAGAGACTCACGCAGTCTCTCACACACACAGAGACTAAGGCAGTCTCTCTCACACACGCACACAGAGACTAAGGCAGTCTCTCTCTCTCACACACGCACACAGAGTCTCAGGCAGTCTCTCTCTCTCACACACGCACACAGAGACTCAGGCAGTCTCTCTCACACACGCACACAGAGACTCAGGCAGTCTCTCTCACACACGCACACAGAGACTCAGGCAGTCTCTCTCTCACACACACACGCACAAAGAGACTCAGGCAGTCTCTCTCTCTCACGCACACAGAGACTCAGGCACTCTCTCTCTCTCACACACATGCACACAGAGACTCAGGCAGTCTCTCTCGCACACAGAGACTCAAGCAGACTCTCTCGCACACAGAGACCCAGGCAGTCTCTCTCGCACACAGAGACCCAGGCAGTCTCTCTCGCACACAGAGACCCAGACAGTCTCTCTCGCACACAGAGAACCAGGCAGTCTCTCTCGCACACAGAGAACCAGGCAGTCTCTCTCGCACACAGAGAACCAGGCAGTCTCTCTCGCACACAGAGAACCAGGCAGTCTCTCTCGCACACAGAGAACCAGGCAGTCTCTCTCGCACACAGAGACCCAGACAGTCTCTCTCGCACACAGAGACCCAGGCAGTCTCTCTCACACACACAAATAAGTAAAATCTACTGTAAAAAATGCACTTTGAACAATTTCAAGCTGTTTACCAAATATATATATATATATGTTGCGGAAATACTCATAAGAGGCCAGGATAACACAGATGGAGCAGCGGAGACCCGGGAGCAGCGGGCCAGAGGAGAAGTAAAGGACATTTGGAGAAGAAGACTGTGAAGCGAAGATACAGAAGCAATTAGCAGAGACTGTAGAGAGACATTGAGAGTGCCGGACAAACAAATATAAAATGAAAATTCTGTGCTTTCTCCTTCGTTTGTTTCATCGGGGCCCCCTCCTCATTTTTGGATGTTTGTACAAATTGATGACTTTGTCAGAATCTATTAAAATTTTAAATTAGTCCAAATGCACAAGTCTAATAATAGATGCTGAAGTTAAATAAGAAGCCAGCTTTAGCCCTGCATTTATTAAACACTCCCTAAACATAATGACCTTTTCATACATAATGTAGAGGCTAGGAATGCCCATTCTTTAAATCACCTTCTGTCATTTTTGTCTTATTGGGCAGTACCCTTTATGGTCCCATTCGAAACTAGTCTGGAGCTTTATGCAGCTTTTAAATTGGCTAAGATTGCAAACGAAATAATTCAACACTCGCTTTAAATTCCTGCCACAATCGGCAGTGTATCCCACACTGAACGATTTAACCGAGGAGTGGTTTTCCACGCAAGAAAATCACACCGCCGGGAAACGAAACTGAATCTAACTACTCGGGCTTCCGGAAACTCAGAATACGGGCACAGGGCGTGTTCTCTCCTAGTTATTTCCGCATATTTAATGTTAACCCATTAAAAACCAAGGGGCATGCGGCCTGTGACTTGATCAGCGCAAGCAAAATGCTGCTGACGCCGGCAGCGAAGGGGTGAATCAGCTACAGGGCGTGGTGCAGCGGTGGGCGGTGGGCGGTGCATCGGTGGGCGGAGTCAGAGAGACGCGTTCACTCAATACCTGGCTGGTAGCTGCGGTGCATTGACTGCTGGTAAGTACTCTCTGGATAATTGGATATAGCGGAGCCATGGCTAAGTAAACATATTTATCAATCTATGTCTAATGCATGCGTATCTCTGACAGCTATTGGAAAGGTTATTCAATATGATCACTTGTTAGCTGACCAGTCCCCTTCCCTCCAGAGCCCTATAAATCAAATAAATTATAAGCTAGCTCACCCCACACTACAAAAAGGAATCCAAATAGGTTCCAGATCACCCCCTCCTTGCCCCTAGCTCTATGATGACACCCTCAAACAAAGAGGAAAAGGAAAGGAATAGCAAAATATTAATAAATGCAATTTTTGAAATTTAAACTACTGGACTAACACAGCTATCTCAAGACATATCGAGAGACATACATACATAAAGATGCTCATTAGCCCACCTGACCGGACACTGACTAATGAGAGTGTAGGACCAGACTTCATTTGCATTGCCATAAAGCAGTGCTCCTCAACCCTCTCCTCAAGGCACACCTAACAGTCCAGGATTCAGGCATTACTCATGTGTGTGTCTAAGGTGTTGCAAAATTACAAAACAAAAACACTGTAGACACACCTGTGTAATACCTAAACTGGACTGTTAGGTGTGCCTTGAGGAGAGGGTCGAGGAGCACCGCTGAGGATCAGCTCAGTGTGATGTTTGAGCAGGGAAAGTCAAAGAGTATCACAGGACAGCCTCCAGATCAGATTATCTAATGTTCAATAAATAAGCCAAAATTGTTGGAAGGTAGGAGAACTCAGGTATTAGTGAAGAAGTACTTGTAGTTTTTTTTATATCACAGACTGCCAGTTTAGGTTTATTTCTTTATAGCTTGCATTTTTATTTTATTCATTGTTTCCCACCGTTTTGTGGTGGGTCATCACCAGATGCCATACATGTTATTGTACATGGTGGAAACAGGGTGATTTGGGAGTTTATAATTATTTTAAGTATTGTGGATTGTGTTTGTTAACACTTTCAGTCTCAGTGATTTAAATAGTCATCATGATGGGGCAGCCTTCTGCGAGAATGTCCACATTTGCCCTGTAAATGATAGTTAAATCAGAGAGATTCCATGACTGTCTGACTTGTCCTATAATCTGCATGTTCTGCACTATACATTTTGTAGCATGAAAAGGCTCCTTCTTGTTACACACTAAAGGGCTCAGAATTACACAAAATTCTTATCATTAATAACCACTATTACTTTTTATATTATAGGGTTGTATTGGATGCTACATGTAGCTGACAGAATGATACAAACAACATACTGCTACAAGCTATACAAATGCTACAAAGTAACAAATATACACAACTTTTCTTGTGATAGTTAAGGGTTCATTCTTTAAAGCAGGAATTTGAGGGGAAGTTGCCACTACCTTTGAATTTGCAGTTCAGCAAGGTTAATGAGGTTGTTTTTGGCCTGTAAAAAAGGAAAGCTACTTAAACTTAGGGTTCTGGGAGGGGATACCGATTTTCAGTTTGCCTTCTTTTTGAGGTTGAAGTAGAATAATTTATGTATAGTGGAAATTTGTAATCAAAAGGGCATTACAGTCATCATATACATTCTAATGTATGTGATGTCCCCTAAATTACTAGTGTAAACATATTTAGAACCCCCCATATGCATTGTGCCTTTCCCCACCCCAGCCAAGCACATCCCCTGAATGTGATGTACTAGTCACCTTCAACTAAAGGTGCTTGGTTTTCCTGCCACTGATTAGCTGCTTCCAGCAGCCAATCACTGGCAAGAATCTTCAGACCATGGAGAAGGCAGGGAGCTGTAGCTTCTCCAAAAGGTAAGTGCTTTATTGTTATTGTAATTTTGTTCTTGTTGCAAGAATGCATGTTAAAGTAATCTTGTAAAATATATGACTCTTTTTGTGAGCAAAGACAATATTTCACTCAGTTCTTATGTTTTTAGGTTTTTCTTTTCTTTGTAATTTATAATTTCTGCCAAACTAATGGAACAACTAAACTGCAGAGGACAGCTCATTACGTATTGTGCTCACAACAATTTGGTGCTCAGATTTGATCAAACTTTACAAACTGGACAGCCTCATGATCCAATGTAAGTTTTTTTTTTGTGTGTGTGTGTGTGTGTGTGTGTAAACTTCCATAAATTAACAAGTTTTCCTTCTATTGCCATGGAGGTCTGCTAGTATAGTATTCTCTGCCTATCAGGAACAGGGCAGGGAAAAGGTCCTTTTGTATTCAGCATACATCTTCCAACCATGTTAGTTGGTATAATGCAATAAACAGAAGTGTTTACCTTTAGTGCTACATATCTTTATAGCTTCCTTGAGGTTCTACTTAGTGTGCTTGCCTACATGCCTTAGGGTACCTGATATTGTCTTGGCCTTAGATGTTAGAGCAGTCTCCAACACAGTGGCCCGAGAATAGTAAATATGGGTGAGGTGGTGAGACCTTAATCAGACTTGCCTGCAACAAGAGAAAAGCCATCACATGTGTCCCCCATCACATGTGTCCCTGCAGAGCAATATTTTGGGAAATTATTTGAATCCCAAAAACCATGTAAAAATAATTCCGATATAAATAAAAAATGTATTGTTCTAGGTTTACTGCTCGTGTTTATGTAAATGAAGAGCTACTTGGAGAAGCTCATGGGAAGAAGAAAAAAGAAGCAGAGAACAAAGCTGCCAGAAATGCTCTGAAAACACTAGAGAATCGTGAACTTCAAGCTTTGCCAGCAGTGAGTAAGGATGCATGTATCGTGCATTCATAGCCGTTAACATATTGGTAGGAGATTTCATTTAATGACAAATCTCAATTGCAAATTACAAACAAGAATGGAAAGGTACAACTTGGTATTCTACTTAATGAATCATCCCGTTAATTTACTGCCATCACCAGGAGTCTCCAGGGAGAGTTCCCAGCTATGCCTATCAGCCTGACAAATAAACCAATGGTGCAATCCATTTTACCGTGCTTCGGAATATGATGACGCTACATAAAACAATAAATAATAATCCCAATAGTTTTTTTGTTTTGACTTAATTCCACATTTTGCACCACAATCACTGTTCATGCAAAAAGTCCCGTGGGAAGCAAGGAATTTTATACCACATAAGCGAGGACCCTCTTAAAAGTCTATGGGCATGTTTTGCTGCCTCACTTATTCTTTTCTTTTCATGTTTTAGGCACTTAACCTAAGCGATCACCAGGAATCGAATACAAGGTAGTTTTGTTTCTTTAATGAGTTAAAAGTTGAATACCGTATTTATCGGCGTATAACACGCACTTTTTAAACCTAAATACGAAGCTGAAACCCTACCTGCGTGTTATACGCCGATAAATCCTAGAGCTGCACGATTTGCAGCGACGTCTCCCTCACTTCCGGACCTGGGGAGGGTGCGTGTTATACGCCGGTGCGTGTTATACACCAACAAGTACGGTACTATGTTCTTACAGTATATCCACACTGTTCACATGTTACTAATGCCTTGGAACATCTTAATTGTATAATTTGTAATCCATATAAATAAGAGTGTGGTATAAAGGGGTAGGGTAAAATGTGTTACAGAGGGTGGGTTAAAGCAACATTGTCACGTGTGTCGGGATATCAAGTTTGAGGCAAGAGAAAGCCTGGGTTAAGAAAGTCAAATCCTTTTTTTGTTTTCTTAGAGAATTTCACCCTTCAAAACCCAGTAACAATTTATGTATTCTGGACCATGACCAAGTATGATCCTTCAGAATAAAAACCATATCATTATAAACTGCAGAAAGGCACTATAGGCACTTTTTTTTTTCTTTGGGATTGACTACCTCTTATGTTGCTTATATCAGTATCATATGCCAGATGTGGGCAAAGTTAACCCCTGTCCATGTTGAGAGACATCATTGGGAGACATCATGTTTCTGAATAATTAATAAGCCAAATAATTTTTTTTAAGTATTATTAAAAATGTCTTTCTTTCCAAGGGAATCAGAAAAAAATGAAACAACTAATGGCTCTGCTCAAGGACCTCAGGTATATATTTTTATTTGCCTGCATAAATATCTATGTGTATATACTATTATGGTTATGCTATTATTATTTCTGGTTTTCTTATCCTATTTTGTCCTGTCTTACGCTCTGCTGTCAATCACCATGTAATTTCCTCCATTTTAAAATGCTAGTACTTGAAATAGCCATGGGGTGTCTAATTTTCAATTACAAAATGTCTGGTTTGATGGGGCAAATTGAATTGGCTGGGTTCAAAGAAGTCCCAAATAGGCCATGGGCGCAGATTCACCAAATTTTTTAAAAATGTGCACCTCCCAAATGTGGATTTTCAGCCCCCAAACAGCCCAACAAACCTATTAATTGATGGTATCACTGTACTTGAGATGTTGCTGAACACATATTGGGGTGCTGTTTACCCCAGGAGCTGTAAATTCATATCTATAGTAAAATGTGTGTAGGAAAAAACACACAAAGGATGATAGTAGAATTAGTGCATGCAAAGAGTTTAACTACCAGCATTTGAAATAGCCTGGGGTGACTAGTTGTCAGAAATATATAGTTCGATGGGCTAAACAGGATTTTCACGATGTTTTTTTTATAGTAAATTAGATATGATTAAAATAATGATCAGCCATTCTTGTCATGCAAAAAACCAATATATAATTGTGTGAGTTCAGTAAATGAGAGAGAAGAAAATTACAGCTAAACACAAACACTACAGGAAACAAAAGAAATAAAGCTCTGTTTGGGTGGTACACTATTTTTCTTTGGTATTGCTTTGTTAAAACCCTGGTTACTGTTGCATTGTATCTTTGATTGAATTCCTCTTGCTGAAAGAGATCCAATGAGATAGCATTTATCTTAATACAATGTAATAAATGAAAAAAAATATATTTTTCCAGACATATTAAAACCTTTGAGCCAGGGTTAAAACTGGTGGTTAGGATCATATACCACCACACATCTTGTTACTGCACCCAAGCCTTTCTGGGTAAAACGCCAGTCCTAACCTCTCGACTGCAGGATCAATGCCATGATTTGGGTGGAAAGGGGATGCAGTTGATGGGGATACTTCTGTAGGGACCATCATCATACAGGGGTACAGGAGTGATAAAGATAACATATGGCAACCTGATGAATTTAAAATGAACATCGGTTTTATATATATTGTTTTGTTTTGTTATGTTGTACAATTTATAATGTGTCTCAGATTCTTAGAGCCTGTCCTTCAAAGTCTGCTGAAGAGAGGCATTCTGGTAGCTGGATGTGGTCTTCAATTGGCCACAAGTGTACATAGCATAAAGCTGTCCTGAATTTAAGATGAGACCGGGGACTGATTAAGATGTGTTTCAATAAAAGGTAGTCTAACACAATTATATTCTCATTTCACACGTGGGTCAGGCTCAACCAAACTATGTTGGAATATTCAATCAATTTTGCCAGAAGAAAGGATGGGGAGGTGCAGGTTTCCGTGACACTGGTTGCCGAGGACCACCACATTTTCAAGAGTAAGTAGAATAAAATCAGTAACTATATCAACATACAAGAAAAGCTACCGGTATATTTACAACAGTGACAATATACTCCAGTTTAGATTTCTAACACAAAATCCTACATTTTATAACTGTGTACATTAAAGAAACCCATGGACATATAAAAATAAGCAGTCTATGCTAGAAACCCACTTTCTGTCTATGTCAAAGGACCTGGTGTCTAAATGTCCTTTTCTAAGGATCTGCAGAACTATCTCTTCGCATAGTCCCAATTTTATAACATTGCTGATTGGTTCAGGAAGCATTTTTTAAATGAAAGCTTCGTGACATAGATATTAGCATACCTAAGGTGAAGGAACATTGACAGACAATTGTTGTTAGTAATTTGACTATATATATATATAATATATATATATATATATATATATATATGTTTAAATATTTAATATGTGTCACGTACAAGTAATTGGAGAAACCGTGTTCAGGTAGGACTCCAGGACAGAACAGTTCATCGGCTGCGGTGGAGGTGGCCGTGCGTTGGAGGGGGGTCTCCCTCTCCTCCGTGGCGGTTGCAGTGGAGGTGGCCGTGTGTTGGAGGGGGGTCTCCCTCTCCTTCGTGGCGGCTGTTGTGGCAACGTGGGAGCCGAGGACAGGTGAGTAACAATATGTCTAAAATATTTTAATAATGGTTATTTTAATTAATGTAATTATGGTATGTTTAAAGGTGGACTGTTACTTTCAAGCTTTTGTAGTAAAATATATTTTTATGTAATTTTTTTTTGCCATCTCAGGAGAATTGCATTCAACTATTTGTGATAGATTTAAATATAGCAATCAATCAATTGTTTCTAAACATAGGTTAGTGGTAAAGAAACAGCAGTTATAGCAAACCCCTCTAAAATCAGGAAACAACTCTGCAATCATCTAAACTTGCTATTTACAAAATTTTATAAAATCTAGATGGAAATTATGTGGTATGAGTGGTATAAACAGTTCACTTTCTTTTGCATTTTTAGATTTTTTGTAAGGGCGACAAATGGTATAAAAGACTTCCCGGAAGCAAAAGGAAAAAGTAAAAAGCAAGCAAAACATAAGGCTGCGTTTCTGGCTATATTAGAGTTGAAAAGAGACCATCCACCAGATATTCTGGTACAATATTGTTATCATTTATGTGAAATGAATCTATGATATACGCTCATTGACTATATAATAGGCACACGTTGATTGTTAACACAAGTAGCCAAATAACACATTTTTGGCATACATTTACGTATACACTGTATATACAGTGTAGTTATAGATATACTAGTGTATATGCCTGTCATTAAAACTGCATGCGCTTTTTATTCCCTCCTCTTATTTCTCTTTTTTTTTTATTCCCTCCCTATCTCTTTCTTTACTTATATATCCCTTCCATGTTTTGATTGTTAAGACAAGTAGCCAAATAACACATTTTGGAACACGTGTATGTATGTATGTATATACAGAACTGAGAGGGCACCAGGCTGAATAGCCAGGCAGTGGAGGGGAGCAGAGGTATATGGAATAAAAGCAATACGTGGAAATCACTTATCCCTAGTGAAATGATGGGTACACTCTGATACATTGCAAGCTTTTTTCCTTCTGTGCCAGTTTGTCTTTGTGTGCACTATATAATCTGTTGGTGCCCTTTAAATAAATAGCAATCCACAATAAACCAGGTTACTAGTATTCAGTGTGAGGTTAGGCTCAGTATTACCGGTATTTTAGAATAACGGACTGAAGTTATGATTTCCACTATAGTTATTAACAAGTCTTAAATGATCTACAAAATGTAAGATACAGACACCAAGATTTCATAATGAGGCATGTAAAGTGAAAATTTTAACATTTTTAAGTGACTTTTTCTAGGATGTTGTGCAATGTTCATTCACAAACAGATTTACTGAAACTAAGCTTTTGTACATTCACAGCTACAGTCAGTCATTCCAGAATCCTACGTAGATGAATCTGGCTCTGAAACGCCCGGAAGGTATTTCCGATATTCAAACGCTAAAAGGGAATGTATGACATCCAACTTTTCATTACAATTTTTAATAAAAATAAAAATTGCACAAAATAACACATAAGGGTTTGAACTCCAATATACCCACAAGTTCAATAAAATCTTTGCAGGGGAAACTTGGCCATTATTGGCCCAGTGAGCCCCACAGATTGTCTTGTTATTTAACATAATAACTATATCACTTAATATAAGAAATATATTTGGATATTGCTGATGTCTCAAATGTAAATCTTTTTGTTGAATTGTAACCATGTCAAGTTAATTTAAACCTGATTTTAATATATTGATAGATCACTATTCATAATAATGCTTGTGTTGTTATTACACTGAAAAAATGCTGTGATCATTTTTAATGTTTTCTAGCACTGACAGCGTTCACTTAGACTCGGGAAATGGCCATACAGGGACAGCAGGTACAGATGTTAAGGTAATCCATATATCTAGAATTGTTTTATATGCAACACAATAATAATAACTTCAACACAAAAAATTAAATTATAGGCTTTGAATGATAATTGCGGATGGATTTCCAGCTCTGTCCCAGCTGACCCAGCAATCTTATCAGCTATACAATTGTATATTATATAGTTGGTATTAGATTCTCCTAATAATTTTGATATTGCTTAAAAGCTTTATATACAATTTTTTAGGCAAATTCAAATAGAAATACAACAGTGTTTTGATTCTTACTGTTTTTTTCCACAGGTCTCCTTTGGTTCCAGTACAAGTGGAATTCCCTCTACCCCCGAGATGCCAGAAGAGTATGGTTATGTTTTTTAATAGTTAATTTACGCTACTTTTAGATAAATATTAGGATGGAAGGGGCTATATAGCTTTGTGACTTTAAGATTCAACGATAATTGTCCTACAGCTATGTAAATGAAAGAGTAAAAGGATCAGACGTGCCCTTTTATCTGGGATCCATTCCTTGTCTTTCACTTTTCACAAAAAAACAAAAGGAAATGCGCTCGCTTTTTCAGTGGCATCTGGATTGAATGTTTAGGTGCCCTGTCATGGCATAATTACTGTTGCCTGCTAAACAAGAAGGCCTTAGCAGTTCTCAAGTGTGGTTTTAGTAGAACATACTAGATGACACAGAAAGTTAGAGACATTTAATTTAATTAACATACCCGCCAGCTTCCAAGGGTAGGTTACCCAAAGCTTTCCTTCCGGGTGAGTGGTTTCAACTAGCGGGCGGCCAAAACACAGCTCCCCTTCCCAGATCAGGAAAATAATGACCTGGAGACTCCAGGTCAAACAAGGGTATGTCAAACAACCTAAAACTGACCAACACTGCTGTTTTATTAACAACAAATATTTTAAATGGGACACAATTAAAAATGTTGTTAACAGTCCTTAGGTTTTTATGTGAATGCTGAAGTATTTGTTTCCTGATTAACACTTTACTGATGCTAAAAAAAAATAGGTAGTGAAGTATACATGCTAGACAAATTTTGATGTCTAGCTTGTGCGTAGACAACCTCTGCTGCTGCTCACCTCTTCCGCCGAGGCTTCTATGGGTGCTCTCTTATAGAAGCCCCGGCAGAAGTGATAAAATAGAAACTACCTATGATAATAATAATCAAGGACCATGGCCACAGAATAGAGCATGTTAGGATGTATTTATTTCCATTTACATTCAAAGCAGGTTACAATGGGTTTAAAGGGGCCAATCTTAAGCCCTCAAATCAAGGATATGGCAGATCAGTTGTAGGTTTAAAATAAATTTTTTAAAAAAAGATTCCTAATGTTGTTGTCTAACTTTACTTGGGATTTAGGGATTGAAATTTTGGAGCATGGTGGATTTTTTACAGGGACATTTATAGAAGATACTTTATGTACCATAGGGCTTCACTGGTTCCCTGGTTAGTGCAAAATTGGAAAGAGCCAAACTGGGTTTTTTTGCCTTCTTTTGGATCAACAGCAACAAATTAACAGATATAGGAAAGGCTGAACTTGATGGACGCATGTCTTTTTTTCAGCCTATATAACGATGTAACTATGTAACTAAAGCCAGTGGTTCCCTACATGATACCATGTAAGCAAGTCTGGTGAAAAGACACATCTAATCACCCTAGAATGGAGCAATCCAAAACAAGTAACTCCATTGTTAACAGGCAGCTACAGGGACAAAAGGTGCAAAATTACCAGTGCTCAACACCAAACCTAGTTACAGAACTATATTTTCATCAAAGCACATTATCACAACCTCTGAGTTATGACATTCATCCATTTATTTGGTTTGGTATTGAGTAGATATTTTTTTTCTCCTTTTTTAGAAAATAATTCGGTCAACGCTCCTTTGTACCATGGAGGAATATAGTCAATTTTCCATCTGCTTAAAAGCAGCAGGCAGTGTAGTGTATTCACTAAAACATCACAGGGGAGATGGACATTTAAACTCTGTTCTTAATGTTCATTATGAAGGGATAATTTTGTTTCACTTCTCTTGGCAGAATTGGTGAGCTCTCCCTATATAATGCATTGTTGATATAGGAAGATTGTTGAAAGCCAATTGACATTATGCGTTAATTAGAAGCATTACCCGGTCTTCATAATGGCTAGTGAAATATATGATTTAACACCTACAAATTCCCAGTTCAGTGAATGTACCACAACATTTTCTTAATGACAACAATTTTCTTACAGCTGTTCTAATGAAGTATCCATTTGTTTCCTTAGCCCACTTAAAGGCTTTGACAACATAACGAATCTTGATAAAGGTGGATTTGGAAATGTTTTTAAAGCAAGAAAAATATTGGACAAAAAGTTTTATGCTGTGAAAAGAGTAGCATTAAAAAAAGAGTAAGTATTAATGTCTTCCCAAAAATGTATTCATGTGTTCGAGGCCGTTCTTCTCTTCGTAGACTAGTTTATTATTAAATCAAATCGTAATCCTTGTTTGCTGGTTCTTGTTTGGCCAAGTGTGGTAGAGCTTTGTCACTGGTGTAATTGCTCCTTGAAAGTTTTTGTTATCTGTGTTTATAAGTATTAAATTGACAATGAGCTGTGCCATTGTTTTACATATACATCACAACACCAACTAAAGGTTAAAGAGAGTGAGGGATAACTGCTCCTCCTCAATTTAAACCTTCAACATACAATTATCCATCTCTTTAAAGTCATTTTGATCATTACAACAATTGACAGAGCATTTAACATCACATTCCTACAAAGCACTGTAACGGGAACCAGGGGGTCTAATAGGACACCCTTACAAGATGGGTAGCCACTCCAGTTCTCAGAGTATAGGTGCTCCTCCAGGGGGAAAAATATCTCCCAAAGAACTGTACCACCAGTCATGAGACGAGATACCAGTTAGGATGCAAGAGAACACACTTTCTCGGGACTGGGCAGGGGAGGGGAAATTGACAAACATAATAACCAGGAAAGAATGACCATAATTAACACATAACACAATAGCAAGGCGTTCTAAATACAGCATCAGCAACATACTAATCTCATCACACATACAACAATGGCAGAGGAGAAGGGATTATGGAAGTAAATCTTAATACACTTTGAAATGGAAAAAAAGAGGGTCAGTGCAAGTCAGTGTATAATTGCAGTCCCAATAATTTGAATATACCAGTGCATTGTGATCAGTCCAGGAAGGTGGTAGAGGCCACGTAAGGAAAGCACTTAGGGAGTCTAGTCCAAGGATTGATCATAGCAACCCTGACATTTTGAATCTTTGGGATATAGTAGGCTTGTAGCTTTATAAAACTGATACCTCTGGGCTGGATTTCAAATTATTCACACTAGGGTCTCACTTTTAGGAGCATGTAACCAAATAAATACCGTATTTGCTCGATTATAAGACGACCCCGATTATAAGACGACCCCCCAAAATCAAAATATTAATTTAGGAAAAAAACAAAAAGCCTGAATATAAGACGACCCTATAGGAAAAAAGTTTTACCAGTAAATATTAATTCATGTAAATTATTTTTTCATGTTTAATAAAAGCTATGATTGAGAAAAATATATTTTTTAAATTTCCTTTTATTTGCCAACCTGCCCCCCCCAGTTATGCCACTCTGCCCCCAGAAATGCTTTATACCCCCCTATTTGCCACTCTGCCCCATGATATGCCTTATACCCCTATATGCCACTCTGGCATATAGGGGGTTAAAAGGCATATCATGGGGCTGAGTGGCATATAGGGGGTTAAAATGCATTTCTGGAGGTATATAGGCATATCATGGGGCTGAGTGGCATATAGGGGGTTAAAATGCATTTCTGGAGGTCCAGAAATGCATTTTAACCCCCTATATGCCACTCAGCCCCATGATATGCCTTTTAACCCAGCATGTACTGGCTGCCTTGGCTTGATAGGAGTGTGATTGCTGTTAGCAGTTTGATATATATATATCAAACTGCTAACAGCAATCACACTCCTATCAAGCCAAGGCAGCCAGTACATGCTGGAACCTGGGGATGATAGTAGTGGGATTACAGCCTCCCTATGCCATGCTACAACCCCCACCCCCCTTACACATCCATGCTATCACACACAAACACATTTAAATACTCATTCATTCCATTAATCACACATACTTCACACATTAAACACACATTAATCACACATACTTACCCAAAAACCCTCCCCCACCCCCTTACCTGAACTGCAGATCTCTCACTCGAAGACTTCTGCAGGGGACCGGCTGTAGAGCAACTTCTCTGGCCCCGCCCACAGAGGAGGGAGGGGGAGATAGAGCTCTGTGAGGACGCTGCAAGCTTCCTGTCCTCCTGCTTCTAACAGAAGAGACGCTGCTCGCGACCGGTAAGCAGCATGGCCCCAGCAGACATTTTTTGGGGGGTCTGAGAAGACGACCCCGATTATAAGACGAGGGGTATTTTTCAGAGCATTTGCTCTGGAAAAAACCTCGTCTTATAATCGAGCAAATACGGTATTTGTAAATATTGATTCTGCTTTTGTCATGCCGCAATATCTTAAACGTATATTTGTTCTTAGAAGCAGCTGTGATTTAAATCTGGGCCAGCACAACCAAAACTTCATTGGAATCTCAATGGTCTGGCAGGAGTGTTCCTTTTTTAGTTAATTGACTTGATAATGGAACAGTTGGTTCCAGGCATACATGGGGAACTTGCCTAAGTGGAGTGTGGGTAGGACTAGACATGCATTGGACACAGCTACATGTACATGAGGCAGGGCTAGCCTAAGACTGTCTTAAATTGTCTGGAAATAGGATGGAAAGTGAGCACAGTCGGTGACAGATCCTGACCTCGGCTGGTCAGAAGCATCCCCCCTTGCTACAGAAACGGTTGGGCGATCAACCCCCTAAGTGTCGTGCTGCACATTGGGTTGGATCTTTGAGATAACACTCCTTTTAATGTATTCAGATTGGATTTACCAGTGGTAATACACTGGCTGCCGGTTACTTGAGAGGAGATGGAACATTTTGGAAGACAATGAAATAAAGCTCAATGATGATGTTTATAGTACCAGGAAAGTGTTTAATTTTAATCTCCAAAGTAATTTAAAACTCACATTATAAAATGTATAAATGGTTAAGATTATGTCTTTTGATTTGTTTTCATTTAGAGCAACACTTTTGGAGGTCCAAGCTTTGGCAAACATGGATCATCCAAATATAGTTCGATATTACAATTCCTGGACAGCCAATGACTTCTCTTCAGGGTTCTGCTCTACCAGTAGTAGTAGCAGGTAAAGCACTATTCAATGTTTTTTTTATCATTTGGCATCTTAGAGGATTAATAACATTACTAGAAAAAACAGAAGTGTGGGTTTTCAATATCAACTGTTCAGTGACTAACATTTCATAATTCACGATTTAATAGCATTCACATGTGCTGATATGATCAAAATTCTAGGGGGACATCTGATAAGCTTCTTGATAGATTAGTGGACTGATTTTGAGGAACACCGGTCTGCAGTAGCATGTTCTTTGTTTTTTAGCCAGTGCCTACATCATCCCAACCTGCTGCTATGTGCAGTCCTTGGAGCATGGAAATGTGTTGCTAATGACCTGTACTATCTTAGCCCTTAACCAGAAGGGGACACAGAATTTAGGAGTTTGCTTTATTAAAAGACAAGAAATGGCATGTTCAAAGAGCTAATATAAAACAGCTTAATATTTAATGACGGGCAGGAAAAGTTTAGGAGTCATTGCTATCTGCTATAGGGGTTTCCTTGGACCTGCCATTGCTCCAGGAAGGGGGGGGGGACTAAATTGGTACAGTTGGTCCGTATTTCCTTTTTCATAAAACAAAATATTTTTATTTACAGTTAACTTTTAACAACATTTCCTC
The DNA here is from genome assembly GCF_027358695.1 of Spea bombifrons. NCBI lineage: Eukaryota > Metazoa > Chordata > Amphibia > Anura > Pelobatidae > Spea > Spea bombifrons. Next base: position 28,138,330 of record NC_071089.1, on the reverse strand, counting down.
ACTTGTTTATTTTTAGTGAAACTGAAACTAGTACTGGAAATACTATCAAAATGTCCCTTTTTATACAAATGGAATTATGTGAAGATGGTAATTTGAAGGAATGGATTGAAAGGATGCAAACAGTTGATAAGAACAAAAGTCTTGATGTATTTCAGCAGATTGTGGAAGGAGTTATATATATTCATTCCAACAACTTTATTCACAGAGACCTAAAAGTGGGTAACTTTTTAAAAAAATGTGTCACTACAGCTTATTTTGTAACAAAATTCATATTTAAGTGCGTTTTTACATTTTTCTTTAAAAAAAAAAATAATAATCTTGGGTTTGCTAGAACCTTGTGCTTTCTCCAAAATGTAACAAATACAAGCGTAGGTGGTAATATTAAAAGCTACAATTTTATGACAAGGGTTAGTGCCACCATCCTTTTATCAAAATAATAGTTTGCATGGAAAATATGATGGTGTTATATTAATGGTCACAAATATTTTGTTTCAGGGCAAGTACTACTTTATTTTAAAAATACATGGTATTTATATGGATAAAAAGGGGGGGGGTTTAAAAGTTTATATATATATATTAGGGCTGAAACAACTAATCGATAAAATCGATAATAATCGATAATGAAAATCGTTGTCAACTATTTTCATTATCGATTAATCGGATCGATTTTTATCGATTATAAAAAGAGGTTTTTTTCAGAGCAAATGCAATGAAAAACTCCTCTCCTTATATAATCCGACCTCAAACAGAGATCGGATTATAACACCGGAATCCAGATTCCCCGCTACGCTGCAGGGGACCTGGATTCCCCTCACTGTCGGCCGGTCTCTCACTTCCGTCTCTCTCCCCCTCCCATCTGCCTCCTCCCCCCTCCCATTCACCGCTCTGCCTCTCTACCCGGCACCGTTACTGACAGGCACTTTCCCTGCAGCTTCATAGAAGCCTCAGTGTAAGTGAAGGTGAGTAGCGGAGTCTGTCTGTGCGATGCAGACCCCCACCGGCTGACAGAGAATCATCCTCTCTGACAGCCGGTGAGGGTCTGCATCGCACAGACAGACTCCGTTACTGCCCTTCACTTACACTGTGGCTTCTATGAAGCTGCAGTGTAAGTGCCTTCAGTAACGGAGCCGGGTAGAGAGGCAGAGCGGTGTATGGGAGGGGGGAGGAGTCAGAGGGGTGCATGGGAGCCACCCTCCAATACACCACTCTGGCTCCTCCCCCTCTCATACGCCACTCTGCCTCTCTACCCGGCTCCCTGGTGTCTTGTCAGAAACGGAGGTTCACAGGAGGCAGAGTGGAATATGGGAGGGGGGAGGAGGCAGAGTGGAATATGGGAGGGGGGAGGAGGCAGCGTGGAGTATGGGAAGGGGGAGGAGGCAAAGTAGCATATGGGAGGGGGAGGAGCCAAAGTGATGTATGGGAGGGGAGGAGGCAGAGTGGAGTATGGGAGGGGGAGGAGCCAGAGCGGAGTATGGGGGGGAGGAGCCAGAGTGGTGTATGGGAGGAGGCAGAGTGGAGTATGGGAGGGGGAGGAGCCAAAGTGATGTATGGGAGGGGAGGAGGCAGAGTGGTATATGGGAGGGGGAGGAGCCAAAGTGATGTATGGGCGGGGGAGGAGGCAGAGTGGTGTATGGGAGGGGGGAGGAGGCAGAGTGGAGTATTAGAGGGGGGAGGAGCCAGAGTGGTGTATGGGAGGGGGAGGAGCCAGAGTGGTGTATGGGAGGGGGAGGAGCCAGAGTGGTGTATGGGTGAGTTATAGTGGTGTATGGGGGGTATTATGAATTTTTAGGGCATATAGGGGGTATAAGGCATATGGATATTAGGCATATCAGGGGGGCATAAACATATCTGGGGGTAAAAGGTATATCAGGGGGCTCAGTGGCATATAGGGGTATAAGACATATCGATATTAGGCATATCAGGGGGGCATAAAACAAATCTGGGGGTAAAAGGTATATCAGGGGGCTCAGTTGCATATCACTGGCATATAAGGAGTATAAGGCATATCAGGGGGCACAGTGGCATATCAGGGGGCACAGTGGAATCTGGCATATAAGAGGTATAAGGCATATATGGGGGCAGAGTGGCAAGCTGGGGGTCAGATGTGCATAACTGGGGGCAGTTTGGTAAATAAAAAAATTTAAACAAGGCTTTTTTCTCAGTTTTTATTAAATATGAAAAATAGTTAACATATGAATTAATATTTACTAATAACTTTGTATTAAAACCTAGTTTGAGAAACACTGTGTTTGGGTTCTTGTAGCTTTTATTATTATGTCAGTAAAATAAGAAGGTGAATAGAGAGAGGCCATTGCAATAAAGAGATGAAAGTGTAAATTGTACGTTTTTTATTGCAATTTTTCTTCAATTTAAAATAATGTATTTTTTTATCCGATTAATCGATTAATCGACAAAATAATCGGCCAACTAATCGATTATTAAAATAATCGTTAGTTGCAGCCCTAATATATATATATATATACCGTATTGGCTCGGATATAGGCCGCCCCCGTATATAGGCCGCACCCTAAAAGTTTGGTGTTTTTTTAAAGAAAAAGTTTTTTTTCTTTAAAAAAGCACCAAAAAAAACATGCTGCCACTCTGTCCCCCCCCGAGATATGCTGCTACTGTCCTCCATCCCCGAGATACGCTACCACTGTCCTCCCTCCCCGAGATACGCTGCCGCTGTCCTCCCTCCCCGCGATACGCTGCCGCTGTCCTCCCTCCCCGCGATACGCTGCCGCTGTCCTCCCTCCCCGCGATACGCTGCCGCTGTCCTCCCTCCCCGCGATACGCTGCCGCTGTCCTCCTCGACTTACCGGAGCAGACTCCCGGGTGTCTTGCGGGCCCGGCGAGGGACATCTACGCAATACGCGTATGCAACTTCCGGTACCGGTACCGGAAGTTGCATGCGCGTATTGCGTAGATGTCTCCCGCCGGCCCCGCAAGACACCCGGGAGTCTGCTCCGGTAAGTCGGGGGTGGGCAGAGGTAAAACGCTTAGATAACCTCTCGTGCCGGCACCCCCCCCCCGTGGGAAGTGCTGGCAGGGGAGGCTGTCTGAGCGTATCGGGGAGAAGGATGCAGGTCCCCTGCACCGCTGCGGGGGATCTGTATCTTAACCCCGCTGCCTGCCCGGCGCCCGGGACTGCATGTCCCGGGCGTCAGGCTCTAGACCCCGAATATAGGCCGCACCCCCACTTTAAAAACTTAAAGTGGGGGAAAAAAGTGCGGCCTATATTCGAGCCAATACGGTATATATATAATGTCTACAAACAAAAAACTAAAAATAAATGTGCGCTTTATGTCACAAAGTGTATTATAACCGAAAAGGTTGTCACTTCAATTTGTTAAAAAATATTATAACCTGAAAGGTTTGTTGCTGCTGTTGAGTTTCTCAATTGTTTGAGATATATATGTCTGTTGCTACCAGCGGCATATTCTGGCCTAGGCTAGGTGTTCCAGAGTCGTGACAGGCCCTTTGCTACAAAACTGGGGGTAGGCCACCCTATCAGGTGTTCCACTGCTGCTTGGGCTGGTTTGCAAAAATCTCTATCTATAATTTATATAGTGTTTCTGTTACACAAAAAAGCTAAATTGGAATTTAGCTAATATTTTGTTTCAACCCTGTATGTTACAGCCAGCAAATATATTATTTTCTAAGAAGAAGGTTAAAATAGGTGACTTTGGATTGGTGGCTCAGATCAAAGTTGAACAGGAGATTCAGGCACTGCAGCGTACGCAGGGCGCTGGAACACCAATGTATATGGCCCCAGAGCAGGTGAGTATGTGTTATATTTACATGAGGGAAGCAGGCCCTAAGGGGGAAATTAAATATGGTGATAAAATAAGGCAGCCTTAAAATAAAACAAATGTAGCTGACCGTAGATAACAGAATTCTGTTAACCTTTTTTTCCAGTCAGGAAGCTTTTATGAAAATGAAGTTGATATCTTTCCATTAGGACTAATACTGTTTCAACTATTGTGGATATTTAAAACTTTCCATGAGGTAAGTTTTATTGTTCAGGTAATTGGACCTCTTTATGAGTTTCTTTGTTCAAGTTTGAATTTGTCACCCTATGTACTGTATAAAGTAAGCATTAGATTCCCTGGTTACTGGTAAGAAATGGCAGGAATCAGAGTGACAGACCTTGCTTCTTGTTGGTTCATTCTTACTTTAACTAGTGTATGTACCCATCATTGCTTTTCTCTCTCAATTCCTCCTTGTTACATCTCTCCCTTCCTCTCCATTTGTTTCATTATCTCTGTCTTTCTTGTTCTGTCTTCTTTTCCTTTTCTCACTCCTCTGCTTTCTTTTTCCATTTTTTTTTCATTCTTTCTTCCTAGTTTTCTCTCTTTACCTTTCTTTTATCTGGGTAAAATGGTAACACTGTATAAACTGGTGATCATACATGCATAGGCATTTGGCACCCTAGTTACTGGTAACAAATGGCAGGGATCAGAGTGACCAATCTTGCTTCTTGTTAGTCCATTGTTACTTTACTGTACCCATCATTACTTCTTTCTCTCAATTCCTCTTTCTACCTATCTTGCTCTCTCTCCCTCTTTCTTTTGTCTCTCCCTATCTTTTGTTCTATCCCTTCCTCTCCCCTCGTTTCCTTCTCATTCCCTCTTTTTTTCTCTCATTCCCCCACTTTCTCTTTTCCTTCCACTTTCTCTTTTCCTTCCACTTTCTCTTTTCCTTCCACTTTCTTTCTTCTCTCTATTTCTCCTTTTTCCTTCTCACGCCTCTGTTTTTGTTTTGTTTTTCACTCATTTATATCACCTGGCACACAAGCACACTTAAAACCTTAAATACACATATACACTTCCCCAACACCTATATGGGTATCTGGCAACTCCAGCTGTGCTATGCTACCCGTACTGTGCATTTTTATATCTGCCTATACCTGAGCCTTCTCTCTGTTGGGATCATCAAACTCCCAGTTTGCCAAGTTGCTAGGTGCTTCAGGGTGAAGAACTCCAGCGGTGAGTGCTCCTGGGTCACAGCAGTTTCTATTTAAACACTGTTCAGCCACTGCTTTTTTATTCTCTATGCCTATGCTGTTATCTGGCATTTCTGATTATTCTGTTCGATGTCAGCTTGTCCTACTGAACTCTCCCCATGTAGTCTGTGGCCCTGATATTCATATTTAAAGCATTTTAGCATAGTTTAATCCCTTCACGACAATTGACGGTGCGGGCACGTCACGCAAAAACATTCAGTTAACGAGAATTGACATGCCAAGGTCGTCATGACTTAAAATGGTTTGCCACTCGCAAGATGGCAGTCCTTTGGAAAAACGTAAATTCATACCTGAAGTAAAATGTGTGTGGGAGAAAACGCAAAGACTACCACAAAGTTTGACAAAGACTGGTGGTAGAAATAGTGCATGGAAAGAGTTAAAATACTAGCATTTGAAATACCCTGGGATGTCTAGTCTTCAAAAATATATGGTTTGTTTGGGTAAATTACATTGGCCGGCCTCAAAGATAACCAAAATAGTACATGGAGGCAGAATTACCAGATTCAGAAACAATTGTTTTAAAATATCAAAACGCTACTTGTACTTATTGCCTCATAACGTGCAGAAAAAAAGCAAAAAAAACATTGGGTATTTCTAAACTCAGGACAAATAGTAGAATCTATTTAGCAGGTTTTTTCATTCGTTTGTATAGACGAGTAAAAGATTTTTCAAGTAAAACTCAGTCCTTTTTTCTCAATTTTTGTTACCAAGTCCAAAAAAGTCCAATTTTTGTTACCAAAAAAGTGTATTTTCTGAAAAATACTGTAGCATTTCAGTGACTCCTTGGAATATTATTTTGTTGACTTGTATTATGTTTCTTTTTCACTTTGGATATTCCTATCTACCTCTCTAGGTGTGGCCAAATCTACGGAAAGGCCAGTTGCCAGAAAAGTTTGAAAAGCAGTACCCCTTTGAGGTAATTTTTTGTTTATATATTTATTTTTCTGTTCTTTTGCTTTTCATATTTTATTAATAAACTTTCTCCCATCCAGGAAGCCATAATCAGAAAGATGCTATCAAATGATCCTAAAAAGAGACCCACAGCTATTAAGTTAAAGGAACTGCTTGACATAAAGCATCATTTTGATAACAAAACTTGCTAACCAAGACAAATCCTATGTGTCAGATATTGATTGCACGTAGCATTTTTACTGTTGGGACCTTGTTTTTATATATACTGATCTCTGCAGATACAACAGTTTCTGGCTCCTAAAACAATCATCATTAACAAATAGAACATTGAGAGCAACTGCTCCCATTCATTATGTCATCTATTATGACAAGACCCACACAAATAAGAAAGCTGGTCTCTTCCAGCCTCCAATCCTCTAAGCCCAGGGATCACATAATGGGACACACTCCATCATTATATATCTACAAGTCACCTTGGGTCTCCAACTACAGTGAAATGCAAAGGACAAATCAGAAACTCAAGACCACTATCTCTACATCTGACTGAATATGAATACGAAACTGCTTCCTCTTCTAAACCATTGATGATGAAGAAATTTTGAATTTTATATGGTCACCTCCGGATCAATGCTTGTTGGAACTCAAATGCATTTTTACAAATTCACAGTATAAGCCACCTGCAAGTTATCATAAAGTTTATCATAAACATTTCATGGACACAATAAAAATCCTAAGAATTTACTGCAAACACCCAACTGTAAATTATAATTTTAACAAAATATTAATCTCCCTGGTCTATTTTGCTCTGGTTGCTGCAGATAACATCCCCATCTAGGGGTGGGGTTTCAGTTTGCTGTGATATATTCAGCTTGGCTACACCTCACAGTCAATGATATGTCCCCTTCAGCATACCAAGTAGACTTGGGCACCAGGCAAAAAAAAAAAATCTTCGTATGCCGCGAATATTCGCCTGTTCCTGTCTTCTCCTCGGGCGAATATTCGTGGACATTCTTCGTGTTCGTTTTTTCTTCATTTTTTTCCGGTTAAGGGGTTAATACGGGGTTAACGCGTACTGCAGCAGCTCTGGCGCCAGGAGTTTAAATGTCCGTATGAGCAACTCTATTGGTCATCAGCAGGGGGCTCGACCATTGGCAGACGAGCCCCGTGCTGGCGACCAATAGGGTCGCTCGTACAGACTTTTAAACTGGTGCCGTAACTTGTCCGGCAGATACCATTGGCCTCCCTGTTCTATCAGTTAAATGTCCGTACAAGCGACCAATAAAGTCGCTTGTATGGACATTTAACTGATAGAACAGGGAGACCAGTGGGATCTGCTGGGCAAGTTGCTGCATTAGGATTTTAAAAGTCTGTACGAGCGACTCTGTTGGTCGCTTGTACAGACTTTTAGGCTCCTGGTGCCGTAACTTGTTGCACCTTAAGGGGTTAAGGGGTGCGTTAGATAACGGGAGCGGAAATCCGTAGGTTAAAGGGCCGTGCAAGCGACCAATCCCGCTCTAACGCAGCATCGAAGGGGTTAACGGGAGCGTAAATCCATAGGGTCGCTGTCAGGGATTACAAAGACCGTGCGAGTGAGCCTATTGGTCACTTGCAGGGTCTTCCTATGGCATCAACCAATTGGTTGATTCATTCGCACTGCCCTGTAACCCGTAACGGCGAACCTACGGATTTCCACTTCCGTCAATCCCGTGATGCCGCGAAGACAAGGTAAGCTAGATGGGGAGGGGACCGGGGAGAGTAGTAGACGAAGACGATCATGAAGATCTTCGTGGTGTGTGTCTTCGTCTTCGCCTACGTTTTACCGCTGCCGTCTTCTCTTCGTCGTGTCTTGGGAACGAACACGAAAACGCACTCTTCGTGTTCGTTTTCATGTTTGCCCGAAGACGAATGCACAAGTCTAATACCAAGACGTTTTGGACAATGCTATACTTCCAACTTTATGGGAACAGTTTGGGCAAGGCCCTTTACTGTTCCAGTCCCAGTACACAAAGCAAGGTCCATAAAAACATGGTTGGATGTGGAAAAACTTGACTGACCCACACAGAGCCCTGACCTTAACCTCATCGAACACTTTTGGGGTGAACTGGAAGGGAGATTGCGAGCCAGACCTTCTCGCCCAACATCAGTGCCTGACCTCACAAATGCTCTACTGGATGAATAGGCAAAAATCCCCACATAAACACTTCAAAATCTTGTGGAAAGCCTTCCCAGAAGAGTGGAAACTGGTATAACTTATTAATATCTATGTATTTAGAATGCGATGTCAAGTTCCTGTTAGTGTAATGTTCAGGAGTCCCAATAATTTTGTCGATATAATGTATGGTTGAGTTTACTAATTTAGATAAGTAGATTAACTGTGGCTAATATTACAGTCTTGTATGTTTCTCATATGTATTTCACCAATGGTTTGTATTTTGTTTCCTCTTATACCAAATAATGACATGTTGGGCTTCATTCAATCAACATTAATTAAATGTAATAGTGTAATAATCTGCTCACAAAGACACATAGAGAGGTTATCCTACCATTACTCTTGTTCCTACTTCAATGTTTTATACTTGAAAAGTATATTTTAAATTACCGTATTTGCTCGATTATAAGACGAGGTTTTTTCCAGAGCAAGTGCTCTGAAAAATACCCCTCGTCTTATAATCGGGGTCATCTTATAATCAGACCTCAAATAGGTCTGACTATGAGACTAAGATCCAGATCCCCTGCAACGATGCAGGGGACCTGGATCCTCTTGTGTATGCCCCCCCCACTTACCGGTGCTTCTGAGTCCCCGGTACTTAGTCCGGGCAGCGTGTAGAGACTCAGATGCAGGGGACCTGGATCCTCCTGTGTTATGCCCCCCCCCCAACTTACCGGTGCTTCTGAGTCCCCGGTGCTTAGTCCGGGCGGCGTGAAGAGCTCTACGCGATTCGCGTAGAGCGGAAGTTGTCTACGCAAATACACGCTGCCTGGACTAAGCACCGGGGGACTCAGAAGCACCGTTAAGTTTGGAGGAGGGAGTGTTAAATGGGGGGCATAAGGCATTTCTGGAGGCATAGTGCTCTGTGAAATGCCTTTTAACCCCCTTAATGCCACTCTGCCTCCTGAAATGCCCTATACCTCCCTATATGCCACTCTGCCCCATAATATGCCTTTTAACCCCCTAAATGCCAGAGTGGCATATAGGGGTATAAGGCATTTCTGGAGGCAGAGTGGCACATAAGGGGTCAAAAGGCATATCATGGGGCACAGTGGCATATAGAGGGTTAAAAGGCATATCATGGGGCACAGTGGCATATATGGGGTTAAAAGGCATATCATGGGGCACAGTGGCATATAGAGGGTTAAAAGGCATATCATGGGGCACAGTGGCATATATGGGGTTAAAAGGCATATCATGGGGCACAGTGGCATATATGGGGTATAAGGCATTTCTGGGGCAGAGTGGCAAGCCTGGGGGCAGATGTGCATAACTGGGGGGGGGCAGGTTGAAAAAAAGAAAAGAAAATAAAAGCAAAATATTTTTCTCAATCGTAGCTTTTATTAACAAACAATAGTTCACATAGTTTACATGAATTAACATTTACTGGTAAAACTTTTTTCCTATAGGGTCGTCTTATATTCAGACCTTTTCTTTTTTTCATAAATTAATATTCAGATTTTGGGGGGTTGTCTTATAATCAGGGTCATCTTATAATCGAGCAAATACGGTACTTGTATTCAGGCATCTGGCACTATGCCAGGAAAGTATCCCCCAATAACTGAGATTTCATGTAGAGACTTCTGCAAAGATACTTAACATTGCATTTGTTGCAAGCTGTTCCATTGAAACCATTGACTGATGCTAAGGTGCTTAAAGTCAAGGGGCTATAAAAATCAAGGAAGGCAGGGCATGTTCTGGTTTGTGACAGCTTATCCCTATACTATATATATATATATATATATACTTCTTATTTTATATTGTCACAGCCAGGGAAGAAGCTTGCCAGTTATCTGGGTAGTTAATACGGTAGTCTGGTCAATGGTGTTAAGGATTGGTGGAAGATTCCTGGCTGGGCGTGATGCTAGGAGCATCTCAGTATGCCCTCCCATAGGTAGGAATGCCTTGGCAAGCTTGGAGGGTTTGGATTTGTTATGATGTATGTTTTTCCATGACAATGACTTTAAAAATAAATTGGCCATGGCCTTTTCAGCCCATTAAGCGTTTTGAGTCTTTATTTGGTCGTTTAGCAAGGCACAGCCTGGGAGTCCAGGCTACACCTGACATCTCTTTCTAAACTTCAATACCTAAACATCACCATTATTTATTATTTTGCGCAAGTGTATTATACAGTCTCTTTCCCATACAATGCACACTATCTTGGTCCTTCAGTTGAGATATATAATACTAACTATATTGTACTAACTAATCATGATACCTGTAACTCGGCACAAAATGGAGATGTGCTCCTTGACTATTTCTTAGAAGAGAGTTATACCGTATTTGCTCGATTATAAGACGACCCTGATTATAAGACGACCCCCCAAAATCTGAATATTAACTTAGGAAAAAAAGAAAAAGCCTGAATATAAGACGACCCTAAAGGAAAAAAGTTTTACCAGTAAATGTTAATTCATGTAAACTATTTTTTTTAATAAAAGCTATGATTGAGAAAAATATTTTTTTTGTTTTTATTTCCTTGTATTTTCCAACCTGCCCCCAGTTACGCACATCTGCCCCCAGGCTTGCCACACCAATATGGCACTGTGGCCCATGATATGCCTTTTAACCCTCTATATGCCACTGTGCCCCATGGTATGCCTTTTGACCCCCTATGTGCCACTCTGCCTCCAGAAATGCCTTATACCCCTATATCCCATTCTGGCATTTAGGGGGTTAAAATGCATATTATGGGGCAGAGTGGCATATAGGGAGGTATAAGGCATTCCAGGAGGCAGAGTGGCATTAAGGGAGTTAAAAGGCATTATATAGAGCACTCTGCCTCCAGAAATGCCTTATACCCCTATATGCCACTCTGGCATTTAGGGGGTTAAAAGGCATATTATGGGGCAGAGTGGCATATAGGGAGGTATAAGGCATTTCAGGAGGCAGAGTGCTCTATTAAATGCCCCCTTAACGCCACTCTGCCTCCTGAAATGCCTTATACCTCCCTATATGCCACTCTGCCCCATAATATGCCTTTTAACCCCCTAAGTGCCAGAGTGGCATATAGGGGTGTAAGGCATTCCAGAAATGCCCTACACACACACACACACACACACACACTTACTTACCGGTGCTTCCAATTTCCTGCTGTATTGCCGGGGCAGCGGGTTGACGTCTCATTCCGCGGCAGCCGGAAGGAGGTGGAGTTGGCAGCGGGGGTTTGTATGCGTCCGTCGCAAATACCTTCCCCGGCTGTCAGCGATCAGGAACTCTGGAACTCTGATCTCTGACAGTCGGGGAAGGTATTTGCGACGGACGCATACAAACCCCCGCTGCCAACTTCACCTCCGGAAGCACCGGTAAGTGCGTGCGTGCGTGCAGGGGGGGCGACGATAGGAGGATCCAGGTCCCCTGCAGCGGTGCGGGGGATCTGGATCTTAGTCTCCTAATCAGACCTCTATTTGAGGTCTGATTAGAAGACGACCCCGATTATAAGACGAGGGGTATTTTTCAGAGCATTTGCTCTGAAAAAAAACCTCGTCTTATAATCGAGCAAATACGGTAGTTCCCCTAGTTTCCACTACTAAAATTGAAAACATTGTCTCATATTCCAGCTCCCTATTTTGTACACACAGATGCTTTCCGACTTATCACGAGGATTTTATGAGACATTTAGATCACTCTTGGGGAAATTATACTAAGGATAACTTAGAATGTATAGATAATACACTGATAGTTTTGGACTTGTTATAAAGACGTGTTGAGTGCACATTATCATGTAAGTACAGTGAAGGAAAAAATTTGATCCCCTGCTGATTTTGTGTGTTTGCCCACTGACAGACATGATCGGTCTATAATGTTAATGGTAGGTTTATTTGAACAGTGAGAGACAGAATAACAATAACAACAAAAACAGAATAATAAGTTGAAAATTGATTTGCATTTTACTCAGTGAAATAAGCATGACTTAGTACTTGGTGGCAAAACCCTTGCTGGCAATGACAGAGGTCAGACGTTTCTTGTTGTTGGCCACCAGGTTTGCACACATCTCAGGAGGGATTTTGTCCCACTCCTCTTTGCAGATCCTCTTCAAGTCATTGAGGTTTCGAGGCTGACGTTTGGCAACTCGAACCTTCAGCTCCCTCCACAGATTTTCTATGGGACTGGCTAGGCCACTCCAGGACCTCAATGTGCTTCTTCTTGAGCCACTTCTTTGTTGCCTTGACCCATTTTCAATACCCTGGCTGAGGGAAGGAGGTTCTCACCCAAGCTTTCACGGTACATGGTCTCATCCATCGTCCCTTTGATGCAGTGAAGTTGTCCTGTCCCCTTAGCAGAAAAACACCCCCAAAGAATTATCTTTCTACCTCCATGTTTGATGGTGTGGATGGTGTTCTTGGGGTCATAGGCAGCATACCTCCTCCTCCAAACACTGCGAGTTGAGTTGATGCCAAATAGCTAGATTTTGGTCTCATCTGACCACAACACTTTCACCCAGTTCTCCCTCTGCATCATTCAGATGTTAATTGGCAAACTTCAGACAGGCCTGTACATGTGCTTTCTTGAGCAGTGAAGGTCTACAATCTTGTCCCTGACATCCTTGGACAGCTCTTTGGTCTTGGCCATGGTGGAGAGTTTGGAATCTGAGTAATTGATTGCTTCGGTGGACAGGTGGTTTTTATACAGGTAACAAACTGAGATTAGGAGCACACCCTTTGAGAGTGCTCCTAATCTCAATTTGTTACCTGTATAAAAGACACCTGGGAGCCAGACATCTTGCTGATTGATGGGCATACCTGGGAACTTCTCGGCTCCGGCTACCCGGCCAGGACTGCACACTGATGTCAGCAGGCAGTCCCACTGGCATCAGCGGGCGTACCTGCTGACATCTGGGGGAACACCCCCATGTAAAGGAAAAAATGGACCCGGAGAAACGGAGGAGCAGAGCTCACCCGGGAATGTTCCCAGGTATGTTGATAGGGGATCAAATACTTATTTCATTGAGTAAAATGCAAATCAATGTCTAACTTCTTTGAAATGTGTTATTCTGGATTTTTTTGTTGTTGTTCTGTCTCTCACTCTCAAATAAACCTACCATTAAAATTATAGACCGATCATGTCTTTGTTAGTGGGCAAACGTACAAAATCAGCAGGGGATCAAATATTTTTTTTCTTTACTGTAGCAACACCAATCATTTTCAGCAATGGAAAACAGCTTGCAATAGATGAGGACATGAGGAAAGTGCAAACCTTTCTGTTCTACCTTCAACATTTTACAGATGCCATCAGTGACGTACCTAGATTATTTCACACCTAGGGCTATTTAACCCTTTCAGTACCCTTAGGACATAATGGTACATTATGAAAACTTGAGCCAAGGAACCTGTTAGGACGTACCAGCACATCTTGACTTTGTTGCAGGGGCAGGGACATCTCTTTAGAGGATGGCCTTTTTTTCCATTCTGTATTGAACTTAGGAGCTCACTTGGGAACCTTTGTGGGATGTGGCCATTAAAAGGGGAAATAGGCAGTCAGTGGACGCGACAGGACCCCACTCCCATGACTCAATTATATAAATTGCAATCAGTCCACCACCGAATCACAAACAAGTTCTGTTGCCACACACATGCTCTCTAATAGAATGGATTGCTTTACTACTAGGGTGTTATAACTGTTATTCCGTGTTTCCCATCCTATTGTAAGCATTGCATATGTGACTTAACTTAAATGCTCCAATGGTAAATGACGGTCATTTAAAAGGTGTTAAGTGGAATCACCACCAAGAAAATGTCGCATGCGTTAGATGTTAGATGCACAGTGAGATCAAAGTGGTTTGGCTTTTGTGTTTAGAACTCCTATAGAAAGGCCCTGAAAACAAGCCTCGGATACCAACGAGACACGTGATCTTCGTTTCGTAGAGCGTTACAAAGCCACCCGTAGGAAGAGCGCTTATTCGGTAAGAGGTAGGCGGAGGATTTGTTTGGGTTTTATCTATTATGCTTGACAGTCAAAAACAGTTAGATTTAAACGTTTCCATTATAGCAAGACGCACGTGGCGCCATCTAATACTGTTCTCTGTTCCCGTGTCCGAAGCCTGGATAGTAGCTTTCAGTCATGCCCTTGACATTTGGGATGAATGAAATTATTATTATTATTATTATTTTTTTAATTTTCAACAGCCCATACTACACGTTATAATGTTTTCATTCATACTTGACACAAACGCCTCAAGTTTTTTTAAATATTTAAATGAAAAAAATGTGAATAACTTTTGCTATAAGCCCAGGGTTCCATATGCAATGTCTGTGTGACCTTGAAGAAGAAAAAAAGTTAATTGTATAAATGGGAACATGTGAATATTGTACAATGTGTGTACCCTGGTGTATTAGAATGGGTGGAATGAGGATTCCCCCCCTCAATTATTAAGATATGGGGTTATTGGATAACCCTTATATAAGTAATTAGTACATTAACGCCTTCTAGTGACAGAGGGATATAATTATCTGCCTGTAGTTTGTAACAGGTACAGATATAGCTGTGATGCAGGAACCAAATTCACTAATTGCTGGTTGGTACAAAGCACCTTCTCTGCGCCTTTTTTGTTACCTCTCACCGCCTTGGCCTATGGCTGGTGAGAGGAGGGAGACATGTTTTTGTAATGCAAACTTTGGTCGCACGTTCACAGGCACATTTATTTGTTGTTTTTGTGCACATTGATTTTTGATGTGGTTTATAATTTTTTTTTGTTTTGCACTAAAAATGCTACAGTGAAGTCAGGCCATGAACACCCCCTCTCCTTGAAGAGTCCTGCTCTTCTTAGGCTTTGGGGACAATTGGGGATTTTGTCTCCACTGTGGCCCTACCACACCTTTTCACCTTATTTACGAGAGGGAAACACAAGGCACCTCACCACTTTTATTTTTTATATCAGGGTATCGTCTCATGTACCTTTTTAATATTTGAATGAAAATAATTCTTGAAAGACTTCAAATATTCATTAGCATACCTGGAGCCCCCTCCCCTTGTGGGATGTGGGTAGGATCTGACATTACTGTTAATGGGGAAGTGGGCGGGGCATGCCAAACGCTGTTCACGTGACCCAGAGTTTCCCATGGAGTGACTCAGGCAAGTGGCGCTTCACCTAGTGTCTGGGCGAAAACCAGAGAGTTCCCAGGTGTTTTTATTAGACACGGACACATATAAATACATCTCTAGATATTCTAAAGCGATGCTCAAGCCATCATATGAACTTTAATAATTATGATAGCTGACTCTTTGCACCCTGTCACTAAGCCAATTTCTTATACAAACACAGGCCTTTTCTAGCATTGTCCTAGCTTTTACAATAACCACTAATTAGCTTACCACCTCCAGATTTCAAAACACCTACATATTCACTCCTAAAGTTTGTGGCATTAATGTACTTAAAAAATATTTTTTTACAAAATAAATTACTACCACAAAGTTTGACAAAGGGTGGTAGTGCACGGAAAGGGTTAAAATACCAGCATTTGAAATACCTTGGGGTGTCTTGTTTTCAAAAATACCGTATTGGCCCGAATATAGGCCGCACTTTTTCCCCCCACTTTAAGTCTTTAAAGTGGGGGCGCGGGCTATATTCGGGGTCTAGCGCCCGACGCCCGGGACATGCAGTCCCGAGCGCCAGGCAGGCAGCAGGGTTAGGATACAGATCCCCCGCCGCGGTGCAGGGGATCTGCATCCTACTCTCCGATACGCTCAGACAGCCTCCCCTGCCGGCACTTTCCACGGGGGGAGTGCCGGCACGGGAGATTGTCTAACCGCATCGCGCAGACGTTCACCGGCAGTGGCAATGAGCGTGAAAGACCTCCGCTGCCGGCACGTCTGCTCGATGTGCTTTAACAATCTCCCTTTCCGGGAAATCCCACGGGGGGAGTCCCGGCAAGGGAGATTTTAAAGCACATCTTGCAGAAGTGCCGGCAGCGGAGGTTGTTTACGCGCATCGCCACAGCCGGTGAACGTCTGCGTGAGCAATCTTCCTTGCCGGTACTTCCCACGGCGGAAGTGCCGGCACCGGAAGTTAAATACGCCTTATGCGTAGATGTCCCCCGCCGGCCCCGCAAGACCCTGTGGAGGTCTCGGGGGGGGTAGAGTGGCAGCATATCTCAGAGGGGGAATAGAGTGGCAGCATATCTGGGGGGGTACATATTTGGGACAGAGTGGCAGCATATCTCGGGGGGGGGGAAGAAACTTTTTTCTTTAAAAAAGCACCTAACTTTTAGGGTGCGGCCTATATCGAGCCAATACGGTATATGGTTTGATGGTTGCATTGGCCAGCTTCAAAGATACCTGAAATAGCGCATTTCAGCAGAATGACAAGATTTGGGAAAAATAGTTTTGAAATGGCAAAACGCTACTTGTACTTATTACCCAAGTAGCAAAAACCCCCCAGAAAAACACTGGGTATTTCTAAACTCAGTTTTTTCATTAGTTTTTTTAGATAAGGAAAAGTGAGAAAAAGTGGTGGGAGGGGTTCCCCAATTTTTCAAATTTTTTTTATATATGAAATTAGATGATGTGATCAAAAAATAGTATCTGAAGAAAGCCTTTCTTGTCCTGAAAGAAACAAAACACAACTTGTGTGGATACACTTAATGGGAGAAAAACACGAGCACCGCAAAAGTGTTAAAACAGCCTTGGTCACAAAGGGTACAAAAAGAACAACACAACCTGGTCCTTAAGGGCTTAATGTGCATAGGATGACTGGGATGTCCCTTTGAGCTATGACTTCATATGTGTGTGTTTTCATATTTCATGATTGCAAATGGCGAGAGGTTTTCCTTCATGACTGATGGATTTGTAAAATTGGTCTCCATAGGCAACGGTTTGTGATCCACTCCAACCTGGAGAGCAATATGTACTGAAAATATAATGAATACAATGCTTACCTTTTGGTTGAACATTTTGTCCATCGCTCATATTGTATAGTTTCCTTTGTAGTTTCAATTGCAATACAATTATTGTATTTTAGATCAGCGGTGAACTGAAATGGAGCCTGTTGCTAGGAAGATCTTCAGGGGAGTTTTACTGCTGGAAGTAGTTGGTGTGGTCGGTGCTTATGGCCTCTTTCATAAAATGAACGGGAGTCAAGGTAACGTACAAAATATAAGATCAAACTACAGTTTGTCCACTATTAAGACACTCATGGAATCTGTCAGTATAGTAGTGTGTTCCACTTAGACAAAGTCATAATTGTAATTTCTAAGATGTTAACCAAAAATAATTTTATCTAAAGATTTAATCTCATAAACATAAATTAGATATTTGAACAGCTTTTATATGGCAATGATGTTATATGATGATTTTATATGGCAACAGCAGTTGTGGAACTACATAACCATTTTAAATTCAAGCGACCTGATTTGATTTATGTATATTATATTTTAGTACTCTGTGTAAGTAACATTTTATCCCCTTCTAGATTTTAGGTGTACCATGAAAAGAAGATTTCCATCTATTTTAGAAGGTATGTTCTTTTTCTTCTATGATGGTCCATTGTAGTAAAATATAGCAAAATTGTCTGAACCCTATTGTACACAGCTGCCCAATTGATATTTGAGCAGATGTAGCTGCACACTGATACACACACAGTGGGTATAATCGGAGACGAAGCATGTGGGTGAGCACTGTTTTTTGCAAAGCTGCTACAATAACCTGCTACCATTTAAAAGTTGTCTTGTCACTAATGGAGTGGCCCAAATACTAAGTACATTCTATTAGCTGCTATAGTAATAGTATGGGTATGTGTGTAATGTCTTTGCAGGCTGAAGGCAGCAATGTTGTAGGACAAATATTATATTTTTGCCTGCATTCCAAAACAAGGTGCAATAACCATTATAATATCTTCATTATCAATATCCTGAACAATCTATTCAAATGTTACTGTTTGGTGCAGTCTAGAGCAGTGTTTTGAATGTGTGGAATAAAGTTAAGGGCCCACCACCAGCCCATTGGCATGTGGCCACAATGACAAATGTAAAATTAATTATATGCATAACAGTAGGGCCAGCTGGAATCCCAGGTAAAGGTATTGAAGGGTCAGTGGTCCGTGGTCACAAATCACTCCATCAATATCTGGCAGGCAGACACCGTGCTAGTAGCGCAGCAGCTTCCACTGTAAGCTGGAATGCTCCCTGACACACAGAGGTAATGTTGGGCAAAGTGTGCTCTATATGGCTGGAATGTATGACGTTAATGCTTGCGTGTTATTTGGTGGAGAATTGTTATGTGTCCGAGTCTATGTTGGTGTGTGGACACCAGAAAAAATATCACAACCACTGGTCTAGAGCTTCTTACAGAAGTATTAAGCCACATGGTTGTGCTTTGTTGAAAGTAACACTAAAGAACTCTCTGTATTTCCTTTATTATTTTTTTATTTTGGCCATAATATATCCACCAATCAAAAAGCAACCAGACATTATGTTTTTCCTTTGAAAGATTAACTGCAGTCAGTATACTTAATATTTCCATTGCTTAATTTCTTTACGCACAGTATACTATAAATCCAATGAATGGGCAGGAATTTATGGCATCCGTGAACAAGATGCAGAAACATGGGCTGCAAAAGGAAACTGGTGAGTTTTTTAAAATTACTTTAAAATAAGCTGTAAGCTCTTCAGAAAAATGTTACAGTGGCTATGTGTTTCTTTTCACAGATTCAATCGTGAACACAAGATTAAATGGAACAAAGTTATATATGTATATGGGTCGAATAATCGTCTGTGAATAAATTGGCTGGTATCTAGCCTCTGTACAATAAAGTTTTTTTGCCTTGTAATTCAATCTTGTTGGTGTTGTTCACTGGCTGACCACTTGCTTTGGAAGGTTTGTAAGTAAAGTGTATCAGTGTAAAGATGCAGGTTTATTTAAAAGTCAGACCACCTTTTTACAGAAGCCATTTTTCTGTACAACCTACATTGAGGTTTAATCGCTAAACAGATGGCAGATGAGTTGTAGTTTCAACTCTCACTTCACTATTTGTTATGAGGGGCAAGTTTCTCCATTGAGAAGGGCTTAGCTGGCCCTGCATAATGCATAATTTAGTCTATTGTGAAGTCAAGGAGCGGAAATATAACTCTCCTGCAGACTCCTCTGTCAACTCCCCTTTAAATGAATTAACCCCGTTAGCGTTATCATTGTAGCATTCCTTGTCAATTCCTATCTGATTTTTATTCTTCAATGATCAATTTGTATTCACCATTATTGCTTTAACATTTTGTGTTCAGTTTTGTATTAATAAATATAGCCCTTTTTCTTATTTACTTAACACATCAGGGGACACCCTGAGTTACAGAATAACAAAAGCAGACACTGGTACTGAGTCTTATGCTGAAGGCTGAGCCCTATAGAAAGAAAATAGTCCATGTTTTTCAAAGTTACGCTGATGCAAGTACTAAAAAAATATTCACTCAACAGAAACCAATGCAGTGCTTCTGTTTATCAGTTGAAAGTTATTTCTGTTTTGCCTTGATGGTATGTGATGTGTCTTTTACACAATGTACTGAACCATCAATTACATTTTATTCCCTTTAGGATATAACCTCAAAGTTTGCTTTGAAACAGTACATGAACACAAAATAGCAGGTTTTAATAAAGATTTTTAATAAAGACAATGATTACAACAAATCCAAGTATATTTCAGAAATACTGACACTGGAAACCAGGTGTGCTATCTGAAGATGAATGGACCAAAAAGGAAACAAAAAAATTTGCTCCATTTGCATTTCTCGTAAGAATGTATTAAATAACAGGAATGCAAAGTTAAATGTTGATAAATTAGGGTTTTGAAGGTACCAGAGGTTTTTGGTACCTCAAGTCCCAGAGCAATTTTGCCATTTTTGCGCTATGTCGATTCAGCAATTATTCTCTTTTCCTGTGAATAGTGTACCCATGTAAATTATATATTGTTTTTTTTAAGGAGCGATAGAGCTTTCTTTTGATACCATAGTTGGATGATTAGCTGAAAATTTAGAATGAGAAATTTAGTAAAAACTAGCGAAAATTAGAAAAAAACACCTAATTTTTTTTTACATTTTCCCTCTGAATCCTCACAAAATTAGGTAAAGTGATGGAAAATCCCCTCCAAGTTTATCAATGCAGGTATCCTGATTTCAGAAATACCTAATTTATATAGATTTTCCATACTTTCCCAGCACCAGGGAACATACTATAAGGTGTACATTTTCTGTAGAATTTTTATGCTTATGGCTTAACGGGTTTGGGGGTTGTGAACGGGGGCAGGAGGGTTATACTGGGTAGATGTTATGCTAGGGCAATGGGATGTAAGGTTTTTCCATTTTTTTTATGATTATTTTTTTTATATATATATTTTACATTTTTTTTTTTTGTATTTTTTATATATATATATATATATATATATATATATATATATATATATATTTTAAAAGGATGGTTAGAGGTCCTCTTAGGGATAATGACATCACTTAGCTCACATTATTATTTTTTTATTATTTATATTATTATTTTAATGATTTTTTTATTATTTTTTAAATGAATAACGTTTTTTTTTTTTCAGCCTGACATCAGGTGTTACATCAGATCAGACAGCAGAAAGCCGGCGATGTCAAAGGACAGCCTGATCTCCCATGCAGCGGCAGGGATGTGTCCCTGACGCTGCAAGAAGGGCTGGACGTACTGGTACGTCCATAGAGGATTCTTGGAATGCGTTTTTTGGACGCACCGGTACCTCCATAGGGGATTGAAGGGGTTTTTTAAGGACACTCACATGATTCCTTTGAGAAATAGGTAGAACACATAACCAGCAATAGTCAGCACTGAAAGAGGCTAATGGATTAAGCCTTGCATAATTCAATGTTAAATTGGCAAGATGAATTTTCAAGAATTATAACCAATTAAGCATTGTACTAATTTAGTGGGAATGCCAGCTAAGAATGCTCACTGACTCAAGCAAAATCCAATCAATCAGGAGACTGATCTGGGTTATCAGAAAAATCATTGTGTAAAATAAAGATTAGCCTCCCCACATTCTCCAGGTCACTAGTGTTAGAGCACCCACTTTGGTCATTTAAAATCTGACACCTATGAAATTTCATGAATTAGAAGAGTGGTCGTGAGTGTGGCAGCTGCAGTTTAGTGTTAATAAATGTAAAATAATGCGCTTGGGATGTAAAAATCTCAAGGGAGAATATAGCACCGGGGGCCCTATTCTGTCAGTGACAATGGGAGAGTGGAACTTAGGAGTTATTGTTTCTGATGACTTCAAGGTAAGCAGACAATGCAATAAAATGTTGGAAAAAGCAAGCAGTGTGTTGGGTTGTATAGCGAGAGGCATTAGTAGCAGGAAGAGGGAGGTGGTTCAGGCCTCACCTAGAGTATTGTGCACAGTTTGCTAGATCTCATCTCCAGAAGGTTATTGACACATTGTAGAAAGTGCAGAGGAGGGCTACAAAAATGGTAAGTGATTTGCAAGATAGAAATTATCAGGAAAGACCAATCTAAACATGTATGCTTGGAAGAAAGAAGAGAGGAGGGAGATGCAATAGAAACTTTTAAATATCTAAAGGCATTTAACCCCTTCAGTCCCAGGGGTTTTTGGTACCTCAAGTCCCGGTTCAAGTTTGCCATTTTTGCAGTATGTCGGTTCAGCGATTATTCCCCTTTCCTGTGAATAGTGTACCCATGTAAACTATATACCCACTCCAAATGTCTCAATTCAGGCGTCCTGATTTCAGAAATCCCTCATTTATATAAAATTTACATACTTTTCCAGCACTTATAGGCAACATACTATAAGGTGTACATTATTTTTTACAAAGCCGTAGAATTTTTACATTAGGCGTGTTGGGATTGCAACTCATGGCCCCGGAACAGGTGAATACTTGTGTGTTGCTTAGATTTTTTTGCACAGGGTATGTGTTACGGCAGAGAAACCGGCCAACATTGTTTAGCTGCCTCTCCTGATTACCGAAATACTCCACATCCTTAGTTTTTTTTTTTTCTAGAGGGTCATATTGATCCTTTACATATTGCACCCTATAGTGTTTTCATACACTACGTTCCCTACCCCCATAACGGGTTTGGGGGTAGTGAACGGGGGCAGGGGGTTATACCTTTTAGATGTTGTGCTAGGGCAATGGGATGTAAGGTTTTTTTTATTTATTTTCTTTTTTTTTTTTTTTTAAATTGCACTGTTATCAGTGCAGTGTGGTTAGAAGTCCTCTTAGGGACCTCTTGAACATGTTTTTAATGCCAGTAAAGTCACATTGACATCACTTAGCTCACTTTGTTTCTTTTTTTATTATTATTTTATTATTTATTGTATTATTTTAGTGATTTTTTTATTATTATAAAAAAAATCACTAACACTTTTTTTGTTTGTTTCATTTTTCAGCTTGTGAGAAGAGTGAGAAACATGGATGCTTAGAGGTAATGAAAGGAAATAGTAGTAGATAAAGGAGCAGTCTCCAAGCAGAAGTTGGGGAGGCTAATACAGTGAGGGGATTTAAACAGGCCTTTTCTTATGTGTTGTCAAATGCTATGTTTCTATGTTTCAATCCACCAAGAAAAGCTCAGCTCTGGTGAACCATTAGGTATGTGAATTAATCTCCAAATGGGAGACACTCCCTCTGGATGTATTACATAAACTTTTGGCACCGAAAAAGACAAGATAAACATGCAGTTTGAACAAGATAATCAAATGTTGCCACTGTTCGTACCATATGACTAGAGATTCAACATAATGTAGAGGACTGCACTGGGAGGCGGGTCCCGCGGGACCTGCCAAAAAACTTGCGGGCGCGGGCGGTCTTGCTGGGGCTGCGGGCGGGAGCGGGTGGTCAGGCACTGTACCTGCGGGTCCCGGTAATGCCGTGCAGTCCCGCAAGGCTGCCTTCTTGCTGCTCCCTTACAGTGTCTCCTAGCTTGCTCCGCCCAGGAACAAAACGGAGTCACGTGATGTGACGTCACTTCCTGTGACTCCGTCTTCTTCCTGGGCGGAGCAAGAGAAGAGACGCCGTGAGGGAACAACTCGAGGGCAGCCGCGCGGGAAATTAGGTAAGGAGGCGGGCATGATTGGCCACAAAAGTGGCGGGAGCGGGCGGGATTGGCCACAAAAGTGGCGGGAGCGGGCGGGAGCGGAACACCCACATTGCGGGAGCGGGATTAAAAAAGTAGTCCCGCGCAGGGCTCTGACATAATGTTCATTAGTGAACAGTTCTTCATTATTAATAACTACATAATGATTATCTTGTTTTTGAACTCAAAAGGGAATTTGGCCCAAAATATGTCTTTAGTTCCAAGGCTTTGGGTCTCTTTTTAGGATCCTTGGACAGCATTAACTTGATGATAGATTCCTGCAAAATAAACAGAATTTATAAGTTTACTACAATGACATCAGCAGCACATTAAATTACTTAACTTTCCTCCCTGTAAAAAAATAACTTTCTTTGTTTAATCTTTATTTGCAGAGGAAACCTTTCCCATGAGATGGCCTTTGTGCGGATTTCTAAATACACTGATCTACTTTATCTAGAAATTCTTAATAACGGAAGTCTTTCATTTGCTTTACGAATGTTGTTCACCGTTTTCAGACAGTCGCATCTTTTGGTATGAACTGTTGCCTGATATCTATATATCCTATCATATTATAAGTGAGTAATAACTAATAGCTTACCTATTAAATGGTCCTTCATTAGCTAACCTGAAGAAAGCTGTCATAGACAATTGTCGGCGTTACAGATACAAGGTATTGTTATGAGACAATTGAATAGTTAGATAACAGCAGATATGCATAAGAATAAATACTGAAGATGGCATTGAGTTTAGGTTCCTTAGCCTTTATATAACCAAGTAGCACAGATTTTGGATCTATCATTTATTTAATTGATCAATATGTACGACTAAAACAACTGTGCCTTACCAAATTCCAGTAACTTTTTAAACAGAACCAATATACGTTTTTATTATCACATACCTCATAGTGGAATTGTTGTGCAAACTCTTGGGGAAATTCAGCATTGCGGAACTTTGGCCACTCCTAGGGATTAAAATAAGCAAGTTATATGGTACCTCATATGAACAATTACCAAAGGTTACCAAAGTATCAAAGGACAACTACTGTTTCTCTAGCTATATGTAAGGCATGCATATTTAAGGCAATCTTGGCGCATAATAAGTAATACACAGTCATCAGCATAGATTGTTTTGTATGCAACTACATAACTTTAAAAAAACAAACAAAAAAACACATGGAAATATACTTTACAATGATAATGCCCCAAAGCATATGGTTATTCATTTGTTAATCAAGCAATATTTTTCAAATATGTACCTTTTCTTTCTCATGGTATGTACTAAATTTGATAAAAAGTTCTATTAGTATCAATCCCAATGAGTAGATGTCCACTTCATTTTCATAAGCATCTTCATACTGGAAGAAAAAGACACAAACTAAAATAAAAAGACATGGCGTCGTCATAGTGATACTCATCTAAAGAGATCAAGAAGTCTCTTTGCACAGAGTAGAAAGATATACAATAATTTGTCAGGATTGGCAGGGGTGCGAAAAATATATTTTTCTCATATGAATTCATAGGGGTGCCAATAACTGTGCCATATATTCAACAATTTTGACAAAACAATGAAAAAAATATTCATCAACTTGCAAGACTTAATCAGGTGGAAAGCAAGCTCCCTGACCTTCTGTATATAATATTTATGGGAATTCTGAGCACAGCAGTTTTGCAGAAATATAGGGCAGTATGTGAAATCAGACAAGATGGTCTGATCTGAACTACAGCCAAGCTGTGATCATTACATGGCTCTGGGAAATTGTTTCAGCTGTTGGATAATGGATATAGTGCTGTCTGGTATTATTCACCTGTTCCGGGGCCATGTAAGAACGCGTTCCAGTGCAATGAGTACGGAGCAGTGCTTGCCTCTCCTCCTCTCCGGTCACATAAGTCACCAGGCCAAAATCACCTATTTTTATTTTGTGTTCTGTAGCAAAAAATATATTATCGGGCTGCAACAAATAGAGACAATAATTCATTATTCTCAAGTACATTTACATTTCAGATATTCAATTGTTTGTATTAATGGAAACAACATCCCACTCAACTCTTTAAAGGAAACATGTTTGATGCTCTTAGTATCTTTTTAATTCCACATACATGCACCCCTACTCTTCTTTACACAGCCCTACATAGCTCAGGTAATTCCTGAGAAATGTAATCTGCAGTGATAACATTTATCCAATGTACTCACCCTTCATACAATTAAAGTACAGTCGGTCTGAATTGCTTAACCGTAGCTATCTGTGATGTATTAACTTCAAACCTTTTCTAGTCATTGACTTCACTATGCTTTACAAATGGCCAACCCCAATATGCCCATATAATGCATGATTAATGTCAGAATAGTTTTTTTACTTTGACATCTGATTCCTGTATACATTATACAGGGTGAGTCGGCCCCTTCATACAAAGTTCATACAAATGTTAAGCTCTCTTAAAAACTCCCTTGTTAATGACCAGGCACCCCTGCAGTAGATCTCTCTGATAGGACCTACTGTGGAGTAGAAGTAGTTAAATCATAGCCCTTCCAATTAAAGTAAAATTCCATAATCAAATGTCTCATCTTTTTCACTTCTAATGTTTGGACACAGTTCATAAATTAGAGATACTGAGAGGTGAAATGCAACCTTAGGTTGCTGTGTTCTTGCCTAAAGTAATAACATTATAGGCTCCCTCTTAACAGCAGTTTCCGATTATACAGAAATGGAGGCTTGCTGTTGAAATGCTTCAATGTTCATATGGTCATATCAGCCTCACAAAAAATAAGAAACAAGTACTTTAATGTTTAAATGCCAATTTCTGCTACTGAGCAATCTCATTTCTTTTACGTGAGCTCTACTGTGTTCTGCTAGGCATTCTGTAATCTGTAACCTCTCGCCTCTGACAGCAAAGGGGGTCCTGAATGCTGCATTAGCAACCAAGATTAATGGCCGCTGTGACGGAACCCTCCATCACCAGGGCCCCTGGAGAGGCCTGACTGCCAGCCTCCTCCCTATTGACTATGGGCCTTGACTTTGTAAAGACTTCTGTGGCTACCCCCAGCAGTGTATCATCCCATCACTTGCTGAGGGGATTATCTCTGGCAGACAGCCAGGATCTGCAACCAGGTAGTGACCACCATTGTTTTACTTTAATATCAGACCCCGCCCACCCCATGGTGCACTACTATGTTGTAGTTCCACCACTACAGACATTTACCCCGCCCATTCCTGGAACTGATTTTGGCCAGTAACAGTTAGTGGAGGTTGGGACCCTGTTGTACTGTTAATCCCGTTACTGACCCCTGTTGTCTCTGGGAGGCAGATTAAGGGGCGGTTTTGTATCCCAATGTTTTATTTTAATGTGTGCTTTGCTGGATATATCCAGCCCTGTGTGTGAAAAATAAATCAATCTTCGTTTTGGTTTATCCCCTACACTGAGCCTTGGCTAGTGACTGGTAAACCGGGGAAAGAGTGTGTTGTCCCAGGCTAAGGGAGCACAAGTCATTGGAGGTAGTCGGTCGGACTATCCAGCTCCGTGACAGCTGCCAAGCCAGATTCATGAACACTATGGTGTACATAAATAAACGACACATGAATAAATGTTTTTTGGATTTAGTGTACATGTGCAGGCGGATATATACTACACAGACGTTGCAGTGGTCTAGTTAATTCACTTGTGCTTGTGCCTTTTTATGAATGCATTTATATTTGTTGGTTAAAAAAAAAGTACAAAAATAAAAATAGGTAGGTACGCATTTTCTTTATGGTATGACCTTTTTTTAAGACTATTGGTAAAAGCACTTTTATCATAACACATTTTAACTAACCTTTAGGTCCCGGTGAATGAGCTTTGAAGAATGAATGTACTCAACTCCGTCAACAATTTGCTCAAATATGGCAAGACTTTTGTTCCTGTGAATCTTCTCCCGTCTTTCAATCCATGATTTTAACGTTCCATTTTCACATAGCTCCATTTGTATAAAAAGACACTCTTGTTTACACCCAGGTGCTCTGTCACTAGGAATATTATCTTTAATTAGAATTGATACATACTAGCTAATCACCTCATCCTTAAGAAAACTATTCATCACAAAAGAAAGAGATGTAGAAGGCATTGGCAGGTACAACATATAAAACTAATGCATTGTATCTGTATGCATTTCATACTTTTTAGTTTTTTAGTTCCCTGGTCATCCCAAAAAGAGTGGATAGCATCCACTTCAGGTAAGTGTTGTATATACAATGTGCTAGAAAAACTGTCAGCAAACGTAGATATAAAAACGTATACTTACTTGAACGCTGCAAGCGCAGGAAGTCCCACTATATGACTGACCGGGTGCTGCTTGCACACAGACTACTTTCTGCTCAATCCCAGACTGCTGTACCAAGGACCAGTCTTATACCAAATAGTGCCCCACTCATGCACAGTCCATATCAGCCCTGTACTCGCCACCTAGTTCTGTTGCGCCCTAGTCAGGTTCCGCAATGGATTTCTACACACTGAGTGCAGTTACACTACACTACTACAGAGTGCAAATTAAAGGTTATGTGCAGCGATATCTTGATATTTTTACAAGCAACAGTACCCCAATGTGCTGATAAAATATCATTTGTAGTGTTGGCCCCAAGCCAGCTCATTTGTGCCTCCAACATACATAAGTATATGGCAATTATTTAAAGCAAACCCAATATGTAACAAAGTGTTATCATTGCTCAGTAGGACATAATAAATCTGTCCATATGTTTTTGAAAGATTTCCAAAAAAAAAAAAAACTTCTCCCATGTTCTTACTACTGCCGAGAGCATAATACCGTATCTGCTTGATTATAAGACAAGGTTTTTTTTCAGAGCGCTGCAGGGGACCCGGATGCTCCTCTCCGGCAGCCTCTGCGGCTGCCGGCACTTCCTCTGATGGGCTTCTATGATGGAGCGCCGGTGTCACATGATGACCTTCCAGTGCTCCACCATAGAAGCCCCGGCGGAAATGCCGGCAGCAGCGGTGGTTGTCTGTCCGCATCTCGGAGCTGGTGAACGTTTGAGGGATGTGCACAGACAACCTCCGCTGCTGCCGGCACTTGCGCTGGGGCTTCTATGGTGGAGCACCGGAAGGTCATGTGATACCTCTGCTTGAGGTCGGATTATAAAACGAGGGGTATCTTTCAGAGCATTTGCTCTGAAAAAACCCTCATTTTACAATCCATAAAATCGATTCAACTAATCCATAATGAAATTCGTTGGCAACGATTTTCATTATCGATTATTATCGATTTTATCTATTAGTTGTTGCAGCCTATATATATATATATATATATATATATATATATATATATATACACAGAGTTTTATAAGTTACCTGCATGGTGTAATTTATTGGGACATTTCAGTATGGCTGCCTGGGTACTGCAAGTGCATGTGCGCTTACCCTGACTGCCTTCTGTTCAATCCCTGAATGCTGTTTGCTCGTTCAATGCATTGCGTTATGCAGCATAGAGAATTGTGAGTACACTCACATGCCACCTGGCATCCATGTAGTTTTTATCTTTAGCACAGGCCAATTGGCTAGCACATTGTATAGGTAAAAATTGGCCCTCTACAAAGTGACATCATGTCATTTTACCATGGCAGATGCACTTTAAAAAATCCCAAAACACACATCTTTTAATGTATGTTTAAACTGTTTAACAGCTTCTAGGTCTGTCTTTCCCAGTCAAGCACTCTTATTAGTCATTCTCCATAAAGTACCGTATTTGCTCGATTATAAGACGAGGTTTTTTTCAGAGCAAATGCTCTGAAAAATACCCCTCGTCTTCTAATCAGGGTGGTCTTCTAATCAGACCTCAAATAGAGGTCTGATTAGGAGACTAAGATCCAGATCCCCCGCACCGCTGCAGGGGACCTGGATCCTCCTGTCTCACTCCCCCCGCATATCATACACACACTTACCGGTGCTTCCTGCTGTGTTGCCGGGGCAGCGGGTTGACGTCTACGCGATCCGCGTAGACAACGTCCGCTGCAGCCGGAAGGAGGTGTGGCTAGCAGCGGGGGTTGTCTGCGTCCGTTGCGTAGACCTTCCCCGACTGTCAGAGATCAGAGCTCCCCGTACCGGTGCCGCACCGAACTCTGATCTCTGACAGCCGGGGAAAGTATACGCGACGGACGCATACAAACCCCCGCTACCAACTCCACCTCCTTCCGGCTGCAGCGGAAGGCGATGTCAACCCGCTGCCCCGGCTGGAAGCACCGGTAAGAGAGGGCTGAGAGGGGTGAGAGAGATGAGAGAGAGAGAGAGATGAGAGAGAGAGAGAGAGAGAGAGAGAGAGAGAGAGTGTGTGTTAGTTAAATGGGGGTATAGGGTGTGTGTGTGTTTTAAATGGGGGCATAGGGCATTTCTGGAGTGGCGTTAAGGGGTCATTTAATAGAGCACTCTTCCTCCTGAAATGCCTTATACCTCCCTATATGGCATTCTGCCCCATAATATGCCTTTTAACCCCCTAAATGCCAGAGTGGCATATAGGGGTATAAGGCATTTCTGGAGGCAGAGTGCTCTATACAATGCCTTTTAACTCCCTTAATGCCACTCTGCCTCCTGAAATGCCTTATACCTCCCTATATGCCACTCTGCCCCATAATATGCATTTTAACCCCCTAAATGCCAGAATGGGATATAGGGGTATAAGGCATTTCTGGAGGCAGAGTGGCACATAGGGGGTCAAAAGGCATACCATGGGGCACAGTGGCATATAGAGGGTTAAAAGGCATATCATGGGCCACAGTGCCATATTGGAGTGGCAAGCCTGGGGGCAGATGTGCGTAACTGGGGGACAGGTTGGAAAATACAAGAAATAAAAACAAAAAAAATATTTTTCTCAATCATAGCTTTTATTAAAAAAAATAGTTTACATGAATTAACATTTACTGGTAAAACTTTTTTCCTTTGGGGTCGTCTTATATTCAGGCTTTTTCTTTTTTTTCCTAAGTTAATATTCAGATTTTGGAGGGTCGTCTTATAATCGAGCAAATACGGTATATTCATTAAATGATGGTTCAACTCCCAGGCTTCACCATTTATAATGAGCTTTTTCTGCACAAAGGCGAAAGTTTGACCAGCATACTGTAAAGTTTAATATACATTCAGGAATACAAATTGGGTTTTACCTGCTCGCAGAACTAGAGGAACTGTTAGTAGAACTAGAGACATCCATTCCAGTCCAGGAATGGTAATACCGAACAATGTTTGGATGTTCCAGGCGAGCTAAAACTTTGACCTCTTGCACTGACTTTCTAAATTAAAACAAAAATGGTGATTAGTTTAGATAACCACACAAAATAATTTGGGGTATTTTCCATCTATAAGTCACATATTTTTAGACAAGTGAGAGGAGAGAAGGAGATGAGAGAAAAAAATAATTTAAAAAGAGAAAGGATATAAAAGGGGGAACAGAAAAGAGCGAGATGAGAAAAATTAGAAATGAGAGGAGATGGTAGAGTGACAAGAAAGAAAAGAGGAAGAGAAAAGCATAGAAGGGAGGAGAAGACAGAGATGATAAGGGTGGCATGAGAGTAAAGAAGAGAACTGAGAAAGAAGAGAAAATGGAGAAGTAAGGAGAGACGAGTTAGACACACATATTCCCACTAGCACGCATCCACTCACAATTGGGCATTCATACACATGTACACAGACACACTAACACATGTACTAACATACCCGGACACAGACATACTAAAACATAAACAAGAAGACACTGACATACCCAGATGCATGCACTAACATTATATCAAAGTCTGGCTGAACTACTCTGTGTTTTTACACTCAGCTGATGAATAATAAATAGGGATGCACCGAGACATAGGTGGCCGAAATATATCGGACGAAATTATCGGGAAAATTATCGTCTGAAATGGAAAAAAACGGCCGAACATAATCGTCCACAGGGGCCAGGCTGCTTACCTGTGTGTTGGTCGCACAGTGAGTAAGCAGCGTCTCTTGTATCGGCCAGGAGAAGCAGGAACCCAGTGGAGTCATGTGAATGACACATGACTCTGCTCCATTCCAACAAGAGAAGTTGTTCGAACACTGTGCAAGCAACACAGAGGGGAGCAGTAGGGCCCCTGCAGAAGTCTGCGAGTGAGAGCTCAGCAGTTCAGGGAAGGGGGTGGGGGAGGGTGTATAAGCAAGTATGCGTGATTAAGGGAATGAGTATGACTGAATGAATGCTTGTGAATGAATGTTTGTGAATGAGTTTGTGTGATAGCATGGATGTGTAAGTGTGTGTAGCATGGCATAGGGAGGCTGTAATCACACTACTATCATGCCCAGGTTCTAGCATGTACTAGTTGCCTGGGCATGATAGGAGTAAGATTGTTGTTAATCACACATATATATATATATATATATTGTTATTGAAATGTTATTGGCCAATTTACTAAAAGTGTGGTTATTATTTATTTTTAAAAGGTGGTGGGTCATTTTCGGTTTCAGCCAAGTGAACGCTGAATTTTCAGTTTCGGTCCAGAATTTTAATTTCGGTGCATCCCTAATGAATAAATAATAAATGAGTAGTTTTTTCTTCCATGTGTTAGGCTGACTCAGCTGATGTTTACCAAACTTATTTTACTCCTTTGTTACCACGGTTACTCACCTGGTCAGCCAACCCCTTCCAGGCTATTTAAGCAGCTAGGCCCATTTCCTACTTGTCCTTGTGTTGCACTGACATGCCTTCTTGCACTGACAGTACCCCTCTTGGTTCCTGACCTCAGCTTGTCTTTTGGTGTATGGTCCTGGATCACGATTTTGCTTTGTTTACTGGGTTATTTAAATGAAGATGTTTTGCACTTTACGTTTTGTGTCCATCTGATTCCTGGACACATAACCACATGCACATTAACATACAAGGATACAAACACACTAACATATCTAGAAACACGCACACTAACATAACCAAACACATATACTAACATACATACCGTGCTAAGATACTTAGAAGCACAGGAAAACATACCAACACAAACACTAACACACCCAGACATACACTAACATACCCAAACACAGACATTATGATATCCACACACAGACACCAACATACTCCCACACACTCATGCACTAAAATATCTAGACACAGACACCAACATAAAAACACATACACTAACAAGACTTTATGCAAAATACTTACTCATAGCCAATCTTCAATGTAGCTCGCACACATAGCGAGCTGCCGTGCTATTACCACAGTGTCGTGTTACGCTGAACACAACCTCCACCACAAGCCCAGGGGTTTCCACTACAAAGGTAAGTCCGGGACTCTCCTCTTTATTCTAGGACAATCCTGCTAAAACCAGGACGGGTGGCAACCCTTACTAAACCCATGAGAGGGGGAAGTTAAGATAACTGTTCCCACCATTACTCACACCCATTGTTTATTTTAACCTCTAAACAGGTCTCTATTACCAGTCATATTACATACATAGTATTTTGCCAAACAGCAAATTGTTGCTGTTGATCCAAAAGAAGGCAAAAAAAAACCCCAGTTTCGCTCTTTCCAATTTTGCACTAACCAGGGAAAAAAATTCCTTCTTGACCCCAAAATTTCTCCTTGGATCAATAAGCTGTTTCCCCATAATTAAAGATTATATCCCCAAATATTATGTTTTTCCAAGTATACATCTAGTTGCTGTTTAAACATCTGTACAGACTCTGCAGGCAGAGAATTCCACTTCCTTATTGTCCTTACTGTAAAAAAAAACCTTTCCTCTGCCTTAGACTTAATCTCCTTTCCTCCAGTCTAAATGCGTGACCACGTGTCCTATGCATAGTCCTGTTTATGAACAGATTTCCACACAATGGTTTGTATTGTCCCCGAATATATTTATATAATGCTATCATATCCCCTCTGAGGTGCTGTTTTTCTAAACTAAACAGATTTAAATTTGTTAACCTTTCTTCATAACTATAGTGCTCCATTCCTTTTATTAATTTTGTAGCCCGCCTCTGCACCCTTTCTAGTGCTATGATATCCTTCTTTAGAATAGGTGCCCAAAATTGCACAGCATATTCAAGGTGCGGCCTTACCATTGATTTATACAGAGGCAAAATTATATTTTTATCCCGCGACTTGAACTGAAATGTCAGGTCTAGGAAATTACAGATTATCTATAGATTTCATATATTAGCAAAAGAGTAAATTTGGTACAAGGTAATGTGGCAAACGCTTGATCACTTACTTGCCACAAAACATAACTTTTTTTACAACATAGTACTTTTCATCCAGTTTTTTCCTTGCTTTAAAAACGGTTCCAAATCCACCTTCGCCAAGTACGGTTAGATCATCAAAGTCCCGTAACAGTCTAGAAAAATAAATCAAAACATGAAAACAATGAACACAAGCTGAGGTTTTAATGATCATTTTCCTACTAGGCTATTCCACAATTTTTCAGTACTAATATATTTATATACCCAGCTTTGTTACTATATTTATCTCTCTGCCAGTCCACCAGACTGCCCCCTATCTTATAAACTCTTAGGAAAGCACATCAGATCATTGGTACTTAGCTATATACAATGAATCCTATCATTCCTACCACCTTACTACCGCTACAAAAAAAAATAATTTGGATCAAAAGCGCACCTTTGTATTTAGTTTATAAATAACATCTTTGCCTTTAAAGAGGCATTTGTGACACAGAGTTTGAGTCATTGTTTCAGTGAAACATATGGAGATTCACTCAAACACTGTTGTATACTTTACTGGCTATTGTTGTTGGCCTCACTAGTTTGAGGCCTGCCACCCTGCCAGCTGCCATCCAACACCATGGTGCATTGCCCTGTTAAATTGGCTTAAATACTGAGCAGCTCTGCAGTGTTCCTCACAGACTTTGCAGTGCAAAAGGAAAACTGGAGGAAGTATCATATTTCAGTTAAAAGGACAACAGCATAAACAATAGTGATACCATCTACTGCAACAAGGAACCAACCACCTAGTGATCATACTTCTAGACATCTAGCATTTCTGAATCCATTTCCCCTACATACATACTGTATGTTTCAATGAGAAGGTACCTCCACAAATATTGTCTTCATTGTAAAGCTCATTGCGGTTATATAACTCTGACAGCAATAATAATACCGTATTGGCTCGGATATAGGCCGCCCCCGTATATAGGCCGCACCCTAAAAGTTTGGTGCTTTTTTAAAGAAATTTTTTTTTTCTTTAAAAAAGCACCAAAAACATGCTGCCACTCTGTCCTCCCCCTCCGAGATATGCTGCCACTCTGTCCTCCCCCTCCGAGATATGCTGCCACTCTGTCCTCTCCCCCTCCGAGATATGCTGCCACTCTGTCCTCTCCCCCTCCCCGAGATACGCTGCCACTCTGTCCCCCCCCTCGAGATACGCTGCCACTCTGTCCTCCCCCCCCCTCGAGATACGCTGCCACTCTGTCCTCCCCCCCCTCGAGATACGCTGCCACTCTGTCCTCCCCCCCCCCCTCGAGATACGCTGCCACTCTGTCCTCCCCCCCCTCGAGATACGCTGCCACTCTGTCCTCTCCCCCCCTCGAGATATGCTGCCACTCTGCCCCCCCCCCCCGACTTACCAGAGCAGACTCCCGGGTGTCTTACGGGGCCGGAGGGGGACATCTATGCACATCGTGTATACAACTCCCGGTGCCGGCACTCAGCGGAAGTGCCGGTACCGGAAGTTGTATACGCGTATTGCGTAGATGTCTTCCGCCGGCCCTGCAAGACCCGGGAGTCTGCCCTGGTAAGTCGGGGGGGTTAGAATGCATCGTGCGCACATTCACCGGCAACGGCGCATCGCCGCTGCCGGTGAACGTCCGTGCGATGCGCTTAGACAACCTCCCGTGCCGGTAATCCCCCCGTGGGAAGTGCTGGCAGGGGAGGCTGTCTGAGCGTATCAGACAGTAGGATACAGGTCCCCTGCACCGCTGCGGGGGATCTGTATCCTAACCCCGCTGCCTGCCGCACCCCCACTTTAAAGACTTAAAGTGGGGGGAAAAAGTGCGGCCTATATTCGGGCCAATACGGTACTAATAAAAATATCATAACTCACGTTTCATCCTGAGTCAGCGTGCTCCTTTCTACCGCTATGTTCATGAAAGTTGGTGCTAACTCTATTCTTCTGGAAAGAAAAAAGTGTTATAGGATATTTAGTTGGACCTTATGATTTGGGGTTTGTACTACAAAACATTTAATTTAAAGTTTGATGAAGATCATAGCTTTGTCCCAAAAGTGTCTGCATAAGCTACAACACTTCAAATGGTGAAAGAGCACCTGTTAAAGGGTATGTGGCTAGAGTTGTAGCTAGAAGCAGGACTTTACCAAGACATTTTATGGCTAGAAGAATAGTGTATCTTGTTTACATAATTTATTTCAAATACATATTTCTCATAGAAACATAGAAAGTGACGGCAGATAAGAACCATTCGGCCCATCCAGTCTGCCCAACCTCTGAATATATTCCTTAGTCCCTGGTCTTATCTTATATCTGGCCTTATGCCTACCCCAATGCTTGTATTAACATCTACCACTTCTGCTGGAAGGCTATTCCATGCATCCATTACCCTTTTAGTAAAGTAATATTTCCTGATGTTACCTTTAAACCTTTGTACAAATACTAGACAAACATGGGTTTGTCTAGTATTTGGGGGCTAAAAAGCCACATTTGGGAAGGGCGCTTTTTTTCCCATTTTGGTCAGACTGTGCCTATGCCCTATCTTTGAATCTGGTCACTCCAATGTACTCCATAAAACATTTCATTTAAGTCAAGTAGACACCCCTTGGGTATTTGAAATGCTTTTATTTTAACTCTTTCCATGTCAAGATTTCTGAGAAGATACAGCGCTAAATGGTTACATGACTGCATAATAATTTTTAAATGTTACCACATTTTTTTTATTAGCTATTTTTTTCTTCAAATATTTTACAAATCACATTGTGATTAGAAAGCTGGGCTCCATTGACTTGCATAGTTCAAGGGGAGCCAGAGTTTCAGAACTTGGTTATTTTTTTAAAGGACACACAGCCATCTTGCAAATGGCAAAATCTCTTGCAGTGGCGGTTGTGACCACTCTCCAGAGCGGTCAGAGCGCATCCTGGGATGGGTGTTCCGTATTTCTGAATGCCTCGCTATCGAGGCATTTCAGCTACACTATTGAAATTGATCGCCTCCTAAGCCCTTTTAAAAGTGTATGGCGGACACTGATGACCCGGGGAGGGGCCAGACAGATCACTGTCTAAGCTTGTTTAATGCCATGACGTGCCAGGCATGTCATTGGTCGTTACCTGACTGTTATTGTGTGACGTGTCTGGTCCGTCATTGGACATTAAGGGGTTAAATGTTTCAGTGCATTTTTTTCTTTATGCATCACACACACTAGTAAAGTTCAAAAGTACAGAAGGTGATATTTGCACATAACTATTTTCACTGGTGGAAACCTTGAAAATTATGGGCTTTGGTGGCAGGCTTAAAATTACTGGTTTATACACTTTATATAACAGAGCTACACCACCACTGGGAACCTGTCACCCTACAAATAGATTTTAACATCTGAATTTTGCACGGTTTAGAAAATGTTACCATAATTTAAAATACACAAAACGAGCAGCCAATCAGTATGAGTACAGGATGGTACTTCCTATATACAGAAGGCAATTACAATTAACCCTAAATTGATGGTTTATTAAGAAATACATGAACAACTATTTATGAAAACAGACACTTTTTAATGTATATGTTTAAATAATAAATAAATACCTTTGTGTTCTGGATGGAGCAATTGGAGTGGTCCTTCCAGTTACAGGAAGTGATTGCTACAGAAAATCAGTAGGAAAAAAATGAAAACTGGAGTCACAAGTCAACAAAACCAATATAACTGAAAATAATACAGAAACATTTTAACATGTTTCCTGTATTTTATATAACTAAATGTGCCTACTTTATTTTTTCAAACATAAAAAGTTTAAAAAAGTTACAAAATCTAAAAAATACCGATCATATTAAAAAAAATCACACTCTGGGGTTTATTCACTAGGATATAAGTTGGCAGGAGTGTTGAAGTTTTAATTCACTAATTTCACTGTGCATTACTAAGCAAAATCCTTTTCAAGGTTCATAATGCATAGTCAAGCCAATCGATGATATTGGTCAATGACAATAAAGCAGTCTTTACACGTGATGGCATTTGTCTCCACTAAAGTAGGAGTTGCAAGTGATAAGAAGTAAATTTGAAATTTCACATGCATAATTATTTAATCAAGGGTAAGAAGTTCAGGAAATGTCTCAACTTTAACCATGCATTATTAGGAGCCCACTTTGGCCCTATGTGCTGTAGAAGCTCACTGAGTTGAGTTGAATGTTTCCTGAAACCTCAACCCAATCACCAACTGAGTGTTGGGTCCAGGTGAACCTGCTTTAATTTATTATAATTTTGGAAAGAGTACCAAACCCACTGGATTATGCACAAACGTGCATGTACTCACTGCTAAGTGACGGAATCACAGTGTACTGGTAGGTCGAAAAAGTTACAATCCTGTGCACAAAGCTGCGCTACATAAAAAGGAATAGTCATGTTGTTTCTTCAATATACAGTTAAATGTAAGAGTACCTCAGAACCAGATGATGCTGGTGAAGATCCTTTTTGCACACACTGCAGATCTGGACTGGTAACAGGAAAGCTACAAGCCATCAAAAACAATCACTATTTATATACACAGATTATCATTCTATAGAATGGTGTCCTCCATTCAAAAACACCAGTATTTTGTTACAAATTTGTTTACAAGATATCATCAGTTCATTATATTGAACATAAGCGACTCCACTGGCGTGCAGTAAATGTAATTTGTGGTAAATGTGAAAATGTAAGAAAATCAAAAGTGGAATCTCCCATTTTTATTTATTTAGTTAACCAACAAACACTTAAAGATAACATACCTGCTGGATACAAAGGAATTCCCAGATGCAGATTCTATCTCATTCATTTCTTCTACATCTGGAATCTGTAGAAGCAGGATATTGGAAAATCGTATTTTTGGAAAATAAAACCAACCAGAGCCGAAGTGAGGAAGAAAAGCGGCCCTGGCACTTTTAGGCCTGCAGCCACTAAATGATGTACGTGCGCCAGCTGGCTGGATACGTGCAGCAGAACCCACAACTTGGTGCAAGCAGCTGAACATTAAAATGGTGGGAGATCACCATCATCTGGCACCGTCTGGCATTTGCCTGGTTTGTCAGATGGTCGGTTCGTGTTTGCAACCAACAAATATCAGTTAAAAATAAAACAAAAAGGGGCGTGAGCAAAAGCCCTTAGTCCATGACAAGGGGCTGGCACTCCATGAAGCATATGGGTCATGTTACCCGATCTTACAAATAAGATTATCTTCTAAAGTAAACTAGCTATCTTGAATTATATGTTTTATGATTAGGATATAGTACACAAAAAATAACCACAGTACTTTTCACATTAATATGAAAGAGGAACTGCACCTCAGTATCAGTTGGATGCTCCCTTTTTAGCTCTTTTAGTGCCAAAAAAGCTGCATTCTTTTTGGCGTCCTGTTTACTTCTTCCTGTCGCTTCAGGAAACCTTTTATCACCAATTACCGCTCTACAGAAAAATCTAGGAGATGGAGAAAATGTATTAAACCTAAATGAAAGTTGAATTATCACATTTTTACAATTAGGATACTGAATAAACAAACCTTTTATATGTTCATTAATATTCCCTAAGTTTGTTAACTGCCCCCCAATATATATCATACATACATATTTTTTAACCTTTTTGAAATGTTTAACTTTTTTCTATACTGATACCTGATCAGAGAGCAGTGCATCATGCACAGAAAGTCATTTTGGGGTCTTCTATGACCCCAGGGATCTCTATTAGCACAGGTGAATCCCTATGACATCACCTGTTATGTTATCCCTGTGCAGCAATCAGTGGGGTTCCCCTGTAAGGGTCCACCTTTACAGCAGAGGGTTCCCCAGTGGGATTCTCCTCTACAGCGGTCAGGGGAATCTTACAGGGAGTCGTTTGATTGCTGTGTGCAGCCCTGTGACAGCTTTGTCATAGGGCTGCATTCACACTGATTGTGTGACTAGGATATTTATTATCATTTTTGTTATAGGACAAATACTAAAAGGTGTGCATATTATTTCCGTATTATTCCTTATTATTCCATATTTCCATAGTGTTTTCAAATTTGGTAATCTAAGCGCTAACTTCAATAACACCCACAAATCTCAAAACTATATGTTTATTAAAATATAAAACTCGGGGCATTCCACTTTGGTTAGTTTGACATATTTCATGCCTCAATTTCTTAATCAATTTCACCCAACTCTTCTTTTCAAACACACTTTCCAAAGCCTCTGAGTAATTTTTTTCTCAGAATATGTGGAACTGCAGAATAGAATATACTCCGAGTACAGGGATGCCACACATGCCTAGGCTTGTCATGTTTTGTTGATTGGAACAAAATTGGAACATGCACTCTTCATTTTTTAAACTTGGAATTTTCAGACATTGCTTACCTGGGCCCATGTCTCACTTGGGACAGTTTGTCAGCTCCACAATTTATACTGCTTTAATAACCTGAGAGATCTCCCATTCAGAAACATATAGTTTAAATGGGCATAATGTAAATGGGGGGGGGGCTATTAGCTGGTCCAAAATTAGACAATGCCTAATAAAATAGTCTATGAAAATGTCAAACAAAAATACTCTTGTCCCAGTTTTGACCCTCTAGCTTCCTGACTAATTCATGACTAATTCATGACAAATCTGTACATGCATGGTATGTTTCTGAACAGAAATTGATCTTTTGTTTGCAGTTGCACGTGTAAAGTGCAAGAAATCCATAGCAACATTGCTATGTATGTGTAAAAACTATGAAAAAATGTTACTGATCAGTTCCAAAGACTATGACAAAAAATGTGATTCATTACAAATGCAGGGAAAACTTGACAAGATGCCCTGAGTCAAATGCGTAGATTTGGGAAAGTAAAAGAAGCAAAGATTGTGCATTGTGTTTTAAACTTTTGCAGTGAGGGGCAAAAGTTTATTTTTTTAATAGGGTTTCTTTTCTCCTTTTTTTGAGATGCAGGGTTTATTTTTTTTATATATATTTTGGCTTATTTTTTGCATTGTCACATATGGGGTCTATGATGACATAACTAGTAGGATTTTTATTACTAGTGCTCGAAAAGCTCATTGGTCATTGTCCACCCCTTCCCGTAACTAACAGACGTACTGGCACACATATTTACACATATGACCTCACGCTTACACAAGTGTACACTCCAACACACACAAGAAGAGGCTTGGGTCTTCAATACTACTGACAGATGTGAAATGACAGATTTGCTTAATTTAGTTCTGCTGCATGGATTTGGGTCTACTTACTCAGGAATGTGTGGTTGCCCCCTTCTTTCAACCAAAAAGCTGTTATGCATCCACTTTTTTTTCTGGCACAGTTCATTGAATTTCCCGACGTAGTTTGTTTCAAGCTAATCACACAAGGAACATAAACTTATAAGTAACTGCCTTCTTTTTTTATGATACTGCATGTTAATCAAACATTGTGTTCTAATTACTTATTAAAGCAAACATGCTCACATAATGCAAATATTTTGTACATTTGTTCATTTTTGGATCCATAATTCTCTCTAAAGCTGCAATGCTCCAGAATTTTCAAACCTAAAGCAGAATTATTAGCTAGCAAACAATCTACTGAGTCCAATGTGTCTCACAGTAGGCTACATTAT
This sequence comes from Spea bombifrons, assembly GCF_027358695.1. Taxonomy (NCBI): domain Eukaryota; kingdom Metazoa; phylum Chordata; class Amphibia; order Anura; family Pelobatidae; genus Spea; species Spea bombifrons. Next base: position 28,097,387 of record NC_071089.1, on the reverse strand, counting down.
GCAGTGTTTTGTATTTACTGACAGTAGAAAACCTGAATATCCAAGAAGGCCCCCAGAGTTTATGTTTGGATTATACGTTGGTTCACTAAATGTTGTTTAAGATGGAATGGAGGTTGCCAATACATTATATATCCCTCTACAAAATGTTCTTATACTGTTTCTAAATTTTGTGGGAAACATGAACAGCCTGAACTCCTCAGGATTTAGACAACCAATTTGATCTGGTTATATTTTGACAGGCCCATCATACTCTACAGTACTACTTTTTCCCTTTAAGCATACTATCCGTGGTATATTTAAACTGGAAGTAGTCCAAGAACTAACTTATTATGGTCTTGGAGAGTGCAGCACTCTGGCTAATGACATCACTACGGAGCCTGCCCATCCAACAGGGCGATCAGCCCAAGAGTCTGCCGCCTAGTCCTAGCCAGCCTACACCTAAATGTATCTCTGAACACAGATGTTATTTATGCTCTATTGGTTAATGATAACTTTTGTTCAGATGACAGGTCTACTTAAGAAAAAGCAAAGTGCATGTAGGAGGGAAAAGGGTAAAGAGTGAGGGTGTTATGCAACCGGGTACAACCTATATTTCATTGTAAACTATATTTACAGCTAATATATTCCCTGTGGAAAACTTTGTTCACATAACATAATCAGATGTGTTAGTAAAAGGCACAGCTTACCGCATTTTCCTTAGCATCAACTGATGGAGGTGTCCCTGCATTACTGTGAAAAAAGGGAACAGATGTATATACACAAGAATATATGCATGAACTTTGGGCACATTCCACGTTATAGCTTACAAGCGGCCCTCCCATCAGATTAATGGTGGAACTATAAACTCATAGCTCATAGGTTGACTGGCAACCATTTTTGTTGGGGCTCCTTTTACGTGTTTAGCTTGACCTGAAACATCTTCTGACAACTCTTAAAAACAAATGCATGCATGCCTCGGTTTGCTGAATCTAAAATCTATGAAATAAATCCTTTATGTATTTTACACTTTACATTTTCAGATTTAACAAATCCACATACAACATGACCTACCTTGTATTTTGTACATTTGAACAGGGGTTTGATTGTGGGGTTTCTGGGGAGGCCTGTGCCTAAAGCATGGATAAAAGGTAAAGTTATGTGTTAAAAAGACAACATTTATTACATATTTGCCATAAGAAAATAATGTTTCCTACACGGTGCAAGGCGAAGTACCATGGAACAACTTTATGAGATCATCTATTGAAAAAAGCTTACCGCATTTTCCTTAGCATCATCTATAACTGATGAAGGTGATTCTGCATTACTATGAAAAATAAGAGAACACACAAGAACTTTAGCTGATAGCTTACAAGTTGCATTCATCATAACATTAATCATGGAACTGTAATACCGCAGCTCGCAGGTTAAATGGCAGCAGGTTTTGTTTCTGCACCTTACAAGGTTGCAAGCTTAGCTTGTCCCAAACGTTTTCTGATAACCCTTAAAAAAATGGATGCATGGATTTGCTCACTCTAATATGTACTGGACTTAATGCAAGCAGCAAAAAAAAAAAAAAAAAACGTCTCAAATGTGCACTCGAATAGATCTTAGACTATCCCATTAAAAATGTAAAGTTAACAGAATTAAATTAACCCACATTTACTACTTAATTACTTAAAATACACCAAGCAACAACTGTAGTCTCGAAACTAGATCAATGCAATTTCAAGTATTGATTGAATATTGATTGATGGAATACCGCAATAAATTTTAATTATGTAAATGTTTAATTAATTTGTATAAATGTATATATAAAGATATATACATTGGGAACATTTTTTGTTAATAACAGTAACTTACATTATTTTTGACAAAAATGTCAAAAATACAAATCATAAGATGTTCATAGACTGGGCAAAATGTCAACTATTACATCTAGTAGAAGCCTGGATAGAACAACGTTCGGGTTAAATTTCCACTCTAAGGCTAAAATCCCCCCCCCCAGGTGCAGTTTTTAGTATTTTTATGACAACTTTAAACAAGGAGGTTCTTAAAAATAAATCCTTTATGTACTTGATAAGCTTTCATTTTCAGATTTAACTAAGCCGCATACAATAGGACCTACCTTGTATTTTGTGCATTTGAAGAGGGGTTTGATTGTGGGGTTTCTTGGGAGGCCTGTGGCTAAAGCATAAATAAAAGGTGAAATTACATGTTAAAAGACAAAACATTATGCTTTTACTGTAGGAAAAATATGGTTTCCCACATGGTTAAAGGTGAAGTGCTATGAAACAATTAATATTTGTCTATTAACATTAAAACTAATGCACATTATCACCGAAAAAAGTGTGAGTTATTTTATTTTTTTCCAATAAAATTCCTTTATCTTTCATTGTAGGCAGTAGGTGATATTTTGAGTGACTTTCACTGCTCAAACTAAATATTGTGTTGACTGTACATTGCATTGCTAATGAAGCCCTCTTTGTCCTCCATAGTCAGTGTTGGGTTCTGGGTGATTAAGCTATTCTGTTAAAACAACAGAGCTAGAACACACACAGATGGCTAATGTATATCGGTCTAAAAACCAGAAATGTTTTCAATAAAGAAGACAGTATTCTTGGAAACTCATTTTAAATATGCCTTAGTAGTGAAAATGGTGGGATTTCCCCTTTAGGTGACAAACATGGATGTGCACAATTTTCTGTAATCAGATTGTAAAAAAAAGTGCATGATAGGCAATTAAGGATTTCTATAGATTATATGCTTGGATGTGACAAAAACATACCACCTTGTTCATTTAGTGAAACAACTATTAGAAGACTAATGTAAGACTTGTTTGTAATTAAAAATTATTAACTCAAGAGTCAATCTTGAATAACTTTGCATTTAGTAAATGTAAACCCAAAACCAAGAATGCAGAAAATACATAAAAACACAAACATTGGTTTCTGTTTCAAATAAAATTTCTGGTAACCATGATAATAAAAGTAGATCATTTAGCAGGAAGATTCCATCAGCTGTGACAGTGACTGTCCCACTTTTGCCACTTGGCACTAGAATTGCTCTTTATACAAACTATTCAACATGTCAACATGACTACAAAGTAATAATTAGGCTTTTATATTCATACTAAAATTTAAATGAATTTTGCCTATTTTGTGCATTAGTATGAACTATGAATCTCCAAAAACGAGGCAGGGCCCCAGAAAATATGGGATTGGTTCCAAGTGATTAAGTTAAGTAGAGCAAGGGTGAGGTGAGGAAAATAGAATGAGGAAGAGAGAGAAAGAAGGCATGCCACTTACCTTATTATCTGATTGAATTGTTTAAGGTGTTCTGAGACAGCTGTGCCTTTGTCTCAGTTCTGTAGCGTAAGGGCATCTGGCAGTGAGAAGTATGACTCCAATAAAATGTAACAAGTGTAACTTCTCACATTTTACTGGAGTCATAATTCTCACTCCCACTGGGTGTTGAGAGTATTATAGACGGAGCTGTATTGTCATACAATGTTATACCAGAGTTTAGCACAATTGTACCATTTTGAACAGAACCCAGGGTAATGCAACTCACCAAAGTTGTAATTAGTTGTCCTCGATTTTGTATAACACTAATAGCCATTTTAGCTGCAAGGTTTGCTGCTGCCTTCTTAGTTTTGTCTTGTCCTTCCCCAAGTTTTTCATCATTCACCAGCACATGAAATGTAAACCTGGAACAGTTTAATGAATTATGTTTTTCTCCAAAAGACAACTGGTTGCATGTAGTCATTAACTACAAATCCACAGGAACGGTTTATACAAATATATATATAACTTTACCAGTGCAGAAAAATTGTGTTGCCACTAAAAACTGATTACTTAGCTCCTGACTTATACATTAGCTCCTTTTCAGTCATGTCATTGATTATTTATAGTGTAGCAACCAACACTAGAAAGATCTCTTACATCTAATAACATAACATTTTTAGGGTCAGTGACAGTGTCCAAGAAAAAAAATAATGAAAAAGAACCAAAGACAATAAAACAGACTTGCTCTGTTCCAAATTCACTTATGTGTTATTACTCTTTTTTTATTTACCGTTCATTTATTTGCGATGGGCAGCAAAAAGAAACAATAATAGAAATCAGTAGAGGATAGTTTATAATCTATACACTTCCCAACAAATGTTTAATCTATTGTACTTAGTTAAATGTTTTACCTGTTCAAAGTGCAACCCTATCCTTTTTGGTGCTAGGTGCCTTTGAAGGTGAAAAAACACTTTTTACTTCTGAAATTACAAACTTTACTATCACATTCACAGCTTTTAGCATAACTAAAATCATTGAATAAAAAAGGCTAGAGCTTGTTTTTTGTTTGTCAACTTAGACTTACACTGATCTCCATAGAGGCAGTGTCCATGCTATCTAACTAACCTCTCTAATATATATAACAACAAGACAAGCTTTCTTTAGATACAATTATTTTGATCGTATAATATAATATACTATAAAAAAGTATAAAATATGGTTAAAAAATGAGGAAAAAATGAATTTTTCTTAGCTTTACTGGAAAAATCTTTTACTCATGTACAAAAGCTAATGAAAAATCCTGCTAAATTCTAATATTTGTCCTGAGTTTTTAAATATCCAATGTTTTTATGTTTTTTCCTGCACGTTATAGGGCAATAAGTACAAGTAGCATATTGCTGTTTCAAAACCATTGTTTTCAAACATGTTCATACTGCCCCATGTCCTATTTGGGACGTTATAGGGAAGTAAGTACAAATAGCATATTGCTATTTCAAAATAATTTTTTTTCAAACATGGTCATACTGCTGCCCTGTCCATTTGGGACATCTTTAAAGCCAGACACTTCAATTTACCATAATATCAAATCATACCATAAGCCAGGGCTTGACAAATTTGTTGTGAATCTAGGCGCCAGGTAAAAAAGTTAGGAGCCAGGATTTTTTTAAACTAACAGTTGGTCAGGAGGGATCCGATCATCATCAGCCCACTTACTAAACTCACAGCGTTTGACCTGGAAGCACCCTGGATTTTCAGGTCAGTGCTGTTTGTTTTTTTTTTTAAATACATTTTTTTCATTTTTTTAACTCTTTCGATGCTGATGTTCCATTGGAGCACAGCATTGACAGATATTTAGTCCCCACAAGCTTGTGGGGACAAATGTTAACCCCTGCAATGCCACGAATGTGTCATACACAATTGTGGCATTGAAGGGGTTAACGCTGCACTGTCGCTCTCATGGAGTGATCAGGCAGCAGGGGGCTGTTGGGGCTGGTCTCCACACTCATGGCGAGACCAAAGAACCCTCTCACCCTGTCCCTGAAGCTGCCTCTGGCAGCTGGGAAGCAATTGCTGGTCTATAGACCAGCCACTGCAGGGGGGAGTCTATGATGACTGCTGTAGGCTTCTATGCCTACAGGAATCATCAAAGGGCTTGTGGGGGCTCGTTTTTTTGCTGTTGCTGGTCTGCCTGGGCTTCCAGGCAGACCACCGGCAGCAGAGCCCCTTACAAAACGGGAGTTAACCCCTAAAACGCCGTGATCGCGGCATTGAAGGGGTTAACGCTGCAATGTCGCTCTCAGGGAGCGATCAGGCAGCAGGGGGTGTTGGGGCTGGTCTCCACACTCATGTGGAGACCGAAGAACCCTCTCCCCTGTCCCTGAAGCTGCCTCTGGCAGCTGGGAAGCAATTGCTGGTCTATGGACCAGCCATTGCAGAGGGAGTCTCTTTGATGACTGCTGTAGGCTTCCATACCTACAGGGGTCATCAAAGGGCTTGTGGGGGCTCGTTTTTGCTGTTGCTGGTCTGCCTGGGCTTCCAGGCAGACCACCAGCAGCAAAGCCCCAAAACGGGAATTAACCCCTAAATGCCGCGATCGCGGCATTGAAGGGGTTAACGCTGCGCTGTCGCTCCCATGGAGCGATCAGGCAGCTGGGGAGTGTTGGGTGAGGTCCCCAGACTTGTGTGGGGACCCAATCAACACACAAACCCCTTCCCTGAGGCTGCCTGTGGCAGCTGAAAACACGATTGCTGCTTTTCCAGCAACCGCGTTTTCAGCCTACAGGATCACTCCGTGGGAGTGATCTCAGGCTCGGGGGCGGGCTCGGAGTGGCTGTGCTGTCTGCCCAGACTTCTGGGCAGACAGGAACAGCGCCCCCATGTGGTGACTCAGCCTCTTACATCCACAATTTTTTCTGGATGTAAGAGGCTGACAAAACCTAGGCGCCAGGACAAAATTCTCTGTCGCCATGGCGACCTGGCGCCTGGGATTTGTCGAGCCCTGCCATAAGCAACTACCAGCCTTTGCCATACTTTGTGGTAGTACCGTATTTGCTCGATTATAAGACGACCCCCCCAAAATTAATTTTGGAAAAGAAGAAAAAGTCTGAATATAAGACGACCCTATAGGAAAAAAGTTTTACCAGTAAATGTTAATTCATGTAAACTATGTAAGCTATTTTTTTAATAAAAGCTATGATTGAGAAAAATATTCTGTTTTTATTTACTTTTATTTTCCAACCTGCCCCCCCAGTTATGCACATCTGCCCCAAAGCTTGGCACTCTGCCCCCAGGCTTGCCACTCTGCTCCAGAAATGCCTTATACCCCCTATATGCCACTGTGCCCCATGATATGCCTATTGACCCTCTATATGCCTTTTAACCCTCTATATGCCTTTTGACCCCCTATGTGCCACTCTGCCTCCAGAAATGCCTTATACCCCTATATGCCACTCTGGCAGACCTACACGCTGCCCCGGCTACACATTAAGGGGGTTAAGTTCGGGGGGGAGACAGGAGGATGCAATTTGAGGTCCGATTATAAGACAACCCTGATTATAAGACGAGCGGTATTTTTCAGAGTATTTGCTCTAAAAAAAAACTCTGACAGATGTAGCTTCGACTCACGGGCCAGGCTTGGCTCATTTGCTCAATTAAATAAAACACCAACACACAAGATGGGTTTGAAAAGGCCACAGCTGTTTTATTTAACAGTCATTGTCCTGTAAAACCTGAAATAATAAACATAGATGTGTTAACAGAGACAATGACGTAACCAAAACCAACCTAGCTTGCCAAGTTATCCAGGTACCATACCACACACCAATTTTGGGAGGGGACATACCAGGATGCCCCAACCCGGACCTGAGGTTCCGAGCACCACTCCTTGCAAGGAACCTCCCACCGGTTATGACCACCAATGATCATACCACCACATTAACCCCTTGGATACCTGGCAAGCTACCGCCATGAGCCCATCCCTTGACACCTCAAGCCGGATGGGCTCCCTCCACAAAAGAAAGCTTGGCCCGTTCAAAACCCACCGCCACTCACAGAATCAAGAAATCTGCGCCAAATGCCTACAAAAACCTATCCAGCACCACAAACCAGCCCATCCACCTTTGCTGCTTCTGGACAAAGCACACCAGCAGCGTAACCATGACGCCCAGGCAATGCTCAATACCTCTCTAACTCACGTAAGGTGCTAACAGGCACGGCACCTGTACAAACCAAATCAACCGTCTCACGGTGACCAACCCTCACATCAGCAACATAAATGAACAAACTCATAACTGAACAAGTTTTGTAATGTTGAGCCACCAAGGTCCAACAACCCACACCAAAATTTCCATCCCACAAGCACCAAACCCTCTGGGTAACCCAGCTGCACAAACGCTATGCCCAACTGCGGCCCCCACCGACGGGCGCAGTTCTCCAACCACAGTTCCGCCACATGCCCAAAACTAGTGAATGCCGATAGGTGACCCCCACAAACCGGCACCCCCCCAGCAAGAAGAAGAACAAAACAATCTTACACATAACCAAAATTGTGTAATGGCAACCAAACCACCACCAAAAACTCCATCACCAAGCACCAAAACCCCTTGGAGACCCAGCTGCAAACCGCTATACCTAACTGCGGTCCCCGTCGGGGTCATTACTCTTGAGAATGGCTGATAACCTGCCTACCAAAAGAGGCCCGAAGAAAAAACCCACAGAGGGGAGAAGCAACCCGAGCCCCCCCCCCGACCACCAGCCTCAAACACCATTGGTGAGGCGGCCAAGCAGACCGAGCCAACATCCATCCTGATGTACCCGGAAGAACACAATCCGCTGATATAACCCCCAAAAGCCCATCCGCATGGCATCATAGGGCACAGTAGACAAACCAAACCTGCCCACCAAGACATCCGCACCAGCACTATCGCACAGCAACGTCCAAAGCAAAATTAGACAGTGAAACCTCATTAACCGCCTCCCACCAATCCCAATGGGGGGGGGTAGGAACGCCCACCACTTGATCCCACATCCGCAAACTAAGGAGCGCATCACCCAGCCCTAACCCATAGACCTGGGAAGGGATCGCCCCTGCCAGGAACCACCTGAACATGGCTAGGTGGGCCACCCACTGAATATACTGCCACCACAAACAATCCCACCAATGGCAATATTTGTGACCTTGGGAGTCCACTATACTGCCAGGCAAGGCAAGCCCCCGAATGGTGTACCCCCAACTCCATCTGCCGAGGCCACTTCCAATGAAGCAAGTTTTGTTGCGTTTTTTTTCCACACATATTTTACTTCAGGCATGAATTTAGAACTTCTGATATATGTCACTCTCAAACACCACAACATGTGTTCAGCTAAACTCCCTGAGTACAGCGATATCCACCATGCATAATTTTAGGAATTGCTCATAGAAATTAACTATTTTTTATTTTTGTTTACTAATCATATCATGATTAGTAAGCTTGGCTCCATCTACTTGGTGGTTGAATTTTTAATAGGAGCCGCCATCTAGCAAGAGGCAAAATCTCTCGCAGTGGTGCATGTGACCGCTTAATATGTTTGCATAAAATAATGAAAGTTAAAAAAAAAAAAAAGGTGTTAAAGAAAGTAATGGCCAGGTGGATGCCCAGTGGTTGCCCCAAGCCAGCAGCTGCCAGCACTCCCCTGGATGGGAGAGAAAACATAACAAGAAGGAACTTAACAGTGATAGAGACATAACATACTAATATACTATAACAATAATATAGGTCCAAAAAAGTTATGGTATACTGTATATTACATTAAATATGACAGTCATAGGATGCCACCTTTGCCACAAGTCAGTTTGTGAAATGTCTGCGTGGCTAGATCTACCCTGGTCTACTGTAAGTGTTATTAATGTGAAGAGAAAGCATCTAAGAGTAACAACAGATCAGCCACAAGTCTCACAGACACAATCAAAATCTTGTGGAACGACTTCCCAGATAGGTGGACGCTGCTATAGCTGCAAATAAGCTTATTAATGCCTATGTTTTTGGAATGGGATGTGCAACAAGCTCCTATACACTATATGGACAAAAGTATTGGGACAACTGACCATAACACGAACAGGGACTTTTATGGCATTGCATTACATAGTCATTAATATGTAGTCGGCCCCTCTTTGCAGCTGTAACAGCTTCCAGTCTTCTGGGAAGGCTTTCCACAAGGAGTTTAATGCGGGACAAACCAAGACATTTTGGACAATACTATTCTTACTTTGTGGGAACAGTTTGGGGAAGGCCCTTTCCTATTCCAACATGAACTTGCCCAGTGCACAAAGCAAGGTCCATAAAAACATGGTTGGATGAGTTTGGGGTGGAACAACGGAACCGCACAGAGCCCTGACCTCAACCCCATCTAACACCTTTGGGAAGAACTGGAATGGAGATTGGGAGCCAGGCCTTTTTGTCCAACATCAGTGCCTGACGTCACAGATGTTCTACAGGACAGATGGACAAATACTCCAAAATCTTGTGGAAAGCCTTGCCAGAAGAGTGTAAGCTGTATTAGCTGCAAAGAGGGGACATATTAATGTCTATGTATTTAGAATGCAATGTCATCAAGGTCCCTGTTAGTGTAATGGTCAGGTGCCCAAATACTTTTGTCCATATTGTGTAAGTGTGATGGTTGGGTGTCACATCATTTTGGTCATATAGTGTATGTTATTGTTTTACCCTTGCTGTACCTATTCTTTGAAATTCCCTACCCCATTCTGTCAGACTATTTCCTACGTACTATCAACCCACCTATTCAGAGAAACATAAAAGTAGGTCTCCTCTACCCCAGAGACACAATCTGTCGTGTTTGAAAACCTCTGAGTAGCTGCCGAGATCCCACCCCATGGCATCTGGGGGCTCTATGGTTTACTCCTTGAGGCACTCAACCCGGTGGGAATTTTGTGGGGTTTTTTTCTTCTTTTTCTCTCTCTTTCTCTCCTTCTTCCCCAATCCCCCCCCCCTCATTGCGGAGACAGGTGCACCCTCCACTCCCTCACCTGTCTCCTTCAGCTTGGGGGACATTTGAATGAGAGCTTCTCCCGCCACTGTGTTTGTAACAAAGTGCTTTTTCGCTGTAACCTGCAAGCAATTTTTCTCTGTTTTATCGAATTATATTTCATTGCCTCTTGACATAAGGCTCTCTTACATACACATGTGAGCTGTTACTATGCACCTTGTCTCTCATATATTGTGATGTGTTACTCCAGGTCCCTCACTACGATACTTTCTTTCCTTTTTACCCCTCACCCATTTTTACTTCTGTACCCCCCTTTTACCAAAAGATTCAAAAATAAAGAAATTTTGATTTACCCTAAAAGTAGGTCTCCTAACATCCTCAACCTGCACCCTAAAGAAACCACCAGTCCTCCTCACTTATGAGATCAATCAAATCATCCTCACACAAGCAGTCCCTTTCTCCACCCCCCCCCCCTCATAATCCCAATAGATTGCAAACGCACAAGATCAGAGCTCACTTCTTTTTTCACTGTCCCCCATTGTAACAGTGCTACAAAATCTGCTGGCACTATACAAATAAATGTACCATAAGATGACCCACCCCCCAAATTTGAATATTCATTTAGAAGAAAAAGTCTGAATATAAGACTACCCTATAAGAAAAAAGTTTTAATAGTAAATATTAATAGTAAACTATTTTTACATATTTAACAAAAACTATGATTGAGAAAAATGCATTTTTTGTTTTTATTTTCTTTTATTTGCCAACCTGCCACCAGTTATGCACATCTACCCCCCTATATGCCACTCTGCACCCAAGATATGCCTTATACCCCCCTATATCCCACTCTGCCTCCCTGATATGCCACTTTGCCCCCCTATATGCCCCTCTGCCCCCCAGATATTCCTTATTCCCCCCTATTTGCCATTCTGCCCCCCTGATATGCTTTATACCCACTATATGCCACCCCGACCTACCGATGCATCCCTAGACTTGCTCCCCATGCTCCAGATTCCCTGGTGTCTAGTGGGGGCAGCCGGCGGACGCCTGTGCGCAACCTCCGCTGCTCCCCGACACTTCAGCTAAGGCTTCTATGACTGAGCACTGGAAGGTCACATCACGCCGGTGCTCCTTCATAGAAGCCCAGGTGGAAGTGTCAGGTAGCAGCAGAGGTTGCCTGCGCGCATCACGCAGACGTTCACCGGCTGACAGAAAGAAGGATCCTGGTCTCCTGCAGCGCTGCGGGGATCTGGATCTTAGTCTTGTAGTTAGACCTCTATTTGAGGTCTTACTATAAGACGACCTTGAATATAAGAAGAAGGGTATTTTTCAGACTATTTGCTCTGAAAAAACCTTGTCTAATTGAGCAAATACGGTAATTAATTTTCAATTCTGTATACGCTGTTACATGGCCTACCTGAAACATAGGTCTGAACACAGCACAAGATTGCATATTATAACTACGGCCCACTATTACACTGAAATTCTTACCGGGGATCATGAGAAGGGCCTGTTGCCAAGACTTCACGATATTCATACGTCATTTTGTTTTTAATGCAGAGGTTTATAAGCAGTCCTTTATAATCTATATGATCTCCCATTATTATGAATCAGATCAATATACCTAGAATACAGAAAAAAGAAATTGTATACAATTACCTCATTTTAATTAATAATAATATGTACCGTATTTGCTCGATTATAAGACAACCCCCCAAAATTTGAATATTAATTTAGGAAAAAAAGAAAAACCCTGAATATAAGACTACCCTCTGGGAAAAAAGTGTTACTAGTAAATACTAATTCACATGTAAACTATTTTAATAAAAACTGTGATTGAAAAAAAAATTTTGGTTTTTATTTCCTTTTATTTGCCACTCTGCCCTAATTATGCATATCTGCCCCCAGATATGCCTTGTACCCCTTATACGCCACTCTGCCCCCCAGAAATGCCTTATACCCCTATATGCCACTCTGCCTCCCTAGTAAGCCACTCTGCCCCCAGATATGCCTTTTAATCCCCTATTTGCCACTCTACCTCCCAGATATGCATTATACACCCATATATGGTACTCTGCCTCCCTGACATGCATTTTAGCCCCCTATATGCCACTCTGCCTCCAGAAAACCATTGAACCCCGGCCCCATGCCACTCTTAACCCCCTCCCTGCTACTCCCCTGACCCACCAGTGCATCCCTTTAGTTGTGACCAGTGTTCAGACTCCCTGGTGTCTAGTGGGGCAGCTGGTGGAGGTCTGTGCGATGCAAACCTCCGCTGCTGGTGGCCAGTACTTCCGCCGGGGCTTTTATTACTGAGCGCCGGCATCACATCACATTCACCGGCTGCGGGAAGCGCACAGAAAACCTCCGCTGCAGCCGGCATTTCCGCAGGGGCTTCTATGGTGGAGCTCCATCATAGAAACCCCCAGAGGAAGCGCCGGCAGCAGCAGAGACTGCCAGAGAGGAGGATCCGGATCTCCTGCAGCGTTGTGGGGGATCTGGATTTTAGTCTTGTAGTCAGACCTCTATTTGAGGTCTGATAAGAAGACAACCTCGATTATAAGACGAGGGATATTTTTCAGAGCATTGAATAGTGCAGATTTCAGAAGGCGCCAGTGTTTTCTAATGCACAGATTTGCATGGCATCAAGAAACATCAAGATACATTGGAAAAGTGAGATCATTGAATTTACAATGGTGCAGGATTCAGTTATGTAAATGAGCAGTTTTATATCAAGAATGCTGTGAACATTCTTATAATCATTATAAATTAAGCTTTATGACCTCTGTATTAGCCAGTTCTGCGGGCCACTCACCAATATATTCAGCTCGCTGTGAGTCCACCTAAGCGACCATCAGCTGGGGTACAGTGACTACGTCGAAACCGAAACTCAGCCTAAGCCCCGCCCAGACGTCTACACTCACCCCTTCGTACCCGAAACTCCAAGGAAGATTGTCTCTTTATGCTATGAATGAGGCGTTAAATCTGCAACAAATGGGTTAACACTCTGCATATGGGATGGGCATAGGTATACTCCCAAGATTCGGTTTCGGTTTCCTGAAGTACAGGGATAAAAAGTAACGGCGTGAAGTACAGGCGCGAAATCGTAGATACAAGAGCCAATCGCTAATCCTTATGGTTTATGTAAGAGACGCCTGACCTGAACGTCAAAAAAGCTGATTAGAATACAATCATTTACTAGTAGAACTGCGCTGTTTTGTTGCAGTGCTATATAGTTTTTTTTTATTCTCTGCATTTGTTATTTCTTCTATTTTCACCCTCAGTGCTATCTGGGAGAAGCACACCCACTTCATACAGCACTGTCCAGCAGCACCTCGTACTGCCTCACAACACAAAACAGAAAGTCCAGCGCCTAGGTGCGCTTTGTGAAGAATTTTGGACCAGCCATTGGAGTCAGGAACACAGCGGGGTCACGTACTGCAAATGGGAGGCTACTCGCATATAAGCAGCCAGAAAGCACCCTAAGGGTGTGATGAAGGAGGATGCGAATGAGACGGTAAGGCTGGGAGGGAGAAGCTATGTGTGTACGTTAACATGAATGTATGTGTTTGCATCATAGCATGATTGTGTGTTTGTGTCTGAGTATCAATATGTGTGCATGAGCATCTGTGTTTATATGTGTATGAGCACCAGTGTGTATATGTGTATGAGCATCAGTGTGTATGTGCATGAGCATCAGTGTGTATGTGCATGAGCATCAGTGTGTATGTGCATGAGCATCAGTGTATATGTGCATGAGCATCAGTGTGTATGAGCATCAGTGTGTATGTGTGTATGAGCATCAGTGTGTATAAGCATCAGTGTGTATATGTGTATGATCATCAGTGTCTATATGTGTATGAGCATCAGTCTGTATATGTGTATGAGCATCAGTCTGTATATGTGTATGAGCATCAGTGTGTATGTGTGTATGAGCATCAGTGTGTATATGTGTATGAGCATCGGTGTGTATATGTGTATGAGCATCAGTGTGTATGTGTGTATGTGTGTATGGGCATCAGTGGCGTCTCCAGCTTTCATATTTAGGGGGGCACATGGGGGCAAAGGGGAGTAGGGGGCACAATTATAAAGCGCTACATATACACTAAATATATGTATATATATATATGCCTTAGTAAATAATATGTACTTATCTCTTTGAAGGAAAGACCTTGATTGAAATATGATTTCAAAATAACAGCTTAATTGGCAGTTATTTTTCATTCTTTAATTTTAGGCCCTACTGCTAATATATACTAATATTAGACCCTAGACTTGCGCCCCATGCTCCAGATTCCCTGGTGTCTAGTGGGGGCAGTCGGCGGACGTCTGCGCTCAACCTCTGCTGCTCCCCGACACTTCCGCTGAGGCTTCTATGACTGAGCACTGGAAGGTCACGTCACGCCGGTGCTCCTTCATAGAAGCCCAGGTGGAAATGTCGCGTAGCAGCGGAGGTTGCATGCGCGCATCACGCAGACGTTCACCGGCTGCCGGAAAGGAGGATCCTTTCATATTGGGGGGGGGGCACATGGGGGCACAGGGACAGGGAAGTAAGGGGTGCAATTATAAAATGCTACATATACACTATATATATATATATATATATATACGTTAGACATCCATTTTTAACTACATAATATGTACTTATCTCTTTGAAGGAAAGACCTTGATTGAAATGTGATTTCAAAATAACAGCTTAACTGGCAGTTATTTTTCATTCTTTAGTATTAGACCCTACTGCTAATATATACTAATATTTTTATCAATTCTCCGTTTATTGATACAGCGAATAAAAAGTACACAATATCAAGAATACGTACAATGCATATACAAATGTAACAATGCATCAAGATGTCATAGTACAAGCATTACATGGTGCAAATGGAAGAGCAGCGTCAACTTAAACCGCCAACAGCGGGGTCATGTAAAACAGTTGACATCGAACAGCTCATGAGTCGAGGATATGATTAGCGTATCACGGAGATAAGGAGGAAAAACAGAAAATCTCCATCAACAGTAATGGAAAACGAACAGAAAAAAGTATCCACAGGGAAAGGCATCGTCGGTGCATGTCTGAGTAGTAAAAAGGAGTTGAAACAAATGATAAACAAAGGTGTGTGTACCATGCCATTATATGACATATATTGTGAATGCATGTGCGTAGCAATATAACGTATAATGTACAATGCATAATGTATAAAGAGCCAGGGGTACAAGTCCGTCACACAAAAAAAAAAGAAAAAAAAATAATAACAATAAAAGGAGAGAACATGTCATCTAAGGTGAGCCGTCGGGAGTCCCGAAGATACGCCTGAAGTCAGGCGACGCAACAAACGTATGCCACCAAAACCAACGGAGGTCGTTCTGATGACCCTTACCTCTGGCGGACCAGATTAGGTCCTCCATTTGAGCTATAAACATAATCTGTTGGAGCCAAGTCTGTAGAAGGGGGCTTGGGAGATTTCCAAAAACGTGGGATGATGGATTTTGCAGCATTGAGTAAGTGTATCGTTAGGGAACGTTTATAAGCTGCATGGTGAAGGGGATTCATGTGCAGAATGCTTCACAAGGTGCGGGTCCAATGAAGGGAGGAATTTCTTATAGTAGGCGATCGTGAGGACATCCGGGCCAGGGCATTTGCCCTGTTGCGTTGTCTTGACCGCATCTACGACTTCTTCCAATAGGATGGGGGCGTTTAAAGACTCTATATCCGATGGGGTCAAGGTTTTTGGCAAAAATTTATCAAGGTAAGAGTCTAGCACATGAGTGAAATCAGGGCAGGTGTCCCGGACAGAGGGCAGGGCATACAGCTTTTGATAGAAAATGCGAAAACAGTCCGCTATATGAGGGGTGGAACAACGAGGTATACCCGTACTGTCGATAACACGGGGAATAAAATTAGCAGCCTTTTGTGAGCGGAGGGCTAATATATACTAATATTAGACCCTGCTGCCACTATCTATATAAATATTAGATAAATATTGGACCCTACCCAAGCATTTTCTTTGGCCCCCAGTTCCACGCTCCCTAGCATGCAATCACTCCCTCCGCTACAACACCAAAAAAATATATATTTGCCACACCGACTGCAGATCAGGGGAAGACTGTGAGAGTCAGTAGTCTTCCCTCCTTCTGACTGCACTGTGACATTGAAAGGTCCCTTTGTCCCCTCATTCACTTAAACATACCTCTATGTTACTTACTCCCTGTAGTTCGGGTATAGATCAAATAAACAACACATGGAAACAGCACATGCAACTGAATAAGAAAACAAAAAACCTGTATTTGCAGATATACATAAATAATGTATGGAAACATAGCATTGCAGGTATAGATTAACAGAACACACAAACCCAGTATTGCAGGTATAGCTCAACTGGAAATCACATGTAAACTCAGCAGTGAAGGTATAGATCAAATAAACAACACATGGCAAGAGCACTCCAGGTATTGATCAACTGAATATGACATACAAATCCTGTATTTGCAGGTAAACATAAATAATGTATGGAAACATAGCATAGCAGATAAAGATTGACAGAATAACACAGAAAGCAGCTTTGCAGGTATAGATCAATTGGAATTCACATAAAAACTCAGCATTAAAGGTATAGATAAAACCCCCTAAATTACAGGCATAGATCACAGCTTGCACACCCCAAAGCCAGCCTGGAATCCACACTACCACATAGAACCTACCAGCACCCAAATTACACACACATAGGACCATCTCTCTTTATAACAGCCCAGAATGAGTCAACATTGACCACAAACAGCCAAGCGTATGCCATCTTTGTCCTATAAACACGCTGCCTGTGCTATCTTTGTCCCATAAACACCCTACCTGTACCATCTTGGTCCCAGTGCTTAAACACCCTGCTTATACCATCTTTGCCTTTTTGACAAATCAATTATACACCTATGATTCCCACAAACACTCACTAATTCACTTTCATTCACACAATAATTTATTCTTTCACTCTTTCACACAAATTATTTACACATATTCATTAATGCATTCTCACAAATTCATTACTTCTCTCACTCATTCACACAATTCATCCACACATTAATTCATTTATTCTCTCATTCACACAATGCATCCACGTATTAATCCATTCACTCTCTCTTATTCTGATTCTTTTTTCAGCATTCTTGCTAACCTCCTTTCCCACTATCTACCCGCTCTGCCTCCCTTCTGCCGTATCTACCCCTTCTCCCTCCCTTCTGCACTATTTTCCCCTTCTCCCTCTCTTTTGCCCTGTCTACCCCTTCTCCCTCCCTTCTGCCCTGTCTACCCCTTCTCACTCCCTTCTGCCCTGTCTACCCCTTCTACATCCCTTCTGCCCTATCTACCCCATCGCCCTCCCTTCTGCCCTATCTACCCCATCTCCCTTCATTCTGCCCTATCTTCCCAATCTTCCTCCCTTCTGCTCTATCTTCCCCATCTCCCTCCCTTCTGCCCTATCTTCCCAATCTCCCTCCCTTCTGTTCTATCTTCCCCATCTCCCTCCCTTCTGCCCTATCTTCCCCTTCTCCCTCCCTTCATCCTATCTACCCTTTCTCACTCCCTTCTGCCCTATCTACCCCTTCTCAATCCATTCTGCCCCATCTTTCCCATCTCACTCCCTTCTGCCCTATCTTCCCCATCTCCCCCCTTCTCCCTATTTAGCCCTTCTCCCTCCCTTCATCCTATCTACCCTTTCTCACTCCCTTCTGCCCTATCTTCCCCTTCTCCCTCCCTTCTCCCTATTTAGCCCTTCTCCCTTCATCCTATCTACCCCTTCTCACTCCCTTCTGCCCTATCTACCCCTTCTCACTCCCTTCTGCCCTATCTATCCCTTCTCCCTCCCTTCTGTCCTATCTTCCCCCTCCCCCTCCCTTCTCCACTATCTTCCCCTTTTCCCTCCCTTCTGCCTTATCTACCCCTTCTCACTCCCTTCTCCCTATCTACTCCCTTCTGCCCTATCTACCCCCTCCTCCCTCCCTTTTCCCTATTTAGCCCTTCTCCCTCCCTTCATCCTATCTACCCTTTCTCACTCCCTTTTGCCCTATCTACCCCTTCTCAGTCCCTTCTGCCCCATCTTCCCCTTCTCACTCCCTTCTCCCTATCAACCCCTTCCTCACTATCAACTTTCGCCCCCAGTCTCCCTATCTACCCTCCCCCGTCTCCTATCTACCCTCCCCCGTCTCCCTATCTACCCTCCCCTATCTCCCTATCTACCCTCTTCCCCCATCTCCCTATCTACCCCCCGTCTCCCTATCTACCCTCTCCTCTGTTTGCCTCGGTCTGCCGCTCTGCCGCTTCTACCTCCCTTCTGCCCTATCTACCCCATCTCCCTCCCTTCTGCCCTATCTTCTCCTTCTCCCTCCCTTCATCCTATCTACCCCTTCTCACTCCATTCTGCCCCATCTTCCCCTTCTCACTCCCTTCTGCCCTATCTTCCCCTTCTGCCCTATCTACTCCCTTCTCCTTATCTACCCTTTCTCACTCCCTTCTGCCCTATTTACCCTCCCCCATCTCCCTATCTATCCTCTTCCCCCATCCCCCTATCTACCCCCCATCTCCCTATCTACCCTCTACCCCGTTTGAAGTTCACTTACCTTGTAGAAGTCCTGTGGTGGTATCGTGAGGCCACGGTCTCCCTGCTCTGCCGCGGTGTGCGCGGCTTCACTGCATGAAATGCTGGCACCGCAACAGAGGCGAGTGAGAAGCGCTGAGCGGTTGCGGAAAACTTACTCCTGAGTAACCACTCGGCGCCTCTCTCTCTCTACTCTGGCTGTGCAAAAAAATAAAACTAGGGGGGCACAGCATAATGTAGGGGGGCCATGGCACCCTCTGGCCCCCCTGCCGACGCCACTGATGATCAGTGTGTATATGTGTATGAGCATCAGTGTGTATGTGTGTATGAGCATCAGTGTGTATATGTGTATGATCATCAGTGTGTATGAGCATCAGTGCGTATGTGTGTATGAGCATCAGTGTGTATGTGTGTATGAGCATCAGTGTGTATGGGAAAGTGTGAGCATGAATGTGAATATGTAAGTGTGTGAACATAAATGTGTATGTGCGTTAGCATGAATGTGTAAGTGTTTGTGTAATATAATGAATGAGTGTGTGTAACAGAGGGAGTGGATACTTGCCAACTTTTGTTCCAGGTGTCACCAGACAAAAAATGAGTTACTCTGCACTGCATGACCTTGTAGCATTCAGCTAGAGTTCACTTACCAGCTTTTAAAGTACCAGTATTTTTACTCTTTTCTTGCAAGAATTAATGTGAAGATATAATGCACATTTTTGGACTTGCTCATAAAAATAAACTTTATATATATATATATATATATATATATATATATATACATATAATTTATTTATTTAATTTATCTTAACATAG
This sequence comes from Spea bombifrons, assembly GCF_027358695.1. Lineage (NCBI taxonomy): Eukaryota > Metazoa > Chordata > Amphibia > Anura > Pelobatidae > Spea > Spea bombifrons. The sequence continues at coordinate 28,077,748 of NC_071089.1, read as the reverse complement.
TTTGAAGAAAAAAAGAGAGAGGGGAGATGTAATAGAAACATTTAAATACTTTAACCCCTTCGTGACCTTTGCCGGTTCAGGACCGTCATGACAAGAAGGTCACTAAATGACCTTTGACGGTCCTGAACCGTCAAAAAATTAAATAAGCTTAGAAAGTGATCAACGATCACTTTCTTCGCTTAAACGGCGTTACTGTAATGCCTGGATGTCGAGGCATTCAGTAACACCGAGATCGGCATCGGGGGCCATGTCTGGCCCCTCCCCGGGGCGTCAACAGCCGCCATACATTGTATGGCGGCGGACGCCCGTTTTAAAAGCGTTTAGGAGGCGATCAACGATCGCCTCCTAAACTTAAATGGTGTCGCTGGAATGCCTCGATCAGGCATCCAGCGACACCAAACACTTACCTTTGGATGGGCTGTGACCGCTCTGGAGAGCGGTCACAGCCGCAGCTGCCGGTGTTCTTTGCCATCAGCAAGATGGCGGCGGCCCGGGAAAAAAAAACAATAAAGAAGAAAGAATTTGCTAGATGGTCTCCAGACCCTCTAGAGAACTCTGGCTCCACTTGCAGGTTGAATACAGGTACTGCATTCAACCAAGCAAGTCAATGGAACCCAGCTTTCTAATCACTATGTGATTAGTAAAATATAAAAAAATGGAAAAAAAAATAAAAAAAAAATGTGCTAACATTTAAAAATAATTATGCAGTGATGTCACTAGATGAACCATCTATTACCAGCAAATGTGTAAAAAAAATATAAAAAAAAGTATTAAAAAAATAAAATAAAAAAAAAAGTTTATTATTTTGAGCAAGTGCTAAAATTTCTCAAAAATCTCAACAAAGAGTTAAAATAAAAGCACTTCAAATACCCAAGGGGAGTCTAATATATAAAAAAAAATGGCTGAGTAAATTGGAGTGGCCGAGCTCAAAGATAGGGCATAGGTACAGACTGACCAAAATGGAGAAAAAAAGCGCACTTCCCAAATGTGGCATTTTAAATCTCAAACAACCCGACAAACCCATGCATGTCGGGTATCACTGCACTCAGGAGATGTTCCTGAACACATATTGGGGGGTTGTTTGACAGTGACATATACCAGAACCTGTATATCTATAACTAAAGTACAATTTGTGTGGAAAAAAAATAAAAAAAATTACTATTACAAAGTTTGACAAAGTGTAGTTCTATAATTGGTGCATGGAAAGGGTTAAAATAACAGCATTTGGAATACTCTGGGGTGTCTAGTTTTCAAAAATATATGGTTTGAATGGGTTAAATTGAGTTAACCCGCTTCAAAGATATTCCAAAGAGGAGATGGAGGCAGAATGACCAAATGACCACCTGGATTACGCATGCCCCAAAAGTAGCCTTTTACCAGCCAAACAATCTGACAAACCCATGCATGTGGGGTATCGCTGTGCTCAGGAGATGTTCCTGAACACATATTGGGGGGTTGTTTGACAGTGACATATACCAGGACCTGTATATCTATAACTAAAGTACAATTTGTGTGAAAAAAAAAAAAAAATTACTATTACAAAGTTTGACAAAGTGTAGTTCTATAATTGGTGCATGGAAAGGGTTAAAATAACAGCATTTGGAATACCCTGGGGTGTCTATTTTTCAAAAATATATGGTTTGAATGGGTTAAATTGAGTTAACTGGCTTCAAAGATATTCCAAAGAGGAGATGGAGGCCGACTGACCAGATTTGTTAAAAAAGGTTTGGAAATCATAAAACGCTGCTTGTACTTATTGCCCTATAACTTACAAAAAACAGCAAAAAAACATAAAAACATTGGGTATTTCTAAACTCGGGACAAGTAGTAGAATCTATTTAGCTAGTTTTTTTACTTGCTTTTTTAGGTGAGTAAAAGATTTTTCAAATAAAAGTCATAAAATGTGTTTTTTTTCAATTTTTCACCATGTTTTTTTTATAGTAAATAAGATGATACGATCAAAATAATGGTATTTGAAGAAAGCCCATCTTGTCCTGAAAAAAACAATATGTAACTTATGTGGGTACACTAAATGGGTGAGGAGAAAATTACAGCTGAACACAAGCACCACAAAAGTGTCAAAACAGCCTCGGTCCCACAGGGTACAAAACGAAAAATGAGCCCGGTCCTTAAGGGGTTAAGGGATTTAACAAATTCTTCTTTACTGAGGGAGTGGTAGATAAATAGTCTGCCAGCAGAAGTGGAGGGTGCTAATACAGTGAGGGAATAGTGCATGGGATAGGCATACAGCAATCCTTACTATGGGACCAGACCAAGCACTGATTTGAGTCCTTACACCAGGAAAAATGGGTAGATTAGATGGACCAATATGCTATTTATATCTATGTAGAAAATACAAATACCCACAAATATGCCATCCTTTTTGCACATCTAATGTACCTGCTTTTAGATAATGGGAGTTGTAGTCCACATTAGCTCATCAGCCTATTTTGGATGTTTTAAAAATAACATATATTCAATAAAAGTATAATTGTTCTTTTTTTGTAAGAAATAATGAAATGTAGGAGATATAGGGACAAAGGGGAAAGGTAAAGAAAAATAAGAGAGATTGAGATAAAGAAGAGTGAGATAATGAGAGATGAGGAGAAAGGGGAGAGATAATAGATCTTCAGGCTAACGCTCCCATCTCTGTGGGCAGAGACTGCTAGCAAAATCCAAATAGGACAGAGGCGCCTGTTTGATGGCTAGTTACCTGCAGCACCAAAATAATATTTAACATTTGAAATGCACGCCAGGATCGAAACCAAGAACTTTTAGATCTTCAGTCAGATGCTCTCCCGACTGAGCTGTTCTGGCATGCAAAATAAGGCTCCTGGTAAATCTACATGGGAAGGGAAAGCCGGTTTAATAGCCAGTAAACTGCTGTACCATGAGAATATTTAAACGTTCGGCTTACAAAGTACAGCCCATTCTTCTTAAAAATAGGCGAGCAGGTGTGACGAAACCCGGGATAGAACCAGGGACCTTTAGATCTTCAGTCTAACGCTCTCCCAACTGAGTTATTTCGGCATGCGAGAAAAAGGTGCTAGCAAATCTACACGTGACTGGAAAGGCTGCTAGCACATTAAAGACAGGCGAGCAGGTGTGCTGAAATGCAGGATCGAACCAGAAAACTTTAGATCTTCAGTCTAACCCTCTCCCAACTGAGCTATTTCAGCATTCAAGAAACCGCTGCTAGCAAATCTACATGTGATGGGGAAACCTGTTTAATAGCCAGTAAACTGCTGCACCATGAGAATATTTAAACATCCGGCTTACAAAGTACAACCCATTCTTCTTAAAAATAAGCAAGCAGATTTGTCGAAACCCGGAATCAAACCAGGGACCTGTAGATCTTCAGTCTAACGCTCTCTCAACTGAGCTATTTCGGCATGCGAGGAAAGGTTGCTAGCAAATCAACACGGGATGGGGAAGCCTGTTTAATAGCCAGTAAACTGCTACACCATGAGAATATTTAAACATCCGGTTTACAAAGTACAGCCCATTCTTCTTCAAAAGCAAGCGAGCATGTGTGCCGAAAACCAGGCTCGAACCAGGAACCTTTAAATTTTCAGTCTGACGCTCTAACAACTGAGCTATTTCGGCATGCTAGAAAAGGCTGCTAGCAAATCTACATGGGATGGGGAAGCCTGTTTAATAGCTAGTAAACAGCTGCACCATGAGAATATTTAAACATCCGGCTTACAAAGTACAGCCCATTCTTCTTAAAAACAAGCGAGCAGGTGTGCCGAAACTCGGGATCGAACCAGGGACCTATAGAACTTCAGGCTAACGCTCTCCGAGCTGAGCTATTTCGGCATGCAAAAAAAAAGGCTGCTAGCAAATCTGCACGGCACGGGAAAGCCTGTTTAATAGCCAGTAAACTGCTGAACCATGACAAAATTTAAACATCCGGCTTACAAAGTACAGCTCATTCGTCTTCAAAAGCAAGTGAGCATGTGTGCCAAAACCCGGGATTGAACCAGGGACCTTTAGATTTTCAGTGTAACGCTCTCCCAACTGAGCTATTTCGGCATGCAACAAAAGCCTACTAGCAAGTCTACATGGGACAGTGAAGCCTGTTTAATAGCCAGTAAACCACTGCACCATGAGAATGTTTAAACATTCGGCTTACAAAGCACAGCCCATTGTTCTTCAAAAGCAAGCGAGCATGTGTGCCGAAACCCGGGATCGAACCAGGGACCTTTAGATCTTCAGTCTAACGCTCTCCCGACTGAGCTATTTCGGCATGCAAGGAAGGTTTGCTAGCAAATCTACACGGGACGGGGAAGCCTGTTTAATAGCCAGTAAACTACTGCACCATGCGAATTTTTTAAAATCCGGCTTACACAGTACAGTACATTTTTCTTGAAAATAAGCGAGCAGGTGTGCCTAAACCCGGGATCGAAACATGGATCTTTAGATCTTCGGTCTAACGCTCTCCCAACTGAGCTATTTCAGCATGCAAGAAATGGCTGCTAGCAAATCTACACGGGACAGGGAAGCCTGTTTAATAGCCAGTAAACTCCAGCACCATGAGAATATTTCGGCATGCGAGAAAAAGCTGCTAGCAGGTCTACATGAGACGGGGAAACCTGTTTAATAGCCAGTATGCTGCACCATGAGAATATTTAAACATTCGGCTTACAAAGTACAGCCCATTCTTCTTCAAAAGGAGACAAGCATATGTGCCGAAACCCGGGATCGAACCAGGGACCTTTAGATCTTCAGTCTAACGCTCTCCCAACTGAGCTATTTCAGCATGTGAGGAAAAGCTGCTAACAAATCTACACAGGACGGGGAAGCCTGTTTAATAGCCAGTAAACTGCTGCACCATGCGAATATTTAAACATTCGGCTTACGAAGTACAGCCCATTCTTCTTAAAAGTAAGCGAGCAGGTGTGCCGAAACCCAGGATCGAACCAGGGACCTTTAGATCTTCAGTCTAACGCTCTCCCAACTGAGCTATTTCGGCTTGCAAGAAAAGTTGCTAGCAGGTCTACATGAGACGGGGAAACCTGTTTAATAGCCAGTATGCTGCACCATGAGAATATTTAAACATTCGGCTTACAAAGTACAGCCCATTCTTCTTAAAAGCAAGCGACCAGGTGTGCTGAAACCCGGAATTGAACCAGGGACCTTTAGAGCTTCAGTCTAACGCTCTCCCAACTGAGCTATTTCAGCATGCAATAAAAGGCTGCTAGCAAGCCTATATGGGACAGGAAAGCCTGTTTAATAGCCAGTAAACTGCTGCACCATGAGAATATTTAAAAATACGGCTTACAAAGTACAGCTCATTCTTCTTCAAAGGGAGGCGAGCATGTGTGCCGAAACCCGGGATCGAACCAGGGACCTTTAGATCTTCAGTCTAAAGCTCTCCCAACTGAGCTATTTCGGCATGTGAGGAAAAGCTGCTAACAAATCTACACAGGACGGGGAAGCCTGTTTAATAGCCAGTAAACTGCTGCACCATGCGAATATTTAAACATTCGGCTTACAAAGTACAGCCCATTCTTCTTAAAAGTAAGCGAGCAGGTGTGCCGAAACCCAGGATCGAACCAGGGACCTTTAGATCTTCAGTCTAACGCTCTCCCAACTGAGCTATTTCGGCTTGCAAGAAAAGTTGCTAGCAAATCTGCACGGGACAGGAAAGCCTGTTTAATAGCCAGTAAACTGCTGCACCATGAGAATATTTAAAAATTCGGCTTACAAAGTACAGCCCATTCTTCTTCAAAAGGAAGCGAGCGTGTGTGCCGAAACCCGGGATCGAACCAGGGACCTTTAGATCTTCAGTCTAACGCTCTCCCAACTGAGCTATTTCGGCATGCGAGAAAAAGCTGCTAGCAGGTCTACATGAGACGGGGAAACCTGTTTAATAGCCAGTAAACCACTGCACCATGAGAATATTTAAACATTCGGCTTACAAAGTACAGCCCATTCTTCTTAAAAGCAAGCGACCAGGTGTGCTGAAACCCGGGATTGAACCAGGGACCTTTAGTCTAACGCTCTCCCAACTGAGCTATTTCAGCATGCAATAAAAGGCTGCTAGCAAGTCTACATGGGACAGGGAAGCCTGTTTAATAGCCAGTAAACCACTGCACCATGAGAATATTTAAAAATTCGGCTTACAAAGCACAGCCCATTCTTCTTCAAAAGCAAGCGAGCATGTGTGCCGAAACCCGGGATCGAACCAGGGACGTTTAGATCTTCAGTCTAACGCTCTCCCAACTGAGCTATTTCGGCATGCAAAGAAGGTTTGCTAGCAAATCTACACGGGACGGGGAAGCCTGTTTAATAGCCAGTAAACTGCTGCACCATGCGAATATTTAAAAATCCGGCTTACACAGTACAGTCCATTTTTCTTGAAAATAAGCGAGCAGGTGTGCCTAAAGACGGGATCGAAACATGGATCTTTAGAGCTTCAGTCTAACGCTCTTCCAACTGAGCTATTTCAGCATGCGGGAAATGGCTGCTAGCAAATCTACACGGGACGGGGAAGCCTGTTTAATAGCCAGTAAACTCCTGCACCATGAGAATATTTAAACATTCGGCTTACAAAGTACAGCCCATTCTTCTTCAAAAGGACGCAAGCACGTGTGCCGAAACCCGGGATCGAACCAGGGACCTTTAGATCTTCAGTCTAACGCTCTTCCAACTGAGCTATTTCGGCATGCAATGAAAGGCTGCTAGCAAGTCTACATGGGACAGGGAAGCCTGTTTAATAGCCAGTAAACCACTGCACCATGAGAATATTTAAACATTCGGCTTACAAAGCACAGCCCATTCTTCTTCAAAAGCAAGCGAGCATGTGTGCCGAAACCTGGGATCGAACCAGGGACCTTTAGAGCTTCAGTCTAACGCTCTCCCAACTGAGCTATTTCGGCATGCAAGGCAAGTTTGCTAGCAAACCTACACGGGACGGGGAAGCCTGTTTAATAGCCAGTAAACTGCTGCACCATGCGAATATTTTAAAATCCGGCTTACACAGTACGGTCCATTTTTCTTGAAAATAAGCGAGCAGGTGTGCCTAAACCCGGGATCCAAACATGGATCTTTAGATCTTCAGTCTAATGCTCTCCCAACTGAGCTATTTCAGCATGCAAGAAATGGCTGCTAGCAAATCTACACGGGACGGGGAAGCCTGTTTAATAGCCAGTAAACTGCTGCACCATGAGAATATTTAAACATTCGGCTTACAAAGTACAGCCCATTCTTCTTCAAAAGGAGTCAAGCGTGTGTGCCGAAACCCAGGATCGAACCAGGGACCTTTAGATCTTCAGTCTAACGCTCTCCCAACTGAGCTATTTCGGCATGCAAGGAAAGGCCGCTAGCAAATCTACACGGGACGGGGAAGCCTGTTTAATAGCCAGTAAACTGCTGCACCATGCGAATATTTAAAAATCCAGCTTACACAGTACAGTCCATTCTTCTTGAAAATAAGTGAGCAGGTGTGCCTAAACCCGGGATCGAAACATGGATCTTTAGATCTTCAGTCTAACACTCTCCCAACTGAGCTATTTCGGCTTGCAAGAAAATGTTGCTAGCAAATCTGCACGGGACAGGAAAGCCTGTTTAATAGCCAGTAAACTGCTGCACCATGAGAATATTTAAGCATTCGGCTTACAAAGTACAGCCCATTCTTCTTCAAAAGGAGGTGAGCGTGTGTGCCGAAACCCGGGATCGAATCAGGGACCTTTAGATCTTCAGTCTAACGCTCTCCCAACTGAGTTATTTCGGCATGTGAAGAAAAGCTGCTAACAAATCTACACAGGACGGGGAAGCCTGTTTAATAGCCAGTAAACTGCTGCACCATGCGAATATTTAAACATTCGGCTTACAAAGTACATCCCATTCTTCTTAAAAGAAAGCGAGCAGGCGTGCCGAAACCCGAGATCGAACCAGGGACCTTTAGATCTTCAGTCTAACGCTCTCCCAACTGAGCTATTTCGGCTTGCAAGAAATTGTTGCTAGCAAATCTGCAAGGGACAGGAAAGCCTGTTTAATAGCCAGTAAACTGCTGCACCATGAGAATATTTAAAAATTCGGCTTACAAAGTACAGCCCATTCTTCTTCAAAAGGAAGCGAGCATGTGTGCCGAAACCCGGGATCGAACCAGGGACCTTTAGATCTTCAGTCTAACGCTCTCCCAACTGAGCTATTTCGACATGCAATGAAAGGCTGCTAGCAAGTCTACATGGGACAGGGAAGCCTGTTTAATAGCCAGTAAAGCACTGCACCATGAGAATGTTTAAACATTCGGCTTACAAAGCACAGCCCATTCTTCTTCAAAAGCAAGCGAGCATGTGTGCCGAAAACCGGGATCGAACCAGGGACCTTTAGATCTTCAGTCTAACGCTCTCCCAACTGAGCTATTTCGGCGTGCAAGGAAAGTTTGCTAGCAAATCTACACGGGACGGGGAAGCCTGTTTAATAGCCAGTAAACTACTGCACCATGCGAATATTTTAAAATCCGGCTTACACAGTACAGTACATTTTTCTTGAAAATAAGCGAGCAGGTGTGCCTAAACCCGGGATTGAAACATGGATCTTTAGATCTTCAGTCTAACGCTCTCCCAACTGAGCTATTTCAGCATGCAAGAAATGGCTGCTAGCAAATCTACACGGGACAGGGAAGCCTGTTTAATAGCCAGTAAACTCCAGCACCATGAGAATATTTCGGCATACGAGAAAAAGATGCTAGCAAGTCTACATGAGACGGGGAAACCTGTTTAATAGCCAGTATGCTGCACCATGAGAATATTTAAACATTCGGCTTACAAAGTACAGCCCATTCTTCTTCAAAAGGAGGCAAGCATATGTGCCGAAACCCGGGATCGAACCAGGGACCTTTAGATCTTCAGTCTAATGCTCTCCCAACTGAGCTATTTCAGCATGCAAGAAAAAGCTGCTAGCAGGTCTACATGAGACGGGGAAACCTGTTTAATAGCCAGTATGCTGCACCATGAGAATATTTAAACATTCGGCTTACAAAGTACAGCCCATTCTTCTTAAAAGTAAGCGAGCAGGTGTGCCGAAACCCGGGATCAAACCAGGGACCTTTAGATCTTCAGTCTAACGCTCTCCCAACTGAGCTATTTCGGCATGCGAGAAAATGATGCTAGCAAATCTGCATGGGACAGGAAAGCCTGTTTAATAGCCAGTAAACTGCTGCACCATGAGAATATTAAAAAATTCGGCTTACAAAGTACAGCCCATTCTTCTTCAAAAGCAAGCGAGTATGTATGCCGAAACCCGGGATCGAACCAGGGACCTTTAGATCTTCAGTCTAACGCTCTCCCAACTGAGCTATTTCAGCATGCGAGAAAATGATGCTAGCAAATCTGCACGGGACAGGAAAGCCTGTTTAATAGCCAGTAAACTGCTGCACCATGAGAATATTTAAAAATTCGGCTTACAAAGTACAGCCCATTCTTCTTCAAAAGGGAGCGAGCATGTGTGCCGAAACCCAGGATGGAACCAGGGACCTTTAGATCTTCAGTCTATCGCTCTCCCAACTGAGCTATTTCGGCATGTGAGGAAAAAGCTGCTAGCAAATCTACACGGGACGGGGAAGCCTGTTTAATAGCCAGTAAACTGCTGCACCATGCGAATATTTAATAATCCGGCTTACACAGTACAGTCCATTCTTCTTGAAAATAAGTGAGCAGGTGTGCCTAAACCCAGGATCGAACCAGGGACCTTTAGTCTAACGCTCCCCCAACTGAGCTATTTCGGCATGCAAGAAAAGGCTGCTAGCAAATCTACACGGGACGGGGAAGCCTGTTTAATAGCCAGTAAACAGCTGCACCATGAGAATATTTAACCCCTTAACGACCTTTGCCGGTTCAGGACCGTCACGGAAAAACGGTCACTTAACGACCTTTGACGGTCCTGAAGCGTCAAAAAATTAAATAAGCTTAGAAAGTGATCAACGATCACTTTCTTCGATTAAACAGCGTTGCTGTAATGCCTCGATGTCGAGGCATTCAGTAACGCCGAGATCGGCATCGGGGGCCATATCTGGCCTCTCCCCGGGGCGTCAACATCCGCCATACATTGTATGGCGGCGGATGCCCGTTTTAAAAGTGTTTAGGAGGCGATCAACGATCACCTCCTAAACTTAAATGGTGTCGCTCGAATGCCTCGATCGGGAGGCATCCAGCGACACCAAACACTGACCACTAGATGGACTGTGACCACTCCGGAGAAGTGGGTGCATGGAAAGGGTTAAAATAACAGCACTTGAAATACCCTGGGGTGTCTAGTTTTCAAAAATATATGGTTTGACGGGGTTAAACTGAGTTAACCGGCTTCAAAGATATTCCATAGAGATGGAGGCAGAAAGTCCAAATGACCACCTGAATTACGCATGCCCCAAAAGTAGCCAAGAAATGGCTGCTAGCAAATCTACACGGGACGGGGAAGCCTGTTTAATAGCCAGTAAACTCCTGCACCATGAGAATATTTAAACATTCGGCTTACAAAATACAGCCCATTCTTCTTAAAAGCAAGCGACCAGGTGTGCCGAAACCCGGGATCGAACCAGGGACCTTTAGATCTTCAGTCTAACGCTCTCCCAACTGAGCTATTTCGGCATGCAATGAAAGGCTGCTAGCAAGTCTACATGGGACAGGGAAGCCTGTTTAATAGCCAGTAAACCACTGCACCATGAGAATGTTTAAACATTCGGCTTACAAAGCACAGCCCATTCTTCTTCAAAAGCAAGCGAGCATGTGTGCCGAAACCCGGGATCGAACCAGGGACCTTTAGATCTTCAGTCTAACGCTCTCCCGACTGAGCTATTTCGGCATGCAAGGAAAGTTTGCTAGCAAATCTACACGGGACGGGGAAGCCTGTTTAATAGCCAGTAAACTACTGCACCATGCGAATATTTTAAAATCCGGCTTACACAGTACAGTACATTTTTCTTGAAAATAAGCGAGCAGGTGTGCCTAAACCCGGGATCGAAACATGGATCTTTAGATCTTCAGTCTAACGCTCTCCCAACTGAGCTATTTCAGCATGCAAGAAATGGCTGCTAGCAAGTCTACACGGGACAGGGAAGCCTGTTTAATAGCCAGTAAACTCCAGCACCATGAGAATATTTCGGCATGCGAGAAAAAGCTGCTAGCAGGTCTACATGAGACGGGGAAACCTGTTTAATAGCCAGTATGCTGCACCATGAGAATATTTAAACATTCGGCTTACAAAGTACAGCCCATTCTTCTTCAAAAGGAGGCAAGCATATGTGCCGAAACCCAGGATCGAACCAGGGACCTTTAGATCTTCAGTCTAACGCTCTCCCAACTGAGCTATTTCGGCATGTGAGGAAAAGCTGCTAACAAATCTACACAGGACGGGGAAGCCTGTTTAATAGCCAGTAAACTGCTGCACCATGCGAATATTTAAACATTCGGCTTACAAAGTACAGCCCATTCTTCTTAAAAGTAAGCGAGCAGGTGTGCCGAAACCCAGGATCCTTTAGATCTTCAGTCTAACGCTCTCCCAACTGAGCTATTTCGGCTTGCAAGAAAAGTTGCTAGCAGGTCTACATGAGACGGGAAGCCTGTTTAATAGCCAGTATGCTGCACCATGAGAATATTTAAACATTCGGCTTACAAAGTACAGCCCATTCTTCTTAAAAGCAAGCGACCAGGTGTGCTGAAACCCGGAATTGAACCTGGGACCTTTAGAGCTACAGTCTAACGCTCTCCCAACTGAGCTATTTCAGCATGCAATAAAAGGCTGCTAGCAAGCCTATATGGGACAGGAAAGCCTGTTTAATAGCCAGTAAACTGCTGCACCATGAGAATATTTAAACATTCGGCTTACAAAGTACAGCCCATTCTTCTTAAAAGTAAGCGAGCAGGTGTGCCGAAACCCAGGATCGAACCAGGGACCTTTAAATCTTCAGTCTAACGCTCTCCCAACTGAGCTATTTCGGCTTGCAAGAAAAGTTGCTAGCAAATCTGCACGGGACAGGAAAGCCTGTTTAATAGCCAGTAAACTGCTGCACCATGAGAATATTTAAAAATTCGGCTTACAAAGTACAGCCCATTCTTCTTCAAAAGGAAGCGAGCGTGTGTGCCGAAACCCGGGATCGAACCAGGGACCTTTAGATCTTCAGTCTAACGCTCTCCCAACTGAGCTATTTCGGCATGCGAGAAAAAGCTGCTAGCAGGTCTACATGAGACGGGGAAACCTGTTTAATAGCCAGTATGCTGCACCATGAGAATATTTAAACATTCGGCTTACAAAGTACAGCCCATTCTTCTTAAAAGCAAGCGACCAGGTGTGCTGAAACCCGGGATTGAACCAGGGACCTTTAGTCTAACGCTCTCCCAACTGAGCTATTTCAGCATGCAATAAAAGGCTGCTAGCAAGTCTACATGGGACAGGGAAGCCTGTTTAATAGCCAGTAAACCACTGCACCATGAGAATATTTAAAAATTCGGCATACAAAGCACAGCCCATTCTTCTTCAAAAGCAAGCGAGCATGTGTGCCGAAACCCGGGATCGAACCAGGGACCTTTAGATCTTCAGTCTAACGCTCTCCCAACTGAGCTATTTCGGCATGCAAGTAAGGTTTGCTAGCAAATCTACACGGGACGGGGAAGCCTGTTTAATAGCCAGTAAACTGCTGCACCATGCGAATATTTAAAAATCCGGCTTACACAGTACAGTCCATTTTTCTTGAAAATAAGCGAGCAGGTGTGCCTAAACACGGGATCGAAACATGGATCTTTAGAGCTTCAGTCTAACGCTCTTCCAACTGAGCTATTTCAGCATGCGGGAAATGGCTGCTAGCAAATCTACACGGGACGGGGAAGCCTGTTTAATAGCCAGTAAACTCCTGCACCATGAGAATATTTAAACATTCGGCTTACAAAGTACAGCCCATTCTTCTTCAAAAGGACGCAAGCACGTGTGCCGAAACCCGGGATCGAACCAGGGACCTTTAGATCTTTAGTCTAACGCTCTCCCAACTGAGCTATTTCGGCATGCAACGAAAGGCTGCTAGCAAGTCTACATGGGACAGGGAAGCCTGTTTAATAGCCAGTAAACCACTGCACCATGAGAATATTTAAACATTCGGCTTACAAAGCACAGCCCATTCTTCTTCAAAAGCAAGCGAGCATGTGTGCCGAAACCTGGGAGCGAACCAGGGACCTTTAGATCTTCAGTCTAACGCTCTCCCAACTGAGCTATTTCGGCATGCAAGGAAAGTTTGCTAGCAAATCTACACGGGACGGGGAAGCCTGTTTAATAGCCAGTAAACTGCTGCACCATGCAAATATTTTAAAATCCGGCTTACACAGTACGGTCCATTTTTCTTGAAAATAAGCGAGCAGGTGTGCCTAACAAATCTACACAGGACGGGGAAGCCTGTTTAATAGCCAGTAAACTGCTGCACCATGCGAATATTTAAACATTCGGCTTACAAAGTACATCCCATTCTTCTTAAAAGTAAGCGAGCAGGTGTGCCGAAACCCGAGATCGAACCAGGGACCTTTAGATCTTCAGTCTAACGCTCTCCCAACTGAGCTATTTCGGCTTGCAAGAAATTGTTGCTAGCAAATCTGCAAGGGACAGGAAAGCCTGTTTAATAGCCAGTAAAGCACTGCACCATGAGAATGTTTAAACATTCGGCTTACAAAGCACAGCCCATTCTTCTTCAAAAGCAAGCGAGCATGTGTGCCGAAACCCGGGATCGAACCAGGGACCTTTAGATCTTCAGTCTAACGCTCTCCCAACTGAGCTATTTCGGCAAGCAATGAAAGGCTGCTAGCAAGTCTACATGGGACAGGGAAGCCTGTTTAATAGCCAGTAAACCACTGCACCATGAGAATGTTTAAACATTCGGCTAACAAAGCACAGCCCATTCTTCTTCAAAAGCAAGCGAGCATGTGTGCCGAAACCCGGGATCGAACCAGGGACCTTTAGATCTTCAGTCTAACGCTCTCCCAACTGAGCTATTTCGGCGTGCAAGGAAAGTTTGCTAGCAAATCTACACGGGACGGGGAAGCCTGTTTAATAGCCAGTAAACTACTGCACCATGCGAATATTTTAAAATCCGGCTTACACAGTACAGTACATTTTTCTTGAAAATAAGCGAGCAGGTGTGCCTAAACCCGGGATCGAAACATGGATCTTTAGATCTTCAGTCTAACGCTCTCCCAACTGAGCTATTTCAGCATGCAAGAAATGGCTGCTAGCAAATCTACACGGGACAGGGAAGCCTGTTTAATAGCCAGTAAACTCCAGCACCATGAGAATATTTCGGCATACGAGAAAAAGATGCTAGCAAGTCTACATGAGACGGGGAAACCTGTTTAATAGCCAGTATGCTGCACCATGAGAATATTTAAACATTCGGCTTACAAAGTACAGCCCATTCTTCTTCAAAACGAGGCAAGCATATGTGCCGAAACCCGGGATCGAACCAGGGACCTTTAGATCTTCAGTCTAACGCTCTCCCAACTGAGCTATTTCGGCATGCAAGAAAAAGCTGCCAGCAGGTCTACATGAGACGGGGAAACCTGTTTAATAGCCACTATGCTGCACCATGAGAATATTTAAACATTCGGCTTACAAAGTACAGCCCATTCTTCTTAAAAGCAAGCGACCAGGTGTGCCGAAACCCGGGATCGAACTAGGGACCTTTAGATCTTCAGTCTAACGCTCTCCCAACTGAGCTATTTCGGCATGCAATGAAAGGCTGCTAGCAAGTCTACATGGGACAGGGAAGCCTGTTTAATAGCCAGTAAACTCCAGCACCATGAGAATATTTCGGCATGCAAGAAAAAGCTGCTAGCAGGTCTACATGAGACGGGGAAACCTGTTTAATAGCCAGTATGCTGCACCATGAGAATATTTAAACATTCGGCTTACAAAGTACAGCCCATTCTTCTTCAAAAGGAGGCAAGCATATGTGCCGAAACCCGGGATCGAACCAGGGACCTTTAGATCTTCAGTCTAACGCTCTCCCAACTGAGCTATTTCGGCATGTGAGGAAAAGCTGCTAACAAATCTACACAGGACGGGGAAGCCTGTTTAATAGCCAGTAAACTGCTGCACCATGCGAATATTTAAACATTCGGCTTACAAAGTACAGCCCATTCTTCTTAAAAGTAAGCGAGCAGTTGTGCCGAAACCCGAGATCGAACCAGGGACCTTTAGATCTTCAGTCTAACGCTCTCCCAACTGAGCTATTTCAGCTTGCAAGAAATTGTTGCTAGCAAATCTGCAAGGGACAGGAAAGCCTGTTTAATAGCCAGTAAACTGCTGCACCATGAGAATATTTAAAAATTCGGCTTACAAAGTACAGCCCATTCTTCTTCAAAAGGAAGCGAGCATGTGTGCCGAAACCCGGGATCGAACCAGGGACCTTTAGATCTTCAGTCTAACGCTCTCCCAACTGAGCTATTTCGGCTTGCAAGAAATTGTTGCTAGCAAATCTGCAAGGGACAGGAAAGCCTGTTTAATAGCCAGTAAACTGCTGCACCATGAGAATATTTAAAAATTCGGCTTACAAAGTACAGCCCATTCTTCTTCAAAAGGAAGCGAGCATGTGTGCCGAAACCCGGGATCGAACCAGGGACCTTTAGATCTTCAGTCTAACGCTCTCCCAACTGAGCTATTCTGGCATGCAATGAAAGGCTGCTAGCAAGTCTACATGGGACAGGAAAGCCTGTTTAATAGCCAGTAAACTGCTGCACCATGAGAATGTTTAAACATTCGGCTTACAAAGCACAGCCCATTCTTCTTCAAAAGCAAGCGAGCATGTGTGCCGAAACCCGGGATCGAACCAGGGGCCTTTAGATCTTCAGTCTAACGCTCTCCCAACTGAGCTATTTCGGCGTGTAAGGAAAGTTTGCTAGCAAATCTACACGGGACAGGGAAGCCTGTTTAATAGCCAGTAAACTACTGCACCATGAGAATATTTAAACATTCGGCTTACAAAGTACAGCCCATTCTTCTTCAAAAGGAGGCAAGCATATGTGCCGAAACCCGGGATCGAACAAGGGACCTTTAGATCTTCAGTCTAACGCTCTCCCAACTGAGCTATTTCGGCATGCAAGAAAAAGCTGCTAGCAGGTCTACATGAGACGGGGAAACCTGTTTAATAGCCAGTATGCTGCACCATGAGAATATTTAAACATTCGGCTTACAAAGTACAGCCCATTCTTCTTAAAGGTAAGCGAGCAGGTGTGCCGAAACCCGGGATCGAACCAGGGACCTTTAGATCTTCAGTCTAACGCTCTCCCAACTGAGCTATTTCGGCATGTGAGAAAATGATGCTAGCAAATCTGCATGGGACAGGAAAGCCTGTTTAATAGCCAGTAAACTGCTGCACCATGAGAATATTAAAAAATTCGGCTTACAAAGTACAGCCCATTCTTCTTCAAAAGCAAGTGAGCATGTGTGTTGAAACCTGGGATTGAACAAGGGTCCTTCAGATGTTCAGTCTAATGCTCTCCCAACCGAGCTATTTCGGCATGCGACAAAAGGCTGCTAGCAAGTCTACATGGGACAGGGAAGCGCGTTTAATAGCCAGTAAACCACTGCACCATGAGAATATTTAAACATTCGGCTTACAAAGTACAGCCCATTCTTCTTCAAAAGCAAGCGAGTATGTATGCCGAAACCCGGGATCGAACCAGGGACCTTTAGATCTTCAGTCTAACGCTCTCCCAACTGAGCTATTTCAGCACGCGAGAAAACGATGCTAGCAAATCTGCACGGGACAGGAAAGCCTGTTTAATAGCCAGTAAACTGCTGCACCATGAGAATATTTAAAAATTCGGCTTACAAAGTACAGCCCATTCTTCTTCAAAAGGGAGCGAGCATGTGTGCCGAAACCCAGGATGGAACCAGGGACCTTTAGATCTTCAGTCTAACGCTCTCCCAACTGAGCTATTTCGGCATGTGAGGAAAAGCTGCTAGCAAATCTACACGGGACGGGGAAGCCTGTTTAATAGCCAGTAAACTGCTGCACCATGCGAATATTTAATAATCCGGCTTACACAGTACAGTCCATTCTTCTTGAAAATAAGTGAGCAGGTATGCCTAAACCCAGGATCGAACCAGGGACCTTTAGTCTAACGCTCCCCCAACTGAGCTATTTCGGCATGCAAGAAAAGGCTGCTAGCAAATCTACACGGGACGGGGAAGCCTGTTTAATAGCCAGTAAACAGCTGCACCATGAGAATATTTAACCCCTTAACGACCTTTGCCGGTTCAGGACCGTCACGGAAAAACGGTCACTTAACGACCTTTGACGGTCCTGAACCGTCAAAAAATTAAATAAGCTTAGAAAGTGATCAACGATCACTTTCTTCGATTAAACAGCGTTGCTGTAATGCCTCGATGTTGAGGCATTCAGTAACGCCGAGATCGGCATCGGGGGCTTTCTTCGATTAAACAGCGTTGCTGTAATGCCTCGATGTTGAGGCATTCAGTAACGCCGAGATCGGCATCGGGGGCCATATCTCCCCGGGGCGTCAACATCCGCCATACATTGTATGGCGGCGGATGCCCGTTTTAAAAGTGTTTAGGAGGCGATCAACGATCACCTCCTAAACTTAAATGGTGTCGCTCGAATGCCTCGATCGGGAGGCATCCAGCGACACCAAACACTGACCTCTAGATGGACTGTGACCACTCCGGAGAAGTGGGTGCATGGAAAGGGTTAAAATAACAGCACTTGAAATACCCTGGGGTGTCTAGTTTTCAAAAATATATGGTTTGACGGGGTTAAACTGAGTTAACCGGCTTCAAAGATATTCCATAGAGATGGAGGCAGAAAGTCCAAATGACCACCTGAATTACGCATGCCCCAAAAGTAGCCAAGAAATGGCTGCTAGCAAATCTACACGGGACGGGGAAGCCTGTTTAATAGCCAGTAAACTCCTGCACCATGAGAATATTTAAACATTCGGCTTACAAAATACAGCCCATTCTTCTTAAAAGCAAGCGACCAGGTGTGCCGAAACCCAGGATCGAACCAGGGACCTTTAGATCTTCAGTCTAACGCTCTCCCGACTGAGCTATTTCGGCATGCAAGGAAAGTTTGCTAGCAAATCTACACGGGACGGGGAAGCCTGTTTAATAGCCAGTAAACTACTGCACCATGCGAATATTTTAAAATCCGGCTTACACAGTACAGTACATTTTTCTTGAAAATAAGCGAGCAGGTGTGCCTAAACCCAGGATCGAAACATGGATCTTTAGATCTTCAGTCTAACGCTCTCCCAACTGAGCTATTTCAGCATGCAAGAAATGGCTGCTAGCAAATCTACACGGGACAGGGAAGCCTGTTTAATAGCCAGTAAACTCCAGCACCATGAGAATATTTCGGCATGCGAGAAAAAGCTGCTAGCAGGTCTACATGAGACGGGGAAACCTGTTTAATAGCCAGTATGCTGCACCATGAGAATATTTAAACATTCGGCTTACAAAGTACAGCCCATTCTTCTTCAAAAGGAGGCAAGTATATGTGCCGAAACCCGGGATCGAACCAGGGACCTTTAGATCTTCAGTCTAACGCTCTCCCAACTGAGCTATTTCGGCATGTGAGGAAAAGCTGCTAACAAATCTACACAGGACGGGGAAGCCTGTTTAATAGCCAGTAAACTGCTGCACCATGCGAATATTTAAACATTCGGCTTACAAAGTACAGCCCATTCTTCTTAAAAGTAAGCGAGCAGGTGTGCCGAAACCCAGGATCGAACCAGGGACCTTTAGATCTTCAGTCTAACGCTCTCCCAACTGAGCTATTTCAGCTTGCAAGAAAAGTTGCTAGCAGGTCTACATGAGACGGGGAAACCTGTTTAATAGCCAGTATGCTGCACCATGAGAATATTTAAACATTCGGCTTACAAAGTACAGCCCATTCTTCTTAAAAGCAAGCGACCAGGTGTGCTGAAACCCGGAATTGAACCAGGGACCTTTAGTCTAACGCTCTCCCAACTGAGCTATTTCAGCATGCAATAAAAGGCTGCTAGCAAGTCTACATGGGACAGGGAAGCCTGTTTAATAGCCAGTAAACCACTGCACCATGAGAATATTTAAAAATTCGGCTTACAAAGCACAGCCCATTCTTCTTCAAAAGCAAGCGAGCATGTGTGCCGAAACCCGGGATCGAACCAGGGACCTTTAGATCTTCAGTCTAACGCTCTCCCAACTGAGCTATTTCGGCATGCAAGTAAGGTTTGCTAGCAAATCTACACGGGACGGGGAAGCCTGTTTAATAGCCAGTAAACTGCTGCACCATGCGAATATTTAAAAATCCGGCTTACACAGTACAGTCCATTTTTCTTGAAAATAAGCGAGCAGGTGTGCCTAAACACGGGATCGAAACATGGATCTTTAGAGCTTCAGTCTAACGCTCTTCCAACTGAGCTATTTCAGCATGCGGGAAATGGCTGCTAGCAAATCTACACGGGACGGGGAAGCCTGTTTAATAGCCAGTAAACTCCTGCACCATGAGAATATTTAAACATTCGGCTTACAAAGTACAGCCCATTCTTCTTCAAAAGGACGCAAGCACGTGTGCCGAAACACGGGATCGAACCAGGGACCTTTAGATCTGCAGTCTAACGCTCTCCCAACTGAGCTATTTCGGCATGCAACGAAAGGCTGCTAGCAAGTCTACATGGGACAGGGAAGCCTGTTTAATAGCCAGTAAACCACTGCACCATGAGAATATTTAAACATTCGGCTTACAAAGCACAGCCCATTCTTCTTCAAAAGCAAGCGAGCATGTGTGCCGAAACCTGGGATCGAACCAGGGACCTTTAGATCTTCAGTCTAACGCTCTCCCAACTGAGCTATTTCGGCATGCAAGGAAAGTTGGCTAGCAAATCTACACGGGACGGGGAAGCCTGTTTAATAGCCAGTAAACTGCTGCACCATGCGAATATTTTAAAATCCGGCTTACACAGTACGGTCCATTTTTCTTGAAAATAAGCGAGCAGGTGTGCCTAACAAATCTACACAGGACGGGGAAGCCTGTTTAATAGCCAGTAAACTGCTGCACCATGCGAATATTTAAACATTCGGCTTACAAAGTACATCCCATTCTTCTTAAAAGTAAGCGAGCAGGTGTGCCGAAACCCGAGATCGAACCAGGGACCTTTAGATCTTCAGTCTAACGCTCTCCCAACTGAGCTATTTCGGCTTGCAAGAAATTGTTGCTAGCAAATCTGCAAGGGACAGGAAAGCCTGTTTAATAGCCAGTAAACTGCTGCACCATGAGAATATTTAAAAATTCGGCTTACAAAGTACAGCCCATTCTTCTTCAAAAGGAAGCGAGCGTGTGTGCCGAAACCCGGGATCGAACCAGGGACCTTTAGATCTTCAGTCTAACGCTCTCCCAACTGAGCTATTTCGGCATGCAATGAAAGGCTGCTAGCAAGTCTACATGGGACAGGGAAGCCTGTTTAATAGCCAGTAAACCACTGCACCATGAGAATGTTTAAACATTCGGCTAACAAAGCACAGCCCATTCTTCTTCAAAAGCAAGCGAGCATGTGTGCCGAAACCCGGGATCGAACCAGGGACCTTTAGATCTTCAGTCTAACGCTCTCCCAACTGAGCTATTTCGGCATGCAAGGAAAGTTTGCTAGCAAATCTACACGGGACGGGGAAGCCTGTTTAATAGCCAGTAAACTACTGCACCATGCGAATATTTTAAAATCCGGCTTACACAGTACAGTACATTTTTCTTGAAAATAAGCGAGCAGGTGTGCCTAAACCCGGGATCGAAACATGGATCTTTAGATCTTCAGTCTAACGCTCTCCCAACTGAGCTATTTCAGCATGCAAGAAATGGCTGCTAGCAAATCTACACGGGACAGGGAAGCCTGTTTAATAGCCAGTAAACTCCAGCACCATGAGAATATTTCGGCATACGAGAAAAAGATGCTAGCAAGTCTACATGAGACGGGGAAACCTGTTTAATAGCCAGTATGCTGCACCATGAGAATATTTAAACATTCGGCTTACAAAGTACAGCCCATTCTTCTTCAAAACGAGGCAAGTATATGTGCCGAAACCCGGGATCGAACCAGGGACCTTTAGATCTTCAGTCTAACGCTCTCCCAACTGAGCTATTTCGGCATGCAAGAAAAAGCTGCTAGCAGGTCTACATGAGACGGGGAAACCTGTTTAATAGCCGGTATGCTGCACCATGAGAATATTTAAACATTCGGCTTACAAAGTACAGCCCATTCTTCTTAAAAGTAAGCGAGCAGGTGTGCCGAAACCCGGGATCGAACCAGGAACCTTTAGATCTTCAGTCTAACGCTCTCCCAACTGAGCTATTTCGGCATGCGAGAAAACGATGCTAGCAAATCTGCATGGGACAGGAAAGCCTGTTTAATAGCCAGTAAACTGCTGCACCATGAGAATATTAAAAAATTCGGCTTACAAAGTACAGCCCATTCTTCTTCAAAAGCAAGTGAGCATGTGTGTTGAAACCTGGGATTGAACAAGGGTCCTTCAGATGTTCAGTCTAATGCTCTCTCAACCGAGCTATTTCGGCACGCAACAAAAGGCTGCTAGCAAGTCTACATGGGACAGGGAAGCGGGTTTAATAGCCAGTAAACCACTGCACCATGAGAATATTTAAACATTCGGCTTACAAAGTACAGCCCATTCTTCTTCAAAAGCAAGCGAGTATGTATGCCGAAACCCGGAATCGAACCAACAAAGCACAGCCCATTCTTCTTCAAAAGCAAGCGAGCATGTGTGCCGAAACCCGGGATCAAACCAGGGACCTTTAGATCTTCAGTCTAACGCTCTCCCAACTGAGCTATTTCGGCATGCAAGGAAAGTTTGCTAGCAAATCTACACGGGACGGGGAAGCCTGTTTAATAGCCAGTAAACTACTGCACCATGCGAATATTTTAAAATCCGGCTTACACAGTACAGTCCATTTTTCTTGAAAATAAGCGAGCAGGTGTGCCTAAACCCGGGATCGAAACATGGATCTTTAGATCTTCAGTCTAACGCTCTCCCAACTGAGCTATTTCAGCATGCAAGAAATGGCTGCTAGCAAATCTACACGGGACAGGGAAGCCTGTTTAATAGCCAGTAAACTCCAGCACCATGAGAATATTTCGGCATACGAGAAAAAGATGCTAGCAAGTCTACATGAGACGGGGAAACCTGTTTAATAGCCAGTATGCTGCACCATGAGAATATTTAAACATTCGGCTTACAAAGTACAGCCCATTCTTCTTCAAAACGAGGCAAGTATATGTGCCGAAACCCGGGATCGAACCAGGGACCTTTAGATCTTCAGTCTAACGCTCTCCCAACTGAGCTATTTCGGCATGCAAGAAAAAGCTGCTAGCAGGTCTACATGAGACGGGGAAACCTGTTTAATAGCCAGTATGCTGCACCATGAGAATATTTAAACATTCGGCTTACAAAGTACAGCCCATTCTTCTTAAAAGTAAGCGAGCAGGTGTGCCGAAACCCGGGATCGAACCAGGGACCTTTAGATCTTCAGTCTAACGCTCTCCCAACTGAGCTATTTCGGCATGCGAGAAAACGATGCTAGCAAATCTGCATGGGACAGGAAAGCCTGTTTAATAGCCAGTAAACTGCTGCACCATGAGAATATTAAAAAATTTGGCTTACAAAGTACAGCCCATTCTTCTTCAAAAGCAAGTGAGCATGTGTGTTGAAACCTGGGATTGAACAAGGGTCCTTCAGATGTTCAGTCTAATGCTCTCCCAACCGAGCTATTTCGGCACGCAACAAAAGGCTGCTAGCAAGTCTACATGGGACAGGGAAGCGGGTTTAATAGCCAGTAAACCACTGCACCATGAGAATATTTAAACATTCGGCTTACAAAGTACAGCCCATTCTTCTTCAAAAGCAAGCGAGTATGTATGCCGAAACCCGGAATCGAACCAGGGACCTTTAGATCTTCAGTCTAACGCTCTCCCAACTGAGCTATTTCAGCATGCGAGAAAATGATGCTAGCAAATCTGCACGGGACAGGAAAGCCTGTTTAATAGCCAGTAAACTGCTGCACCATGAGAATATTTAAAAATTCGGCTTACAAAGTACAGCCCATTCTTCTTCAAAAGGGAGCGAGCATGTGTGCCGAAACCCAGGATGGAACCAGGGACCTTTAGATCTGCAGTCTAACGCTCTCCCAACTGAGCTATTTCGGCATGTGAGGAAAAGCTGCTAGCAAATCTACACGGGACGGGGAAGCCTGTTTAATAGCCAGTAAACTGCTGCACCATGCGAATATTTAATAATCCGGCTTACACAGTACAGTCCATTCTTCTTGAAAATAAGTGAGCAGGTGTGCCTAAACCCAGGATCGAACCAGGGACCTTTAGTCTAACGCTCCCCCAACTGAGCTATTTCGGCATGCAAGAAAAGGCTGCTAGCAAATCTACACGGGACGGGGAAGCCTGATTAATAGCCAGTAAACAGCTGCACCATGAGAATATTTAAACATTCGGCTTACAAAGCACAGCCCATTCTTCTTCAAAAGCAAGCGAGCATGTGTGCCGAAACCTGGGACCGAACCAGGGACCTTTAGATCTTCAGTCTAACGCTCTCCCGACTGAGCTATTTCGGCATGCAAGGAAAGTTTGCTAGCAAATCTACACGGGACGGGGAAGCCTGTTTAATAGCCAGTAAACTGCTGCACCATGCGAATATTTTAAAATTCGGCTTACAAAGTACAGCCCATTCTTCTTCAAAAGGGAGCGAGCAGGTGTGCCTAAACCCAGGATGGAACCAGGGACCTTTAGATCTTCAGTCTAACGCTCTCCCAACTGAGCTATTTCGGCATGTGAGGAAAAGCTGCTAGCAAATCTACACGGGACGGGGAAGCCTGTTTAATAGCCAGTAAACTGCTGCACCATGCGAATATTTAATAATCCGGCTTACACAGTACAGTCCATTCTTCTTGAAAATAAGTGAGCAGGTGTGCCTAAACCCAGGATCGAACCAGGGACCTTTAGTCTAACGCTCCCCCAACTGAGCTATTTCGGCATGCAAGAAAAGGCTGCTAGCAAATCTACACGGGACGGGGAAGCCTGATTAATAGCCAGTAAACAGCTGCACCATGAGAATATTTAACCGCTTAACGACCTTTGCCGGTTCAGGACCGTCACGGAAAAACGGTCACTTAACGACCTTTGACGGTCCTGAACCGTCAAAAAATTAAATAAGCTTAGAAAGTGATCAACGATCACTTTCTTCGATTAAACAGCGTTGCTGTAATGCCTCGATGTCGAGGCATTCAGTAACGCCGAGATCGGCATCGGGGGCCATATCTGGCCTCTCCCCGGGGCGTCAACATCCGCCATACATCGTTTTAAAAGTGTTTAGGAGGCGATCAACGATCACCTCCTAAACTTAAATGGTGTCGCTCGAATGCCTCGATCGGGAGGCATCCAGCGACACCAAACACTGACCTCTAGATGGACTGTGACCACTCCGGAGAAGTGGGTGCATGGAAAGGGTTAAAATAACAGCACTTGAAATACCCTGGGGTGTCTAGTTTTCAAAAATATATGGTTTGACGGGGTTAAACTGAGTTAACCGGCTTCAAAGATATTCCATAGAGATGGAGGCAGAAAGTCCAAATGACCACCTGAATTACGCATGCCCCAAAAGTAGCCAAGAAATGGCTGCTAGCAAATCTACACGGGACGGGGAAGCCTGTTTAATAGCCAGTAAACCCCTGCACCATGAGAATATTTAAACATTTGGCTTACAAAATACAGCCCATTCTTCTTAAAAGCAAGCGACCAGGTGTGCCGAAACCCGGGATCGAACTAGGGACCTTTAGATCTTCAGTCTAACGCTCTCCCAACTGAGCTATTTCGGCATGCCATGAAAGGTTGCTAGCAAGTCTACATGGGACAGGGAAGCCTGTTTAATAGCCAGTAAACTCCAGCACCATGAGAATATTTCGGCATGCGAGAAAAAGCTGCTAGCAGGTCTACATGAGACGGGGAAACCTGTTTAATAGCCAGTATGCTGCACCATGAGAATATTTAAACATTCGGCTTACAAAGTACAGCCCATTCTTCTTCAAAGGGAGGCGAGCATGTGTGCTGAAACCCGGGATCGAACCAGGGACCTTTAGATCTTCAGTCTAACGCTCTCCCAACTGAGCTATTTCGGCATGCGAGGAAAAGCTGCTAACAAATCTACACAGGACGGGGAAGCCTGTTTAATAGCCAGTAAACTGCTGCACCATGCGAATATTTAAACATTCGGCTTACAAAGTACAGCCCATTCTTCTTAAAAGTAAGCGAGCAGGTGTGCCGAAACCCAGGATCGAACCAGGGACCTTTAGATCTTCAGTCTAACGCTCTCCCAACTGAGCTATTTCGGCTTGCAAGAAAAGTTGCTAGCAAATCTGCACGGGACAGGAAAGCCTGTTTAATAGCCAGTAAACTGCTGCACCATGAGAATATTTAAAAATTCGGCTTACAAAGTACAGCCCATTCTTCTTCAAAAGGAAGCGAGCGTGTGTGCCGAAACCCGGGATCGAACCAGGGACCTTTAGATCTTCAGTCTAACGCTCTCCCAACTGAGCTATTTCGGCATGCGAGAAAAAGCTGCTAGCAGGTCTACATGAGACGGGGAAACCTGTTTAATAGCCAGTATGCTGCACCATGAGAATATTTAAACATTCGGCTTACAAAGTACAGCCCATTCTTCTTAAAAGCAAGCGACCAGGTGTGCTGAAACCCGGGATTGAACCAGGGACCTTTAGTCTAACGCTCTCCCCACTGAGCTATTTCAGCATGCAATAAAAGGCTGCTAGCAAGTCTACATGGGACAGGGAAGCCTGTTTAATAGCCAGTAAACCACTGCACCATGAGAATATTTAAAAATTCGGCTTACAAAGCACAGCCCATTCTTCTTCAAAAGCAAGCGAGCATGTGTGCCGAAACCCGGGATCGAACCAGGGACCTTTAGATCTTCAGTCTAACGCTCTCCCAACTGAGCTATTTCGGCATGCAAGGAAGGTTTGCTAGCAAATCTACACGGGACGGGGAAGCCTGTTTAATAGCCAGTAAACTGCTGCACCATGCGAATATTTAAAAATCCGGCTTACACAGTACAGTCCATTTTTCTTGAAAATAAGCGAGCAGGTGTGCCTAAACACGGGATCGAAACATGGATCTTTAGAGCTTCAGTCTAACGCTCTTCCAACTGAGCTATTTCAGCATGCGGGAAATGGCTGCTAGCAAATCTACACGGGACGGGGAAGCCTGTTTAATAGCCAGTAAACTCCAGCACCATGAGAATATTTAAACATTCGGCTTACAAAGTACAGCCCATTCTTCTTCAAAAGGACGCAAGCACGTGTGCCGAAACCCGGGATCGAACCAGGGACCTTTAGATCTTCAGACTAACGCTCTCCCAACTGAGATATTTCGGCATGCAACCAAAGGCTGCTAGCAAGTCTACATGGGACAGGGAAGCCTGTTTAATAGCCAGTAAACCACTGCACCATGAGAATATTTAAACATTCGGCTTACAAAGCACAGCCCATTCTTCTTCAAAAGCAAGCGAGCATGTGTGCCGAAACCTGGGACCGAACCAGGGACCTTTAGATCTTCAGTCTAACGCTCTCCCGACTGAGCTATTTCGGCATGCAAGGAAAGTTTGCCAGCAAATCTACACGGGACGGGGAAGCCTGTTTAATAGCCAGTAAACTGCTGCACCATGCGAATATTTTAAAATCCGGCTTACACAGTACGGTCCATTTTTCTTGAAAATAAGCGAGCAGGTGTGCCTAAACCCGGGATCCAAACATGGATCTTTAGATCTTTAGTCTAATGCTCTCCCAACTGAGCTATTTCAGCATGCAAGAAATGGCTGCTAGCAAATCTACACGGGACGGGGAAGCCTGTTTAATAGCCAGTAAACTACTGCACCATGAGAATATTTAAACATTCGGCTTACAAAGTACAGCCCATTCTTCTTCAAAAGGAGACAAGCGTGTGTGCCGAAACCCGGGATCGAACCAGGGACCTTTAGATCTTCAGTCTAACGCTCTCCCAACTGAGCTATTTCGGCATGCAAGGAAAGGCTGCTAGCAAATCTACACGGGACGGGGAAGCCTGTTTAATAGCCAGTAAACTGCTGCACCATGCGAATATTTAAAAATCCAGCTTACACAGTACAGTCCATTCTTCTTGAAAATAAGTGAGCAGGTGTGCCTAAACCCGGGATCGAAACATGGATCTTTAGATCTTCAGTCTAACACTCTCCCAACTGAGCTATTTCGGCTTGCAAGAAAATGTTGCTAGCAAATCTGCACGGGACAGGAAAGCCTGTTTAATAGCCAGTAAACTGCTGCACCATGAGAATATTTAAGCATTCGGCTTACAAAGTACAGCCCATTCTTCTTCAAAAGGAGGTGAGCGTGCGTGCCGAAACCCGGGATCGAACCAGGGACCTTTAGATCTTCAGTCTAACGCTCTCCCAACTGAGCTATTTCGGCATGTGAAGAAAAGCTGCTAACAAATCTACACAGGACGGGGAAGCCTGTTTAATAGCCAGTAAACTGCTGCACCATGAGAATATTTAAACATTCGGCTTACAAAGTACATCCCATTCTTCTTAAAAGTAAGCGAGCAGGTGTGCCGAAACCCGAGATCGAACCAGGGACCTTTAGATCTTCAGTCTAACGCTCTCCCAACTGAGCTATTTCGGCTTGCAAGAAATTGTTGCTAGCAAATCTGCAAGGGACAGGAAAGCCTGTTTAATAGCCAGTAAACTGCTGCACCATGAGAATATTTAAAAATTCGGCTTACAAAGTACAGCCCATTCTTCTTCAAAAGGAAGCGAGCGTGTGTGCCGAAACCCGGGATCGAACCAGGGACCTTTAGATCTTCAGTCTAACGCTCTCCCAACTGAGCTATTTCGGCATGCAATGAAAGGCTGCTAGCAAGTCTACATGGGACAGGGAAGCCTGTTTAATAGCCAGTAAAGCACTGCACCATGAGAATGTTTAAACATTCGGCTTACAAAGCACAGCCCATTCTTCTTCAAAAGCAAGCGAGCATGTGTGCCGAAACCCGGGATCGAACCAGGGACCTTTAGATCTTCAGTCTAACGCTCTCCCAACTGAGCTATTTCGGCAAGCAATGAAAGGCTGCTAGCAAGTCTACATGGGACAGGGAAGCCTGTTTAATAGCCAGTAAACCACTGCACCATGAGAATGTTTAAACATTCGGCTAACAAAGCACAGCCCATTCTTCTTCAAAAGCAAGCGAGCATGTGTGCCGAAACCCGGGATCGAACCAGGGACCTTTAGATCTTCAGTCTAACGCTCTCCCAACTGAGCTATTTCGGCGTGCAAGGAAAGTTTGCTAGCAAATCTACACGGGACGGGGAAGCCTGTTTAATAGCCAGTAAACTACTGCACCATGCGAATATTTTAAAATCCGGCTTACACAGTACAGTACATTTTTCTTGAAAATAAGCGAGCAGGTGTGCCTAAACCCGGGATCGAAACATGGATCTTTAGATCTTCAGTCTAACGCTCTCCCAACTGAGCTATTTCAGCATGCAAGAAATGGCTGCTAGCAAATCTACACGGGACAGGGAAGCCTGTTTAATAGCCAGTAAACTCCAGCACCATGAGAATATTTCGGCATACGAGAAAAAGATGCTAGCAAGTCTACATGAGACGGGGAAACCTGTTTAATAGCCAGTATGCTGCACCATGAGAATATTTAAACATTCGGCTTACAAAGTACAGCCCATTCTTCTTCAAAACGAGGCAAGCATATGTGCCGAAACCCGGGATCGAACCAGGGACCTTTAGATCTTCAGTCTAACGCTCTCCCAACTGAGCTATTTCGGCATGCAAGAAAAAGCTGCTAGCAGGTCTACATGAGACGGGGAAACCTGTTTAATAGCCAGTATGCTGCACCATGAGAATATTTAAACATTCGGCTTACAAAGTACAGCCCATTCTTCTTAAAAGTAAGCGAGCAGGTGTGCCGAAACCCGGGATCGAACCAGGGACCTTTAGATCTTCAGTCTAACGCTCTCCCAACTGAGCTATTTCGGCATGCGAGAAAACGATGCTAGCAAATCTGCATGGGACAGGAAAGCCTGTTTAATAGCCAGTAAACTGCTGCACCATGAGAATATTAAAAAATTCGGCTTACAAAGTACAGCCCATTCTTCTTCAAAAGCAAGTGAGCATGTGTGTTGAAACCTGGGATTGAACAAGGGTCCTTCAGATGTTCAGTCTAATGCTCTCCCAACCGAGCTATTTCGGCACGCAACAAAAGGCTGCTAGCAAGTCTACATGGGACAGGGAAGCGGGTTTAATAGCCAGTAAACCACTGCACCATGAAAATATTTAAACATTCGGCTTACAAAGTACAGCCCATTCTTCTTCAAAAGCAAGCGAGTATGTATGCCGAAACCCGGAATCGAACCAGGGACCTTTAGATCTTCAGTCTAACGCTCTCCCAACTGAGCTATTTCAGCATGCGAGAAAACGATGCTAGCAAATCTGCACGGGACAGGAAAGCCTGTTTAATAGCCAGTAAACTGCTGCACCATGAGAATATTTAAAAATTCGGCTTACAAAGTACAGCCCATTCTTCTTCAAAAGGGAGCGAGCATGTGTGCCGAAACCCAGGATGGAACCAGGGACCTTTAGATCTTCAGTCTAACGCTCTCCCAACTGAGCTATTTCGGCATGTGAGGAAAAGCTGCTAGCAAATCTACACGGGACGGGGAAGCCTGTTTAATAGCCAGTAAACTGCTGCACCATGCGAATATTTAATAATCCGGCTTACACAGTACAGTCCATTCTTCTTGAAAATAAGTGAGCAGGTGTGCCTAAACCCAGGATCGAACCAGGGACCTTTAGTCTAACGCTCCCCCAACTGAGCTATTTCGGCATGCAAGAAAAGGCTGCTAGCAAATCTACACGGGACGGGGAAGCCTGATTAATAGCCAGTAAACAGCTGCACCATGAGAATATTTAACCGCTTAACGACCTTTGCCGGTTCAGGACCGTCACGGAAAAATGGTCACTTAACGACCTTTGACGGTCCTGAACCGTCAAAAAATTAAATAAGCTTAGAAAGTGATCAACGATCACTTTCTTCGATTAAACAGCGTTGCTGTAATGCCTCGATGTCGAGGCATTCAGTAACGCCGAGATCGGCATCGGGGGCCATATCTGGCCTCTCCCCGGGGCGTCAACATCCGCCATACATTGTATGGCGGCGGATGCCCGTTTTAAAAGTGTTTAGGAGGCGATCAACGATCACCTCCTAAACTTAAATGGTGTCGCTCGAATGCCTCGATCGGGAGGCATCCAGCGACACCAAACACTGACCTCTAGATGGACTGTGACCACTCCGGAGAAGTGGGTGCATGGAAAGGGTTAAAATAACAGCACTTGAAATACCCTGGGGTGTCTAGTTTTCAAAAATATATGGTTTGACGGGGTTAAACTGAGTTAACCGGCTTCAAAGATATTCCATAGAGATGGAGGCAGAAAGTCCAAATGACCACCTGAATTACGCATGCCCCAAAAGTAGCCAAGAAATGGCTGCTAGCAAATCTACACGGGACGGGGAAGCCTGTTTAATAGCCAGTAAACTCCTGCACCATGAGAATATTTAAACATTCGGCTCACAAAATACAGCCCATTCTTCTTAAAAGCAAGCGAGCAGGTGTGCCGAAACCCGGGATCGAACTAGGGACCTTTAGATCTTCAGTCTAACGCTCTCCCAACTGAGCTATTTCGGCATGCAATGAAAGGCTGCTAGCAAGTCTACATGGGACAGGGAAGCCTGTTTAATAGCAAGTAAACTCCAGCACCATGAGAATATTTCGGCATGCAAGAAAAAGCTGCTAGCAGGTCTACATGAGACGGGGAAACCTGTTTAATAGCCAGTATGCTGCACCATGAGAATATTTAAACATTCGGCTTACAAAGTACAGCCCATTCTTCTTCAAAAGGAGACAAGCATATGTGCCGAAACCCGGGATCGAACCAGGGACCTTTAGATCTTCAGTCTAACGCTCTCCCAACTGAGCTATTTCGGCATGTGGGGAAAAGCTGCTAACAAATCTACACAGGACGGGGAAGCCTGTTTAATAGCCAGTAAACTGCTGCACCATGCGAATATTTAAACATTCGGCTTACAAAGTACAGCCCATTCTTCTTAAAAGTAAGCGAGCAGTTGTGCCGAAACCCAGGATCGAACCAGGGACTTTTAGATCTTCAGTCTAACGCTCTCCCAACTGAGCTATTTCGGCTTGCAAGAAAAGTTGCTAGCAGGGCTACATGAGACGGGGAAACCTGTTTAATAGCCAGTATGCTGCACCATGAGAATATTTAAACATTCGGCTTACAAAGTACAGCCCATTCTTCTTAAAAGCAAGTGACCAGGTGTGCTGAAACCCGGAATTGAACCAGGGACCTTTAGAGATTCAGTCTAACGCTCTCCCAACTGAGCTATTTCAGCATGCAATATAAGGCTGCTAGCAAGCCTATATGGGACAGGAAAGCCTGTTTAATAGCCAGTAAACTGCTGCACCATGAGAATATTTAAAAATTTGGCTTACAAAGTACAGCCCATTCTTCTTCAAAGGGAGGCGAGCATGTGTGCTGAAACCCGGGATCGAACCAGGGACCTTTAGATCTTCAGTCTAACGCTCTCCCAACTGAGCTATTTCGGCATGCGAGGAAAAGCTGCTAACAAATCTACACAGGACGGGGAAGCCTGTTTAATAGCCAGTAAAGTGCTGCACCATGCGAATATTTAAACATTCGGCTTACAAAGTACAGCCCATTCTTCTTAAAAGTAAGCGAGCAGGTGTGCCGAAACCCAGGATCGAACCAGGGACCTTTAGATCTTCAGTCTAACGCTCTCCCAACTGAGCTATTTCGGCTTGCAAGAAAAGTTGCTAGCAAATCTGCACGGGACAGGAAAGCCTGTTTAATAGCCAGTAAACTGCTGCACCATGAGAATATTTAAAAATTCGGCTTACAAAGTACAGCCCATTCTTCTTCAAAAGGAAGCGAGCGTGTGTGCCGAAACCCGGGATCGAACCAGGGACCTTTAGATCTTCAGTCTAACGCTCTCCCAACTGAGCTATTTCGGCATGCGAGAAAAAGCCGCTAGCAGGTCTACATGAGACGGGGAAACCTGTTTAATAGCCAGTATGCTGCACCATGAGAATATTTAAACATTCGGCTTACAAAGTACAGCCCATTCTTCTTAAAAGCAAGCGACCAGGTGTGCTGAAACCCGGGATTGAACCAGGGACCTTTAGTCTAACGCTCTCCCAACTGAGCTATTTCAGCATGCAATAAAAGGCTGCTAGCAAGTCTACATGGGACAGGGAAGCCTGTTTAATAGCCAGTAAACCACTGCACCATGAGAATATTTAAAAATTCGGCTTACAAAGCACAGCCCATTCTTCTTCAAAAGCAAGCGAGCATGTGTGCCGAAACCCGGGATCGAACCAGGGACCTTTAGATCTTCAGTCTAACGCTCTCCCAACTGAGCTATTTCGGCATGCAAGGAAGGTTTGCTAGCAAATCTACACGGGACGGGGAAGCCTGTTTAATAGCCAGTAAACTGCTGCACCATGCGAATATTTAAAAATCCGGCTTACACAGTACAGTCCATTTTTCTTGAAAATAAGCGAGCAGGTGTGCCTAAACAGGGGATCGAAACATGGATCTTTAGAGCTTCAGTCTAACGCTCTTCCAACTGAGCTATTTCAGCATGCGGGAAATGGCTGCTAGCAAATCTACACGGGACGGGGAAGCCTGTTTAATAGCCAGTAAACTCCTGCACCATGAGAATATTTAAACATTCGGCTTACAAAGTACAGCCCATTCTTCTTCAAAAGGACGCAAGCACGTGTGCCGAAACCCGGGATCGAACCAGGGACCTTTAGATCTTCAGTCTAACGCTCTCCCAACTGAGATATTTCGGCATGCAACCAAAGGCTGCTAGCAAGTCTACATGGGACAGGGAAGCCTGTTTAATAGCCAGTAAACCACTGCACCATGAGAATATTTAAACATTCGGCTTACAAAGCACAGCCCATTCTTCTTCAAAAGCAAGCGAGCATGTGTGCCGAAACCTGGGACCGAACCAGGGACCTTTAGATCTTCAGTCTAACGCTCTCCCGACTGAGCTATTTCGGCATGCAAAGAAAGTTTGCTAGCAAATCTACACGGGACGGGGAAGCCTGTTTAATAGCCAGTAAACTGCTGCACCATGCGAATATTTTAAAATCCGGCTTACACAGTACGGTCCATTTTTCTTGAAAATAAGCGAGCAGGTGTGCCTAAACCCGGGATCCAAACATGGATCTTTAGATCTTTAGTCTAATGCTCTCCCAACTGAGCTATTTCAGCATGCAAGAAATGGCTGCTAGCAAATCTACACGGGACAGGGAAGCCTGTTTAATAGCCAGTAAACTACTGCACCATGAGAATATTTAAACATTCGGCTCAAAAAATACAGCCCATTCTTCTTAAAAGCAAGCGACCAGGTGTGCCGAAACCCGGGATCGAACTAGGGACCTTTAGATCTTCAGTCTAACGCTCTCCCAACTGAGCTATTTCGGCATGCAACAAAAGGCTGCTAGCAAGTCTACATGGGACAGGGAAGCCTGTTTAATAGCCAGTAAACTCCAGCACCATGAGAATATTTCGGCATGCAAGAAAAAGCTGCTAGCAGGTCTACATGAGACGGGGAAACCTGTTTAATAGCCAGTATGCTGCACCATGAGAATATTTAAACATTCGGCTTACAAAG
This sequence comes from Spea bombifrons, assembly GCF_027358695.1. Lineage (NCBI taxonomy): Eukaryota > Metazoa > Chordata > Amphibia > Anura > Pelobatidae > Spea > Spea bombifrons. The sequence goes on along the minus strand of NC_071089.1, from coordinate 28,043,921 downwards.
TACAGCCCATTCTTCTTCAAAAGGAGGCAAGTATATGTGCCGAAACCCGGGATCGAACCAGGGACCTTTAGATCTTCAGTCTAACGCTCTCCCAACTGAGCTATTTCGGCATGTGAGGAAAAGCTGCTAACAAATCTACACAGGACGGGGAAGCCTGTTTAATAGCCAGTAAACTGCTGCACCATGCGAATATTTAAACATTCGGCTTACAAAGTACAGCCCATTCTTCTTAAAAGTAAGCGAGCAGTTGTGCCGAAACCCGAGATCGAACCAGGGACCTTTAGATCTTCAGTCTAACGCTCTCCCAACTGAGCTATTTCAGCTTGCAAGAAATTGTTGCTAGCAAATCTGCAAGGGACAGGAAAGCCTGTTTAATAGCCAGTAAACTGCTGCACCATGAGAATATTTAAAAATTCGGCTTACAAAGTACAGCCCATTCTTCTTCAAAAGGAAGCGAGCATGTGTGCCGAAACCCGGGATCGAACCAGGGACCTTTAGATCTTCAGTCTAACGCTCTCCCAACTGAGCTATTTCGGCTTGCAAGAAATTGTTGCTAGCAAATCTGCAAGGGACAGGAAAGCCTGTTTAATAGCCAGTAAACTGCTGCACCATGAGAATATTTAAAAATTCGGCTTACAAAGTACAGCCCATTCTTCTTCAAAAGGAAGCGAGCATGTGTGCCGAAACCCGGGATCGAACCAGGGACCTTTAGATCTTCAGTCTAACGCTCTCCCAACTGAGCTATTCTGGCATGCAATGAAAGGCTGCTAGCAAGTCTACATGGGACAGGGAAGCCTGTTTAATAGCCAGTAAAGCACTGCACCATGAGAATGTTTAAACATTCGGCTTACAAAGCACAGCCCATTCTTCTTCAAAAGCAAGCGAGCATGTGTGCCGAAACCCGGGATCGAACCAGGGGCCTTTAGATCTTCAGTCTAACGCTCTCCCAACTGAGCTATTTCGGCGTGTAAGGAAAGTTTGCTAGCAAATCTACACGGGACAGGGAAGCCTGTTTAATAGCCAGTAAACTACTGCACCATGAGAATATTTAAACATTCGGCTTACAAAGTACAGCCCATTCTTCTTCAAAAGGAGGCAAGCATATGTGCCGAAACCCGGGATCGAACCAGGGACCTTTAGATCTTCAGTCTAACGCTCTCCCAACTGAGCTATTTCGGCATGCAAGAAAAAGCTGCTAGCAGGTCTACATGAGACGGGGAAACCTGTTTAATAGCCAGTATGCTGCACCATGAGAATATTTAAACATTCGGCTTACAAAGTACAGCCCATTCTTCTTAAAGGTAAGCGAGCAGGTGTGCCGAAACCCGGGATCGAACCAGGGACCTTTAGATCTTCAGTCTAACGCTCTCCCAACTGAGCTATTTCGGCATGTGAGAAAATGATGCTAGCAAATCTGCATGGGACAGGAAAGCCTGTTTAATAGCCAGTAAACTGCTGCACCATGAGAATATTAAAAAATTCGGCTTACAAAGTACAGCCCATTCTTCTTCAAAAGCAAGTGAGCATGTGTGTTGAAACCTGGGATTGAACAAGGGTCCTTCAGATGTTCAGTCTAATGCTCTCCCAACCGAGCTATTTCGGCATGCAACAAAAGGCTGCTAGCAAGTCTACATGGGACAGGGAAGCGCGTTTAATAGCCAGTAAACCACTGCACCATGAGAATATTTAAACATTCGGCTTACAAAGTACAGCCCATTCTTCTTCAAAAGCAAGCGAGTATGTATGCCGAAACCCGGGATCGAACCAGGGACCTTTAGATCTTCAGTCTAACGCTCTCCCAACTGAGCTATTTCAGCACGCGAGAAAACGATGCTAGCAAATCTGCACGGGACAGGAAAGCCTGTTTAATAGCCAGTAAACTGCTGCACCATGAGAATATTTAAAAATTCGGCTTACAAAGTACAGCCCATTCTTCTTCAAAAGGGAGCGAGCATGTGTGCCGAAACCCAGGATGGAACCAGGGACCTTTAGATCTTCAGTCTAACGCTCTCCCAACTGAGCTATTTCGGCATGTGAGGAAAAGCTGCTAGCAAATCTACACGGGACGGGGAAGCCTGTTTAATAGCCAGTAAACTGCTGCACCATGCGAATATTTAATAATCCGGCTTACACAGTACAGTCCATTCTTCTTGAAAATAAGTGAGCAGGTATGCCTAAACCCAGGATCGAACCAGGGACCTTTAGTCTAACGCTCCCCCAACTGAGCTATTTCGGCATGCAAGAAAAGGCTGCTAGCAAATCTACACGGGACGGGGAAGCCTGTTTAATAGCCAGTAAACAGCTGCACCATGAGAATATTTAACCCCTTAACGACCTTTGCCGGTTCAGGACCGTCACGGAAAAACGGTCACTTAACGACCTTTGACGGTCCTGAACCGTCAAAAAATTAAATAAGCTTAGAAAGTGATCAACGATCACTTTCTTCGATTAAACAGCGTTGCTGTAATGCCTCGATGTTGAGGCATTCAGTAACGCCGAGATCGGCATCGGGGGCCATATCTGGCCTCTCCCCGGGGCGTCAACATCCGCCATACATTGTATGGCGGCGGATGCCCGTTTTAAAAGTGTTTAGGAGGCGATCAACGATCACCTCCTAAACTTAAATGGTGTCGCTCGAATGCCTCGATCGGGAGGCATCCAGCGACACCAAACACTGACCTCTAGATGGACTGTGACCACTCCGGAGAAGTGGGTGCATGGAAAGGGTTAAAATAACAGCACTTGAAATACCCTGGGGTGTCTAGTTTTCAAAAATATATGGTTTGACGGGGTTAAACTGAGTTAACCGGCTTCAAAGATATTCCATAGAGATGGAGGCAGAAAGTCCAAATGACCACCTGAATTACGCATGCCCCAAAAGTAGCCAAGAAATGGCTGCTAGCAAATCTACACGGGACGGGGAAGCCTGTTTAATAGCCAGTAAACTCCTGCACCATGAGAATATTTAAACATTCGGCTTACAAAATACAGCCCATTCTTCTTAAAAGCAAGCGACCAGGTGTGCCGAAACCCAGGATCGAACCAGGGACTTTTAGATCTTCAGTCTAACGCTCTCCCGACTGAGCTATTTCGGCATGCAAGGAAAGTTTGCTAGCAAATCTACACGGGACGGGGAAGCCTGTTTAATAGCCAGTAAACTACTGCACCATGCGAATATTTTAAAATCCGGCTTACACAGTACAGTACATTTTTCTTGAAAATAAGCGAGCAGGTGTGCCTAAACCCGGGATCGAAACATGGATCTTTAGATCTTCAGTCTAACGCTCTCCCAACTGAGCTATTTCAGCATGCAAGAAATGGCTGCTAGCAAATCTACACGGGACAGGGAAGCCTGTTTAATAGCCAGTAAACTCCAGCACCATGAGAATATTTCGGCATGCGAGAAAAAGCTGCTAGCAGGTCTACATGAGACGGGGAAACCTGTTTAATAGCCAGTATGCTGCACCATGAGAATATTTAAACATTCGGCTTACAAAGTACAGCCCATTCTTCTTCAAAAGGAGGCAAGCATATGTGCCGAAACCCGGGATCGAACCAGGGACCTTTAGATCTTCAGTCTAACGCTCTCCCAACTGAGCTATTTCGGCATGTGAGGAAAAGCTGCTAACAAATCTACACAGGACGGGGAAGCCTGTTTAATAGCCAGTAAACTGCTGCACCATGCGAATATTTAAACATTCGGCTTACAAAGTACAGCCCATTCTTCTTAAAAGTAAGCGAGCAGGTGTGCCGAAACCCAGGATCGAACCAGGGACCTTTAGATCTTCAGTCTAACGCTCTCCCAACTGAGCTATTTCAGCTTGCAAGAAAAGTTGCTAGCAGGTCTACATGAGACGGGGAAACCTGTTTAATAGCCAGTATGCTGCACCATGAGAATATTTAAACATTCGGCTTACAAAGTACAGCCCATTCTTCTTAAAAGCAAGCGACCAGGTGTGCTGAAACCCGGAATTGAACCAGGGACCTTTAGTCTAACGCTCTCCCAACTGAGCTATTTCAGCATGCAATAAAAGGCTGCTAGCAAGTCTACATGGGACAGGGAAGCCTGTTTAATAGCCAGTAAACCACTGCACCATGAGAATATTTAAAAATTCGGCTTACAAAGCACAGCCCATTCTTCTTCAAAAGCAAGCGAGCATGTGTGCCGAAACCCGGGATCGAACCAGGGACCTTTAGATCTTCAGTCTAACGCTCTCCCAACTGAGCTATTTCGGCATGCAAGGAAAGTTTGCTAGCAAATCTACACGGGACGGGGAAGCCTGTTTAATAGCCAGTAAACTACTGCACCATGAGAATATTTTAAAATCCGGCTTACACAGTACAGTACATTTTTCTTGAAAATAAGCGAGCAGGTGTGCCTAAACCCGGGATCGAAACATGGATCTTTAGATCTTCAGTCTAACGCTCTCCCAACTGAGCTATTTCAGCATGCAAGAAATGGCTGCTAGCAAATCTACACGGGACAGGGAAGCCTGTTTAATAGCCAGTAAACTCCAGCACCATGAGAATATTTCGGCATACGAGAAAAAGATGCTAGCAAGTCTACATGAGACGGGGAAACCTGTTTAATAGCCAGTATGCTGCACCATGAGAATATTTAAACATTCGGCTTACAAAGTACAGCCCATTCTTCTTCAAAACGAGGCAAGTATATGTGCCGAAACCCGGGATCGAACCAGGGACCTTTAGATCTTCAGTCTAACGCTCTCCCAACTGAGCTATTTCGGCATGCAAGAAAAAGCTGCTAGCAGGTCTACATGAGACGGGGAAACCTGTTTAATAGCCAGTATGCTGCACCATGAGAATATTTAAACATTCGGCTTACAAAGTACAGCCCATTCTTCTTAAAAGTAAGCGAGCAGGTGTGCCGAAACCCGGGATCGAACCAGGAACCTTTAGATCTTCAGTCTAACGCTCTCCCAACTGAGCTATTTCGGCATGCGAGAAAACGATGCTAGCAAATCTGCATGGGACAGGAAAGCCTGTTTAATAGCCAGTAAACTGCTGCACCATGAGAATATTAAAAAATTCGGCTTACAAAGTACAGCCCATTCTTCTTCAAAAGCAAGTGAGCATGTGTGTTGAAACCTGGGATTGAACAAGGGTCCTTCAGATGTTCAGTCTAATGCTCTCTCAACCGAGCTATTTCGGCACGCAACAAAAGGCTGCTAGCAAGTCTACATGGGACAGGGAAGCGGGTTTAATAGCCAGTAAACCACTGCACCATGAGAATATTTAAACATTCGGCTTACAAAGTACAGCCCATTCTTCTTCAAAAGCAAGCGAGTATGTATGCCGAAACCCGGAATCGAACCAACAAAGCACAGCCCATTCTTCTTCAAAAGCAAGCGAGCATGTGTGCCGAAACCCGGGATCGAACCAGGGACCTTTAGATCTTCAGTCTAACGCTCTCCCAACTGAGCTATTTCGGCATGCAAGGAAAGTTTGCTAGCAAATCTACACGGGACGGGGAAGCCTGTTTAATAGCCAGTAAACTACTGCACCATGCGAATATTTTAAAATCCGGCTTACACAGTACAGTACATTTTTCTTGAAAATAAGCGAGCAGGTGTGCCTAAACCCGGGATCGAAACATGGATCTTTAGATCTTCAGTCTAACGCTCTCCCAACTGAGCTATTTCAGCATGCAAGAAATGGCTGCTAGCAAATCTACACGGGACAGGGAAGCCTGTTTAATAGCCAGTAAACTCCAGCACCATGAGAATATTTCGGCATACGAGAAAAAGATGCTAGCAAGTCTACATGAGACGGGGAAACCTGTTTAATAGCCAGTATGCTGCACCATGAGAATATTTAAACATTCGGCTTACAAAGTACAGCCCATTCTTCTTAAAAGTAAGCGAGCAGGTGTGCCGAAACCCGGGATCGAACCAGGGACCTTTAGATCTTCAGTCTAACGCTCTCCCAACTGAGCTATTTCGGCATGCGAGAAAACGATGCTAGCAATTCTGCATGGGACAGGAAAGCCTGTTTAATAGCCAGTAAACTGCTGCACCATGAGAATATTAAAAAATTCGGCTTACAAAGTACAGCCCATTCTTCTTCAAAAGCAAGTGAGCATGTGTGTTGAAACCTGGGATTGAACAAGGTTCCTTCAGATGTTCAGTCTAATGCTCTCCCAACCGAGCTATTTCGGCACGCAACAAAAGGCTGCTAGCAAGTCTACATGGGACAGGGAAGCGGGTTTAATAGCCAGTAAACCACTGCACCATGAGAATATTTAAACATTCGGCTTACAAAGTACAGCCCATTCTTCTTCAAAAGCAAGCGAGTATGTATGCCGAAACCCGGAATCGAACCAGGGACCTTTAGATCTTCAGTCTAACGCTCTCCCAACTGAGCTATTGCAGCATGCGAGAAAATGATGCTAGCAAATCTGCACGGGACAGGAAAGCCTGTTTAATAGCCAGTAAACTGCTGCACCATGAGAATATTTAAAAATTCGGCTTACAAAGTACAGCCCATTCTTCTTCAAAAGGGAGCGAGCATGTGTGCCGAAACCCAGGATGGAACCAGGGACCTTTAGATCTTCAGTCTAACGCTCTCCCAACTGAGCTATTTCGGCATGTGAGGAAAAGCTGCTAGCAAATCTACACGGGACGGGGAAGCCTGTTTAATAGCCAGTAAACTGCTGCACCATGCGAATATTTAATAATCCGGCTTACACAGTACAGTCCATTCTTCTTGAAAATAAGTGAGCAGGTGTGCCTAAACCCAGGATCGAACCAGGGACCTTTAGTCTAACGCTCCCCCAACTGAGCTATTTCGGCATGCAAGAAAAGGCTGCTAGCAAATCTACACGGGACGGGGAAGCCTGATTAATAGCCAGTAAACAGCTGCACCATGAGAATATTTAACCGCTTAACGACCTTTGCCGGTTCAGGACCGTCACGGAAAAACGGTCACTTAACGACCTTTGACGGTCCTGAACCGTCAAAAAATTAAATAAGCTTAGAAAGTGATCAACGATCACTTTCTTCGATTAAACAGCGTTGCTGTAATGCCTCGATGTCGAGGCATTCAGTAACGCCGAGATCGGCATCGGGGGCCATATCTGGCCTCTCCCCGGGGCGTCAACATCCGCCATACATCGTTTTAAAAGTGTTTAGGAGGCGATCAACGATCACCTCCTAAACTTAAATGGTGTCGCTCGAATGCCTCGATCGGGAGGCATCCAGCGACACCAAACACTGACCTCTAGATGGACTGTGACCACTCCGGAGAAGTGGGTGCATGGAAAGGGTTAAAATAACAGCACTTGAAATACCCTGGGGTGTCTAGTTTTCAAAAATATATGGTTTGACGGGGTTAAACTGAGTTAACCGGCTTCAAAGATATTCCATAGAGATGGAGGCAGAAAGTCCAAATGACCACCTGAATTACGCATGCCCCAAAAGTAGCCAAGAAATGGCTGCTAGCAAATCTACACGGGACGGGGAAGCCTGTTTAATAGCCAGTAAACCCCTGCACCATGAGAATATTTAAACATTTGGCTTACAAAATACAGCCCATTCTTCTTAAAAGCAAGCGACCAGGTGTGCCGAAACCCGGGATCGAACTAGGGACCTTTAGATCTTCAGTCTAACGCTCTCCCAACTGAGCTATTTCGGCATGCAATGAAAGGCTGCTAGCAAGTCTACATGGGACAGGGAAGCCTGTTTAATAGCCAGTAAACTCCAGCACCATGAGAATATTTCGGCATGCGAGAAAAAGCTGCTAGCAGGTCTACATGAGACGGGGAAACCTGTTTAATAGCCAGTATGCTGCACCATGAGAATATTTAAACATTCGGCTTACAAAGTACAGCCCATTCTTCTTCAAAGGGAGGCGAGCATGTGTGCTGAAACCCGGGATCGAACCAGGGACCTTTAGATCTTCAGTCTAACGCTCTCCCAACTGAGCTATTTCGGCATGCGAGGAAAAGCTGCTAACAAATCTACACAGGACGGGGAAGCCTGTTTAATAGCCAGTAAACTGCTGCACCATGCGAATATTTAAACATTCGGCTTACAAAGTACAGCCCATTCTTCTTAAAAGTAAGCGAGCAGGTGTGCCGAAACCCAGGATCGAACCAGGGACCTTTAGATCTTCAGTCTAACGCTCTCCCAACTGAGCTATTTCGGCTTGCAAGAAAAGTTGCTAGCAAATCTGCACGGGACAGGAAAGCCTGTTTAATAGCCAGTAAACTGCTGCACCATGAGAATATTTAAAAATTCGGCTTACAAAGTACAGCCCATTCTTCTTCAAAAGGAAGCGAGCGTGTGTGCCGAAACCCGGGATCGAACCAGGGACCTTTAGATCTTCAGTCTAACGCTCTCCCAACTGAGCTATTTCGGCATGCGAGAAAAAGCTGCTAGCAGGTCTACATGAGACGGGGAAACCTGTTTAATAGCCAGTATGCTGCACCATGAGAATATTTAAACATTCGGCTTACAAAGTACAGCCCATTCTTCTTAAAAGCAAGCGACCAGGTGTGCTGAAACCCGGGATTGAACCAGGGACCTTTAGTCTAACGCTCTCCCAACTGAGCTATTTCAGCATGCAATAAAAGGCTGCTAGCAAGTCTACATGGGACAGGGAAGCCTGTTTAATAGCCAGTAAACCACTGCACCATGAGAATATTTAAAAATTCGGCTTACAAAGCACAGCCCATTCTTCTTCAAAAGCAAGCGAGCATGTGTGCTGAAACCCGGGATCGAACCAGGGACCTTTAGATCTTCAGTCTAACGCTCTCCCAACTGAGCTATTTCAGCATGCAAGGAAGGTTTGCTAGCAAATCTACACGGGACGGGGAAGCCTGTTTAATAGCCAGTAAACTGCTGCACCATGCGAATATTTAAAAATCCGGCTTACACAGTACAGTCCATTTTTCTTGAAAATAAGCGAGCAGGTGTGCCTAAACACGGGATCGAAACATGGATCTTTAGAGCTTCAGTCTAACGCTCTTCCAACTGAGCTATTTCAGCATGCGGGAAATGGCTGCTAGCAAATCTACACGGGACGGGGAAGCCTGTTTAATAGCCAGTAAACTCCTGCACCGTGAGAATATTTAAACATTCGGCTTACAAAGTACAGCCCATTCTTCTTCAAAAGGACGCAAGCACGTGTGCCGAAACCCGGGATCGAACCAGGGACCTTTAGATCTTCAGTCTAACGCTCTCCCAACTGAGCTATTTCGGCATGCAACGAAAGGCTGCTAGCAAGTCTACATGGGACAGGGAAGCCTGTTTAATAGCCAGTAAACCACTGCACCATGAGAATATTTAAACATTCGGCTTACAAAGCACAGCCCATTCTTCTTCAAAAGCAAGCGAGCATGTGTGCCGAAACCTGGGATCGAACCAGGGACCTTTAGATCTTCAGTCTAACGCTCTCCCAACTGAGCTATTTCGGCATGCAAGGAAAGTTTGCTAGCAAATCTACACGGGACGGGGAAGCCTGTTTAATAGCCAGTAAACTGCTGCACCATGCGAATATTTTAAAATCCGGCTTACACAGTACGGTCCATTTTTCTTGAAAATAAGCGAGCAGGTGTGCCTAAACCCGGGATCCAAACATGGATCTTTAGATCTTCAGTCTAATGCTCTCCCAACTGAGCTATTTCAGCATGCAAGAAATGGCTGCTAGCAAATCTACACGGGACGGGGAAGCCTGTTTAATAGCCAGTAAACTACTGCACCATGAGAATATTTAAACATTCGGCTTACAAAGTACAGCCCATTCTTCTTCAAAAGGAGACAAGCGTGTGTGCCGAAACCCGGGATCAAACCAGGGACCTTTAGATCTTCAGTCTAACGCTCTCCCAACTGAGCTATTTCGGCATGCAAGGAAAGGCTGCTAGCAAATCTACACGGGACGGGGAAGCCTGTTTAATAGCCAGTAAACTGCTGCACCATGCGAATATTTAAAAATCCAGGTTACACAGTACAGTCCATTCTTCTTGAAAATAAGTGAGCAGGTGTGCCTAAACCCGGGATCGAAACATGGATCTTTAGATCTTCAGTCTAACACTCTCCCAACTGAGCTATTTCGGCTTGCAAGAAAATGTTGCTAGCAAATCTGCACGGGACAGGAAAGCCTGTTTAATAGCCAGTAAACTGCTGCACCATGAGAATATTTAAGCATTCGGCTTACAAAGAACAGCCCATTCTTCTTCAAAAGTAAGCGAGCATGTGTGCCGAAACCCGGGATTAAACCAGGGACCTTTAGATCTTCAGTCTAACGCTCTCCCAACTGAGCTTTTTCGGCATGCAATAGATGGCTGCTAGCAAGTCTACACGGGATGGGGAAGCCTGTTTAATAGCCAGTAAACTGCTGCACCATGGAATATTTAAACATCCAGCTTACAAAGTACAGCCCATTCTTCTTAAAAATTAGCAAGCAGGTGTGCTGAAACCCGGGACTGAGCCAGGGACCTTGAGATCTTCAGTCTAACGCTCTCCCAACGGAGCTATTTCGGCATGCTAGCAAATCTACACGGGACGGGAAAGCCAGTTTAATAGCCAGTAAATTGCTGCACCATGAGAATATTTAAACATTTGGCTTACAAAGTACAGCCCATTCTTCTTCAAAAGCAAGTGAGCATGTGTGCCGAAACCCAGGATCGAACCAGGGACCTTTAGATCTTCCGTCTAACGCTCTCCCAACTGGGCTATTTCAGCATGCAAGAAAAGGCTGCTAGCAAATCTACACGGGACGGGGAAGCCTGTTTAATAGCCAGAAAACTGGCGTACCATGAGAATATTTAAACACCGGGCTTACAAAGTACAGCCCATTCTTCTTCAAAAGCTAGCGAGCATGTGTGCCGAAACCCAGGATCGAACCAGGAACCTTCAGATCTTCAGTCCAACGCGCTCCCAACTAAGCTATTTCGGCATGCACGAAAAGGCTGCTAGCAAATCTACACGGGACGGGGAAGCCTGTTTAATAGCCAGTAAACTGGTGCACCATGAGAATATTTAAAAATCCGGCTTACAAAGTACAGCCCATTCTTCTTCAAAACCAACCCGGTCTCTCCAGACCCCCCTGAGAATCTGTCTCTGCTTGCAGGTTTAATACAGGTACTACATTCAGTATGCAAGTCAACGGAGCCCAGGTTTCTAATCACAATGTAATTAGTAAAATAAATGGGGGGGGGAATAATAATAATAATAAGAAATCAGGGGAACCTTCAAGTTCCAAAAAAAATAAAAAAGGCAATAAAAATAATACATATATATATATATATATATAATAAAATATTTTTGTGAGCAAGTCCTAAAATTAGCACTTTAGCTTAAAACAGTTCTCCCATGGAAAGAGTTAAAATACTGGCATGTTAAATGCCCATGGGGTGTCTACTTTTAAAAAATGGATGATTTGATAGGGTAAATTGAATTGGCCGGGATGACCACACGTCTAGTTTCCAATTAGAAAAATGCACACGTCCCAAATGTGGCCTTTTAGTTCCCATAAACCAGACAAACCCATGCATGTGGGTATCATTGTACTTTATGTACTGCATATGCCAGGAGCTGTAAATTCATACCTAAAGTAAACCGCAAAAAATGGACTACCTCAAAGTTTGACAAAAACTGGTGGTAGAATTAGTGCATGGAAAGAGTTAAAATCCTAGCATTTGAAATACCCTGGGGTATCTAGTTTTCAAAAATATATGATTTGATGGGGTAAATTGGCCGGGTTCAAAGATACCCGAAATGGCACATGGGGGGAAGAATTCCCAGATTTGGAAAAAATGGTTTTGAAATAGCAAAACACTATCTGTGCTTATTGCCCCATAACGTGCAGAAAAAAGCAAAAAAAACATAAAAACATTGGGTATTTCTAAACTATATAGTATGAATAGTAGATTCTATTTATCAGGTACCTTTTATAGATGAATAAAATATTTTTCAAGTAAAAGTTAGAAAAAGTCATTTTTTTCTAAATTTTTCACCATATTTTATACTTTTTTTAATAGTAAATAATATGATACAATCAAAACAATGTCATCTAAAGAAAGCCCTTCTTGTCCTGAAAAAAACAATATATAACTTGTGTGGGTAAACGGGAAAGAATAAAAATACAGCTAAACACGAGCAGCGCAGAAATGTTAAAACAGCTATTGTCACGAAGGGTACAAAAAATCCCCCACACATTCCTACGGCTGGCACACGCTTCTATCAGATGACGTTTGGCTGAAGAGAACAGAATTATCGGCATCCGTATTTTTAGTACCTGTAGAAAAAGACATCAGTTTCATAACTTCAACTCAATCATTTCCGTTCCCCTATCTCCCCATACACGCTGATATACTGACCGATAGTGCCCACACGGAGAAGCTCTAGACGCACGGAACGCGGACGCCACCTAGAAGGGAAATGTATTGACGTCAGTCCACATGGAGAACGGACGCCACCTAGAGGGGAAACGTATTGACGTCAGACGCAAAAAAAGAAAAAAAAGATGGCGCCACACACATAAAAGAACGTTTGAGGACTCCAATCAACACTCCTGATGAAGCCAGAACCGGCAAAACGCGTAGAGTGAATGACCTAGGAACTTTTTACCGGTATACATGGACTTATCTTTTTATGGACTCTTTTATACATGTTTTTTTATTATTATTTTTATACTTTATATATATATATGTTAATACGAGCATTATTTGCTGTATATCATGCAAATTTAGTCTCATTTTAACCCTGGCATGGACCCAGAATAAAAATACTATTTTTACTACAATACCTCTGGTGTTGCAGTCTATAGTCATTTCCTGATATATATATATAAAGCACCCTCTGAGTTTGAGCTGCAAAGCTCCATGCACCTACCTTAAAATAGGCCCGGACTGACTGGGCCTATGCGGGCTCTACGGCCGCATTAACGCAGGGCATAAGGGGTACCTGCCCCTTAAGCCCGCAGCAACTGTGACCGGGTCCGCCACTCTACGAGGCCGGGCAGCCCCCACCAGGGATGGCCTTAGGGGTGTGCGGCCGCACAGGCCTTAATTTAAAACATCGGGGTTTTTTTTTACTTTATTTAACATCCTCCATGTTAAATAAAGTTTGTTTTTTTTTACTTTATTTAACATGGAGGATGTTAAATAAAGTAAAAAAAAAAACCCCGATGTTTTAATTTAAACTCTGTGCGGCCGCACACCCCTAAGGCCATCCCTGGTGGGGGCTGCCCGGCCTCGTAGAGTGGCGGGCCCGGTCGCAGTTGCTGCTTACTCCGGCAACAAGGTAAGTAGGGTGAGGGAAGGGGGTTAAGTGAGAAGGGGCAGAGAGGAGAGAGGGGTTAGATAGTGGGAGAGGGGATATATAGTGAGAGGGGGTACATATTGAGAAGTGGAGAAGGGGGTACATAGTGATAAGGGGGAACATAGTGAGAAGAAGCAGATAAAAAGGGGAGGGGTAGATGGGGAGAGGGGGTCGTGTGAATGCATACGAGAATGAATGAATAAATGTGTGGATGAATTGTGTGAACGCATATGAGAATTAATGAATTCATGTGTGGATGAATTGCTTGAATGATTTGTGAGACTGCATTAATGAATATGTGTTAATGATTTGTGTGAATGAGTGAGTAAGTGTTTGTGTCTATCATGAATGTTTAAGTGATTTGGGGAAATGCAAAGATGGTACATGAAGGGTGGGCTTTAACAATAAATAAATAAATAAATAAAAATGGGCTGCTCAGTCTTAAATGCCTGGGTCTATTTTTTGTCCCAGTCTGGGCCTGCATACACCCGACATATGGACTCCGAGGCTTATTCGATTGGACCCAGATCAACTCATATAGATACAAGCAAATATTGGAGAAACCTGAGCTATTTGGAACAGAAAATTATTAATTGTTTCCAAATTATTTAATTGTGTTATTTGGTAATTACGAGGCTTGAGGATCAGCCTGGATTTGATCACAAAACACCTTAAGACGGACCAAAGCAGTATTTGGTTCATCTATAGGCTAAACCATCAGTGAAGTTCACAGTGATCTTATTAAGTATGTATTATGCCAATTCCCCATATAACCTATGCCTCTTATTGCCTTGATCCTTGGAGGGAGACTAGGTGGGCTGAATGGTTCAAATGCTAGGATTTTTACTCTTTCCATGCACTAATTCTACCACCAGTTTTTGTCAAACTTTGTGGTAGTCCATTTTTTGCGGTTTACTTTAGGTATGAATTTACAGCTCCTGGCATATGCAGTACATGAATCTGCCATCAAATTCTATGTTTCTATGAGAAGCTCTTTTGGTTCTGTTTTTGATAATGCATAGCGATATCACGGGTATTTCCTGCAAACTCCCACTTTTGAGAATTAACCAAAAATGTCAGAGTTCCATGAATGTATAACCCTTATCTATATCATTAATTTAGGATCACCACTCATTATTAAAAATTAAAATAATAATAAAGAATTCTTTGTTTTTTGTATGTTAATAGTTTTATTGAATTAAACGTGTAGAAAGAATATGTACTCCAGTAACCCACACAAAGCATAACATAGCCTTCAAAATTTTCACAATATTTACAGGATTATAACAAATCAGGATACCCCTAGGCTGTTTCTATATGTACATAATACACATAATACTGGCTGGGATATTTCATAGGGGCACTGGAATGAAAAGACCAACAATGAATCCTTCCAAACCAAAATACTTACTAATCAAGAATTACATTGTTTTGTGGATTGGATTAAACTGAACCATATACAAATGCAGAAAGTAGTTATAACAACAATTGGAAGTGAATTTACATCTTTCACATTTTGTTTAATGAAATGGATATCCAGCTTTAAGGATTTAACCAAAGAACAGTATTCTGTTAAAATAAAATCACATCCTAGTAATATAAAACCAATAGTTTTATTAGCGTTGGAAGACATTTGCCAAACTGATTATAATTATAAGATGCAGTATCTGTCCTGGCTTGTTCCTGATAAGGACAAGATTTGAGGCTCTACCAAAAGCGCAGATCATAGAGGTGAATATCCCCATCGACGGAGATCTCTTTGATTTTACTCAAGTCTTTGAACCTGTGGTTATACTCCAGCTGATGTACTCCATTTACAGCAATCTTATACTGATGAGCCTCACAAAATACGATAATCTAGAAAAAAATAAACACAGGAAGGTTGAAAACCCAAACATAAATTAAAAGGTTGGTCATTAAAGCACTGAGTAATATAATGTAATGGATTATCACTATGTGAACCAACTGTCCTTGTGTACACTAATTTTATGAATGCTAGAGTTTGCCATAATAACATCTATTAATTCATAAAGCAATTGCTCAACAAAGCTTTCTAATGGGAGAAGAGAGTGACTATGGGATTTAATGACACAAGAAGTGATGGAATTTAAACATACACGATATAGGCATGACATGAATCTATGATGAGGCTAAAGGCTGATGAAGGACTAAATCTTTACATCAGGAAAAATGGGCAGACTAGATTGTGCAAAAGGTTCTTATCTGGAAATGTCAGTCCTGTAGGTCAAATCCTTTTATATAGTATCACTCTGCAGTAATAGAAGCTAAGGTATCTTTTTTCAAGTTGTCAGAGACTAATGAACAAGGTGGAGATCTATTCGCAAAAAGTATTTTATTAAATAACATTAGCATTTGCACTGAAATGATATCAGTGTATAACAAAAATAAATTGAGTCACTCACTCATTTACTCTCATTCACACAATTATTAATTATCTCCCCCCTTCACACAAATAATTTACACATTAATGAATGCATTTTCTTAAATCATTCAAGCAATTCATCCACACATTACTTTATTCATTCTTGTACTCATTCACACAATTATTCATTCTCTCAGTCACTCACTCTTTATTTCAATATTTTTAGTATCCCCCTTCTCACTATCCATCCCCACCCTTCCTTTGCAGTTCACTTACCCTGCTGAAGTCCTGCGGTGGGAGCGCACACTGCTTCACTGCTGAGCTCCGGAATATGACGTCATATTGCGGCGCCCAGCATGAAATGGCGGCACTGCGACCAAGATAGATGCCTCGCGCTCCCACCGCTGCAGTCAGGGCAGCACCGAGACAGGTGGCGGCATGAAGCGGAGGAAGCAGAAAGGCACAGAGCTGTTGCTGAAAACTTTTTCCTCCCACACACCCCAAAGGCAGGCCTTGTAGGTCGGCAACCTGGCCGTGTGCCACAACTGAAGGCTTTGCATGCCCGTTGTGGCATGTGAGCTATAGGTTTGCCATCGCTGCTATAGACAGTAAAGGTATAGAAGTAGGTATAACTGGTACCGTCCCATGATCCCTAAGCAGTCCACAACAATGGTGGAAGAAGGTGCTCTTAATATATCAATTAATACATAGAACAGGAGGAGAGAAAAAAAACACCCTAAAAAGCATAAAAGGCATATACGTTCAGATTCCCAGGTTGCATTCAGAACAGGGCTGATCGCTGAGCCCCTATATCTCTTAGAAATGGTTTATATAGGATGAAGGAGAACAAAGATGAGTGGGAAGACTTCTGAGAACAGCTTTCCTCTTACCTCAAAGTACATTTCTGGGTAGAAAGGGAACTCACTGAGCTTCTTTTCTTCTACTCCCCAGCTCTCATACAGATAAGTGTTTATCACAAACACTTTTGCCTTCATACGTGGATTAAGATGCAAAGCAATATCTTTGGAGTCACTAGGCTTAAGATCAATTTTAAAACTAAGTGGGAAGAAAAAAAAATAGGAAACATGAAAATTGTAACATGCTGCTTTAACTTGTATTACTACAGAATACATAAAAACTAGCAATGAAAGATAATTACATGTCAAAGTGAAATATAGCTTAATACACAGACTATGGAGAGGCACACTGTATTATTAAGATTCTTATTTATATTATAAATACATCAATATCTACAAATAAAAGCCTCAGTTAAAAATCAAAATGTTTTATATGTCCGTTATAAACCAATAAAAAAACAGAGTGCTTTCGCTAAATACATAGAAGGGGAACTTTGATTCTGCTATGCTTTAGGTTGGTTACAGTATCAAACCTTATGCTTGTATATTTGTCCCAAAAACTTGTACTAAAAAAAATGCTTGTCATGGAAGCCTCCGTACCATGGGCTCCTGGAGAGGTCTGAGGGCCAGCCTCTTTCCTACAGACTATGGGCCCTGGCCTTGGAAGGTGTTCTGTTTTAGGGGAGGTGAGTACAGGGGGGTCAATTAGGACTACTTCTTCCCCCTGGTACGGAGTGCCACATTTCAGAGACTCTAAAGACTGTGAAGCTTGGACACAGATTTGGGGTTACTGCATTTTGGGTATTTCCACCTGGATCTGATACCCAGCAGGTTTTAGCCAGAAGTCAGGAAAACGCTCGTGTTTACCATCCTCCCCACAAACTACAATAGCGATCCCTTACTGGGCTGAGGTGGGCTGAGTGCAAATACTGAGCCGTGTGTAAAGGAGGACCTGACGGAGAACTTTGTATTGTTTAAATACCCTGTTTCCAAATAAACTGTTATTCACCTCAACATGAGTGTTGTCTGATGCTTGGGGTGGGCTGCTATGATACTTTATTATCCTTTTCAGGACAATAGTCACACAGTGTAGCTAAGCTTCCGCTAGCCACAGTGACAGTGCAGCGGCGCCCCCCCCATGTCTCTACAACGCTGGTTCTGTCTGGTGCTGAATGGGTTAATTGCTGGTGCCCTAGCAGGAGGAACCAACGTTTGGCGGGAGTACCCAGTCACGGTACAGGGCGTCCCGTCACAACACATACCAGCCCATCTGGCACCAACAACCATTGTGTGTTTTCTATTTGTCTGCTATCCCCTGCAACTGGGCTCCTACCTGACCTGCTTTCACGAGTCCTGACCGGTACCCACAGGAAACAGAACTTTTCAAGATAGAACGATATCAGAAGTTTAGGCTTTCATTTTTATTTTTTAAAGTGAAAAATAGCAGGAACAGTAACAAAACTTGATGCTTCAGGGATTTTTTTTTCCTTCACAAGGAGTGACTGTTTATTGAAACATAAGAAAACTTGCAGTAAGGTCTCACCCCTTAGCATTCTTGTTAATCTCCCCTTTAATGATAACCGTCCTTCCAGGTGCAAGCCCACAAGGAATACTTGCAGTGTACGGCAGTGTCTAGTGAGGAAAAGTATGAAGGGAAGAGAATATATGTTAAAATGATAAAATACTACATTTATCATTCCTTTATCGTGTTGCTTTTATAGGCTCTGTAGGTGTTACAGGCAAGGCCGCCTGTAACATCCACACAGGAAACACGAAGAGGGGCCAGGAGTAGTATGTATATATGTACAGTACTGTTAGAGTCAGAGTGCGTATTCATGTGTGTGTGTGTGTGTGTGTGTGTGTGTGTATATATATGTATGTATATATGTATATGTATATATATATATCTATATATATATATGTGTATATATATATGTATACATATCTATATATATATATATCTATATATATATATATGTATATATCTATCTATCTATCTATATAGATATATATATATATATATCTATATATATATATATATATATATATATATATATATATATATATAGCTATATAGATATATATATAGATATATATATATATATATAGCTATATAGATATATATATATATATCTACCGTATTTGCTCGATTATAAGATGAGGTTTTTTTCAGAGCAAATGCTCTGAAAAATAGCCCTCGTCTTATAATCGGGGTCGTCTTATAATCAGACCTCAAAGTCTGACTATGAGACGACTAAGATCCAGATCCCCCGCAGCTGCAGGGGATCTGGATCCTCCTGTCTCCCCCGCCCCACTTACCGGTACTTCCGCTGCAGCCGGAAGGAGTTGTGGCTAGCAGCGGGGGTTGTCTGCGTGCATCGCGCAGACCTTACCCGGCTGTCAAAGATCAGAGTTCCCCGCACCGGTGCAGGGAACTCTGATCTCTGACAGCCGGGGAATGGCTGCGCGATGCACGCAGACAACCCCCGCTGCTAGCCACGCCTCCTTCCGGCTGCAGCGTGAGTCTACACGCTGCCCCAGCTACATGACAGGAGACTCAGAAGTACCGGTAAGTGGGACAGGAGTGTTAAATGGGGGGCATAAGGCATTTCTGGAGGCAGGGTGCTCTGTGAAATGCCTTTTAACCCCCTTAATGCCACTCTGCCTCCAGAAATGCCTTTTTAACCCTCTATACGCCACTCTGCCTCCTGAAATGCCTTAAACCTCCCTATATGCCACTCTTCCCCATAATATGCCTTTTAACCTTCTAAGTGCCAGAGTGGCATATAGGGTTAAAAGGCATATCATGGGGCACAGTGGCATATAGGGCTAAAAGGCATATCATGGAGCACAGTGGCATTTAGAGGGTTAAAAGGCATATCATGGGGCACAGTGGCATATAGGGGGTATAAGACATTTCTGGGGCAGATGTGCATAACTGGGGGGCAGGTTGGAAAATAGAAGGAAATAAAACCAAAATATTTTTCTCAATCATAGCTTTTATTAAAAAAAATAGTTTAAATGAATTAACATTTACTGGTAAAACTTTTTTCCTATAGGGTCGTCTTATATTCAGGCTTTTTCTTTTTTTCCTAAATTAATATTAAGATTTGGGGGGTCGTCTTATAATCAGGGTCGTCTTATAATCGAGCAAATACGGTATATATATAAATATATATATATTTATACACACACACACAAACGATACCCTATGGCACTGGCATGAGCGTGTCCATCAGTGTATGGAGTTGTGCATGGGTATATGGAGTTAGCATATGTATATTACTGTAAGGTGTTAGTGTGCGTCTCTGTTACTGTATGTTAAGAGTGTGTGCGTTTATGTTAGTATTAGTATGTGGATACCAGCATATGGCTTTATCATTATTATGTGTTAGTATGGGGATGCCAGCGTATGGCGTTATCGTGAGTGTCCATGCATGATTTTGCAGTGCCAGGGGTTAGCCAAGGGCTGGTGGCACCTGAGAGATATAGCAGGAGAAAGAATGTGTGTATACATGTAAGTGTCTGGTACACTGCTGAATATAAAACTTTTACATCTCTGGGAATGCTCGATTTTCGTATGTAGTCTTCTATAATAAGATGACATAGCAGACTAAAGCATGCTACTTTATCCTGTTCAGGTGCAACACCATTAAAAAGTTGCATTCTACGTATTTAATTATGTATCTGTGATCGATTTACAGAGTAAGGGAAGGCCTGTGCTGTGAGTAGTTGCAAATAGCATGGGTAGACAGAGGAGGACAGTTTCTACACAGCAAGACACATGTATGAGAATAATACTTACAAAGATCTGTTTCGCCATTGAATCAACCTCAAGAGGTTTGAAGAAAAAAAAAAGTTTTATCAGCATCATAACAATTAGCCAATTTAAAATCTGATACATTTATTTATTGTCGTTTACCTGATTGTCACTCATGGAGGGCATAGAAAAATGGACAAGCTGGGAGCCCTGCGTAGGCTAAAATGGAAAAGAAGGAGGATATGTAATAGAAGAGAAGAGGGTTCTGCTCTTGTAAGCTTACAATCCTGCAGTATTACGATAGGACTATGTTGCACACATTGGTTTATACAGCTCCATATTTCACAGTATTTATAGAAGTTATATAGAGGGTGTACTTCCGAATAAGAAATAGCCATTGAAACTTTTTTCTAAACCCTTTCATGTGCTCAGTTTTTGATTGCCCCTTTTCATGTCGTAGTGGTCATCTTGCATTAAGAGGTTAAAGGAGCAGGCACCAAAATTATCTTACAGGTGCTCAAAATATATTGCTCGCCATACTAGTTAGAATGCTTTAGGACTGCTCTTAGCGGTTATTTGAAACTATGTTCACTTGGTGTCAAGCCCCAGTCCTTGAGGAAAGCAAATGGAACAATCGCGTTAATCAATTTCTTCATTCTGATCTGGAGTTAGACACACCTGTCCTATGAAAACAGTGCTATATGTACAATGAATGCTCGGGCAACAATGCGCATGCACACTTGTATGCTCCTGATGCATTCTTCCCTGTAGCCACCCTGCAGGTTCGGCCCATGCTAACAGCGTTTTCCAAAGCATAGAGAGACCGGGGGAACATAACAGCTCTCTAATAAAGGAATAGCCTCGTCAATAATATTGACATGACTGTTCCTTTAATACCTTACCAATTACTCCTAAGCAACAACAAAATTTGCTTATTAATTCATTATAGAGACTTACTTTTGTGTGCGTAAAATCAACGGGTTTGATTTTAACGTTCCCATATATACCAAGGGTATCAATTCTTCGAAAGTTAACTCTGTGCTTATAAGAAAGCAGATGTTTCCCATTTGAAGAAACCTGCATAGAGCATCATAAATCAGGTATCAATATCTCAGAAGATGAATTCAAGACTAGTTTAAACACACAAAGGCCAACAAGATATTGACACTTTCAGAAGTCTCTTTCAGAGCACTGAAGTGCCATAGTTTGATAAGCATAATTTATCAAGTCAAATAACTAAAATAGCAATACCAGTACAAAAAGTCTTGGCTGTAATGAGTCAGTATTTCAGAACAAAAAAACCTTTTATGTCATCAATATCCGCTACAACAGGCATACCTTGCTGGAGGATCTGGAGAACAGTGGTCCTGACTACTTGTCCAGCAGTGAAGGGAAACCTGAGCATAGTCTGATCAAATACTAACCTGGAATTTATGCGGTAGAAGTAAAAACGTAACTTCAAATGGCTTCCCTTTAGTAAATGGCATTTGGTACGTTCTTTCTTCCCAACCCCACTTTTCATCCTCCAATGTGTTGCAGACAATGAACCCAGAACCTTTGAACCGAGGATTGAAATGAAAAGCTATATCAGCCCGGGGTTGCACGCTGCTTCCACACTGAAAGTCTATCTGGAACCTGAAACAATATTAAAGAACAGCATTTTACTCAGTGAAATAAGTATTTGACCCCTTTGCAAAACATGACTTAGTACTTGGTGGCAAAACCCTTGTTGGCAATGACAGAGGTCAGATGTTTCTTGTTGCTGGCTACCAGGTTTGCACACATCTCAGGAGGGATTTTGTCCCACTCCTCTTTGCAGATCCTCTCCAAGTCATTAAGGTTTCGAGGCTGACGTTTGGCAACTTGAACCTTCAGCTCCCTCCACAGATTTTCTATGGGATTAAGGTTTGGAGACCTTAATGTGCTTCTTTTGAGCCACTCCTTTGTTGGCCGTGTGTTTTGAGTCACTGTCATTCTAGAATACCCATCCACAACCCATTTTCAACGCCCTGAAGGTTCTCACCCAAAATTTGACAGTACGTGGCACCAACTATCATCCCTTTGATGCAGAAAAACACCCCAAAGCATAATGTTCCCACCTCCATGTTTGATGGTGGGGATGGTGTTCTTGGAGTCATAGGCATCATTCCTCCTCCTCTAAACACAGCAAGTTGAGTTGATGCCAAATACCTCAATTTTGGTCTCATTTGATCACAACACTTTCACCCAGTTCTCCCTCTGCATCATTCAGATGTTCATTGGCCTGTACATCTGCTTTCTTGAGGAGGGGGACATTGCGGGTGTCACAAACACACCCTACTCTAAGCGTGCACGTGACTTGGTTCTGGTGGCAAAAAGGGTTAAAATTCACTTCCTGCCCTAGACCAGAAATAGCGATAGCCCATTCCAGCCTTGTGTAGGTCTACAATCTTGTCCCTGACATCCTTGGACAGCTCTTTGGTCTTGGCCATGGTGGAGCATTTGGAATCTGAGTGATTGATTGCTTCTGTGGACAGGTGTCTTTTATACAGGTAACAAGCTGAGATTAGAAGAACTCCCTTTAAGAGAGTGCTCCTAATCTCGACTCGTTACCCGTATAAAAGAGACCTGGCTGATTGATAAGGGATCAAATACTTATTTCACCGAGTAAAATGCAAATAAATGTATGATTTATTTGAAATGTGTTATTCTGGAATTTTTTTGTTGTTATTCTGTCTCTCACTGTTCAAATAAACCTACCATTAAAATTATAGACTGATCAGCATACCTGGGAACTCTCCGGGTCACGGGAGCAGGGTCTTGACACGTCCCGCCCCCCCCCCCCATTTTGCATTGAAATGGGGGTGTTTCCCGCTGACATCAGCGGGAATGCCCCCGACATCAACTGGACCGCCCACTGACTTCAGGGAAACGCCCACTGACGTCAGCGGGACCTTCCACCTACGTCAGCGGGACCTTCCACCTACGTCAGGGGGAACGCCCACCAACATCACGGGACCGCTGACGTCAGTGGGCAGTCCTGGCTGCGTCCCTTAAGGGAAGGCTCCAGGTAGCCGGAGCCCAGAAGTTCCCAGGTATGCTGATCAGCTCTTTGTCAGTGGGCAAACATACAAAATCAGCAGGGGATCAAATAAGTTTTTCCTTCACTGTACCTCTTCCAAGACAAATGTAGCAAATGTATTGCTGGTGAACCTCTCATGCATTTGTATGCAAAAATGGTAAAAATTGCCAACCTATGAATTTTACAGAAAACCAGATGACAAAAATGGTGCATTTATAATGTATTAAACAGTTAAGTCTGTAAAATAGTCATCACTGCAACACAAAAAAGGGAAATTAGCACTAAGTGACAGTAACCTGACTTAGGCTATTATTCGTTCTAATGGGAACAACATTAATATCCCATCAAATATGGATAACCAGAGCTTTTGCCTGGCTCGAAGATCAGGAGAAAATATCGTCTAACCAAAACTTCCAGCTGTAAAAATGTACTATTGATTGGAGAATAACAACATCTATTATTAAGCTGCCGCTTCAGATAATTCTGAATGCTCTAAATACTAGTTATGTTATGATTTCTTAACATGATCACTTATCTACAGTTACCTGTCTGCATCGGAGGCAACAATGCCATGAATTGTCACCGTCTGTTCTGCTTCCAGTCCTCCAAAAATGGTCTTCACATAGGGAGTAGGCTATGTGAAACATAATCCATACATGCACAAGTAAGCTTCACAGTACAAAATAAAAATGGCTTCATTTTAAATATATACATAACGTAAGGGTAGACAAATCCGTCCACAGAATTCTGGCCAAGGATGTACGTAGCATGCAAGTTACAGATAAAAAATTGTTAATTTTTCCCTCTTCTAGTAATATGTACTGCTGAGCTTGGGGGATTTATACTCCATAAATGTATGTTTCAAGAGAATCTATGTATATATATTAGGCAACTTTTAAAGGGAGAAGTGCTGTACATAATCTAAGTTTTGCTATATTAACTGGCCATGGGAAACGGAACTTTAAATCCTACTTTCATTTCGAAACATCAACCTCAACTTCTACAGGGGCATCTGTGGAGTTTTTCTGTGTTTTAACACTATCACTCATGTAACACATTCTCCAGATTGTAAGCTCTTTTGAGCAGAGCCCTCCTCGCCCGTTGTTTCAAATTGTTATGTTATATACTAACTGTTATGTCCTGTCTACCCTTTGTACAGCGCTGCGGAATCTGATGGTGCTATGTAATTAATAATAATGTGTGTATTTTATATTTTTCACTCCTAACATTATTATTGTTGGGAAGTTTTAATTACCAGATCTGGAATAGTTCTCTGAACTTCTTTTGTAGCCATCTTTCACCTCTTTCACAAACACTAAAAAAAAAAATAATAGAGAGGGTTAATCGGAAAAAATTCTAACTGATAACTTCAGTAATGCGTATCAGGATGGCATTTTTGTAAAAACTGAGTTAAAATACACCATGCATCGTATCAATTGACTTTAAAACCAAAATTAAACAAAAAATAAATGAAAACTGCTTCTTTGTGTTAGAGACATAGGGTTAAACTTCACTTCTAAACAGGTGGCCTCTTCAGCAGATAGCAGAATGTTCTAGATTCCATGAAAACCGCTGATGCCTAGGCAGTACAGACTAATGAGACCATACCTAAGGCTCTGCCTTGTACGAAAAGCGATAAGGAGGTTCATTGCAAACACGTACAAGCCCCAACAATCTTTAACAGAACTACGTAACTAGCCCCAGGATGCTCGAAAACCACCCGGTTGCGCAAATAACACTCGAGCCTTTTAAAATAAGAAACAAAAGAAAATGTTTATGTTCAGAGCTTGCATTTTACTGCTATGTAACCTGCTTGTTCTCTTCACGAATACATTTCTTCCTGTTTTACCAAAAATTCACTCGTCGCCTGCTGTAGGGCTGCAACTAAAGATTATTTTTATAATCGATACGTTTTTTTCGACTAAATCGGGCAAAAAATATGCGCATTTTTCATTTATTTAAAATAATTTCATGAACAAACTGGATGAAACAGCAGTTATCTCTTTTCACAATGGCATTTCTCTAATCGCCTTATTTTACTGACATAATAATAAAAGTACAAGAACCCAAACACAATATTTCTCAAACTAGGTTTTAATAACTAAAGAAGTTTTACTAGGAAATATTAACTCACATGTAAACTATTTTTTCCATATTTAATAAAAACTATGATTAAGAAAAATGCATTTTGTTTTTATTTCCTTTTATTTGCCAACCTGCACCCCAGTTATGCACATCTGCCCCTAGATATGCCTTATACCCCCTATATGCCCCCTTCTCTGACGTACCAATGCATCCCCAGACTTGTCCCCTGTGCTTCAGACTCCCTGGTGCCTAGTGGGGGCAGCCAGTCAACATCTGCGCGATGCACGTAGACAACCTCGGCGGAAGTGCCAGGCAGCCAGGTCCCTTGCAGCGCTGCGGGGGATCCTCCTCTCTGGCAGATTCTATGGCGGTTTGTCATAGAAGTGCCAGCACTTAGAGGCTGCAGGGGATCTGGATCTTAGTCTTATAGCCAGATCTCTATCTGAGGTCGGATTATAAAACAACCTCAAATATAAGACGAAGGGGAATTTTTCAGATTCATTTGCTCTGAAAAAACCTTGTCTTACATTTGAGCAAATACAGTAAATCGATCATTCAACTAATCAATAATGAAAAACCTTGACAACAATTTTCATTACTGATTTGATTGATTAGTTGTTGCAACCCTAGTCTGTTGCACTTCATTATGGAACGAGGAGCCAGACAGTTTTGCAAACATTTAGATGACGTAGAAGAACGAAGGATGGAAAATTATTGAGTTTCACTTAAATCAGTTTTGTTGGGTAGTCCCAATCTTTGGCCTATGTCCCATCAAACACCCCTCCCTCCTGTGGTGGGGATCATGGGCTGGCTAGGTTGATCCTCTGATGTCCCCTGACTTGGCCCATCAAGCTGTGACACTGATTGAGGCCAGTGCTTTTGCACAGTGCTCCCGTGTGTTCCCTTGTCTAGTAGATTGGGCTACAACACATACAAATGGCTATTATATAGCTGAAAGTATTATATAATGACAAAAAAAGTTTAAAAAAAAGCACGGTATTTTTATCTAATAGAAAAAATGACAGGTGCTCCACCTTAACAGAAGTCGGGTGGCGGGGCATAATTACCCAGCCATCATTGGGTTAAAGAACCACTCAGTAGCATTAACTGACAGAAACATTATCACTAAACTCCTTAAGCCCACTCAAGACAGCGGTGCTGATCTACGTAAATATGTGACATAAGGCTTTCCCTGCTTCGTGACGTCACATGTAAGAAACACACTTAACCATTTGCGACCCAGTAGCCATGTACTACCTGCCGTACATTGAGTGCCAAGATATGGTGTGGTACCCCAGCCCGCTATACGTACACCCATCCGCTTACCTGAACGTAGATCCACATCGTCTTCTGATTTACTGCTTATCGAACTTCCTCGTATGAAACACTCAAGCCCCGCCCCTCATTCGGAGTCACACAGCGGCCGCAATGCTTCCGGTATCTTAAAGTAGAAACGAAACCAATAGCGTGCTAACGGGAGGCCGCTTCAAAGAACGGTGACGGAGGAACGTCACGTAACTGCTTCGTTACCCCCCCCCCCATGCGTTTTATTCCTATACAACCATGAGAGTCCAGACTTTTTTCCCGCCCGTATTCTTCTCAACGCCTTTTATAAATAGTATGTTTAACTGGATGTTTGAGTGTTAAAATTCGTAAAGCGGTAAATTCGTTTTAATTCAGTAGCCCTCGTAGTTCAATTATACGTGTTAAGCAGGTGGGGTCGCCATTTCTGTTTGCTTATGTGTGGAATCGCCCTGGCTGTAACATTTAAATATTACCCGCGTTAATTACGTGCTTAATGATTAGGGAGGGGAACATATAAATTACCCAGCACTGCCCTCTAGAGCCTGTGATTTAAACATGAGTGGCAGAAAGAAGATGATTGGAGGAGATGAGGGGTCTGTAGTATTTTGGGCTTATTTGTGGTGCTTTGGGTGATGGTTTCCATATTAACAAACGTTTACTTTATCTTTATAACAGCTAAGGTATTTTAAGTTAAAAATTAGCTTTTAGTAAATAATAGATTTTCTACCTGGGTTATTTCCTGTTCGAAGGAAGCCCTATGAGATCCAGCGCTACGGAATGTGCTGGCGCTAGATAAGTAAATGTAATGCATGACAGTGATGTGATAATCAAGTCACAAAATAACCGTAATAACAAAAGAAACCAAAAACTAGTTTTAAGTTTTCATCGTAGCAGAGATTCACGGTTTACTGGACTTCAGCAGCCCTCCTCCTCCATAGTCTGACTGTTCTCTGATTGGCTGTTTGAAGCTGCCAATCAGTGTCAGGGAAGTGCTCCCATTGAAATCAATGGGAGAGATTTCAGCACATGCCCAGAGGGATAGAATATTTGCCGAGCTACTGATGGATCTGACTGCCAGTAACTGCCATATTTGCTCAATTATAAGACGACCTTGATTATAAGACAACCCCCCAAAATTTGTATATTTATTTAGGAAAAAAGAAAAAGCCTGAATATAAGACTACCCTATAGGAAAAATGTTTTACTAGTAAATATTAATAAACATGTGAACTATTTTTCATATATAATAAAAAAAATGGATGTTCCTGCTCCCCAGTTATGCACATCTGCCCCACGGCTTGCTACTCTGCCCCCCAGATATGCCTTATACACCTCTATATGCCACTCTGCCTACAGGAATGCCTTATCTCCCCCCATATGCCACTCTGCCCCCCACCCCGGCTTACCAATGCTTCCCCAGACTCGTTCCTCGTACTTCAGACTTCTTGGTGTCTAGTGTGGTCAACTGGTGGATGTCTGCGCAATGCACATAGACAACCTCTGCTGCCCGTTAGTTCCGCTCGGGCTTCTATGATCGAGCACCAGCGTGACCTTCCGGTGCTCAGTTATAGAAGGCCTGGCAGAAGTGCGCAGACAATCTCCGCTGCTGCCGGCACTTCGGCCGGGGCTTTTATGATGGAGCACCGGAAGATCACGCCGGTGCTTCGTCGTAGAAGCCCCCAGAGGAAGTGCCAGCATCAGTGGAGGTTACCAGAGAGGAGGATCCAGGTGCGCTGCAGGGGATCTGGATCTTAGTCTATTTGAGGTCTGATTATAAGATGGCCTCGAATGTAAGACGAGCATTTGCTCTGAAAAAAACCTTGTCTTATAATCAAGAAAATACGGTATATAACAAGCAACTAGATGCGTAATGATGTTGAAAATAGCTGGTGGGACTCCACAAAAACATAGAAAGTGACGGCAGATGAAGCATTCGGCTCATCCGGTCTGCCCAACCTCTGAATACTTTCCTTAGTCCCTGGTCTTATCTTGTATCTAAATGAAAGGAACTTCTCAACTGCCATATGCATTTGATGACTGCAGTGTTATCAATTAAAACTAAAGTGTACAGAGCTGTGGAATATGATGGCACAATATAAAACAATAAATAATAATTAACAATTGGTTTTTTTCTCTCACTTCTGTCTATATGCCCACTGTTTTCGTTTTATCGTTTGTCACCTCCGTACCACCTCAGTAACCTACACATACTTTTATGGTGTTTTCCACTGGCGTTTCTCTTTATTTGTTGCCAGGGTGTGGGTACCATTGCTAGCCCTCTACAACAGTTCTATGTTTAGAGGAATTCTTGTCATCTTGTTCTTATCATAATAGGCAAAATATCCCACAAATGTCCCGGCTCCACAAAGCAAGTGAAAAATGTCTACACAGCAGCCTTGGCAGTACCCTTGCTGGTCCACAGGAAAAACCTGATTCTTCTCAACTCTCTGGGTCATGTATGCAGCTTTTGCAGTAAGAATACAATTTTTTTCTGATGCCAATTTGCTTATTTTGGATTTAATTGTGGTTTTATGTAATCCATGTTGTATGCGGACTTTGACTATGAACGTTCTTTATCTATTGGTTGAGTAAAGATGCAATAGTTGACCAACCATCACGCTAGTGTCCTAGAAAAAGTCAGTGGCCCATGCTTCTAGGAGAAAGTCCCTGGGCTTGCCCTCTCAGTAAACCTTTGTGCATGTAAGAGCACTGTGATAAATGGGACAACACATCAAAATACATTTGGATGTGTTTGTGGCATATTAAGGTTTGCAACTAAAAAATTTAAGTTTTAGTTTAACCAACTTTTTGCATATGATGAAACGTACTGTTTTTGAGATTTGGATTTCTTTAATCTGTAGGCTTAGAAAACAAATAAAACAACAGTTAACAGATATGAGGACAGATCTTCAAATAAGTAAGTACATAAAAGTGATTTGGGGGAACACAATGGTCTTTGATATTATTAAAGTGATTACCAGGGGTGTAGCTAGGTTCCCGAAAATATGAGGCAACAAGCCTCTAGTTACTGGACTAGAATGAGTTGTTCCAGAATGAGTTGAGCTTGAGTTGTGAGGTCTTCTGGTTTTTATTTAGACAACAATGATGTATTCATTGTAGAGGTTTTTATTTTATTTTTTTTACCTTTTTTTTTTTTGGAAACAAAATCACAATATGTAATCTTATGAAAATGGTGCAGCTCTTTCTTTTAGAATAGTTTTACCAGTCGTTTATGCTTTTACCTTAAATATCCTAGTTTTAATCTGTTTAAGATGAATGTTAATGATGATGATGGTCCCGGCACCCAGCAAAGTGAGGGGATCTGGACATGCAAGTGTTTATATTGAAGAAGCAAAAACCCAAACCCTGCTAGTTGTCTAGATTCCAGCTGCCCCTGCACTATACAGTCCCTCCAGCAATTAATAGAGTTGTTTTCCAGAGATGCTAGTAGCCTTTTGAACTTTTCTTGCCACTTCCAATTTCAATTACTTGAGTGAATGGGGTTGGTGCACCAATTCCTACACTAATCGTTTTCACCTTTATTTCAGGATCACTTCCTAAAGAACACATCGATAGTTCACTTAATGTAAGGTGAGAAATACACCTTTTTGCTATTTCATAAGTGAAGCGCTGAGTAAAGTTAGCCGTGTTGAATCCAACGCAGTTCAACTATGTATTTTCTTTTCAATTTAAATTTCATCCAAACATTTTAAGAGATGTGTGTATATAAACCCCTCCGGACCTGCCACCTGTGGCCTCATCAACCTAGGCCAGAATGTGCTCCCGTATATAACATATAAAGCTGTAGGTTTGGATAAGCTTAAAACGCCTGATCCCTGCGGGTGGTAGATGGTGGTGATGAACCAGCTTTTCTGCAAAAGAGCATAGTGGTGTTTTCGTTTAAGAGGGAGTTTGCTGGTGAGTTGAACTTCTTCACTCCCTGACCTCTCTTTGCATTATGAACAGCATTCTTCCTCGCATTCAGAGATAGGCCGTTGCCTTACATATACTTACAGAGCCAATGATCATTGCAAAGGTATACCTGTAACCTGCAATAAATGCTTTCTAGTCGTAAACAGTAGCGTAAATCTCTTATTAGTGTATTCCTCTTTCCTCCATCACCCAATCTTGTATATGTCTGTTTCATAATATATATATATATATATATCATAAATTCATATATTTTGATTGACTTAGTGGTGTCTGAGATCAATATCTCTACTGAGTTAATCTTTATTGCAAATTTCAAAATTGTATTTTTCTCTCTCTTCAGTCTAAAAATGGCTCACCTTCCACTAGAACAGGAGGTGTGTTCGATAAGGAACAAAGAATTGGCTCTTGCAAGGTCAGTCAATCATGATTTTAGTTTTTTTAGTTAATGCATATAGGTTTTAGATAATGCAATCCTTTTTATAGGTATGGGTTACATACATTAGATAGACTGTAAAGAGACAATCTATAGGAATGGTACTGTTTAACATCTAATAACAAAAATGTGATACTGTAATACAGGGCTTGACAAATTTGTTGTGAATCTAGGCGCCAGGTAAAAAAGTTAGGAGCCAGGATTTTTTTAAACTAACAGTTGGTCAGGAGTGATCTGATCATCATCAGCCCACTTACTAAACTCACAGCGCTTGACCTGGAAGCACCCTGGACTTTCAGGTCAGTGCTGTTTTTTTTTAATTAATTTTTTAATTTTTTTTTAACTCTTTCGATGCTGATGTTCCATTGGAGCACAGCATTGATTGATATTTAGTCCCCACAAGCTTGTGGGGACAAATGTTAACCCCTGCAATGCCACGAATGTGTCATACACAATTGTGGCATTGAAGGGGTTAACGCTGCACTGTCGCTCTCATGGAGCGATCAGGCAGCAGGGGGGTGTTGGGGCTGCTCTCCACACTCATCTGGAGACCAAAGAACCCTCTCCCCTGTCCCTGAAGCTGCCTCTGGCAGCTGGGACTCAATTGCTGGTCTATAGACCAGCCACTGCAGGGAGGGGAGTCTTTGATGACTGCTGTAGGCTTCCATGCCTACAGGGATCATCAAAGGGCTTGTGGGGGCTCGTTTTTGCTGTTGCCCAGGCAGACCACCAGCAGCAGAGCCCCGTACAAAACGGGAATTAACCCCTAAATGCCGCGATCGCGGCACTGAAGGGGTTAACGCTGCACTGTCGCTCTCATGGAGCGATCAGGCAGCTGGGGGGTGTTGGGTCCGGTCCCCACACTTGTGTGGGGACCCAATCAACACACAACCCCCTTCCCTGAAGCTGCCTGTGGCAGCTGAAAACACGATTGCTGGTTTTGCAGCAACCGCGTTTTCAGCCTACAGGCTCACTCCGTGGGAGTGATCTCAGGCTCGGGGGCGGGCTCTGAGTGGATGTGCTGTCTGCCCAGACTCCTGGGCAGACAGCAGCGCCCCCGTGTGGTGACTCAGCCTCTTACATCCACAATCTTTTCTGGATGTAAGAGGCTGACAAAACCTAGGCGCCAGGGCAAAATTCTCTGTCGCCATGGCGACCTGGCGCCTGGGATTTGTCGAGCCCTGCTGTAATATAAAGAATACAAATATATTTTTACATATTGATGTAGATTCAATGCTTCCTACTAAATTTAGTTGCATAATGAGCGTTCTCACCTAGAAAGGACCATGTCATGACAACATATGCCGTGAGAACTGTAAAACCACTTAACCATCAATGCTGCGAAGATTAAAATTGAGGTTGGTTACAGCAGTTTATGAAGTTCTTACACTTATTCTGGGAACTGTGCTAGCTCTTTAATTAGCCACTTAGAAGTTATTGCAGAGTTCTCATAATAGGTGAGGGACAGTGGCCTAACTATCTAGTGGGCCCGGTTGACCCCATGCGCCTTCTTGTTCCTGTCTCTGCGCGCCGCTTAAAAATTGTACAGAAAGGGCACTTCTGATCTGGACCGTGAACCAGCACAGGGAGACAGGAATGCAGCAGGGTCATGTCATGTGGCTGCTTGCACAGTGTGTGTGAAAACCAGACCCAGGAGAGTGTGGGCATAAGTGTGTATGTGAGCATGAATGTCTATGTAGAAATGTGTGTGTGTGTGTGTGTGTGTGAGAATTAATCTGTGTGTTGGCATGGATGTGTATATATATCATTGGTGTGAGAGGGAATGAGTGTGAGTAGGTTTTTTTGTGTAAGTGTGTTTACATACAGTATGTGTGCCAGAGTGTATGTTGGAGCGGGGCAATGATGGCACAGACCAGCTGTTTGGTGGTGATGATGGCACAGACCAGCTGTTTGGGGATACTAATAAGCTGGATGCAAAGATGGCATTGGCAGGCTGCTTTGGGGTTAGGATGGCATTGATAAGCAGGTGAGGGGCAGAGGTGGGACTGTGGGACATGTTGGGGGGGGGCGAGGCTATTTTTTGACTCGGACCCTGTGGAACTAAGCCAAGTGCTGTAACGGCAAGCATTTTCATCCAGGGACCGTAGAGCGGTGGCTAGGGGCACTGCTTTAGCTCGGTCCAAGGCCAGTGCAGATGGTAAATACATATCTGACCAGGAGCCCAGGTCCTCTGTGTATAGTCTGCTGATGCACCAACCTCTCAAAAGCAGTAACTGAACAGTGCAGGCTACTGCAACCAGCCTTCACCCAGTTCATGTTATGTGTTTCTCGCAGTACAATTGAAGCAGCTTTCCCTACATGTAAGGTTAGGAGATTTTTGTGGTGTGTGTATGTATGTATATATACCGTATATTCTGGCGTATAAGACGACTTTTTAACCCCAAAAAATCTTCTTAAAAGTGGGGGGTCGTCTTATACGCCGGGTACTTACCAAGCCGGAGGTTCCCACGAAGCCACCAATCTCTCTAATCACTACGCGCCGGCTATTGATCCCGAGCGCAGGGATGCCGTCATGTCCCGGCGCCCGGCATCAATTGCCGGCGCGTAGTGATGAGGGAGCAGGGAAGCCCGAGGTCTGGCACTTCAGACCTCGGCTTCCCTGCTCTCTAATCACTAGGCGCCGGCTATTGATGCCGAACGCAGGGATGACGTCATGTCCCGGCGCCCGGCATCAATAGCCGGCGCGTAGTGATTAGAGAGCAGGGAAGCCGAGGTCTGAAGTGCCAGACCTCGGGCTCCCACAACTGGATGGAAGAAAGAAGATAAGGTAAGAGATGGGGAGAAATATATATATATATATATATATATATATATATATATATACATACATACACAGACACACACACTGGTGTGTGTATATATATATATATATATATATATATATATACATACTGGTGTGTGTATATATATATATATATATATATATATATATATATACATACGTGTGTGTGTGTGTGTATATATATATATATATATATATATATATATATATATATATACATATACATATACATATACATGTGTGTGTAAAGGCAGGGGTGTGTGGTGAGGGCAGTGTATAAATGTGTATGTATGGACAGGCACATGTGTAGATATATCTATAGATATATATATTATATATGTGTGTGTGTGTGTGTAAGGGCAGTGCATGTATGTATATGTCAGCAAATCAACCAGCAAATCACCGGTAAGGTACATCGCTTGCCGTGATTGGCTGGTTGTTGTACGCTGGGTAGAGGGGTAGTCTTATACGGCGAGTATAGTCCAAACTCTATATTTGGACTGTAAAAGTTGGGGGTCGTCTTATACGCCCAGTCGTCTTATACGCCGGAATATACGGTATGTGTGTGTGCTTTGAGTGCATGTGCCTTGAGGTCCCAGAAAATCTTAATCCAGGACTGCAGAAGGCAGGTCTACTAATAAACCTTGCTCCTTTTCATGTGTTCATGCATATTGTAGGACACCTGGTCCCACCAAAAAACAATAATGCAAGTATATATTTTAGTACATAGAAATAGGTGCCATCAAATTATCTGCTAATGTTTGTTTCTCAATATTTAGAATGCAGTCTTGCAGTGCTATACTGAATGTCCTGCAGAAAGACTCCACACAAAATTGGTGAGTGTATAAATAATAAACAAAACATTATTAATTTAAATGCATACTTTTTATTGTGTGGTTTCATGACAAATTCACCCATCCATATTACATAAATATATATATTTCTCATTTTATATTTCACAGTTCCATAAAGGCAGTCATGGCACATTGTATGGATACTTGTCAGAAAATTCAGGCTGTCCAGACAGTGAGTAGATGTTCTAAATTGCTGGACTGCATACTGTTAAGAACAGAGGGGGAATATATCTTGTGTGTGTGTGTGTGTTAAAGTTACAAAATGTATATATTTAATACAGTGAGGGAATTCACAGTACTTATGCATGAGAAATGCAAAAGGGTGTCCTCAACCAAGACCAAGTACCCAGTAAGTTTCTGGGTATTACAGCAAGTTAAAGAAAGACTGAATAGGACAGATGGTTTTTACCTGCTGTCAACCCCATGTAACTAGCTTGCATGCACTCACAGTAACACATACGCACTCAAACACTACCACTTGCACTAAAAAGTCTCCTCACTCTATCACACCTTACACTCTTGCTTGGAGCCCTTCCTTTACCAGAGGGTTACAGGACATCTCGGTACATGACCCCACTGTGCACCAGGCCATTCAAAGTCTTTGAAACATTTTGGAACAGCCAGTCCACTTCTGGCAAAAACTATACATATATCTATCAGGGTTCCAAATGACATTCTCTGCCCCCCCCAACCCAAGAACTTAAAGAAACCCGTTTGTCTCATTACCCTGCCTCGTCATGTTTTCTTGCTAATCCAGTTGCATAAGTAAAGAGATATATATTGATTTTTAATCCGCCTCAGACATTTAAGGGTGGCACAAGTGGATGATCTTTTCCCTTTATACCCCAGAGCAACAGACAGTTGGAAGAGAAGCTCGCTGACATACGCCAACGCAGAATGGGTAAGTATACATTTGTTTTTTGGTTGTGTTTTTTTATTTATTTATTTTTTGTTTATATAAGTAATCCTGTGAACATACCTTAGATACTTTTAAGATATTCCCTCTATCGTCTCCCAAACTGAGTGTAGAATGCTCCAGTCTTTTGAACCCTCTACATATTGGGTAGATGAGTGTGCTATTTATAAAGTTAAATGTAATAAATAGAGAAAAGAAAATATATAAAATAGGAGGAACAATTTCCATCTTATCTAGCCCTGTAAGAAATTTAGAAAAATTCCCTACAACGGTCCTTTGACTATGGTTTTTAAAGAAAAAATACTTTTTGCAGCAACTAAACAATTATCCTCACTCCAGAAATCCGGATTAAACAACAGGATCTTTTCAACCAAGTAAAATCTTGTGAAGAAAAAAAGAATAGACTTCATGATCTGGAAATGAAGGCTCAAGTTCTAGGCAGGGAGAACATGGAAAGCGTTGCAAACAAAGTGATCATTATTCAGGAGATTTTACAGGTATGACTGCAAGAAATACTTCCCCATACAAATCCTTTCATGTTTACACTAGGTGATGTAAGGTGTTATGGGGGTAGGCAGGGGTGGCATTTTATATGATGAAATGGCTAAAAACCTGACAAATTGTCTTTAAGATCTCACTTAATCACACAGGGAATATTGCTGTGACAAAAATATGTGGTAGTGAAGGGGAAAACACCATGTTCTTATGCTATTTAGAAATAACTTAGAATTGACAGTATTTTCATTAGACTTGGGTGCCGGGGTTAATACAGGGTTAACACTAACAGTTAGCATCAGCTTTGCCTCTAGTACAGGGGCGTCCAACGTGCGGCCCTCCAGCTGCTGCAGGACTACATCTCCCATAACGCTCTTTCAGCTAAGGGGCAGGCTGAGGAGTATGGGAAATGTAGTCCTGCAGCAGCTGGAGGGCCGCACGTTGGACGCCCCTGCTCTAGTACTTTAAAGGACCATAGGAGAGACTACATTGGTTGCCAGCAGGGGGCTCCTCTGGCATCAACCAATGAAGGACAGCTAGTTTTCATAGATTAATGCCAGAGGAGCCCCCTGCCGGCGACCAATAGATTCGCTCTTAAGGGTTTCAAAGCCATTGTCTTCCAAGGCCACTGCGGGAGTCCTGTCCTTTAAAACAGTGTTCAGTCCATTTTTTAAATTGTGTATTGTACTTGTAAATTTCACCTTAAAGTGTGTTATTCCATCAATAAACTGTTGCATCTCCATAATATGTAATGGATTAACACAAACAATCTCTGTGTTTGTATTTTAGAGATTTGTTCTAAGTGCACAGGTAAACTGGGCAGAAGACCCATATCTAACAGGTCTGCTGCTGAAGATTAAAGATTCTCCCTTATCCTAACAAAATGGATTTTGTATTCCTTGAAGAACTTTCATGCAATGAAAAAAAAATGGCATTTTATAAAATATAGCCTTATTTAGAACATGTATGTTTCTATAGGTGTTGATATTTTATGGTTGTTTGTATGTTCTGCATTGTAATAAAGTAATGTTGACAGTATATCTATGTAAATTAATCCCCCTGACATTGCCATATCCCCTGTATTTGTATTCTTTTAAGTGGTTTCCCCCCAAACTATTAAAAATGGTTACATGTAATAGAGACTATAAAGAATGGGGTTTTTTGCCTGTATTTGCAGGTAAGTTGCAGGTTTAACTCGCTTTGTCATAAATTTAGAACACCAGATATCTCCTGCTTGTTCTGTATATGCATAGTTAAATCAATGTGATCTCTTCACTCTCCTCACAAATGCTCAGGAGCCCAAACTCTCCAAAAACAGGACTTTCTTCCTCCTCTGCTGGGGGTTTTAAGCAGGACAATAAGCTACTGTTTTTGGTTCCTTTTCCTTTTTGAGGCAGAAATGCATATTGCTCTTATATTTCTGAAATGTGCTGCGTTGCCTTTGCTGTGCAGGAACTAAAATTATCCGATGTTGTAGCAAAGATACTCACTCATGTTTTCTTTTAGAAGCCTTTGTGTTAATCACAGTTCTTAACACACTTTCAAACTTTTTTTTTTTTTTTATTTTTTTTTTTTTAATGTTGCCACCATTTTCTTAACCCATTCCCTGCTAGTGTGCTAAATCCATAATGACCACTGCCAGGTGAAGCGAATAATACTGATAATCTTATCATGGCACCTGTCAGTGGGTGGGATATATCAGGCAGCAAGTAAACATTTAATCCTCAAAGTTGATGTGTTAGAAGCAGGAAAAATGGTCAAATCTCTGCAACTTTGGCAATGGCCAACTGGGTCAGAGCATCTCCAAAACGGCAGCTCTTGTGGGGTATTCCCTGCCTTCCTGTCCAAGGAAGGAAAAGCAGTTAACCAGCAACAGGGTTGAGCGGCCAATGCTCATTGATGCACATGAGGTTGGCGAGGCTGGCCTGTGTGGTCAAATCCGACAGATGAGCTACTGTGGCTCAAATAGCTGAAAAAGTTAATGCTGGTTCGATAGAACGGTGTCAGAACACAAAGCGCATTGCAATTTCTTGCGTATGGGGCTGCACAGCTGCAGGCCAGTCAGGGTGCCCATGCAGACACCTGTCCACTGCCAAAAGTGCCTACCATGAGCACAAGTGCTGGACCATGGAGCAATGGAAGAAGGTGGCCTGGTCTGAAGAATCCCTTTTTTCCCTTTACAGCACCTGGATGGCCATCAGAAGAGCGCTGGTACCTTTTTGCTCAGGGTGGCAGGTACTACTCTCTGAAGTTGGTAGCTGCAACAGTACTTCTAATTTCTTTTGGTTCTCTGGGTTTTTTCTTTTACCTTTCCCCTGATGCATAATTATACCGAATTCCTTTGGGTAGCAGGTACAACTGAGTGGTCCCTTGCACTCCATGATCAATACATACTAGTTCACACTCTCCCTCTAACACTACAGCAAACTCACTCCAACACCGTATTCTACCAAAAAACACTTCACTACCTCACCTTAGCTGTAGCTTTTCCTTATGTGTGTCCAGCTGCAGTTGGGTTCATGTAACACATTACATCACCCGACTGCGTTTCTGCCTCTGCCAGTGGCACAGTCCGAGACAGGCTGGTCTTATTTGAAGAAATTTGGACTGACCCAACAGATGCAGTCCCACCTTAGAGTACATAGTTTATATTACTGAATAATGCTGATAATTTGAGACGTGTATAGTGTACAATATGTTCAAGAACTGTATAACCACAGCCACTATGTTTTGATTTAGACATCTTGGAGAGTTGCTGGAGCCACTGCTCAAGTGAAGTTAAATTACATCTCCTACGATCTTAAACCAGGAATCTATGTGGACAATAATGTAAAGAAGAAGACTCAAGAGAGCAATTGAGGGGAGGTATAGATGGGGATTTCCCACCATTTTTTATTACTTGTAATATATTAAAAATACATTTAGAGGACCTCCCATTTAAATTGAGTTTTTGGCATTAAGAATAAATGAACACATGAAGGACACTCTAAAATGAAAGACAATTAAACAAATAAATAAAAAGCCTAAGTCAATGGTCATTGACAAAGTTTATTCAGTTGATCTCTCATTTCTTATGGCCATCGCAGCCCCCATAATGTACCAGCCACAAATTGTAAAATAAAAAGATATTCAAATAAAAGTCTGAGTGTATGTTACCATCATGTTTAAAAGTTAAAAGGCCAAAAAAACGCTAATAAAATACATTTAAAGGAATGAGCAGTCAGAAGTGTGCAATGGTCCTAAATATTTTTTCCAGGCTTAGCAGGTGATGTAGCACACAAATGATGGAATGTCTACACAAGAACAAAAACAGTTTCAGAACAATAAAAATAACATTTAAAAACAGAATACTTAAAATGTCAAAAGGTCTACATAGGTGTAATTCACATTAATTGCATTTTCATGGAAAAAAAGGGAATGTGCCTCAAGTCACGTCAGTACTACTCCTTATACTTTTACCATTTCTTTCTTATATGAAACCTATTTAATGTCTTCTGCACATGGAATGTGGATCATATTTTAGTGCTGTACATGGATCAAATTTGGAGCACAAGTCCAGCCGCAGAGATATTGTCTCCTCCACCTGCTGTCTGGAAAACCTCTGTACATACTAAGACAGGAGCTAGGCATATTTCATAATCATCTTCTTCCCAGCATGACACTGGGCGACTCTCCTTAAAGGGTATCCTTTGGCTGCCGACTTCACGGCTTACTGAGAAAGAGTCATCCATAATGAGTTTGGCTTTACGGGTGTCAATATGAGTAGAGCCACATACATGGCGGTTAGCAGTTAGGGATGCCTTTGCAGTAGCAGACATTGTATTTTTCCACATGGATCCCCTGGTAACCATCATGGCTTGAAATGCCAAGGTGTGTACATGGAGACGAGTTAACTGCCGCTGGCCTTCTTTCAGGTCTTGTGATCTGAGAAGATGGTAGAGCTCACGCATTTGGTCGAGAATTGAGGCAACTCTAGGATATGGGTCTGAAAGAACTGTGATGTTGCCACCCTTTATGAGGCTAAGAAGGTTAGGAAGCTCTTGCTCATTCATTCCCAAGGAGTCAGAGTAAGGTATGACATATTCAAGCAGGTCCTTCATGAGACCTTGCTCAACAAACGAGGCCATTTCAAAGTGAGAGCCTACGCTTTGGTCCATAGATTGCAATAGTTCTTGAAGTGCCTTCAGTCTGGCTTCACGCTGACCTACACAATACATAAAAATAAAACAGAGAAGTCATAAAATGTCAATTGCTACTAATGTGGCTTACTTTGCGGGCTTAATGGGCGATCGGGATCTTGATGATAAGACTTAATAAGTCCCCCTTTACGTGATCTGCAATTGGGGATTGAGGTAGGGTTGGAACAATACGACGTGCTAGCCTTCAGAAAACATTTGCCTTCAGTGTTTGAATGGAATGCAAAAAAGTACTTAACACTCAAATTATATCCATAACAGATATAACATGGTTAGGATTTTGTGGAAAAAAAAATCCTTGGACTCACCTGGTTTAAAGGGAAAACTGTCCATCATCTGCAACCCACCAATGACAAGAAGATCTGGTTGAAAGTCTTCCAACTGTTCTTTAAAGTCTTCCAGGGAGTCAAGCATGGGGTTGTGGGAATCACTATGGACTATGTATCTGATAAAAGGTATATACATTATTAATATTCTTGCTTAACCTCTAAACAAAAATCCCTTATATTTAATTTCATAAAATAATTGGATTCTTAAACATACTGTAATATCTGTAATGGTCTTTTGATGAAAAGGAAATTGAAAATGATTAAATGATAAAAGAAAAAAAAAAAAAAAACTTGATCTCCCTCTCAGCAAGAAAAAAAATGTGCCACAGCTGAGTTTTTGACATATCAGGACTAGCCAATTAGTGATCTCTGTCATCTTGCCATACATCTACATATGCAAAATTATATCTTATTGTGCATTATCACACATGAAACACATCACCATCTAAAGCGGACATCATGGAAAAGAAAGATATAATTTACCCAATGCCCCCCCCCCAATTATTCCTTACATCACTTCTACTAAGTCACAATGTTAAAGGGACACTCCAGACATCATATGCACTTTATAAAGCATATAATAGCAGTGTGGTACCCTTAAAATTAACATACTAGGATTCATTGAAATCTCCCCTATGCATTTTGACTCTTTCCGCACCCTCAGCTATGTTCCTTTGTGGGAGATGCATGCAGTGGAACGCTACACACATACATGCCAACAACCCTGCTCCAGCACGGAGAGGTGAATGGGATCTAAGAAGAACCATTATATGCATGCCCAGGAAGTATTCTCACCGATTTAACCCCTTCACGTCAAAGCCTATTCATGTACAGGCTCACAATGCATTGTCGCTAATGGGTTTAAGGACAACCGGTTGTCCTTAAGGGCTTAAACTGAAGCAATGTCCTACCAGTTACTGGCTGCGTCAAGCAATACTGGCATAGGGGGTATTTCAACACAGCTCCTTAGCACCAGTGCTTTCACCTGGTAAATCATCTAACATTTACTTTTTGTTCTTACAGGTAACTAATGCATATTCAAGTACTTGCAAAATACTTTAATACACATTATTAGTTGGTAGGGCTGCATGGTGCCTTGGACCACAGATTTACTATTCTGTCTAAAGTTTGAAACATTTTCAATTAAAGGGAAAAAAAATATTCCTATGCACTTAAAATACGTGCTTGAGACCAAAAAAATAAAAAAATATAAATTTATAATGACCTGTTGGCCCTTCGTGAAACATGATTTCCCCATCTGGCTCCTGTTGGATACTCCATAATCAGATGAATGTCAGCATTTTCTATAGACTCACCAGCCACTGAAAAAGGAGAAACTATTATCTGGCAAGCAGGTTTAACAAGCAATAATATGATGTAGTGAGAACTGTTTATGCACCGAAAAAATAAAAAAGGATATATACAGGTCACACTTTCTGAGTTTCAATCGCACAACAATTGTGTTTTTTATTTTTTTTCTTCTTATCAAGCTACCCCAACTAAAGGAGTCATATAAAGATATTTTTTGCAACATTGCTATTTGAGTTTGGTAAAACATTTTGAAGAAAATAATGAAAATACTTCTTTCTTCCTCTTATTCTGAACCAAGAAGCTTTTTCAGCACACTATCAATCGGGTCCAAAAAAGGAACACAAAAGCTCACCTGTGACACGTTCGGACAAAACACCAGTTTCCTCTGGACTAAGTCGGCCACCAAGTAAAACGTCACATCCTTCTGCAGCTAAGCGATTAGCCATGACTGGTGCATTCCCTCCGAGAGCCCAACGCATTTCTGAAAGCCTTTTGGAAGCATCCACCAACCTCTTGAACAAGGTCTCATTGGACACAAACCTCCTGTTTAAGAAACAAAGAAAATATTAAACATAATCATTATAACCAACACTATGGAATCTGCTGGCGCTATCTAAATAAATGTAATTGTTCTGTGAAAAATCATAAAAATAATAGTATATCACATAGAAACTAAAAAGGACTCCACTTATTCATAGAAAATTCTTAAATTCATTATGTCTACTGCATCCTTACACTCAAAATCTTAACAGAATCATTCCTAATCATATTCTGGATTAGTTTTGCAGGCAAAAACTTATCCTTGTACTTATTCTTCTACGTTATAAAAATAAATAAATAAAGAGGTTTTTTTTCTCTCTTTCGTTCTCTCTTCCATTTCTTCCCCCAACTTTTTTTTCTACATATTTCTTGTCCATTCAACTAGGTTTTTCCTCATAATAAAATAAAGAACGTTGGGCATAACCTTTGTCACTAGCTGGACGTAATTTTCTGTAATAAACCTTGATTGATAAACATTTGAATGGGTTGTGAAATTCAACTAGAGCTGTAATGAGCAACTGACTAATTAATTACAGTTTTAGTTAATGATTTTTAGAATGGAGGTCCTCAGCAACTGGAAAAAAAACTGTTGTAAAACTAGAGATAAGACTTTATTTATAGGGATTACTTACTCAGAAGCTGCTCCGGGTGGGAAGAAATAGGCAAAGCTTTCAGCTAATTGGGTCTCGGAGTCAATAAAGTTGTGGTGGATGGGGTTATAGCTGGGTTCGATGGCCGCTTCCTGCAGTAATGCTACACCATCTACAATGATATCCAGACAACCTCCGAACCCTGAGAAAAAAAAAAAGTTGAAAACTGGTTGTGAGAAACCTTAAACTCAAAGGAACAACAATGGTCAAATAAAAGCTCCGAAGTTCAGATCTACTGAGCATCAACAATAGGCTCAGATATCTTGGCAAAGTACCTGAATAAGCCTTCGGTAACCATGCAATTGAATAAGATGTGTCCTGTGAACTTGTTTTTGTCATTACGATTTTATGGTGTTACCGAGCTTCCCTTTCCCATATCTACCCACAAATTCAACACACATAGAAATCATAAAAGACATAGACAATAGTCAGGACAATGAAATTCAAAATGTTTGCCCAAGATTCTAATTTGCCATGAAAAAAATATATACATTTTACATTACAGCCCAGTAAAAGGATTTTCATGACCAAAGCTGCAACTCATCCAAGCAAGTGGCACGCTAGCCAGTTTGGAACACAAACACTCTGCATATATTGAATGTGTACAGGGCCGGCCCAAGGCAAAATGCCGTCCCTGCCCCCCCCCCATTATCTACCCCCCCCCTTGTACTTCCGGCACTCAGAATTACAAGCCGGCACCGAGACCGAACAGGGAGACTCGCCGCAGAGGAGAGAGAGGGGCGCCGAGCGGGTACTGACCACTCGGCGCCCCTTTCTCTCTCTTTAGCTTTAAAATTTTTTTTTAAAAAAGGGCTTGGGGCGGCAAAGTGCCGCCCCTTCAAAAGTGCCGCCTGGAGCGGTTGCCCCACTCGGCTCCATTGTCGGGCAAGCCCTGAATGTGTATGTAAAACAGTCATAAATAAGATTAAAAATGCATGAGTGTTCGTTCCACCAATAGAAAAAGTTACTAAATAGATTTTCATATTTTTCCACTTACATTAACCACTTTTCTTTTGGTAGCCAAGGTGAAAAGACCATATTTTTAAATTGAAATTACTTTAATATTTGTTAGAATTTTATTAATTTATATTACACTTCAGTTTTGTTATTCATTTATGATAAATTCAGATATTATTAAAGTCATTAATGGAGTGGTAAAATCATTTGGATAATTGTAAATACTTAATACTTCTTTTTTATGTGTCTACCTTGTATTCATATACATTTTTACTTAAGTTTCATGATCTATAACTATGATTTGAATTTATA
The DNA here is from genome assembly GCF_027358695.1 of Spea bombifrons. NCBI lineage: Eukaryota > Metazoa > Chordata > Amphibia > Anura > Pelobatidae > Spea > Spea bombifrons. The sequence continues at coordinate 27,999,458 of NC_071089.1, read as the reverse complement.
TACTACATGTATGGACATTTTTAAGTCTGTCTGTGTGGTATATATATACTATTTCAGTGTTGATTAAATCTTTATTTACTGTTTATATCCGATTATGCGTTTACTTTAATTGTATCATGTGTAAGCAATTAAGTCTGTTGGATGATTTCAATGCTGATTGGTTGAATTGTATTTTAAATATTGTTCCCATATGAGAATCATTTGTCTATGATTAAGCCCATATGGGCGAAACGCGCAAGACGCCCTGTTCTTATGTCCTGTTCTTATGGATGCATGAAGATCAATAATGTTTTGTGTTTTAATGGATGCCATTTCTACATATGTTTCATGTGCGCTGCATGTCTACTCAGCTGTTTTTTCTTTGAAAATACCATAACAAGAGAATTCCTTAAAGGCCTCAAGGTCAGCATATGAAGGAAGTTTAATAGAACACTATAAAGGGGGGGGGGGTGTTGTCAATGCCAACCTATGCTGCTCTAAACAGCTCTGTATTTTATGCTCTAAAGGAGAAATATGTTTTTATATTGGACTTATTCTTTAATAATTTGTTACTACATTCTTATTACCACACTCAACCAGATAAATGATCTTGATAATTGGACCGTACTGTTGGTTGATAGGGGGATAACACCACTTTTTAAACATATACACTATTACCGATGCTAGCCTTAACTAAAGTAACATTTGTCTATGCAGAGATTTTAACTATCATAATACTAAATCATAAGATTTTTATAAAAAAGACTATGTAGGCTATGTAGCTCTGAGATGCTAAACCTACATAGTGGTGCCAAGAAAAACAAACGTTTAGCCAATGAGCACATCCATGAAGTACAAACATCCAAACAGAAAAATGCAGAAACATTCTGGTCACGATACTAATGTATCTCTTGTGTTGGGTTTTAAACAAATAACACAAAGATAGTATCGGATTTTGTACCTAAACCAAATGTGCGATTTGCATGCATTTGCATATGTCAACAAGCGCACAATGACACGTTTGCTTGACAGCGGAAAGAGTTTCAAGTAAAATAAGTTACCATTAAGGAGTCCATTTAACCCAGACTTCAATACATTGTACTGCATGTAAATCGGTTCATGTCAGACAGGACTTCTCTCTACTGTTCCTTTATCAATGCTGTTTACTGAAGATTACTCTGTCCTCGCATGCCAGCTCAATGGGAGTGTAAGCTGGGCAGCAACCACTGAAGCCCCGTGGGAAATGAATATGCATTTTTAGAAGTAGCCTTAACACACAAGTATGCAAATTGAGCGCCAACTGATTTTAACTTGAATGCTGCTTCATGGCAGATTGAACTTTTCCTTTAAAAAGGCCCCATTTTAATGCATTACTTTTTACTTATATGCCTTATTTTTAAAGCTTTGTTTACATGCCTAAGGCTAAGGTGCTTCCACACTTTTATTGTTATGTCCTCAGAATCCGTGGCACATGGCAACAGTGGCTTAACATAGAATCTGACCCATCTAGTCTGATGTAAAGACTCAGACCTTAACCAGCCCTAGGTCTTTATGCCTATCCCATCCATGCTTAAATCCCCTCATTGTAGTAGCCTCTACAGCGCAACCTTGTGTAACAGTTCGAGGGGGTCTAATGAGGCCATCCGAGCAGCTATTGCTCTCAGAATTGCTTGCCTGCCAGCGATTGGCTGTCTGAGAAAAACTGGACCATATAAGAGAAGGTTATCTGCAGCTTCCCCTGAAGCTGTGGGGGTTTTTTTCCCCCCCAACTACTATAATGTGCACTGTTTGTTTGCGAGGCTACTAAAGTATTTGCCGCACACATTACGTCTGCAAACGAGCTAAGAAACAAGATACTGTAACATTAACATTGTCATTGCTTGCATCTGGATGTGTTCCGTGCAGAAGCAGGCTTCTGGGGGTGAGGTGGTTTATCACATCTGACCCTTGCACTGCCAGCAATATGTGTATGAAAGGTTTTAGAAAGACCTCAGGTGCTGACTGCATTTCAAACCAGAAAGGCTGCCACAACAGGTTTTCCTGGTTATTACATCCATAAGCTGTTTATCTTTTGTCACTTGCCTGTTGACAACATTTTATACTAAACTCAAAAAGCACTCAAAAAGGTATTATGGCAAGTTGGGCTTTTGTTGATGATTTTGGCAACTTGTAAAGAATTATTTTTTTTATTTTTTTGTTTATTATTATTTTCCATTAAGTATATTTGTTGCCTAAACATACTTAAGCATTTCACACTTATGCCAGAAGTAGTCAGGGAGGGCAAGGGGCAATTGCCCCTTGGGCTGGTGGGATTTGAAGATTTTTAGCCACTGTTACAAGCTAGTTTTTCTCTTTAATCTCCTCCATTAGGAGGTCTCAAGTTAAAAGGCCTTTTTTTAGACAGTGTTTACACCATGAATGGCACCTTTCTGTGTGAATGTGCATTGGCTAAGAGTAGTTAGTGTGTGTGGAATGTGTGTGACTGTTTTGTTGGCACAAGCTTGCATCCTGGTTTGTATGTTTCCAGTCCTCAAACATAAACTACCATGGGGCTAGATGGCAAGCAGGGCTCTGCGTAATTTGTTGGAGATTAATAAAAGGTAATAATAATACCTGATATTCGTAGATACATACATATGTGGGAAAACAGAACTCATGTGGCTCACAGAAGAGAAGATTAAATAATCACCAAATATTTTTATATTTGCAGGTGAAATAAAGTGGTGGAACAAACGGATATTTAAGGGTTTTCAGGATATTGTTGTGTGAACACAATTCTTCATAATGACACAGCCACTGAACGATCCTACTGCAGTCGAGCAGGGAACTTCTGCAATATTTACTGGTGCAGAAAGAGTTAAACATACGTGCTTATCAAAGGGACAGTAGAGTGTAAGGTTTGTCACTGTTTAATAAAACATGCAGTGTCATTATAGGTTGGACTAGTTTACCATGTCTCAGTGCCCATTTTTCCTCTAAGCTTATACAAATTCAGCTAGAGGTCCCATGATCGTCGTACAGATTGTCTACACATCCTTGTCATATGACATTCAAATGCAATGCTCAAGGGGAAGTCATACATTTTACACTGCTTTAAAAACTAAAATCCTCCAGTGCATTTTCTCAGGACCTTTGTTCTGGGGGGTTCTGCCCATAACCACCCCCGAGAGCACAATAAAAAGTATGGTAAGGTAGTGCAAAGGTTTTCAACTATGTGGTGCTTCTGATGGGGTCACTTCCATATACAATTCAGAAGCTAATGGCATTCTGTCTGGTGGAAAGTCCGACTAGAAAACCACTTCACATGCACCCGCAGGAAAGCACAGTGTGCCAGATTGACAATGGAAGAAGACAGGCAGCACTGTGGCAGAGTCGGTGTGTGTGAATGTATAGGGTCAGTATGTCTACTATATTGTAGTGCTAGATTCAATGTGTATAGTGTTAGAGTGTGTGTGTTTTATATATGTATAGCGTTAGCCAGTGTGTGTGTGCATGTGTATAAGAGTGTTGTGCTAGCGTGTATGGTATTAGCATGAGTGTGTATGTTGGCATATTGTGCGTGTATTAGTGTATGGTATTAGCGTTAGTGTATGTGAGCATAAAACGTTAGCGTGTGTTACTGTAGTGTGTTTGTGAGCATAAGATGTTAGCATGGGTCTGTTACTGTATGGTGTTAGCGTGTGTAAATGCATGTTAGTATATGGCAAGGCTCAACAAACCCCAAGCGCTAGGTTAGGTAACATAATAAATAAAAACATGATTAGGGAGGGAAAAAAAGCTGGCTCCTAGATCCAAACCAAATTTGTCTAGGTGGAACTGTAAATGAAAGATGAAAAAACTTAAGACCGCTCCAGAGACAATTGCCCCCCTGCCATCATGTTAACCCTCCCCTGGTGGTATTTGGGGAGAATCTTTAGTCATTCTACTAAGATTATCCCATGAGACTTGTGTGTTACTGATGGAATAACCGTATTTGGATGCCACAAATTATTAAACAATTAAAAAAAATGACACAAAAGCATTAATATTTTTTTGTTAATAACCATTTAGAAATGGTTCATCGTATACTACACAATGTATTTCCTACTGATGACATTTTGTATATGTGTGCATTGTGAATTGACACAACCACATATCATTTGTAAGGGTAATGTTTTGACAGGTTTGCATTCACATGAACTTTAACATTGTTTATGTAGCAGATTTAACATGCGTATAATTTCCCTTGGGAAGAAAGCTATAAAGGAAGACTGGGGCAATAAAACAAATCAAGATACAAGTTTTAGGCTACAAGTTCAGAAACCCCGTCATACCTAAAAAAATCTGTTAAAAAAAAAAAAAAGTCTAGCATAATTTGGGATGCGTCAGTGAAGCCATGTGGCATTTAAATCTATTAAAACATATGATCTTACAACATAATAACAAAGAATGGCAATATGATGTATACAAGGTATCATAAAGATGGTATAGGTCTTAATGTATTAAAAGAAACTTGGATAAGATTGGGCTTTAGGGGGATTCTGACAAGAAGTAAGGATGCCGACATGGCCCACTCTTTTGTGAGATTTAAATGTATTGTATACTTGTGTGCATTATTTTGGAAGGTCACCAGAAGGTTACATTTAACATAGCTTTTACAACCTACTATTACCCAGAGCCCCCTATCCACGGTAAGGTAACGTGGATTTTCAGTGTCCCAAATTTATAAAGTAAATCAGCTAAAATATACCTTAAACGATACATTAAATTTATCATGTGTGGCCCACGGGCAAATACAGTATGTATATTACACACACACACCTGGTCGCTTTATCGTGGCAGGTGCTTGCGCTCCACGACTATACAAACTATTTATACTAATTCAAAGTTTCAAAGTAAAGTAAACGTGGTTTACTACTGCAGGTTCATAAAAAATAGGAAAATAGACATTTAAAATAACAATACAATAAAACAAAGTGTCCGTAAGCCTTTACAATTTACCAAACCTGGTGATGTGGGTGCAATTTCCTACCCCTGGTTCAGTGGTTGGACATTTCCACATTTAACACACACATATATTTATATACATATATATATATATATATATATATATATATATATATATACATATATATATATATATGAGATATTATACATTATTATTACACTGTACCTATTGCGATGCGAGGAGGTCGATCACCATTCAGTCCAACTTTCTGCTCAGCCCTGAGGAGTGATGACAGCACGGTGTCCAGTCGGTTCTGAAGGCTGTTATCATCCACATGGCGGTACCAATAAGCCACCAGGACAGCAAGAAGTGACAACAGTGGGACACAGATGAGTTTTGGCGCCGCCATGATCAATATATATATATGCGAATTCTCAGCAGGAATATCCACTCCTATATTAACACACGAAGCACAGATCTACAGACAGAACGCGCTCACAGAGGCCGATGATCAGTCTTTCCTTCTGCCCCAGTGATAACTATGGGACCTCATCAGCTCTGCACTCTTGTTACTTATCGGAGAGATGAATCAGTATTCCACGTATAAGCAGACCGAATCCACGCACGGGTAGGCAGCTATCTGCTATCCAGCTACAGCACTCCCCCAGCCTCTTCCTCTGAGGGGCGGAGCCGCAGACACACGGAAGAAGCTCTTTAGCCTATAGAGCATCAGTGTGGCAGACCTGCGAGCCGTGTCCCCTCCCACTCTATTAGACTACACATTGTCGACGCAGTGCAGGTTATAAGTGCTGTGGCTGTCCGTGGAGTATCTGTATGGTTACCAGGCTTTGCTTATCTTTAAAGCGATGATATCCGATTCAATGAGTCTTGAGGCTCTGGGTGTTATTAGACATTAATATAATAAACTAAAATTAACAATAAAATAACGGCTGGGGCCTTAATGGCACTTTTTTCCACCCCTCCACGCTACACCTTTTTGCTATTGTGCACTAGATTGAGTTTGTTCACAGAGCCTGTATGCTCTGAAAACACTTCAGTGTACCTGGGGTCTTGTGGTGGGGTATGTGGGTTGACCTTTTGGCCAGGGAAGCATTACGGTGGAGCGCACAGCATTTGCTCCCGGGCCCCAGCGTTCTGAGGGGCGCTGCACCTATTGCTCCTGGGCCTGGTGTTCTGATGGGTCCATACTTCTTACTTGTCCCATGAAGCAGCAATCCAATTGGGTCCCATCACGTGCGGCAATCCTCCTCCCTCGCTGAGACTAGGCGCCCGGAAATGACATCACTTCTCGGCACACAGTGAGTGAAGGAGGAAGATTGCTGCGCATCAGGAGACCTGATGGACAGCAATTCAGTGGTGGAGTGGTAGGCCACATGGAACATGCATGAGGGAAGTGGGGGATGTGGTGAATACTGTGTCTATGTCTGTATGCTTATATATATATATATATATTTATATGTGTGTGTGTGTGTTTATGTGTACGTTTGTATTTACATGCATGTATTGGGGGCAGAATAGAAATTAGAAAGGGGATGGAAATGTAAAAGGCTGACAAGCAAGATAAAAGGGGAAAATAAATTGCCAAAGAGGAGGAAAGAATGGAACAGAAGGAAAAAAAGATAGCAATGGTAGGCAGGAAGCAGAAAAAAAAAGAAAAATGCAGGTTGAAAAGCCAGAAAATCCAGAGAAAGGGGACATCCTTGTATAATTGCCCCATGGCCCAAAACTACTTAATCTGGCATTGTTTTTGGCTCCCAGATCCCCATGAAGACTGGGGGAGCAAGAAGATCCAATCCTCCTTTGGAGGGATGGACTGAGCTATATTGCTCCTTGGGGTGTGTGTATACAGAAGAAGAAGACTACGGACCCAAAGATCCTCTGGGGCCCTACAATGGCCTGCATATCACTTCACTGGTGTGGTTGAAGTATGACACTTAAATTAGGTCTGGACTGGCCAACAGCGCTACACGCTCACTTGATCTGCCAGTCCACCATACAAACATGGCATGTGGCACACATGTCAGCCGCACTAGGCACTCGCTGGCCTTGAAGTGCCAGGGCTGTCTCGTCACTTTAATACCTGAATAGCTACAGAACTTCTTGGGGGAAAAATACACCATTAAATTATCTTAAGTGCCGGTGAGACTGTCACTGTATATACTAATATGTTCCACAGCAGATGGTGGGGGAGGGGCAGCATTGACCTCAATAATTGTCTTCTGTTTGATTTAACTAGTATAGAATACATTAATAGCCTTCTTTAGACAATTCTGTCGTGTTTGTTAAGGGACAATCCACTCCCTGGTGGAGCACAAATGGCTTTAGCAACAATAAGTAATGTAAACATGGTAATCCTCAATGAGAGATTCAATCATCCAGTGACTTTTGTCGAGCAAAGCAAATTTGCAGGCGTTGTGAAAAAATATGGGGGCAAAAAGCTGACTGTGGATAAACTGTATGGTTGAATCATTTTAGGATTCGGTGGGAGGCAGTAGCGGATGTTCATGTTCTTGTGCAAAAGACTGAATAATTACTCGTTTATTAAAAGCACCAGTATAATCTGCAGTAAGGAGATACATTGTATGAAAAGAATAGTCGAAACTGGAAAATAATATTTACAGATCTGTGGATAGCAATGTATTTTAGTATTTTGTATTGTTTTTTTTTTAGATTTTGTTTCAACATTATTTTGGGTGACTTTCTCTACTCTGGCACCACACTTAATTGATTATTTATTACAACGCTAATTAAGTCCCTTCCTGACTTTCATTAGTCAGTGTGTCCGGGTGAGCCATTATGTGTAGCTAGAACACACACAAATGACAGCTGCCTAAAAACATTGCATTATGCAAATACTAAGACTATTAAAGAAAGAACAGCATCATTTTTTTAGAAAAATATTTTTAATTTGATACTAGAAATAAAAAAATTGGATGTGACTGTAGCTATAAAAGAAGTCCTATCAAACATTCTGAAAAAGGATATTAACAACCAAATGATACAGTACTAACCTAGGTGAGTGAAGGCAGGAGACATATACTGTATATATTCTATAAGCCATACATATATATATATATATATATATATATATATAATTAATTTTTGTGTGTTACTTGCCATTTTCAATACAACCAGTGAGTCTTGTGTAATAATCTTAATGATAATACAAAGCTCCTCAACAGGGTATACATTCCTGCTGGAACAAGCCAAATGGCAAAGTAAACTAGAAGAATGATTGAGATTGTGGCTTTTCCAGTGGATATGTCCTGCCTAACGCATAGTTTCTGGATTGTAACAAAAGAAATGGACTCTGTTTCTGAAATGTTAAACTTGGTTCAATAACAGGATTAGGATTTCTCTAATTAACATGTAACCATTTATCAGAAAATAATATGCTTGTTATGTTGAAAACAAGGTGTGTCAAAAGCCTTGGATTATTGTTCAAAATATCTAGGTCATCGTGTTGTAATTACGCCATGGATGTCTGCACCAGATGTAATAAGAATAGAAATGTACACTAATGAATCTGAAAAGTATTGTGAAAAAAGTCATACTGAAAGGTTGCTGTTGTTCTTCTCGTATATATATATATACATTTTTCCCCATGGCATTATACATTACATAGCCAAAAGTATTGGGACACCTGACCATTACACCAACAGGGACTTTGATGAATTTGCATTCTAAATACATAGACATTACTATGTAGTTGGTGCCACCCTTTGCAGCTATAACACTCACTCTCATGCTCTCTGGCACTCTATCGAGATATCTCACGTTCTCATTTACTATCTCACACTCTCATTTACACTCTCACGCACTCTCTCAATGTCTCCCTACCTTCTCCGTCAACCGCTTCTGTGTCCTTGTCTCTTTCCCAGCAGCTCCGCTTCTTCTCTTGCCGCTTCTTTTTTTTTCTGACTTCCTTCTTCCTTTTGTCCAATAGGGTTGTCTTATATTGAGGCCTTTTTTTTCATTAAGATCCAAAGTTTGGGAAGGTCGTCTTATAATCAGGGTCATCTTATAATCGAGCAAATACGGCACTATTGGCTTGAAATCAGAGCACTTTGCATAAAAACTGCATATATATATAACCAGTAAATCTAAATACACAGCAACTATTTCTGAATCCCAATTTTCAATCTGGACCCCTTGCCTTGAAATTGTGCAGGTCTGCCAAGTTAAATACTGTTTCAAAACTATAAACCTTTGCGGGTGGCCGTTTGTCACTGGTGGATAGTGGCCCGGCATGCCGTTTTACAAATATATTCATGCTGGATAACATGATGCACACCTTGTGATATTTGCCCTATAATTGTGATGCATTGATGATAAAACTGTAAATGAAGTGCTCTGAAAAATGAAGAAAATATTTTCCTTTTCATAGACAAAACACCCTAATATATATTCTCTTTGTTAAATTTATGCATACTAAATGATATTTAAAATAAAGCGTCTTTAGAAGGGTATATAAATTTGAACCAATTGAATAGTAGCGTTGAAGAAAGAAATACTATAGAAAATTCCACTTGTTCTATGGGTTAATAGCCTGATCTAGAAAGGGTTAAGTAGCTCTCTTTTTTTCTGCAGCTTGTAAGTGATGATGTGGATCCAACCTGCAGTTAGAACATTACAATGTGTTGAGGATCTAAGGTCAAATTTCAGCCTGTGAGAGAAAAACATTCACGTGGCATTCTTTCTGCAAACTGTGGAGCTTGGAACTGTCTAGAGCCTAATAACCAGCATATTGTGTGTTATAGTGTGCATATGGTTTTAAATAATTAATTGTGAAATTACTTAACTATATATTTTTGGATATTTGCTTTTCTTTAAAGTAACCCATGTATTCAAATGCTGAGGTTCCTGGTACTTAAAAATATTTTAAAACAGTAAATACTGCATTGAGAGAACACAATAAAATTACACGATAGAAGTATTATAACATAATCATTATGTGTGCTGGCCCTGGGTAAGCATTATTACTAACCTACATCAGGCACTTAAGGCTAATGCACTAGAAATAATGCTGGAACTGTGCCATTTTCAGTGATTTCTTGGTATAAAACAGGACTTACCTGATGCGGTTGGTGTGGCAGCTGCACGGCTCCTCTGTGGTCTGATGGTTTTACCACTGATTGACTGCTTTGAAATCAATAGGAATAGTTGCTGTGCTTGCAAGACTCCTGCAAGCGTTGTTGACCGCGCCAGTGCTGGAGCTGACTGCCGGTAAGTATATCACGTGCACTGAGATGTCGCAGGGGAAAAAGCATAAAGCGAGATTCTGCAGAATCCCCCCATGTATTTGCAAAGGGACACCATGGAAATGTGGCCAATGCTGTATGCCACAGTTATTGTTTACTGAATAAATGTCCCTGGCATCATTACTTGGCAAATTATGCTTCATGACATGATTCTCTAATCTCAGATGAAGTGTTTAATAGTTAGCCATAATGTAAATGTATGCCATTATCAACCCCCAATTTCCCCACGGTATGTACCTGAACCTCAATGTTTTGTACTGTGGTTTGTGACATGCTCGGATATTTAGTGAAATATCCCAGCCTAGGCCAACTAGGTCTAGGTTGGCTGGTCCAGGGGGGCAAGAGTGGTACAAAACGTTTTCAGGTGATCAATCACTCTGGTTTCTCGCTGCGCAATGGGCTGGTGACAAGGGAGATGTTGGATCTCCCCAGCTGACCAACCACTTGCAGCTCAGCTTCCGTCTCTTGCATCTTCTTGTTCTTCTCTCACTTCTCTCTTCGTCTGCATCTCTGCAGACATAACCTCACGGGGAACTTCAGCCAAAATGGCAGAGCTTCTAGTGACCTCCTCTCCCCCAATAGGAGTGTCGGGGTAGAGGACATCACCAGAAGTGTCACCATTTTCACCTAAGATAACCCTGTGTACATTTGTGGCGAAATGGCGGAGCTTCTTGTGAGGTCTTCTCCCGGATTGGAGAACCGGGTAAAGGACGTCACTGGAAGGGCTACGATAACCTTGTGTGAACTTCCTCTAAAATGGCACAGTTTTTGGTGATGTCCTTTCCCGATTGGAGGATCTCAAAGACATTTTGGCAGAAGTTCGTCTTGAGGCTATGTCCACAGAGATGCAGACAAAGAAAAAAAGAGAGAGGAGAAAGGAGAACAAAAAGACTCGAGCAAGAAGATGAGAGACATTCAGAGAACATGAGAGAGACAACAAAAATGATAGTGTGGGAGTGTGAGAGTAAATATGGTGTTGGACAATAAATTTCTTTCCGGAAATTAAAATGGGCCCTGATTTTAGTCCGAAATAGTGGTGTTGGAACATCATAGTGTATAGTGAATTCAGTATGTTGAAACCATAACGCTCAAATAAACCCTCAAAATCCCCCCTTTAAACACTTCGCTTGTGCACATTTAGGGATATGAAAAGCCTTCAATTTTTGTAATTGTCTTTAACATTCTTGATTTCTTTTCATATATTTCACACACAGGCTATTTGATGCCTTTTACCTTTTAAACACAAGATAAAAAAACAACACTTTCCAAAAGGCCCATAGATCACATGGTTAAAAAGGCCATACATTTATTGTTTTTGTAATATACCAATTATTCCAATGCACTAACACCATTACATCAGTTAACGGCAGATTGTACATAACATGGGGATTTGTAGGTTTAAAAAAAAATGAAAATGAAAACAATACAAAAACAAAAACTTGGCACATCAATCTATGTCGGTACAGTAAATACGGTGTAGAGATCTGTTATAGGCACAGAAGGGCTCTACACTACTAAATAAATAGTTTAGTGCAATAAACCTTATGCAACTTATTTGTCTCAGGATGGGTGTGTATATAAATTTATAAGGAACGGTAGTTGGGCAACAGAAAGTAGAGCACACCTTGGCCAGAAACACCCAATTTTCAGGCATCAATGAGTGTTCAGGAAGAAGGCTAATTTACGGTAGTGGAAGTGGCTGCCGACTCTGGGCAAGCAGTCCTGATGGGTGAACTGTACCCACATGCAATTGGCTAGTTTGCTTCCAAGTCATTCTTTACTAGCAGCAAGGTTTAAGACCGAACCCTGCCACCAGCCATCCTTACCAATGGCAACCTTTATCTTACAAATGGCTTGCTGGAATGAGCACAGCCAAACAGTTCCGAAGAGCATTTCACATAGAAAACCTTTGCTGAGTAAGGATGTGTTATTAAATAACTGTAATAAATAGTATAATTATTCTTTTGAAACATTAACTACCGGGAGTACATGCAAAGCCATGCACTGCTCCCCCCTTCAGGTAATTTAATATAACCATACAAGACAGTTACAGAAGCTACATGGAAATCTCATAAATTGTTGTATTCAAAAGATGCGTTCTATATGGTACGAATTGAATACTTTTGAAGAGGGACCATGTACAGATTATGGAGTAATATACTGATCTGCGGAAAAGAACTCTAAAGCCAAAAATAGAATATGTTCTTAGAAGACTTCCACAAAGATCAGCATCTACCTTTCTGACATGCGGCCCTTGCAAACAAGAAAATTATGCTATTAAGCACATTTTAACAAATAAACAAAATGCTTTATATACTTTGCAATTTTGGTAGCAGTAGAGTACGTCAGCCTTTGTTTGAATTTATATTACACTTTTTAGCAAACCCTCTTGATTAGGAAGTGACAGCACATGCTATTTGGTGGAATGCCAATGTTCTGTACCATATTTTACAAATACAAAAATTATCTGGGGGGATATTTAGCTTTTAACTGTAAGAAAAAAAAGCTAATTAACCTTGTGTGCTGTTAAGTATTTACTGACATATGGCACATTTCTCCTACGAGTAGGTTGTCTTTCAGAGCAGGGAGCTGAAACACTCAAATATAGAATACAAGCAAAATATAAATACATTTCATGGTATATTTGTCTTGAAATGTTTGCTTTGTTATTGTACAGTACTACTGTAGCAGATATACCCATGACCCACTACATGGCCCACTAAATTTCCACCTGCCAGGTTATTTACTAGCACAGGTGCCATTCTAAGTAAAACAAATATGTCTCAAAAAAACCAAGACCTATTAAGAATGTTTTAAAATGAAGCGTTGCATAAAATGTCCTTAAAATTAAGACATAAAATTCAGGTTAAATGCGTTATTTCATTAGTGAGTACATGAAAAACCTGTAGCAGCGCATTAACAGGCATTCTAGGAGCAGACATTTTTCTGGTGGCACAGGGTCAGAATGAGTGAGGTGCATATTATCACAATTGTTTATCTATACATTTACAAGTCTTTTGGACCAGCATAACATATAGATTTGTTATATAGGACATGTCAGCATTTACATGACAGTGTTCCATTAATGACAATATCCATTACGCAATAAAAACAAGATATAGTTACACATGCACATTGTGAAATTACAACGGGAACGCCATGGTCCTTCGGGTAGCATTTACAGGTGGGATGACGTAGAGAAGCATAGCTTGAGTGTGTACGGATTGGAGCCATCTGCAATAAATAGACACACAGGTTTTGTTCCTTAACAAATTGGAAACAAAAACACATAACATTCAAATGTACAACAGAAGTATGTGTGTAATAAGTGTGTTATAGGGGAGCAAGTATAACATCTACTAAAGTCAACCTATTATGACAAAAAATTATATGGCTGCGCTTTACTCAAACAAAATTGCTTTGAATGCCTCCTAGGCCTAGAGCGGCAGCAACTTAAGGGGTGATTAAGGGGCGCCAATATAAGTTATTATTCTTTTGTCATTTCTTTTAAAATAATTATAAATGTTCTATTTCAATGACTATATAAATAATATACAATATATAAATTTGCTATTTTAGACTTAGACATATACACATTAATGTAATGTAATGCAACCTAGAACACAAAACCCTTATGTTAGACATTTCATACAAGAGCTAAAAACCTACTTGGTACTCTTATCTGATAGTGATTTAATGCTGTTAGGGCTTCCACTGCTTCTGTCTTTGTTTCCCATTCAAGCAGCCCAGACAGAGTTTTAGATGATGCTGGAAGAGAGAAAAATACAAAAAGCCAAATCAGTTAACAATTAATATATATACAAGAAACTACACCCTCTTTGAATTCTATGATTTTACACATCTAGTTGGACATTTGAAACACATTGATTATTTTCTTTTCAGCCACTCTGTTGTAAATTTGTTGGTTTGCTAGGGATCATTGTCCTGTTGCATGAGCCAAATACGGCCAAGCTTTAGCTATCGGACAAATAGTCTTACATTTGACTTTGGTGTACAGAGGAGTTCATGGTCACCTCTATGACTGCAAGGTTCCCAGATCCTGTGGCTACAAAAGAAGGCCAAATTATCACCCCTCTACCACCATGCTTGACAGTTTTTTCACATGACTGTCTATATATATATATATATATATATATATATATATATATATATATATATATATATATATATATATATATATATATATATATATATATATATATATATATATATATAAAACTTTTAAAGTTGTACTTACGTTTAGCATCAAAAACTTTGAACTTGATGAACGTGGGAACCTCGTGTTCTTCGCAGAGCTGGGACACAAAAAAAAAGCATGGACACATTCAGGCTACTAAACATACACTGTTTTCATAAGCAGACCCAGGGAGACTGTTCCATTTAGTTCAAGACACTCATACTGTGAATATATATGTTTTCAAAAGAATTTGCAGAATACAGCAGTGGGAGATGACAGCCTAAAACACCAGTATAACCCGACTGGTTGCCTTTGCATACAAGGCATTTTAGTGTTGCAAGTGTTATCAATACAAGGTGTCATTTCATGTAGGGTAATCCAACTATAGCCATTTTGTTATTTTAGTTGAAATGTATTTAACTAGTAATTCTGCTAGCATAAAGAATGTAAATTGTCAGCCTTATCAGGTGTATAACATATAACCTTTTTTCATAGGCAGCAGATATATATATATATATATATATATATATTGTGCGTAGACCCTGAGTAGTAAGTGACATCTATGTTAGTAAGAGCTTAGATGAGCTAGGATTTTGTTTGTAGGAATTTGGGATTTATGCTTCTGTTACTGGTGGATTATACAATAAACAGTGGTTTACCATTAATTCACAGACTGTGCCTTTTTAATACCATAGAGGACTGTGCAGGATCACAATATATATCTAAATCAAACCAATATTTGGTGTGACCACCCATTACCTTCAAAACAGCATAAATTCTTCTGCAGGTAGGTTGTTCTTGGAAAACTAACCACAGTTCTTCAGTGTATTTAGGCAGCCTCAGTTGCTCCTTGACTTCGGCTGTGTGTTTGGGGGTTTTGTCATGCTGCAGAATAATTTTGGGGCCAATCAGATGCCTCCCTGATGGTATTGCATGATGGATCTGTCTGTACTGCTCAGCATTGAGGAGATCATTAATTATGACCAAATACCCACATGTTTTACTGTTGCCTGGAAATTCCTCATTGTACCGCTCTCCAGCCCTTTGGAGCACCTGCTGGCATTTTTCTACACCCCAGTTCCTGAGTTTTTATGAATAGTTGAGTCGCTTGCCCTTGTTTCCACATCGGAGGTATGGCTTTTTGACTGCATGAAGACCACTTCTGACCAGATTTCCCCAGACTGGGTCTGGGTGTACCAGGGTCCCACTCTTTTCTGCTAATTCTGAGCTGATGGAACTGCTGGGCATCTTCAGATTGTGAAGGGAAGTAAGCAAGGTGTGTCTTTTATCTACTGCACTAAGATTCCTTGGCTGACCCACCAAGGTCTCTACAGTCCTCAATATTGCACGTTTCTTTGCGGGTTCTTCAAAAGAGCTTGGGCAGAATATCTGTAAACCCATGTCTGTCTGCCTAGGTGTGTCTGTGTTTCAACCTACATATTAAATTCATGAGCATTAGCACCTGTTTGGTATAATTGTTTAATCATACACCTATGATGCCTAAATAATTCCCCACTTTGTGTAAGTGTACCTAGAAGAATTGATGCTGTTAAAGGCAAATGGTGGTCACACCAAATATTGATTTGATTTAGATTTTTCTTCTGTTTTCTCACTTTCTCACAGTACTATGCAAATGCAAGAAAATAGGTCTGTCGTTTGGTTACCTTCTGGAACATTTCTTCATCCATGCACAAGGGAACATTGTAGAAGTGCAGAACACAAGATGGCGGCTGGATTATGTTCTTGGATGCTTGGCCAGCACTGGTAAACCTATTATTCTTGCTCATTGCAAAATCTTTGTAACTGCTTGTACCATCTTCTAGTTCAAATATCTGGCTTGGGACAACAGAGTGCTGTTTGGACACACTAATAGAAGAATAAAAAAATATATATGAGACGGGCTGCCATTTAAAAAAATGATTGACAGAACAGCTTCAGCACACAAATTACTAATAAAGCCGTGGTTTGGAAACCGAATGATTTCTATTGTTGCTGTTTCATAAAAGTTACCCAGATCATCTTGTTGGCTCACAGGAACTGAAAATAAACATTTTCAGAATCAATGTGAGTGACTGAAGCTATATGATCAGTTTAATTCGGGACAAATGACACCACAGGAAAAAAAAACCTGTGCTGGTCACCAGATGGCAAAATGTTTTGAACAAAACCAGCATCTAGACAGCTAGATCCCACACTTGCATGACACTTGGTAAACGAAGGACATAAGCGTATCATGGAACCAGAAATTATAGATGAAACCTAAAGCCATTTAAAAAAACCTCAGTTTGCACATATCGCCATATTTCTCTCACCAAACATTCAGTCTCTTTCCAAAAACCTTCACGTTGTTCAAATGTGTGACTGCCCTTTCTACAGCATACTCATCACCCATTTCCACTAGGGCTGTACCAGGAACAGTCTTCATAAACTTCACCTGCAGAAAACACAGGTGAATAAGCAAATATTCATATGGGAATTATTTGTAAACAGACCTGATACCTTAGGGATCATCTGTAAAGAAGAAAGTAATAAATGCAAGAGACACAAGTGGCATCTACTTTTGATGCAGTCATTATGGGATTAACAAGGATGAAACCTAGGCCTTAGACGTTCTGTAAAGTTGTGGCCCTATGACGGGTCACCGTTTTTTATGGTATTACTGTTTTTTCTGAAGATTTGCTTGTGAAGGTAAGTGGATCCAATAGAGCAGTGGTTCTCAACTCATGGGTCGCGACCCTGTCTTCAGTGGGTCGCGGAGGGTCAGGGCCGGACTGGAGGCATACCGGGAAAATGTCACTTTCTTTGGGCTGCCTTACACATTCTAGCGGCAATCCGCGAGCAGCAGGCTGTCAGGACCGCGGCTGCAACAATCAGGGCCATCAGGCAGCCTCCGGTCCGCCAATGTACTTCAGCATTACTCCCCGACCGCAAAGCAAGTTGCTTGATTGAGTTGCGGTCGCTGTCTGCTCCTAGTGGGAGCTGAATAAAGTTTTTCTCTGATTGCTCCTCCCCTCTTCCTCTTTTCACTCCCTTTTCTGGGGTTATTTTTGGGTCGCGACTTAATGACCAAAGACAAATGTGGGTCCTGAGGATACACGGGTTGAGAACCACTGCAATAGAGTCACTCTGATGTGAATATAGTCTTCCATACTTTTTAGTATGAAAAACGTATTTTGCTGGTGTCCGCCTCAACATTCTGAAGTACCATTTGTGGGTCTAGCACAGGGGCATGTGGCAAAGTGTTAGCTGAACAAAGGCCGCCCAGGTACTTATAGGAGAGTGATCCGACACCATGGATGGTTTTTCCTTCACTAATTTAAAGTGCAAATTCAGAGAAACCTGGCATTACATACATAGTGCCCTTGCCATTATTATTGCCCTTGTTATTTAATGTTATTAAGTGGACAGGTTTTGGAGACATAAGGGCAACACTCTCACAATTATTACTCCTGGTTTTCAGAGAATATACTATAAAAGATGACTTCGGAAATATTACATAAGAGTCTAGATACATTTTTGAAAAGTCAGGTACCTTTGGCTTCCATTACCTTCTCTATGTTGCCGTACAAGCAGAAGAGGTTGAATACTCGAGAGCAGTTCATCTTTTCCTGATGCAAGCTGCTAACCATAGCTACTGAACCAACAGGAGGGGCACCATGGATGTAAGAGGAAGAGGTCTGAGGCAGAGGGTAAGAAACCAGTTCCGGTGTATCTCTTGATCCCATCCTATAACGATTTGGCAAAGGGAGCAGAGGGCCATGGTTTCCTAGACAAAGAAGTTAAGAAGATGGTAACGCTTTGCCCCATAAAAGGTGATAAGAGACAAATCAAACTAAAAGAATGGGTGGATTTAGTACATACAAAATGAATTAAAGTGAGAACATAGATCAGCTCACTTTTATGACAGAACCCTGGGGGGTAACACTGCAAGGCACACAAGTAAATCAGTAAAAATCTAATACTAGTATCAAAACTGGGAGAGAGGGTATGTATGGAGAGGTTTGGTTCCAGTTGGAACTTAACTTAAAGTAATATATGTGAATGTAGCATGCAGACTATGTCAAGCACCTATAAAATACTAATATTAAAAAGATAAATTAAAATCATTATAGATGTAGAAGAAGTTGAAGTGAACGGACCTGACTAAGAACATTTGGCCTGTTGATTTTCCCATGCTCACAGGATGGACAGGCAGAGACTTTAATTTAAGTACAATTGTACTCTCTTGAAATCACATCAAAAGGCAAATGTACAACGGCAAATAGTTTTATTGGTCTAAATAGTGTACTGCATTGTATGTGAAAGCAGTATTGCCTGTCTGTAAATATTGTGTGATAGGAGCTGTAAAAAGAAACCTGAAGCGTTTATTTAGCGTGAGGCTTTTGATCTCAGTAAACATGATGCCATTGTCCGTATAACAATTGTCCGTATAACATTCTTTTTACATTCTTGTTGCGGTTAGTTACATCTTTGTTAAGTCCTTGTTACCATACATCTTCACCTTTCATAGGATTCATCGCAGTATTAAACCCCCCCATTTTCTTATAAAAGCATTTTCTTGTTATTATTTGCTTTACGTGGACTATGTAGCCCCTGGGAACCCCTTATTTCCCGTACTAAAAATAGATACCCAATTCTGACAGTAGAACCTCATGCATTACATTGTCATATGGTTACATGCTACATAGAAGATCACCTTAAGCTCATCAACATGTATCACAACATTCCTACTTTTTGTGTAGCATATTAACCACCATGGAAAATTACATTTTTAAGGTTTCCTTAAAATATTTCCATGGGACTTATGTGGATGTCTCTAAGATAAATGCCTTTTTTCAGAATAATTAATTGTCTTGGATACTTGAGGCCTTCAGAAACCAGGCATGGAAAAAAGGGTGCCAGTGACAATGAATAAAGAACCAGTTTTCTCCAAAGTTCAAACTCCCCTGGAGGGACCTACATGCAAAAATGCTAATCCACATCCACCAAACATACTACTACCAGATATTCCAGATTATAACCTGCCTCCCCACAACACGGACGGTTCTATCCAGCATTACAGTCACAGGACCACATGGGCCAGTACATGAGCACAGCTCAGAATATCATTGGGAACAGCACCTTAGGCTCCATGTACCAGTTACTCATAGAAAGAGCAGTTGCTCAAGACTCAAAGTCTAGACAGACCAACCTGAGCATAGCCTGGATTGACTACAGGAAAGCCTACGACTCAAAGCCACGCACATGGATCTGTGAATGCCTGGAGCTATACAAAGTCAACAAGTGACCACCAAGGTGACACATTGTCCTGGCTGCTGTTCTGCTTAGGCTTGAACCCCCTCAGCCAAGGATTGGATAGTTCTCCTCCTCTACATTGACATCAAGCTGTATGCCAAAAACGAACAAGACAAACTCGCTGATCCACCTGACACGGATTTACAGTAAAGACATTGGGATGTCGTTCAGACTGGAGAAGTGCGGCTGGCCAGCATGGCCATAGCAGACACACAGACCAGCAGGGCACATAGCAGACACACAGACAGCTACAAGAACCTTGGTATCCCACAGTCACACAGGAAGCATGTTGACTAGGCAAGGAAGGCAGCAACATCCAAGCACCACCGAAAGATAAGGCAGATCCTGAAGAGCCATCGACACATCCGCTCCGCCAGTCATCAGATACCCTGCCGGCATAATGAGCTGGCCAAGGGAGGACATGGAGGCTGCCAATGTGAAGACCCGAAAGTTCCTCACAATGTATGGAGGTTTCCACCCCAACTCCAAAACCCAGAGACTGTACCCCAGCTGGAAAGAAGTCAGGCGGGATCTGGTAAGTGTCAAAGACACTGTCCTGGATGAAACCCAGAGCATCTGGGAGTACATCAGTAAGGTGACACTCAAGGATTGGCTGCTGAGATAATGCCTGAACCCGCAACAGACATGGAAGGAAGATCAAGTAGACGAAGTACCATGGCAAGCCAGGAACCGGCATGGGATGTACCATAGACAAATAGCTGAGATGGCTGACATTGGGAAATCCTGCCAGTGGCTGGACATTGCTGGACTCAAAGACAGCACTGAGGCACTGATAATGACAGCATAAGAGCAGGCACTAAAGACCAGATCCATAGAGGTATTCATCTACCTCACCAGACAGGGCCCAAGGTGCAGACTATGAAGAGTGGCTTCTGAGACACTTAGTGGCGGGGTGTAAGATGCTTGCATGGAACAGTGCATACTGAATGGCACAATCAAGTATCTGGCATTGTGTACAGGAACATCTTTGCAAAGTAAGGGCTAAACCATCCCAAGTCCAAATGGGAGATTTCACAGAAGGTTGTGGAGAATAGCAGGGTTAACATTCTGTGGGAATTCCAGATCCAGACAGACAAACAGGTACCGGCCAATCAACCCAACTTCATGGTAGTAGACAAGGACCAGAGAACACAGATGGTGATAGATGTAGCGGTGCCAAGTCACAGCAACACCAGGAAGAAGGAGTATGATAAACTGGAGAAATACCAGAGAAGATGTGGAGAGTGAAGGCCAGAGTGGTCCCAGTGGTCATAGGAGCACTTAGGGCTGTGACTCCTACGTATATATATTCTTGTCTCTTATTTCCTGTACTGTCCCAGGTTCAGCCTAATGATATGGTCAATTTTCAAAACTGTTTACATTCCGGGGGGGGGGGATATGTTCCACAGGGCCAGTGTGCACCCAAATCACTTTTATACAGAGGTGCCCCATACTATTGTTTGTTCATTGAAATGACTGATCCTTGTTGCCAGGGGTATTTTGGGCAAAAGCTTTTACGGTGAATGGAAATATATGAACACATCTTCGGTGGCGATTAAATGTATGTGTACACAAGAACAGCAAATAGTTTAAATAAACAACAATAGACTGCTGTGTCTACAAATCACGATTAGACACATAAAGGACTTACCATAACCATCGTATCTGTAAGACGAAGGGTGGTCTCCTAGAATAGCTTGTCTTTGTCGGCCTTTACCACGGTCTGAAACACAGATATTAAAATTAGTAAAAATTGGCCATGTTAGGAAAGACAGAACTCCTTTACATTTGTTCTTTCAACATGTGCAATGACTCCTTGTGAGGCTTTAGCATTTAGTCCAAGCTTGCCAAGTTAGGCCATGATATTACTAAAATGAGATGGCTGGACTTCCAGACCAAGTAAATATCGTGATAAGGAGGAGGTTCGGATACATATGCCTCATCTAACCTTTAACAAGGAGCTCAAATCAAAAAGAAGGGGAGACAAATATCCACCAACCCAAGTGGCATAGCCCCTTTTTATGAGAGAGACAAAAAAGAGGGGTTTTTTTTAGCGTAAACAAAATGTAGGTAAGTCTACTAACCCAGCAGCTGCCAGCCGCTTTTAACACTCATATGACATGCCATGAAATAGCAAGTGAGCTTGTGTGCTCTGTCCAAATGACTGTGTCATGTTGGGATATCAATGTAAGTAATCTGTTTTTATGTGTCTGATATACATTTCATGTCATGGTTGTTGATTAGTAATTTGAGAAAAAATGTCTATTGGTAATTTGGCCAGAGAGATTGATCCATAATACGTTTGAAAGTGATTTGAATCGGTAACAATATTATCATTCAATCCCCACTTCCCCTCAAACCTCAGGATATGCAAAAACTTATAATATTCACAGATTTTAGTCACTTAAACTATAGTGCAATCATAGATGAGACATAGTAAAAAATGAACATATTCACATTCAGCATCAAGCAACTACATAAAAATAAGCAAGTAGAAGCTTCCATAGAACAGCACAGCATACAATATTTGAGAACACTGCACAGTAATGTGATTTACAAAGTACTTCATGAATTAAACATGTTGAAATAGCATGGCATATTTTTAAGACAGTACCTGAATCCTACTATTAGCTTCACCAGCAACACATTTTCAAAGTGGTCTCCCTTCAAGAGTTTTCAGCATAATCCAACAATAACCTGTATTACACGGTTTCACAATCAGTTAACACAGTGGACAATGTTACAATAGAAGTGAACAATCATCCGGAGAACAGTTTACATGCACAGGGCAAGTGGCGGCTGCGTTACATTTTCTTTCATAGGCTGTTTAGACACACACAATTACATTGGAAATTATTATCAGAAGCAGAATTTAGATATTGGAAATAGCAATTCCTGAGTTGAAAACAAATCCTAACATTTTGATAACAAATACAGAGGGGCTATATGTAAGAAGTGGTAGAAAGGAAGCCAGCAGCGTGTACATTGAACTGGTCACTTTGGCGACTAGAACACGTTTACCAATCAACACCATAATTGAATATATTACCCCCATAGCATCTAAGATGTGGGAGACTATACCGATAATTCAAAAAATACAGCCAATGCAGCCAGGTTTTAGGTTCTTGTTCTTGTAGTCTTGTGACAATAGACACACTCCCTTTTTCCATAATTATTACATACATTGAAACTGCCCTTGTACACAGACTACACTGCCTAGCAGGGTAATCACTCCAGCACTCTATACACCATAAGCAGGGCTTAAAAAGAAGGTATATAACAAGTACATTAAACCAGCCAGAACTATCAGGTAAGTCCATATTATGTTATCCCTCTTGAATAAATGGACAGTATTTTAATACATCTTTGTAAAATGGCTAAACTCCAAGTAAAATATGATAATGTAGGTTTAACTGACAAACATAACCACTGAAGCCTACCTGTCTTCTCTAAAAATACCCTTGTTCTTTAGCCTAAGCATATTGTGAAGATTCAAAATACATTAATACCTGCTCTATGTCCAGTTCTCTACTGGACTCTAATATAGATAGCAAATTAAAGGCTAGCCTTATGGGGATAAGCTGAGTCTATACAGATTCCTTATGGATACGTCATTTCCTAAACATTAGTTTTGATAAATATATAGCTTGAAAATAAGCATTATTCCTTGTGTTAAAAGATAGCGCCTCCTTGGCTTAAGCCGTGATTCTTACAGCTGCTCTTGCTATCCCAATTGGTTTTACATACCTTCTGCCTTTTAATGCTAATATTCATTGCGTTTATGGGGTTTAGTTATACCTACTGCTTATATAATATCTTTCGGAAAATATTAAAGGGGTATTATTGTTACTGAAATATATGGTGAGAAAAGATTCTTACAGAGTACCCCAGAAAACATTGAATGTGAGCTTAAAAGAGCTGAAGAACGACAAAAGTTTTGTTCCCTAGTAGTGAACCTGAATCATAAAACCTGGTCTTAAAGGGCTAATTGTTCCACCTACTTAACATAGCATTAGAAACTTTTATCTTTCTTAAAAAGACTGTTTCATTTGTTTGTGTTTTCATGGGACATACAAATACTGTACCGATAAGCAGAAAAGCTTTGTTGCTATAGAAGCAGAATATACTTCCTAAAAGTGTCTGTTGATTTTATGCTAAGTGGAGCAAAATATAAAAGGACAGATCTGCTTAACTGTCTTTCTACAGAACCCAATTTAAAAATCTGGGAGTGATGATAATTACTGTCTGGATATATAAACACAATAGTTAAGTGAGTGACTGGGAATACACTGACATTTTGAGATGTATATGCCCCTTTAAAATAAAATGCTATGCCGCAGTTAATGTTGCAGTGGATATTTCATCCACCTTTTCAATAAATGCATAATTTGGATCATTTCCTTTACTAAAAGTGTATGTATTTGTTTAGTGCGATGTCCCAATAATCCAGAAGATAAATGGACAGGACAAATAGCCAAGTTCTTTTCTTCTCTGTGACTCTCTTCTATTTGGCGCCAACCCAATATGTATATTGCATTTCACCAGGTTAACCACTGAGCCTACACACAATACTGTGATTGTTTTTAAAGGACTTATGATATTGTACAGAAATCGATTCTCATGCTACTACACTCCAATCCAGCAGGGGAAGAACAGATCAGTTTGTACTCTTAAGTACTGTGGTCAGTGACTGCAAGTCCAGGTGACCATGGTTATTGAACAACATTCAATCCAAGTGTCCTCCTTTGGGAGCCTGTGGTGATGATGATGCATGCAGAATGTAGTCAAGGTGAATTGCAAGTCTGTGGTTTTTGGAGGGCTTTTTTTTTTCGGAGAGGTTTTGCTGTTGCCGATGTGGTGCATGAAGGAGGTGTAGAGTCAGCCTGCTGGAGATCCTCCTCTAGACTTCGGAGTGCCTTGTCCAGCTTTAATGCGTGCAAACAAAGTCTTTTCCGTTGAGATGCAGCGTGCAAGTTTATAGGTTTAGATTCCCCCAACCCTCAGAGATAGAAAATGTGAAAGAGGAAGGGGAAAAGCCGCTTGTAGAAAATAGAAGTCTTTGGTGCAAGAAGCATGTCTGTGAGTGAGGGCACCTTCGGGAGTTTGAACAGTTCACCACAGACAAGGCTAATAAAAGCCAGACCTGGACAGTAACTATGATGAATCCCCTTCAGGATTTCAAAACAAACAGCCAAAACATTTTCCCCGATCTGAATTGTGTATGCGATGTATTAAATGACCCCTAACAAAATGCAGTTCTTACCTCTCCTGCTTAAATAAGGTTTGCTATAATCCCAGCTGTCGTTGTCGTTGCGAATGACGTTGAGTCGCGTGGGCTATGCGGATTGAAAGCGGCAGTGAGTGTCATATAGTGTATACAGGGAGCATACGCACATAGATTTGGTTTTTGAACTTACCCTGGCGTACTCGATTTTTAAAGTGCAGCATCCAGCATATATATCAGCTCCATTTAAAGCAGCTTTGGCCTTCTGGGCACTATGAACGGTCTCAAACGTTGACTATGTTAAGGAGTTTAAGGTGTGCTGTAATACCTAATTCAAATTCACAATCGTCTTAATGTGCTTTTCGACCTATTATCATTCCTAGTACTGTCCAACTCCCCCGAAAAAATACTTAACCACGTACGTAGGCTATTTTACACTTTCCTTTCAAAAATATATAATTTTATTTAGTATGAAAAATGAAAAAAAAGTGGGCAAACAGTGGGGCGTTTGAGCACACTTGACTGATAATAATTGTAGCTTTCAGGTCTGCAGATAAAGTAAGTATACTTAAACTTTGGGGTCTTTGTAGACCATTTGGATCTCTCTAAACTAATGGGTGCCTTGGTGTTTTTATATCTATTTATTTGTGTTTTTTTATTTATTCATATCTTTAAAATCTTTATATCATATACAGACTGATAAAAAAAATATTCTGGTCTGATTAATAAACAATTGTCATCAAAATGTTAATATTCATTTCTTAATGAGTCCCACATTTTAAAAAAAAAAAGGATATTCAACCATTGCTTGGATTCCATTTCTCTTAAATATAACAATGCGTTCTACTTTTCCAACTGGATTGCAGACAGAATACAAAACATCCTGAGGGCCAAAAACAAAGAAAATGAGTTTTACAGTGAGGAACAAATGTGGAATATAAATTACACTTATGAATAAATATAAATTATTTTTACGAGTACATAAAAAATCCTGTTATATAGTGTATAAGATATTAAACATTGGCAAAACCTTAGCTGCGTTATAATGTAGGTTGTCTTTAAATTGACTTTTGACATCTTCATTAGAAAGTGATCAAGGTGCATAGTATTACATACATAGAAATAAAAAAATTAAGTGGCCACAGATTACAGAAAATATCAATAAATTAATAAAACTGTGAGCTACATATATGATCTATTGTATACCAACTTTAGTTCCGATGTGTTATTTAGTCTTATTACGATTAAACATTTTTGTATCTCAGTTAGCACTTTTGAATGAGATATGATAACAAGGCAAGATCACTGCTCTGTGGCATTAATAGGAAATTTTCTATACATCAACAAAAGACTGCAACTCTTTACATAAAAAGTGGTGTAAAAAATGTTATATATTTAAGCACTTTAATTATTATTATAATTTAATAATACTTGTAGTAGATATTGCTTTGATATTAAATGATCGAGCTGTGTTCCACTGTATTAGATGAGTGATACATATTGGATCAGATAGTGTATAGGTAGAAAAGAAGACTTACCACTGTAATTGGGTAGAGGGGATTTTGAATTGACAAAAGAAGTACTTTGTTGCCCCCAGATGGGTCTTCAGCGTTGGCTGGCCTTGTGATCCGTTTGCTTGTAGAGTAGTTGAAAAAGGCTTGCTGGCCAGCTATATATACTGGCTCATTCATAGCAAAGCTCACACACTTTTTGGAGAACTCAATATCTTCAAACTCCACTAGTGCCTGGCGCTTGAAGGGCATCATCATAACATAACTAGACCCACATCAAAACAAAAAATATAGTAAGGAAGGGGTAACTTTATAAAATAACTAATTATACTAACATAATTAGTCAACTAAATAAATATCTATAACACAGATTAATTAATGGTGTGACTATAATTTGTGTTACTCATTCATTTCTACTGAATGCTCTAAAACATTAAGCTTAAAATTGTTTCTATTTTGTTAAAATACAGTACAAATGTAGAATAAGATCTCCCAAACTCTCATTTTGCAAAACATTATTGTAGAAATTGATCAACTGCACAAACTATTATGAGCCAGTGGTGTGAAGCCGATTTAGTTCTACATGCGACTGAGTTTCTACTTCTCGCACTATTATCCTTTCCCAACTACGCAAAACCAAAAGATGCCTACAGAGAATGCCATTTCCTATAGACGCAGGTGTACGATTTTTTGTAGGTCACCAGACTTAAAAAAGAATAAAAGAGCCTCACAGTGTCTAAGTACGCCCAAGTTATCTAGCCATGCCATAAATACCATCATTGTTAGGCCCGCTGTCTTATTAAACAACAGTATCCGACCTAATGGGTTTTCACTGCTGAAATTAAGACATTAGGTCACTGATTTTCAATTGAGGGACTTATGCCCTAAGCCAAGAATCGTGACCTCTATGCATTCTACTTATACATACTACAAAGTTATCAGATAGGCTTGATGCCTGGACCTCAAACCACCGTTTGATCACTGCAGCAGCTAATAACCAATCTTTTTAGAAGTGCAGAAACATTACCATGAATGGAGAGACAAATCATCAAATGAATTTGACTTGCAAGTGACACCTTTTAGAAAGCTATGCCCAGGAAGTTTCAGACTCACTCTTTCCCTAGCACAACCAATCTAGTAACCATGACTAATTGTTACAATAAAGTTGTAACTGTGTTCTACAAGAATGAAAGATAATATAAAAACAGGGTACTTAGCTTTTTAACCCTCTAAGACTAAGACTTAGTTTCTTAAAACATTACGCATTTTTAATGGGCTATTTTAAATAAAGAGCTTTTGGAAGATACCCTGTCTGCCTATCATTCGTTTGTATCCAGCAGATGACCGGTTTTTAAAACTTTAAGGTTTTAAAAGTTCCAGCAAACCTCCAGGATTCTTAAGATACAGGCTATCTTAAAGGCGCAGTACCTACTACAATCTTGTGAGTGTGGCACAACTAGTGGCACAACTAGTTTAAACCTTTTAAACGTTATTGCACCATTTGTGGTTTTTATTCTTTTTACAGAGTACTTTTAAAGCTGTATCCCGAGAATTTGTTCTGTTTTTTTCCATGACTAATTTTTAACTGTCTTTCCTGTAAGCATTTCCTCCTGTAAGCTATTTTTTATGTTAACGGTGGTTGAGTAGAAGTTGATGTGGCTACACAAAACAGAAAAGCCCTACAAGCATACCTAGGAACATTCCAGTTTAAGCTACCCAGAGCTCTCCCTCTTCGGGGGTCTGTACAAAGGGATGGGGCTAGCTTGACAGCCTTTAGTCAGCAGGAGTTGAAGTTGGTAGGAAGCAGGCATGGCCAAAGGCCATTCCGCTGCTCGGAAAAAATAGAAACTGATCTGGAGACCTGGGGAAGCAGGACTTCACCCAGAAAGTTTGGTAGTATGACCAAATGAGAAGACCAATGTCAAAAAACACACTTAAAATGCATGTCACAGGGTAAATGTTAGTTAGTTTAGGTGCAATTATTGTGGTAATACATACCAAATTGTCCCAAATTGTGACAGTGCCTCCACAAGGTCAGCTTCCACCACTGATTCACAAAGCCCCCGGACATGGACCACAGGAGATACCGACACTTTGTGATGATTGCCACCTCCATCCTGACGAAGACAATGAAATATGTTTAATTACAGCAAAACCCCCACTAAGCAGTAAATGGCATGATAACATAAGCATTTAAATAAAAAAATGCATTCAGAAATTCAGGTGCACTTCTGACCTGCCGATTTGCATGCAGGTTTTAAAAACAGGCAGATCTACTTATATTTTGCAGCAACATAAGAAAACCGGAAAAGCAGCAAACAAGTTCAACCTACGTGAGTGTTAAGTGAAAATCTAGCACTTGCAACAAGACAACAAGGAGGCATGTTGTCAGCAGCTAGACATTCTGCTTCCATAACTGACAGTCCTTCAGGACCACTGAAAAGTGTGGTGATCACTTAGCTATTTTCATGGAAAACAAGGACATTTCTAGCTGTGTAACATAATTGAAAAAGGATTTTCTAATGATCAACTGACTTTTCCACTAAAACTTGGATTAGCCAACACAACGTGCCATTGGAACACATTGGCTGCTGATAAAGGGTCTATGAAGATATTCCCCCTCCAGCTCCAACATAACAGTGAACCTAATTATGTCATTCCACATGTTTTCATGTTCAGTTAATTCGGTTTGATTTGAAATAATGACTATGCACCATCGGCCCTTCTTGTAGTCTGTTGATACTATCTAGATTTGGATATCTTGGCTGACCCCCTGCCTGCTGGTTTGGATTTTATTGCTTTGGATGTTGCGGTGGTATATAGTTTGGTCTGCATGTTTTTTTTTTCTTGTTTTTAGTTTCTATTTCTTTTCTGACCACAACGTCTTACCACCAGCTTTACCAGCCGCTAAGTCTGCATGAGTCTGCATAACAGCCTGTTATAGTGTTTAAACAGCATAATGTCAATACAAAAAGCAAATACAAGTCTTAAACTGATCAATGAGAACAAGCACCAGAAGCAGGGGCTGTTCCTTTCATAGAGATCAACATAAAACTGCACTGTAATAGCATTTTAGGAGATAGGTCTACCTGGTTCCTAGGATCTGTCCAGTCCTCTTCATGTACGTTCTCCTACTACACATTCCATCATATACATCTAATTAACTCCTAGAATTTAATACCTAAGAAAGTGGCTAAAAATGGGCGACAAGTGAACTTTTTCGTATAGAGACATTTGCTCCAATCTTGTCCCAACCTAAAACGTTGTCAGATATAATGTAAGGAAGTTTTAAGTTACTGAAGTGGTGGTAGATAAATGGAAAAACCTACCAATAGATGTTCATGAAGCGAGGGAATTCAAACACGCATGATTTAGGCATAAAGCTATACTGAATCAAAGAAAAGACCGATGACTGATTAAGGTCCTCAAATCTGGAAAAATGGACAGACTAGACGCAATGAATGGTTCTTATCTGCCATCAAATACTATGTTTCTATGCAGCATGTTGCATAAAAATGTAACAAAAATATTGCATTCATACGGGTATAAAGCAAAACAAGGAGGGTGTTATATTGTGATTTGAGTACTTATTCACATTATAAATATATATATATAATATATATATATATACATACATACATACATACATACCTACTTAGTGTCACTTTTGATTATATTTTTTATAATAGATTTATTTGGACATGTTGGCTGCAAACAAACAAACTAAGGCATTTCTGGCTAAAATTTGAAAATGTGGTCCTTTTAAAACTAGTTGTCCAAGACTGTTATGATTACTCTTTCAATAGTAAAATATCTGATGATAAAAAAAACATGGCTTAATACCTTTCTTAACAAAAGCAAATATTTGCATTACACGTATGTACACGGATAACCGTATCCTCATTAAGGTTTTTACACAACACTCAGAACTGGATTGTAACAATATGGGAAAGAGAGAAATCACTAAACATTAGCAGGCAGCCAGTATAGACAGAATATTGTTCGATTGAACAAAGAAGAATGTACCGGTATATTAAACCACTTTATAAGTACCATGTATTCTTTTAAAGTTACAAAAAATGCATTTGCAACAGGGACACCATGTACATGTAAAGGGATACCTGAGCTATCATATGTATTAAACGGCTGGATCGTCTTGGAAAGTGCATGATGCCTTCCAGATTGTAAGCTCTTTGATACGGTCCAAACTGTTATGTAAAGCGCCATTTGTTAGGAATCGTTTACTTGCTTGTTTTACAATGGGACATAACACCAACACATTTTGTAGAAACTAGGAGAAGGCTGTTAATATGAGAGTTATCTGGTGGGCAAAAAATGCTAAAAGTGAGATTTTAGCGAGAATATTGTCTGCGCAGCATGAATTCTGGGTAAATGCTCAGCAAAGTCCCCCATTTAAAGCTAAAAAAAACACGTCGCTCTTTGGAGGATCACAATGGAGGTTCCCAACTTGTAAATTAAAATAACTGTGATCCGTGAGGCTTTAATGTGAATGTGCCAACTCCACATTCGCCAATATTATCTAAGATCAGCCTCATTCCACAGCAAATTAAGTAAAAAAATAGGATAAAATGAAAACTCTGAAATGCACCAAGGCACACGATAGAGGAAAAAACACTGATCTCCGCCATAAGAAGTTTTTCTTTATAGATATACTAGTTTCATTATAGATAGAAACTTCTTGAATCTTGGAACTCCCGCAAAACCTGCATTTGTATGCTTTCTTCTATTTGTGTATTATTGTGATTCAAATGAATAATTGTTATGAAAACTGTTTAAACATAAAAAAAAAAATCTAAAATCTGGAGAAATCACTTTTTATCGC
Source organism: Spea bombifrons (assembly GCF_027358695.1). Taxonomy (NCBI): domain Eukaryota; kingdom Metazoa; phylum Chordata; class Amphibia; order Anura; family Pelobatidae; genus Spea; species Spea bombifrons. Next base: position 27,968,199 of record NC_071089.1, on the reverse strand, counting down.
AAATTTCTGACATTCTAAATATTTAGTGGAACTTGACTTTTCACGCTGAGCTTAGCAGAGAATAAGTAGTTGCCATACTACAAATTTTCCTGCCAGAAGTCCCCAAAATATCCATCCAACTGAAAACTCCTGCAGGATCCATTGGCTGCGGTTTGCAAAACTGTTACGGATACAGCCGTGGAAACCATTGGAAAACATGCTGAGCTATTGCAGAGTTTTGACCTTTGAGCACATTTTTGATTCTGGATTACAGAGCCTGACAGTTATAGTGTAAACTACGCATGCAAACGCCGGCTACTAGTATAAACTACCGGACATGATGTAGAGCCTTTATCTACAGAACAGTCCTCATTTAGAAATATATGCCGTGCAGAACGCTGCTATACAAATATAAATAAGCAGGTGCAGGAACAGTCTATTGGTTTCCATGGTAACTATTCTGTATTTACATCTTCGCCCCAATAATACTCTTTATCAACATGGAAAAACATACAAAAGATACCAATGTAATAAAAAAGTAAACTCCATACATTCTATTATACAGTGAAACATTATCTTACCCATATCCACGAATGTACAAATGTTAGGTCTATTATTTCACACACTGATAAGAGTATCAACTGAATAAATAAACCTTTCCCTAATTACCACAGCCGGCTTATGCTGACTGGTTTTTATTACTTGAGATGAAAATAATGGGAAACATTATAATAATGATGCAAAGTTGAAAAAAAAGTGATCTTATCCTCATAGCAACCAATGGAATGGTGCCATCGGCGTGACAATCGCACAAAATTTGCAATCACAATTCCCGTTGTGTGTATTTTGCGAGGACGCCGTTTAATTCTGGATTGTGAGCTCCTTCGGACTCCTGTTGTGTCTATAAGTCCAAATTGCGATGTCCTGTTTAGCTATTGGAACAGCTGTGGAATATGATAGCGCTATATAAATCAATAAATAATAACAACTATGGATACTACTTGGTAACGTTACAATGTATCAGATTGTGCCAACAAAAGCACAGCTCTGCTGATGTAAAAATCAGGACAGGTACCATATTATTTACAAAGTAATTTTAATAGCGTTAAGGTTTTTTAGGATGCCAACACTTCCAAAAAAAATAAAAAAACAAGAAGAAAGTTTTTGACAGCAATAGTCTACAGCATGTCTGAATGCCGTTAGATAAAAAGTTTGATGATACTTTGTGTGTCTGCTGACATTGTAGGGACTGACAAATCTTGACACACTTTAGAAACCCTATTTTTTAGGAATAAGAAAAAATCTATTGAGATCTTTATGATATTTAAAAAGGTATCATTTTTTACAGACTGAGGTTTCCTGGATTTTGTAAAATCCTAATACATACAAAGACCAGACGTAGTATACAAAAAAATAACAAAGACTTCAGTAAATCAGTTTTAAGGCGAGAGAATGTCAGCTACAATGAAGAAATGGGATATTAAGCAACTGTAGTCTACGGTTGACCAAATATTGCGCTACAGATAAAAATATAGCAGAAGAAAGTATGTACAGAAGACATGTTCGTTGTAAGCAGGATACTTATCACGACCGATTATACAGAACATAAAGAAATTGTATTTTACAGAAAAAAAATCTTAAGATTTTATAACTACCTAGTGGATGTGTGTTTTTAGGGCAGATATTTGGCCCTAATTAAAATCCCTTTTTGTATGCATGACACACAAAACCGTCATTGGAAGATAATACATACAGTATGGACAATGAGGTTGGCTAATTATATATATATATATATATATATATATATATATACACACATATATATATATATACATATACATATAAATAAATAAAACAGGGACTTACCAGAAATGGTAGAAATATATTTTACATTATAGTATTTCCATTTAGTACCCTATGGGATGTACTAGAGCCCAGTTTTGGCAAATAACACCAGGCACGTTTGGTATACAACCAAATATATCTCTGTGGCACCTTTAGTGCAACAGCATCATAACAGATATATCTAGCATTTACACACACACACACACCCATATATATATATATATAAATATATATATATGTGAAAATATATATGTCATAAAAAATGCTGTTTCTAAATATATTATGATTTAAAAATAAATAAAATTAAAGTTCCAAATGTGCAAGACATTTTCTGAAATTTTTCTCGGTCCTATTTTTTATGCATTTATTGTACAATTGAAGTTTGTTCTTGTTCATACGTAAAACAGCTAATGTAGACATAATTATGTACTTATGCATACAATATATACACAAAGACAAAATCTATCTAGCTGGATTATGTTTTGTGTTACACATGGTTCATTTATTTGAGAGAGTGAGATATATATATATATATACACACATGTAATACATAACATGTGTGTGTGTGTGTGTGTGTGTGTGTGTGTGTGTATAGATATACTGTTCTTACATATACTATGTACATGTGTGTGTGTGTGTGTGTGTGTGTGTGTGTGTGTATACATGTGTATATATATATATATATTGTTACATATAGTATATGTATGTGTGTGTGTATGTATATATATATATTTATATATGTATATATACTATTGTTACATATACTATGTATCTGTGTGTGTATATATATATATATATATATATATACTGTTGTTGTATCTGTGTATGTATACATATAGGTTCTGTTACCCTGGATTCTCCCCAAGTGTTCTTCACCGGCTCTGTCGCCGCCTCCACCTCCTGCTCCTCAGATGTATAGTCTATCTCCCCGTCCTCCTGGGCGCACTTCATTCTCTTGGGTTGGCTTTCATACTCCCCTTCCTCGAATTGCTCCGACGATGAAGACGACGACATGACTGCAGCTTCTTTGTTTCCCTTTCCAGTGTGGCACAAGCGACAACAGACCGTGCCTTTTGGTTCAGTGTACCGGAGAGGGGCGGGACCTGAGCAGAGAAGGCACAGGGCAGAGCAGCCTGGACTTACGGCCTTGATAATTAGAGCGCATGCGCACTTTTCATGTATTCTACAGACAGCCAGCGTGACAAAGGGATAAGGGGAAGCAAGCCAGAGATAGCCGTGCCCCTACTGCTAATTGCCAGGCGATTGGATGACTTGTAACTATGGAGACAAGGCGATATTTAGGATTGCACCACTTCGCAATGAATTCATTCATGATCCGAATGTCTTTAAGGCGTACCTGGAAGCTGTGGAAGTTTCCAGCCTCAAGATTTTTTTCACCCCAGGATAATGAGGTGTCCAAAAACCATGAGGTTTAACCCTTTAGTAAACAATTGACTGTTTCTACTATTTGGAGAAGTCCATTGGTTGCCATGGTGATAACATCTTTCAAACTATTTTGTACATTATTATTTATTTACACTGTGCTCTTCTATTTAAAGAAGAGGTGGTTAACAAATAGATAATAAACATTTACAACAGGAGTTGAGGACCCTTCCCGTGAATTGGCCATCTAGCCTTATGGCACTTTCCTACAAGGTTCCTGGCAAGAATTGTGGCCTTCTGACTGGCCGCTCTTTCGCAGACTGCACTTTTACTATTATTTTTAGTATCTATTGTAAAAAAACACCATCATATTGTGCAGCGCTGTACAATGAGTCTTTTGCAACATAAGATGGGATCATCACAGTAGGTGGGACAGATTTATAATGAAGTGACATAATTCTAATTCGATTTTAAAAACATTTGAGCGTTACAAGCAAATCCATTGTATATGATTAAATACCTGTGATGTGATGATGTCATATGCCAGTTGTAGAAAAATGGAAGCCTACGCTAGTAGAGACACAGACCTTTGCTCCTTCTCAGATCTCTTTAAAATGCCCCCTGATGAACCCGAATCAGTGCTTTGATTAGTAAATAGTCCCCAATGCCCAGCATATTCTGAAAAAGTGATATCTATATATATAGTGGACACATTTCTAATTTGTCTATATAATTGTCTATTTTTCCTTGTTAGGGTAGCTGGGTTTTTCCAGCTCTGTGATGGATTCATTGTAGTTCATGCTATTCTCCCATATACATAAAGTAAGGAATTTACCTACATATCTCACTTCCTTTTGATATGTTCTCCTATAGTTCTCTTTTTTTATAAAATTTTTACTTTAAGATTAATTCTTCGCACTCTTTACTGCTTAACACGAATTCCACCACCATTTCCTCATCTTGTTTTCACACGCCGTTCTCTCCTAGCTATAGTCCGTAACATCATGTCCCATGCCATTATTTTAGCCTGCACTAATATGTGTATTGCCCTTTTTTGCTCAAGCCCCACGCATTTTGCACCCTATTTTTTTGTCAAATGAAAAAAAGGCTAGGGTGACTTGTGCAATGCAAGACCACAGAGCACCAGGTCCTAAATCGTCTTCTTCTTCCAAGGGATATTTGATCCCTTCCTTCATTTGCTGGCCAAAAGATCAAAGGAGTGCTGGATCTTCTTCGTCCCACTCTGATAAGAGGAACCACTTGAAGTCTTTAGGAGACGTAGTAGCCATAAGGCCCATCTACCTACCCCACCAAATAAGCCAAGTTTCCCCTGTGGTATTTTCAGTACATGCAAATAATAAACTCAGTAAAGACATAAAACCCCATATGTACACAAAACCAAAATGTGCATTGGACCAAAGAAAGATACCATTCTGGCCCCAACTTTCTCATATCTGTGCTTTGCTATCAGGGCTATTTTAAAGGAATACCCCAACCCTATTTCCATGTTTTATGCTTCTTCCATGTTGTACTCGCTCAATGTAACTTCCATTCTAGTCAATGGGAATAGCACCAGCCAATCTCATGTATGTTATCTAAGAAACATGAGATGTACATGAAAACATACACGCAATTAGCTGATATTTCAATTAGTTCACTGCAAGTGCTACAGAGCATAGCATGCTAATGCTTCCTAGTGTTGGCAGATGCAGACAAGGGAGGAGGAAAAGGAGAGAGGCTTCATATATTGTAACCCCAATTACCAATGTATACTCCAATTTGCATTGGAGTCCATGAGAAGTGGCGTCCAAGATAAATTGAAAGTAAAAATACAATGTGTAGGATAAGACCTTCACTTTCAGATATAAATCTAAATAATAATGAATAATAATAAGAAGAAGAATTGAATAATAAGAAAAGTTGAGCATAAATAGTCAGTTTTGCACAAAAGTCTGTGACATTGTACATACCTCACATTACAGAAGCCATTGGTGCCAGCATCAAAGGGCCCATATTTGTACCAAGGATTTATAGAGGGCCTTATATCACCTTTTTTTCAGGGGCCTATGTAAGGCTTTTGGGGGAAGGAATTAGTGCATCTCATCGAGGGCCACATTTGTTGGAAGGTAAATGATGTAGAGCTAATAGATAGCTAGTGCCATTCTTACCATACCATGCTCATTGTCACCCAGCTTGAGCCTATCCTCTTGCCACCACAACGTGTATCTATCTTGCATCTAAGGGTTTTATTAAACCTGTACAAATCTAAATGGTAGTTCAAGAGAAGAACACAGAAAGTTTGAATGATGGGAAAATGCGAATGATCTCAGAAATTTTACAGGAACGGGTGAAGTTCAAACGAGAAGTTTAAACATTTACCTTGTGCTTTGGTGAGTTAAGAGAATCACTTAGGAAAAACAATGTATACATATGATGAACAGGAAACATGAACTGAAATATGAAACAAGGATGTTCTACTTGTTGCACAGGCAGTCTGTGTCCAAAAAGTAAACAAAAATAAATTGAGTTCCCATTCTTGTTTCTATGTAACCATATTTTTATCACCTATACACATCTCTTTCTTGAGATTTCCATTTCATAAAGATTTAACATTTTCAAACTTATGATTAGTGGTGTATATTGTGTGAGCAGGGGCGTAACTAGCAACCACAGGGCCCTGGTGCGAAAATTCCCCCCGGACGAACCAACTTTAGCAGCTGGTCAGTGCCATCATTGCCCCAAACAAGTTGTCTGTGCCTTCTTTGCCCCTTGCCTCCCTTCCAACATCCACTTTGGCACTCATATGTAAGCACACTTACGCAAATTACACACTCTCAGACTCACTAACACACATGTACACATTAATTCTAACACACACTCCATTTCACCCCACTTTAGACAGTTGAATTTTGTCCGTGAGATTAAAAAAAAATACCACCTAAGACCCTGCTCCCGCAACCCGGAGGATTCGGGTCTTGACCCAGGGAACCGGAGAAGCAGTGCTTCACCTGGCAATCTCGTAAGTTTGTGTATGTGTAACTATGTGTGTGTGTGTGCTAGTACACATGTTCATTACAAGGATGGGGCAAGGGGCTGGGGTCCACTTGGCTCTACCTGCCTTCCTGGGGCCAGAATGTGCCAGTACGCCCATACTGGGTAACATAATAGTATTTTTTTTTAAAAAAAAATGTATTTCTCAGCTTATTTGTGTTCTTAGATCTTTCTCCTTGATAAGTTCTTCTCCTACGTTCACATTTTGCACTTTTAGAAAACATTGATAAATAAAGCTTTGGCTTTCAAAACTCCTTAGGGGGTGTGTCCACTTGAACTGGATGTATTCATTCAGGAAGGAGACATAAACTGCTTAACACTATAGCTTTTCATGATCTGGTAAGTACCCTGCATACTAACAGCCTGGGGGTGAGTGTTGTCTTAATGCTGATTTCCCACTCGCTCAGGCTGTAGGGCAGAAGGCTTCTTAGTAGATTAGTCTGCAGCACTGACTGGTAAGCCTGGGAGACAAGGTATCAAGGGTACAAAGGTTTATGTAGTTTATAATATATAAATAATATGTATAACTGTATGATATGCTTGTGTTTTTTCCAGAAAAAAAAATCAAATTTGATAATAAAGTAACATGGAATGTATATAAATTGCACTTGGCAGGTAGGTAGCAAAATAGTAATTCTAAACTTAAAAGTAGTAGCGTGTTAGTTAAAGTGGCATTTCAGCCATCAAATGCACCATAATGCATATCAGAGCTGCTTTGACTGTTTTGCAAATGCATGGAAGCTTCTGCATATAATATACCATTTATATATATATATATATATATATATATATATACCGTAGCTGCTTGAATATAAGACAAGTTTTTTTCAGAGCAAAGGTCATCTTATAATTGGACCTCAAATAGAAGTCTGACTATAAAAGATCCAGATCCGCCGCAGAGCTGGAGGGGTCCGGGATTCTCCTCTCTGGCAACCTCCACTGCTGCCGGCACTTCCTCTGGGTTTTCTATGACGGAGCGCCGGCGTGACATGATCTACCAGTGCTCTGTCATAGAAGCCCCAGTGGAAGTGCTGGGCAGAAGCGGAGGTTGTATACGCGCATCATGCAGACGTTCACAGCTGCCCCAGGGAGTCTGAAGCATGGGGGACATGTCGGGGGGGCAGAGTGGCATATAGGGGGTATAAGGCATATCTGGGGGCAGGTTGGCAAATAGAAAATAAATAGGAAATAAAAACAAAAAATGCATTTATTAAATTTGAAAAGAAAGTTTACATGTGAATTAATATTTACTAGTAAAACTTCCTATAGGCTAGTCTTATATTCAGGCTTTTTTCCCTACATTAACATTCAAATTTTGGAGGGTCATCTTATAATTGAGCAAATATGGTGTGTATATATATATATATATATATATTTATTTTAATTTGTGAAGAAAGCATATTAAAATACCAAGGGTGCATTCAAATCCATTCTTTTGAGGGGCAGTCAGAGACCTTAAACTGTTTTATTAATTTGCTCTTGTTCTCCTAAACTGCCCTTGTCTTTCTATGATAAATCCCGTTTAGTTCTGTACTAAGGAAGCAGAGCATTATAACACTGTAATTTTCTATATATAGCACGATGGAAGTTGCATAAATTGATGTTCCTTTTCAAGTCACATGTTGCTGTCAGTAAAAGTGCAAAGGTACATGACTGCTTGTAAGGAAAATGAAAGGCTTAGAGTTAACGGTTCAACTCATTGAATTGTTGGAGGCATATAAACTCCAATCGAATAATGAGAAGTCTGCGTTGTATCATGCTTGAATTTTGTTATCTTGTTAGATACTGGGAATATTGTCAATCTCTTCATACTGTTCTGTTTGTCGTAGTGATCGATTTCCAGTGCCATGACATCGGTGAGCAGAGATGTGTTTGGGATTCTGCCAGGTGGTGGAGGCACAGTGGAGCGGTTCCATCTTGAGTCGGAGCATTTAAAGGCAGACATAATTTCCTATGGATGCATAATAACTCGCTTGGAAACGAAAGACAAGCACGGGAACTTCACAGATATTGTTCTTGGGTTTGATGACCTAGAAGGTGGGTTACTCCATTTTATGATAATTTAATAAAAAGTGAGTAAAAGCACTCATTGTTTTAGATCAACTGAACCCAACAGCAATTCATAATAACAGATAATACCCAAAATATTAACGTGCTGCAAATTCAAAATTTTCAAAAAGGAAATATGTATAACTCAGGAAACACATTCTTTAAACAAAATCTAACAGATTATATGAAAGAGATAAATCGACTCATGTTTAGCTGTTTTGTAAATGTGACAATTCCTGTGTTAGCGTGGGAGGCATATCGCTGAAAACTCATCATAGAGCCAACTGTCCGCAAACCACGGGGAAAACACCGCGGTGAATCATATGTCTGCTTGGTTATAGGTCCCAGATAAAATATTAAAATTTTGGCTCTTTGGTTAATCTTTACAAAAAATAGTGTGATGGTTTTGTTTCTTTATTTACACAATTTACATCACTAAATCTGAAGCATTATTGCTTAATAACACTTCAGAAATTATGTCCATCTTAAATAGTGTAGACTATTCCTATGGCTCCTTTAATGCAGATGATAGTTCTTTCAACCCAAGCTATCAGTAATGTGACAATATGCTGTATAGAAGCTGCTACTTAGGGGAAATTATTAAATGCCATCATACACACTTTGTTTGGCTGAACATATCCCCTTGCACGTGATCTACTTTCTGCCAATCATCCCAAGTGTTGGCTCGGCGAGCATTGCGGGCAGGGGAGTATTCAGACTCCCATGGAAAGCGCTCCTATTGATTTGAATGGGAGCGCTTTCCTGCCACTGAATGGTTTCATGAAAACAATCACAAATTACTTTAATGTGTGTACTATTTTAGTGGGGCTGTCGGGGACAGTAAACTGTTACTTTAGAGGTGAAGTCACACCATTTTCTTTATCATAAGTCTCAGATTAAAGATATGCTTTGGCAAATATTGTGCTGTTTTCTTTTTTTAAAACAGTTCTAGCTTTTACACAATATTAATATTTTCAGGGCAGCTGCATATTTGCCATTTGTATGTATAGATTTTATATTGTGATATTATTAAGCATATCGATCAGTGTTCATTTTCTGATTACATGTCAGAACAATCCTAATATTCGGGCAGGACTTTCGCCGACTCCTCGTAGATATGTTATTAGATGTTGATAGCTCATGGTGCTGAGGAATATGATGGTGCTATGTAAACGCATTAACAATATTATAATTGATATGTGTTTTTGACAAGCTTATCCAAATAACTGTGTTGATTGCTAGGTTACGTGAACAAACATCCCTATTTTGGAGCAGTTATTGGACGTGTGGCAAACAGGATTGCCAACGGTAAGTTTACAGTGGATGGAAAAGACTATGAGTTAGCGATCAACAATGGACCAAACAGCATTCATGGAGGGATCAAAGGGTTTGATAAGGTAAATTGAACCATTATTTTCGAAACTGAGACGCACAGGATAGTTTTCAGTCCACTGGCAATATGAACTAAACCCATAGAAAAGGTTGGCTTTTCAAATAGTTGCTTGGCTACAATTCTGTGGAATATAGATGGGGACTGAGCAAAATATCTGAATTCTCTTATTTTTATGTTTTTATCTTAGTTATTGAGCTATGGATGTGACTTAAATATTGCGCAATAACCTACAATGGTGCATCTACACCAGCCAACATTTTTTTAACTACACTATAATACTGTATACCACATTATATAATTCATGTTTTCTAGTGACAATTTGTGTGCAAGCTACATTTCACTGTGTAAAATCATGTTTTAGGTACTCTGGACCCCAGAAATGGTAGAAAATGGCGTCTGTTTCTTTCATACAAGTGCAGACGGTGATGAAGGATACCCTGGAGAATTAAAAGTCTGGGTGACATATACCGTTGATGGCAGTAAACTAACTGTGAATTATAGAGCTCAAAGCACCAAGGTTACGCCGATTAACCTTACAAACCACTCCTATTTTAATTTGGCTGGACAGGTAATACAAGCTGGTCACTAAACAAATATGATTCCATAGCTAGCAGTTTTTTTTAACCCACATATAAAATAATATATTCCATCATATTAAGACTAGGCATGTGGGTGGTGATAAGAGAAAACATTTCATCTCTACCTCTTAACTGTATCTCTACCTAAAAGTGTTGTCTGCATGCATTTGGTGGTTAGTTTTGTGTGCGTGGAGAATAGTGCTGTGTCTGGTGGTGGGTGAGGGGCTGCAGGATGGTGGTGTGTGTGTGTGGTGTGAGGGAGAATCAAAAAAAGGAAGGGGGAAAGGAAAGGATATTTAAGTGACAAGAACATACATTAGTATGTTTTAAATGACTATTGGAGACTTCAGTACAACATAAGTTCTCCTGGGAAGGATGACATTTCAATGCATTATACAGTGCCAAACAACTCTTCTGGCAGGGATATCTGGCTGGGGATAACCTTCAATAATGCATAGTGAAGTAGGAGATGGAACATTTCACCAGGGGTCGGGGGGCCTGATTTCAGGGAATAGCGCAACCACAGCAAGATGACTCATTATTACTTTTCATCAAAATACGGTACATTTGGTAGATGACAGCCACCTATCAGCATGCACCTAATCTAGTAACTATCAGATATTGATATACTGGTATTGAAAATGAAAGTAGAACATTTAGGTTATACATTTTTCATATTTAACATTTCTGTAGCTTTGTGAAATTTCCATTCAGAGAGCTGCTTATACACAAATACAACATTACCTAGCTTGTGGCATAGAAGTATAACAGACTTTTCCCCTAATCAGCTATTTTGGTATTAATTGTTATTATCTCATTAAGGGCTCAAGCGATATATATGGCCATGAAGTCTCCATAGATGCAGACCATTATCTGCCAGTAGATGACACTATGATACCAACAGGTAATTGTGTTTCGGCAACATATGTGCAACTACTGTCTTTGTAACTTATGGTAATTTGCCATATAAGTTAATATCAGTAATACTTTTCTTTTACTCCCCATTGTTTAAGAATATGTAGTATAGTAACTCTGTGGTTCCATCTCAATGATCTCACTATAAATGTCCAACCCCAGTGAGCTTATTCTGCAAGATGGCCTGATATGACATTGCATGGAGTAGTTTTTCAGGGGAAATATTCTACCCCCACAGAAGAGGGCTTGTGGGGAAAATATCTTTAGTTATAATAACACAGTTCCCAGAGTTAATTTTCGGAACATAATAGGGGTATGACCATTCTAGAAGGTGCCTTGCATTAACACCAATTTGAAGTTACCTTTTACAGTATACTTATGGAAACATTGCTTTTTTTCAGAAAATTGTTAACACACTAAATTGATAATCTTAAAAATTACCACAGCTGTTCTTGCATGCACAGTCTTTGTTATAGTTATAGTTTGTTATAAAGGAAGCTAGTATGAAGCGTAAGGCTTCCTCACCTCTGCTATAGAGATTAGAGATAAGGAGAGACGCTATACCACATGATTAAATCTGCTTCCCTTTGTAACCTTTTGTCGTACACCACTGCAGGTGTTGGCAACATTTTTATTTCCAGAAAACGTGTGCCTGCTTTATAATAAACTTCATGCGTTATAAAAAAAATTGCGACCAGTGTTCAAAAATATAACTTTGAATGGTATAGGCATAAGGTTATCCCGAATGTAAGACAAGAAAATGACGGAATAAGGCTTACAGTTTTAGGCAGGTAGTTAAATGTGGGCAGACTGGAAGACTCTTATCTTCCACTAAATTATTTTTAATTATTGTTGTTAATTTCCTTTCTGAAAGATCATCAGTGTGTATAAACTAAGCAACAATTTTAAACACATATTCATAGGGACCAAATAGTATTCATAAGCACCCTGGCAGTATTACTTCATTACAAGGTGGAATTTGTACAGCTCCGTTCTGTTACCTCAGATGTATGTGTGTGAGGTGTATGAAATACCAACTCTCACATAGAGTGCAATGCAAGAAATGCAGCCTTACGATCAGCAGTGAGTTTTGAATTAAGTGCGGTGAATTAAGACCACAAAGTGCTATATTTAGGTATGTGAAAGGAGCCATTGGGCACTTGCCCATAGGACATTTGTCCAGTCAAAACCTGAATGGAGGCCTTCATTCAAGTAACACCATTGTAGTTAGTTAGTTAGATTTGCTTTAGTGGAAGCAAGTATGCTAAATATTTATTAAATTAGTGTTTAACAGTAAATGCATTTTCCAAATTTGTTTAGGTGTCACTATATTACCAGGCCACTTCAGAAATTGAGCTTGCCTGAGGAGACTAAAGTTACCTGCCCTCCCCGGTAATCATAGGGTCCTGAGTGTATGTGCAGGACAATCCTTTGTATAGGGCAAAATGAGAGGTTTACTCGGGCCCTGCGTTTAGAAGGGCCCATCGTTCCCATCATTCCTGCTGTCCCGGGCACCACAGTAACTGTATATTTATATATAGTGTTAGAGTGAGTGTGTGTGTAAGCGTATGGTGTTAGAGTGTGTGTTACTGTATGGTGCAAGAGTGTGTGTGAGTGTTCACTGTTGGTGTGTTACTGTATGGCGTGTTTTAGGGTGTATGTATGTAAGTGTTTGGTATAAGCATGAGTATGTGTGTTTTTGTTTGTGTCAGCAAAAGGCTGAGCTGGCCCTATATAACGGTGTAAATAATGGTGAAGAAATCACACTGATTTAAGAATGCAATTTATAGGGCCAGGCAAGATTTTTCTGCAGCAGAAGCTCACTTGGGTTGGCCCGTCATACTTAAGTCAAAGAGCTAAAGCAAAATTCTCCTGCATAGTCTCCCATCTACTCTCCCTTTAGTGAAGAACAGACATGGAGGAGATGTAATAAAGTATAGGAGGGAAATTTATTTCAAAGGAGGGGAAACACTAGAACAAGAGTTCATGATCTAAAACTAAGCATATTTCTTCAGGCATTAAATTTCGTATTATTTTCAGTAGTGTGGTGTAGCGTTGAAGAAAAAGAATATTTGTTTCTTTCCACTCCATTAAACTTTAACATTAAAGTTAAGGTCCAGACCTGATTACAGGTGGCAGCCCATTGTTTTAAAAACCATACTTTTACCCCCTTTAGGGACAAGGAGACATATCAGTCTACATGGACCTCGATGAAGCCTCAGGTGGATGCACTTAGCTACAGTTTTTGACAATTCTTGCTTCTTCATATCTCTTATAGGAGAGGTTGCATCAGTTGTTGGAACGTGCTTTGATTTGAGGAAGCCAGTTATGCTTGAAAGTCGTATCGAGAAGTTTCAGATAAATGGGTTTGACCACAACTTTTGCTTGCGTGTGGAAAAGGAACCACAGCATTGTGCAAGGTTTGTCATAACCCATCACCTTATTGTCATGTTTAGAAGGGATGTATACAGGTATATAGATAGTAAAATATATACGATTTTTTAAAGAGAATGTAGATACTATGGTTAAAATGATTGTGTTTGTAGAGTTCCTTATACGTACATTTGTGTCTAGGTCAGTGTATAAGTTAAATTACTATACTTGCTCGATTATAAGACGGCTCCCCAAAATTTGAATATTAATTTAGGAAAAAAGTCTGAATATAAGGAAAAAAAGTTTTACTAGTAAATATTAATATTAATGTAAACTATTTTTTCATATTTAATAAAGACTATGATTGAGAAAAAAAATTGTTTTTATTTCATTTTATTTGCCAACCTGCCCCCAGTTATGCACATCTGCCCCCCAGGTATACCTTATACCCCTATTTGCCAGTATGCCTCCCTGGTATGCCTTTTAACCCCCTATTCGCCACTCTGCCCCCTAGATATTCCTTATACATACATAAGGCGACCTCGAATATAAGACGATATTTGCTCTGAAAAAAACCTTGTCTTATAATCGAGTGTGTATATATATATATATATATATATATATATATATATATATATATATATCAACCTCTCGCTCTTCCTCATGCTACCATAAGAGTTAAATCATGTATTCAAAAATCTCATTGGCCTATGAGAAACGCAGCACTATTAGAAGCCTAAGGCTTGGTTTCCATTGAGGTTTTTTTTGCTAAAAACGCCTATAAAAACGCCAATAGCGCCACCTGGCGTTTTTTTGTGAAAAACGCATGCAGCCAGATGTTAGCTGTAATTCAATAGGAAATCGCAAAATGCCATTTCCACTTGGCGTTTTTCTGTTTGGCGTTTTTTCAGTCCTCTTTGGCGTTTTTCTGCTTTTTTGGGCTCTGTGGCAGTTTTTCAAAACTGCAGCATGTTGACACTCTGGCGTTTTTTGCAAGAAATCTTGGCTTTTTTTCTCCAATAGAAGTCTATGGGAGAGAAAAAACGCCATGAAAAAGCCATGTGGGTTTATTGCCTTGGCGTTTTTTTTGGCGTTTTTTCCACAGTTACAATGCAGAGGATGGACCCAGTATCTGTGTGTCCTACGAGAAATAGGCTGAAAACAAACAGTTTCACACAAAACAAAGTCCTGGACTGGTTCATATTGAATTTTACACCATTTGGAACAAACATGCCATTACAAACAAACATACGCGACTGGATCCTGCGTGCCAAAAGCAACAGCAAACAATTTGCACCATCATTTGGGGCCAATCTTCCCAGAGGAGCAGACATTCGAAATAAAGCATGCCTTACAAACCACAGAAAAGAGACAAAAGGGTCTACCAAGTAAATGACATCAGGAGAGGGCAGATACTTGCCATTTATCCTAATCCCTTTTAGCTGGGTGAAACTTCTAACTTGTAAAGGCTGGAAAAACTGCCTAAGGTCAAAAAAAGCAATTTCCACAGAAAGGCTAAAACGCCAGAAAAAACTGCAGAAAAAACGCCAAAATGCAGGTAAATGCAGTGGCAGTTTTCTTGGCAGTTTTCCTGGCGTTTTTCATCAAGAAAAAAACGCCGGACAAAAACCCAAGTGGAAACCTAGCCTAAGCGTGGTTTACCTTAATATATAATAAAGTCACTGTTTTTTGTTTGCAGGGTCCACCATCCATCTAGTGGCCGGGTGCTTAGTGTGAGCACAACTCAACCTGGGGTCCAATTCTATACAGCTAATTTCTTAGATGGATCTCTGAAGGGTAAAGGGGGTGCTGTGTACCAAAAACATTCTGCATTCTGTCTGGAAACACAAGCTTGGCCAGATGCTGTGAATAAGGTACAGATCATCATTTGCACTTGAATTACACATTTCTTATAAATGTCACAGTTTTAACTATATGTCCACGAAATTCCATTTTTTTCAACATGATCCAAGCAGACTCTCTGAAAGTTACTTTGCAGTTTCTATTCAGATCTATTTTTTGACAATTGTAATAATATTGTTTCTTGCAAAATACAATGTTACTTCTTACATTAGCTAGATTTCTTTTTTTCTGCATAGAGACAACCAAATTATTTTCTAAATTATATAAATGAGTTTCACTGCCTTTTTATGCAACAAAATGAATGTTATTTTAGTGTGATGTATCTTTCTCATTTCTAGCCACAGTTCCCAAGTGCACTTCTATACCCTGGAGAGGAGTATAACCACACAACTTGGTTTGAATTTGCATAATAGAATACTTCAAGAAGTATTTACACATTCACACACAACGACATCTGGAGGAAACAAGGACCTTTATAGGCAGAGAAATGAATGAAGGAGCTAGTGGATTAAGATGCAGTAATATAATCATTGAAGATTACTACTGTGTCCTCTTATAAAGTGATTATTAATTTTTAGATGCAAATATGGAAATACCAAGATACACTGTAATTTGTTTAAGGGTGTTTGTATTGTTGCTTAAAATTATATTGTATTGAAAAATTGTAATAAACAATATTAATTAACTAATGTTAAAGGCTTTGTGTCTCTCTGTTTTTATGTTCACACGGTACATTGCATTGGAACAAGTTGTGAAAGGAGGCTTAAGGAACCTAAGGAGAGAGAAGGGAGCATTAGCAGGTCCTATGTCTTAGATCAGAGGTGTTAGACACCAGGTGTCCACTACAAGCAAACAAGGACTTCTATAGATGCTTTCTAGACCACTGGTGACTCTTACAGGGATGAGAGCGCCATCTAGTGGCAAATCAAGTAGCACCCAATGGATTTCTAGTTTCTCTAAAAGTAAAAAAGGTAGCCTGACCATGTACTGTGGGCTCAGTACTGCTGATAATCTCCTCTTGTTGATATGGTCACATAGATAAAAAAAAAGACCACACTTGGTGTAGACCTAAAGACTTAATGCTTCATCCTCCATAATGGAGATATTTGTTGCTCTTTTAGTTTTTCTCCTTTTCTCTTAAAAATAAACTTATGGAAACTCTTTGGGTTGTAATTTACAGTCAGGATATTGATTTATCAAACCAATTATCTGTGATTTTTTTATTAGTATTATTGTACTTTTCCTTTTTTGATTTCACAAGTAAATAATTTAAAAAATGCACTGTTCCCCTGAGATCTCCTTTGATCCACAGTGATCTCTCTTATCATAGGGAAACCCTACACAGCAATTAGGGGGATCCTATGTGACAGCTGTCAGTTGGGGCTGCAGCATACACGCTGCTTGATCGTGCGATCAGTCTGTCGTGCATTAAGGTAGGAGACCTGATTGGGGTCTCCACGGACCCCGGGAGTCCCTGCTGCGTGAAGGGCATCCCCAGGGAAGTCATTATGGCACCTCTGGTAGGAAATCCCTGAATCGCCTCTCGGATATTTAACTCTCATTTGAATGTAACGGCGTTCAGTTATAGCGCTGTCACATTCATCTGACAGCTTGGGGTCACAAATAATCCCAGTTGTCAGAGGGGAGATCGGGCGGACATTTCACGGATCGATCCCTGCCGATCCGCAATAGCTATGACGCCGGAGGAACGTCACACATGTTCACGAAATAGTTGTTTGTTACTAAGCGTTTATAACGAGTAGATATTCCATTTCGGTCCAGTCTATGAACGCAGTGGAGGATAACCAACCTTTTCTGCAGACAGACCGCGAAATCCCGACCATTGGTCAAGGATCCCTTTACAATTCATTGATAAATAGCCAATACGAGTTTTTTCTTTATCTGGCACCGGTAAGTAAATATTGGCCGTCGAACACAAGTAACCCTGATGGACAAACTCTATCCTGTCACTAACAACCCACTAAATACATTGTCATTTACATCGCTGGCCAATCAGTCCTGGGGGGATTAAGAGCATTAAGAGCTATTTGATGTCCTTTATAAGTGGATATACATTTATAACGGATTCTTTTGTTGGATTATGTATTTTTTTTCTAAATAATTTGCAGAAATCTATATTTTGGGGGTATATTTTACATCTTTTACATCAGTATTTATTCTGCCATTCTGACCATTTATTCTGAGTGTCCAAACTTGTAGATCACTAAATGCAGCTGCCAAGGTTGTTCCTGGAGAAAAAAAAATGAAAAACTGGAAAGGATTCCCTTCTGTTTGTCCAAAAAACATTGAAATCAGTGTAGATTTTGTTACTTTTTTAGGATTTGCAAAGACATCGAAAAGCAAAGTTCTGGAGCCACTTTAGTTTTGGACCTTTGAGAGGTTTTCCTCCGTGGCCGTGATGTATGTGCCACGGAGTATGAATTAATTCAGAGGACAACTCGAGGTTCAGATCCCAGATGGAGGAACATCTGAGCCATTTCTGTGGAGAGGAGGATGGAGTAAGTTCTCAAACACTATGATTGTTTTTTTTGTGGGGGTAACTCTGACATCATTCATCTTAATCAACCAGAAATACATAGTCCTTCCCAACAAATGGTTCTACACAGTCATGGGCTTCCTATGATAGCTATACAGGGAGAACACATCTTCTTCATCTGACTGTCCTTAATTTTAACACCCAGACAGCCCATTATTCAAGAAAAAAACTAACCATATTTATATACTTGGATGTACAAGAATGAATGTTCTTGAGTTCATTTTTATCACGTATTAAACTTCATGTCAAAACGCCAGACACAAAACACCATTGTTTTTTATATCATGTTAATGCCAAACCACAGAAACAGTTCTACCAAAAGCTTTGAAAAACTTTGTAACACAATTGATCAATATATATATATAGAGAGAGAGAGAGAGAGAGAGAGAGAGAGAGAGAAAGATCAAATTAAATATACACCCCTCACATTTTTGTAAATATTTTATTATATCTTTTCATGTGACAACACTGAAGAAATGACAGTAGTGAGCGTACAGCCTGTATAACAGTGTAAATGTGCTGTTCCCATAAAAATAACTCAACACACAGCCATTAATGTCTAAACCTTGGCAACAAAAGATCATGACTCCTTATTCCCTTTTCTTGTTATTCCTAGCTGGCCACAGGTGGAATCTTTACATTGCTGCCTTCTTCTGATCGCTCATTATCACTAATAGTGCCTAAGAGGAGTGAAACCTCAGCCACAGACACCCCTTCAAGAGCAGATTCCGTCTCATTGGAATGCGACCATCACCTCAGTGGAGGTCTTGAGACAGCAGTCGCTCAAGTGCTACCTTCAGATGTAGAAGGACATCAACAGGAGAAAAATGATTTCCTTCAAGCAGCATCTGGTATGACCGTTTATAAACTTTCTTAGTGTTCTTGTTAGTGTTGTAACAGAAACATTTCCTTTCTTAATGCAGTCACATATGGTATTATTTTGCTATACACGGTTCACGGCTACCTATTCTTGCGGGCAGGGGCAAACACCAACATTGTTCATGGTGAACCTTTACTGGGGTCTGTGGTGGATAATTTAATGATGTTCTACGGACCTTCGCAAACCATGCCACCTACCCTGTGTCCTGGTACGGACAGTTTGCCTGTCCCTCTTTGTGTGCACTCTCATACTTTCTTAACTTCTTATTTACCCCAACCTCCATTGAATGGCCACTTTGACAGTAGCCTAACTTGCATGATCACTTGCTGCTCAGCTCAAGCACTTGTGTTGTAGGATTCTCTTGAGTAAAGTGGGTCTGCCTTTACCAGCAGGGTGTTTAATATCTGTCTTTATTTTATGTTGGATTTTTTGCTTGATTCTGAAGTCTGGTGTTCTCTGTGTTCATGCAGTTTGGCTTTGTGGTCTGGGTCTGCAGAAATCAGCCTTCAATGTGGCTAGGCATGAAATAAATTCAATCAGATCAAAATAACTTTAATGTGAAGGCGATTATTTCTTTACATTAAATATATGTCTATAAACTTGTCTTAGGTATGTATGAAGAGTATATAATCTTAAAAAAGGATCTAAAGTATTTATTATACAAAACAATCATAAACCAAAGACAATACCTATGTTGTTATTGTTATAGGTAAATATATGAAGTGTCATCTCACACAGTTATTGTTTCATTGTTATGATAAAGCCCAGGCTGATACTCCATAGATAGATCCATCGATCTCCATAGACTTTGAGGATTGATGTGGACTCCTCTTGCGGGTGTTACTAATATGTTCTTCTTTTGCAAGTTGGTTGGAATCGTTTTCTCAGTTGTGCCGTTTTGAGAATATAGAGAGATAATCTTTGATATTTCTTGATATTTTTGTTTTGTCTCAAGCAGAGTCAAGTTCTTTAAAGATCCAGCACTTTGACAAAGTACTGGACTCCAGGCGCTTCTACCTGCAACAGACAAAGAACGCCACATGCTGCAAAATACCCGCCAGGCGTGAACCAGACCCAAAATTCAATGGCTACGTAAGTATTGTCAGTTGGCAAACAACAGAGTGCGTAGTGTTGCTAACATGAATTATTTTCAAACTTAATATATCATATAGTTACCAAAATTATAAAAAAAATTGAATAACTAATCATAACTGGTTACAAAAACAGAATGTGTTAAATATAGATGAAATTATATGGATGTGTGGGTTTAGATATGGGACTCATAGACCAATCATCACTGATGTCCTTGTAGAGCTACGTGCAGGGTAGTATACGTTACCTTGTTCCTCTACAAGTAACACAGGCAGATATAAGTGTTCTACTAGAGCCGGGATAGCCAACAGGCCACTGTCCAGCTTTTTTGGAACTAGAACTCATTAGATGGCTAGTTTTCCATAGACTAAGCATCAAGGGAGTTCCACAATACCTGGAGATGCCCCTTTCCTTCTCCCCCTACTAGATACTAGACTTTATAAGTAGTCGAGCTAAGAACACACATCAGCTTCATACTACTCCATATTTGATGTCTGAATGCTTAATTTACAGCTGAAACTTCTCAGAGAGTGTCAAAGGAGCATAGACACTGTTAGGAAAGTTAGAGACAATCTGAAAGAGGAAGACGAGGCGTTCCCTGGGTTGGCCAATTTAAACAGCACCGAGACTAAATCAGCCGGTAAGTAGGTTGCCAATCATGCGGCTCTGCTTACATTCAGCTCTGCATTTTTGTGGATTCATCATATCTGAGATATAGACCGTCAATGTTTGTGTACTTTCTACATTACCCAATAATCCCCTTTCTCTTCTGTAGCATAGCTTACTGTCTCTGTAAAATACATTGTTGTGTTCATGCAACTGTCTCTGTAAAATATATTGTTGTGTTCATGTTACAGTTCTTCCAGGTGTTATTGAGAGATGGGAATTATTCCAGGCAGAAGCAAAAAAGGAGGATCCCGTAATAAATCCAGAATCTCATCACTGGCAGCAATTTATGCCGGACCTCACTAATATCTGGGACTGGCTGGGAGACACCGAGGAAGAGATTGGGCGAGTACAGCAGTTGGATGTTGGCACTGATATTCAAACAGTTAACGTTAAAATCAAACGACTTAAGGTGAGCACAGACTATAAGTGATTTTTAATTCTTTATTGAAAACTACATTCCTTTTAAAATTAGTGATCTGATTAGAAAAAGTGCTGTTATTCACCAAAAATAGATTGTGGACTTTCATTAATGATTCTACTAATTTGCAAACAAAAAAAACTTATTCGGACAAAACTCAGTGCTCTTACATGCGTGTTTTTGACGCCTGTTTTAGAATAGTACAGAAGAAACCACAAAACACTGTTGATTAAGTTATTGTAGGAAGTAGAAGCCTTTGGCAGGTCGATAAAGAAATGTGGCCAAGAGTAGTATTTTGGTAAAAGGAGATATCTGCAAACATATGTGGAAACCTTTAGCATGTCTGATTTATTAAGAGATTGTCTAGATTGCTTAATTTTTGTAACATGGAATTTTAGTATTGGAAAAGAATACACTTTTTGGTGGAAAAAGAACAGCTGAGATTTGGATACAATGTCATCCAATAGTAAAAGCTGCAAAAGTTGACCAAACAAATGCGCTAATGCTTTTAATAATCCTTAAAAAAAAAACATTCTGCGGCTGAAAGAGATTTCATTTTTTGGGAAGCGTCACAAAAAGGAATTCCAATTTTTCTATTATTTCAGGAGCTTCAGAAGGCTTTGGATACCAGAAAACCTATTGTCCTCTCCATTAACCTGTGGAGCTCACGTGCCGGCAACACAGACAACAAGGAGCTCCAGGAACATCTCAGCCAGATGAACGTCAAATGGGGACAAGTGTGCAGCTCACTAGATGGGTGGCGTTGCTCGCTGCAAGAGGCTTTAATGCAGTGCCAGGTCTGTAGTATGATGTTTTCACTACAAAGTCATAAATCCATCTTTTATAGACTGTAGTCTACTGAAATGTAAACCCCTAAAAAGTTACATTTAATCCCAAGTGCATTGCCAGCCATGTACAGTTGAATAAGCAGTAAACTATCTGGGAGTTTACTATTAAGTATATTAAGTATATTAAGTATATCATGTCCACAAAAAAGCATGAATTATATGACATTTAGCCCTTTAGCCCTTTTAAATAAGTAGATGGATTTCTTAGTATTTCTGTATGTATATCATTATTTTTGTATGATTCCGTACACAGCTACTTTACATTTACATATTCTATCATTAATATTTGCATAAATAAATCCCTTCTTCACTGGAATGGAGGATTATAAATGTAATACAATTGTGTATGGGGACAGATAATTTATTATTGTCTCTGCCAGACACAGGGTGGCTTTCACTGACTCCCTCTGATTTAAAGAGGGTCCTGGGAAGCACAGTTTTTTTACATTTGTGTTACTTATTCAATTTGTGTTATTTTATTCACTTGTTTTTATTGGTGGGGGTACTGATTTTTGCATATTTGTGACTTTTAATAGGAATTTCATGAAACTAGCCAGGGGCTGCTTCTCTGGTTAGAAAACATAGACAGACGACAACATCAGATCATTCCCATTGATCCAAATTGTGATTCAGACACTCTTCAGCAACATCACTTGCTTTTAATGGTAAGAAAACATCTTTGTTAACTTCATTGCAAAGATTGTAATTTTTTTGGTGCGGTAGGGACTTTTCTTCTACCCATAAGACATATTGTATAAGTTGATGACCATCTTCTTGTCCGACAGCAAATGAAGAGTGATCTGCTAGAGTCTGAGCTCAAGGTGCCATCTCTGAAGAACATGTCCTGTGAGCTTCTGGTGAAAGCAGAGGGTACAGACAGCCTGGAAGCCAAGGAGAGGGCCCATGTCATCAGTAACAGGCTGAAGTTTCTCCTGAAAGAAGTCACCATTCACGTCCAAGAAATAGAGAATATTTTAGGCATCTCAACTAACCAGCCTGTGCATGCCAACGTCCGGATGGTAATGTGTAGATAACATGAAGTTGTATTGTTTTTTTTTAATTTTACGTTTCTTTTTTTTTTCTTTTTCTAAACCATACTATTTTGCCAAGAAGACAATATAGAAGATGATCTTTAGCTGTGATTGTCTGGCACAGAATAGTAGTTTATTTTATATGGTTTATATATGGATTATATCTATGTGGTTTATTTTTCTCTTAGAAGTGAATGTCAGCACCCATAAACTCTCAATTTAAAGGAGAGCTCGACCATTTTTTATAATGATATCCGATAAGTTTTAAAAACTATAGTTTTTGTGAAATATAATTTTATCAGTCATTAATATGTGTTTTAGCAATGTCATATTGTCCTAATCTACTAGACCACTACCTTGACCCCCTATTATACTTCTTCTAATAGAATGTCTCAGTATTAATCAGTTCTGTTCATTTGCTAGGAAAAGCAAATTATACTTTGTTCTGCTTTAGTTACAGATACTAATATTTCTCATTTTTAAACTTAGGAGTTAACATCTTGGTCTCCATCAACCACCTTGGACACTTCAGGATCCTTCGGCCTTATGTTGGGCAGGCGCAGGCCTCTCAAACAGAGAATGGTAATGCCCAGAAACCTTTTTTCAAATATTGGTAATAATGTAGTGAAATAGACAAAAGATTCCATCACAATCCTGCTAGGAAAGTCACACAATCTTTATAATGGTCAACATTGCAATTTTCAGGATCACTTATAGATCGCTTTGAATCAGAAGAAATGTTATTACAAAAAACCCTGATATTTTTATTAAAAGAAATTGTTATATTTAACAAATTATAATGTTTTCCATGATAAAGTCACCTTTTCACATTGCTTGTGTACTAGAGTTATTACATACTTTAGGTGACATCATTTATGTATATGCAAACTTTTTAAGCAACTGATAGATAGTGTTCTGGGTCCATCATAATTGTGAAAATGGGCAGTGTATTCACTAAGTATAATTCTCATCAGATCCATGTTGCTGTCGTCTCATTTTAGGCACCCTTGAACTGAAAAGCTAGGTTCCTTTTATCCTGGGCATTGTAAATCTCAAATTATTTTTTATTTCCTTTGTTACACTTTTTATTTTGGTATTTTTATGTCATCGGTAACTTGTTCTTTATTTGCCTTGGCTGACCATTCTTTTTTTCCCCCTCTCATTAGTGCAAACAGTCAAGTGGCAAATGTGTTGTGTCAGAGCCTGGACCACGTGTCATCGTTCCACCAAACAGGTACCTTATTCTTCTGAATTCCATAGTCTTTTATAACCAAAAGAGATAGTTTTATGGATTAAAAAACAAAAAGTACAAGTTATAGGAGGTTGAAAAAAAATGAATTTAGTTGTGTGACTATTCCGACAAATAATGAAGCATTTTCTCGCGGCTCTCCAAATCCTTATAGAGCCAGCCGTCATCTAAAACACTTGTGAAGAAAACAACTTAAAACATAAACATCCCGTGCCCTTCTGCCCTTCTATAATCCTGACTAAAACATTTTAAGAAATAAAAAACTGGTAGTGGTTCACATTTTTTAATTGAGAAAAATGGAGCAAATGTAGCATAAGGTACAAGCCAGCTTGCAGTCAGGGCCAGCCTTAGGGGTGTGCAACCTGTGCGACCAAGTGAGGATAATGAGAAGTAGGGAGAGGGAATAGATAGTGAGAAGTGACAGGGGGGGGGTAGTGAGAGGTGGCGGGGGGGTAGTGAGAGGTGGCGGGGGGGTAGTGAGAGGTGGCGGGGGGGTAGTGAGAAGGGGCAGGGGGGGGTAGTGAGAAGGGGCAGGGGGGGGTAGTGAGAAGGGGCAGGGGGGGTAGTGAGAAGGGGGCGCCAGAGGAGTAGTCTGCACATGGCGCCAGAACACTTAAGGCCGGCTCTGCTTGCAGTAGACAAAAAGCTTAATAATTGAATGCCAATTACTTTTCTTCTTTTTTTACTATTTTTTTTTAAATTTACTATCAGGTCCAAAGAGGGTAGTTGCCATCAACTCGAGAAGAATTTGGCCCAACAGAAAGAATCCCTTATTCGCCGAGTTCTTCTGACTGCCTTCCCTCTGCAGTTTCTTCTGCTGCTGATAATTATTTTGGCATTTGTTGCAACAGCCAACATAGAACATCACAGCTGCACTCTGGCCAACAACTTTGCCAGATCATTTAATCTTATGGTGCGCTATACCAACGGGCCACCACCAATATAGATTCCTATTGATAAGGTTTTTGTTCGTTTTTGTGTGCTAAATAAAAATGACTGATTTCAGTCGCACTCGGTGTAAATGTGTTATTCATTAAAAACAACTTTCGAACAAAAATAACCACACATTTCGCTCTTTCTGTCCAGTTATAGCACTGTGACATCCCTTTATTTTTATGTCCTTTTTAACCATTCAGTGTTAGACCTTTTATTGATAACCATGCTGTCAATTTATCGATAACATCCAACTATCTAATTGCTAATTCTCAATGATAGCATTGTCAATATTTCTGGCAAATCAGTTCATAATGCAATTATGGTGCTATTTTTAGAAGATTTCATTGTTGTAATAAAAGTTTTAAAAAGCTTAAGTTGCAAGTATTTTAAGCACAAACCAACGATAACATTGTATTAAGGAGAAGCACTTTTTAGTTACCGAAACAGGATGATTTACAAATTTTAATGAAATATTTATTCATGTAAAATTTGCTAAAGCAAGTTTTGTTAGTATTGATGATTTGCAAATACACATATTAAAATTATATTTTGGTCTGATTTTTTTCTTTTAAACTAATAAGTCCTGGTTTTTACTTATCTTGTATAAAGTTTTATAATAACAAATTTGCTTCCTGTGTTACAAACAACATACGTTGTGGTGGGTAGCAGAGGGATTATTAAACATGCATCCACACCCACCAGGTAAGACAGAAGACCTGAAATCTTGTAGTACTAGAATCTCTGTGTCAATTTCAGATTCAGGGAAGTCTTTACCCCCTTTACACTTGTGTTTACAAACATGCTTTCTTATCAGTCTTTCCATATGGGAAATAACTGAAATATTTGTCAGTTATTTTTTTTTGGGTTGTGGGGGAAATACTTAAATATAGCAGAAGGGGCAAGATCATCATCAACTTCCCTCCTATTGAAAAGCTACGTGTTTTCCACTTTAGAATTTTGTTGTTTACATTTTCCCAGCTTTCTGTACCTTGATTTAAATCCAAAATTTTTCACACATTCAGCGACTGGGATTGGCAAATCTCCTTTCTCTATATCTCCAATAGGTAGAATTGTGCTCTTATTTAAATAAATATCAACCCAGAAGCACAGCAACTAGATTTGTTTAACTATCATTTGAAGTGAAACTGTGTCCTCACAGAAAATGTCAACATTAGCCATACACCCCACTACTGTGGCCTCCATACTAGAGCCCTTCCAGGGACTGTTTTTTTAATCCAGCTCCCGCCGGCTCCCACTGAACTTCTGATCATTACCGCCCACTTCCGCACCGCGTGTGTTTCACTCCCGCAACATATGTGTCCCTGATATACGTATCCCCGCGCTGTGACAAAATGGGGTAATCACCCCCACTACCCACTAGTAAAGGGAGGGAGGGTGGGATAACCAGGATTTGGAAAAGCGCTGTTCCATGGGCTTCATTATACATTTTTTATGACTGAAACAGTTCTGAAGAATTCTGAGGAGCAGATATATGTCTTAGTTTGATTCTCTCCTTGTTCTAGGTTTTGATCTTGTTGTTGGGCATTTTGTTGGGGCTTGGTCTCTTCCTGTGGTTGAGCTGGTTTTGGGCTGGCTCTATGGGGACAACCAGCATAAATGTGGCCATGTTTAGGCACAATCTGCATCTTATGGGGTTTTTTACAGACTTTTGTTGTTTGTTCATGACTTTCTCAACAATTACAAATAAAGTCTGTATAGTTCTCTTTTTTGTGCCCAAATTGACCATGCTGCCTGCAGAATTGTGGCATCCCAGCATAATAGAGGTCACCATTTGTGTTCCCCAATTTAAAGTAAGCTGGGGTCTCCGTAGACCTCTAAAACAGTTTGTCTTCAATAAAAATTATGTTAAACATCTACTTTATTGTCCATATTCCAAAATGATTATAGTTCGTCCTGATATTTTTAACTTGTTTACAGTATTGTTTAAGGAATGTCAGTATATCTTCTATAGATATAAAAAGAGATTTCATCTTTACTATAACTAAGACTTCATCACTAATGCCATCTAGAATCATCAACATCTATTGTCTTCTAATTGTTCCTCTTCAAACTGTATTCTCACTGTGCTCTTTAGCCACTCAAAAGTCAGCACCGGAGGATTGCAGCCTCCATCTGATTTAAAGGCTTTTGAGAGCACATACAGTACTGCTCAAGGCTATGTGAATACTGTATTTAACTTCATAGGATAGAACTGTTCCCCATAGCACAGAAGGCTTTACTTCCCATAGGGAGGTTGCCATGATGCTGAGAAGAAGGTTTTCCCAGTCAGTCCAGCAGTGAACCAATCCCGACCTTAATAGCACTCATCAGCATGAGACTGGATACTGGCTTACTACTTGAGGCTTGGTCAATATGTGATGCCCTCCACTTAAAATAAAGGGAGTAGCAGAGGCATTATTATACACTCATCCACACCCACCAGGAAAGCCAGAAGACATGCTTTCACCCCCACTGTAAGGGATTATGCGTAGGTATATGTAAATAAGGTAAACAATAACAAACAATGATCACCTTTTTTACCTCTATATATGCTTTATACATGGACCCCTTGTAGAGCAGTATAACCACACAACTTGGTTTGACTTTGCATAATACAATACTTCAAGAAGGTTACACAATGACATCTGTAGGCAAAGAAATGAATGAAGGAATTTGTGGATTAAAATGCAGAAATATAATCATTGAAGATTACTACCTTGTCGTATATATTGTATTCACATTTAAATTGCTGCTTTTGGAAGAGTTGGTCAACAACTGAAAAAGAAGAAATGGATTATTAGATTTGACATGCAAATATAAAAATTGCAAGATACGTTGTAATATTTGTAAAGAAACAACCAGGGGAGGGCTGGCCCATTGCGCCATCGAATCAGCCCACCATCCATGCACATCTTTTCCTGATTTTCTAACACGTTAAAGTAATGTGATGGGATGGGATTGGGAGTACATCAGTTCACTTAAAAAAAATTACCATACACGGGACGCCTGAAGCCACAATTTAACACGACTAAGCCTTTTTAATAAAATATGCAGACAATAACACAAAACCTTCACTTTTCTGCCCACTGATTTCTGGGCCTAGAAAGCTTTGTCATTTAAAGTGACTATAGTTCAACTTAAACACACACACAAGTACAGGCTCTGACACCCACCAGATGGGCTAAGCTACAACAATAATAATTTTTAAAAAGTATTTTCCACACTGCTTTGTCGTTGACCCCCCTTTTAGTGTTTTTGCCCCCTTTTGTGTAATGGCCTGAGTTGCTACCCTTGTGTATTGATGCCGCCAGCATAGATAAAATGCTGCCCTGCACTTACACATCCATGCAATCACACACGTATTCATTAATTCATTCATTTATTACCGTATTTGCTCGATTATAAAACGAGGTTTTTTTCACGGCCGTTTTATTAATATTTAGGGCAGCCCCTGGGAAGAACTGCTTAAGGACCAGGCTGTTTATTATCTTTTGTACCCTTCATGACCAGGCTATTTTAACACATTTTAACACCTCTCCCATCCAGGGGCATAACTAGAAACCACAGGGCCCTTTACCCCCCTTCCAACATACACTCTGGCACATATATGCAGACACACAAATTACACACACTTATTCATACTTACACATACATTCACACACACACAATTACACATACAGTATCTCACAAAAGTGAGTACACCCCTCACATTTTTGTAAATATTTTATTATATCTGTTCATGTGACAACACTGAAGAAATTACACTCTGCTACAATGTAAAGTAGTGACTTTACAGCCTGTATAACAGTGTAAATTAGCTGTCCTCTCAAAATAACTCAACATTCAGCCATTAATATCTAAACCTTGGCAACAAAAGTGAGTACACCCCTAAGTGGAAATGTCCAAATTGGACCCAATTAGCCATTTTCCCTCCCCGGTGTCATGTGACTCGTTAGTGTTACAAGGTCTCAGGTGTGAATGGGGAGCAGGTGTGTTATCGCTCTCGCACGCTCTCATACTGGTCACTGGAAGTTCAACATGGCACCTCATGGCAAATAACTCTCTGAAGATCAAAAAACAGATTTGTTGCTCTACATAAAGTTGGTCTAGGCTATAAGAAGATTGCCAAGACCCTGAAACTGAGCTGCAGCACGGTGGGCAAGGCCATACAGCGATTCCACAGGACACTCAGAACAGCCCTTGCCATGGTCGACAACAGAAGTTGAGTGCACATGCTCGGCGTCATATCCAGAGGTTGTCTTTGGGAAATAGACATATGAGTGCTGCCAGCATTGCTGCAGAGGTTGAAGGGGTGGGGGGTCAGCCTGTCAGTGCTCAGACCATACGCGGCACGCTGCATCAAATTGGTTTGCTTGGTCGTCCCAGAAGGAAGCCTCTTCTAAAGATGATGCACGAAAAAGCCCACAGTCAGTTGCTGAAGACAAGCAAGATTAAGGACATGGATTACTGGAACCATGTCCTGTGGTCTGATGAGACCAAGATAAACTTATTTGGTTCAGATGGTATCAAGTGTGTGTCGCGGCAGCCAGGTGAGGAGTACAAAGACAAGTGTGTCTTGCCTACAGTCAAGCATGGTGGTGGGAGTGTCATGGTCTGGGTCTGGAGTGCTGCTGGCACTGGGGAGCTACAGTTTATTGAGGGAACCGTGAATGCCAACATTTACTGTGATATGCTGAAGCAGAGCATGACCCCCTCCCTTCGGAGACTGGGCCGCAGGGCAGTAATCCAACATGATAACGACCCCAAACACACCTCCAAGACGACCACTGCTTTGCTAAAGAAGCTGGGGGTAAAGGTGATGGACTGGCCAAGCATGTCTCCAGACCTAAACCCTATTGAACATCTGTGGGGCATCCTAAAACTGAAGGTGGGGGAGTGCAATGTCTCCAACATCCACCAGCTTCGTGATGTCGTCATGGAGGAATGGAAGAGGACTCCAGTGGCAACCTGTAAAACTCTGGTGAACTCCATGCCCAAGAGGGTTAAAGCAGTGCTGGAAAATAATACTGGCCACACAAAATATTGGCACTTTTGTTGCCAAGGTTTAGATATTAATGGCTGTGCGTTATTTTGAGGGGACAGCAAATTTACACTGTTATACAGGCTGTACACTCACTACTTTACATTGCAGCTAGCAGAGTGTCATTTCTTCAGTGTTGTCACATGAAGATATAAAATATTTACAAAAATGTGAGGGGTGTACTCACTTTTGTGAGATACCGCGCATGCTCACACAATACACACACACATCCATCCATGCTCTCCCTCACAGAATCAGACATCCATGCGCGCGTACACACACACAATCAGGCATCCGTGCCCACCCACACACAATTACACATCTATGCTAACATACAAACATTCCCGCCCCACTTACCTCTCACGGATACTGCAGCTTTTAGTCCGTGCAAGCAGCCTCAATTTCACGTGCCCCCGATATCCTCCTCTCCCCATGCCAATTTAAAATACTGTAGAAAGAAAGAATTCTTACCTGGGAATTCCTTTTCCTTGTCCATTTCCAAGGTGGCACATGAGAAGAAGGCTCCGCCTACCAGGTAGGGCAGGAAACACTACAAAAAAAGGAGACCTCCCCCTTCCTCCCCAGTGTGGTTAAAAAGAAAGACTCAGACAAATAAAAGCCAAACAAAGAAAATTTAATGGGTGGGAGAAAAAGTGTGCCACCTTGGAAATGGACAAGGAAAAGGAATTCCCAGGTAAGAATTCTTTCTTTCCCTTGCCATTCCAGGTGGCACATGAGAAGAATTAGCAAGATAGGGGGGGAAGGATTCCAGTCTGTAGGACACGCCGACCAAATTGAGACTCGTCTGAGAGGTGAAGATTCAGCCTGTAGTGCCTTACGAACGTATGAATCGACCTCCAGGTCGCTGCCTTACAAATAAGAGACGGAGACACCCCGGAGAGTTCAGCCCAGGAAGTCGAGACGGATCTGGTCGAGTGAGCCTTCAGGCCGGAGGGAGGTACTCTTCCCGCGGAGACGTAACATAAAGTGATTGCGTCTTTGAGCCAGCGGCTCACGGAAGCCCTGGATACTGACCTGCCCTTGCGGGTCCCCGCAAAGGACAGAAAGAGAGAATCGGATTTCTTCCAGGCAGACGTACGTGAGAGATAGGACAGGAGACATCTCCGCAGGTCTAGCGAGTGGAGTTCCAGTTCTTTGGGATTCTTGGGATCCGGACAGAGAGTAGGCAGGACGATCTCCTGATCCGAATGGAAAGGAGAGACTACTTTAGGGAGAAACTCCGGTGGCAAACGAAGGATAATGCAGTCCGGCAGAATCCTGAGAAAAGGTTCTACTCTGGAGAGAGCCTGGAGCTCGCTCACCCTCCTAGCAGAAGTGAGGGCTACTAGGAGGACAACCTTGTAGGTGAGTAGCTTTAGAGAGGTATCCTCTAGAGGCTCGAAGGGAGACGTGGTGAGCTGATGCAACACCAGGTTAAGGTCCCAGGGCGGGACCGACGGACGGAGCCTAGGGCGAAGTCTACACATTCCCTTAGAAAATCTGGAGATCCAAGGATGGGAAGCCAGATTGAAGTCCAAGAAGTTGCTGAGAGCTGAGATCTGGACCTTGATAGTAGCAGGTTGGAATCCTTTATCAAAGCCATCTTGAAAAAAACGCAGCACCTCACAGATAGATGGAGAGGATACTTCGTGCATATTGCACCAGGCGATGAATGTTTCCCAAACCTTCTGGTACTTGGCGGTCGTAGAATTTTTGCGGCTGGAGAGAATGGTGCTCACCACTGGTGCAGCTAATCCTTTAGAGGTCAGGATCTCCCTTTCAGAAGCCATGCGGAGAGGTTGAATCGGGAGGGATCTGGGTGGAGAACAGGACCTTGAACGAGAAGATCCTTGACCTGAGGAAGAAGCATGGGTTCGTCTATGGACAAGGTGGTAAGGTCCGAGAACCAAATTCTTCGAGGCCAGAAAGGAACCACCAGGATGACTTTTTGAGGGTTTTCCCGAATTTTCCGGAGCACTCTGGAGATAAGGGGAAGCGGAGGAAAAACGTATGCGAGATCGAAATCCCAGGTCTGCGAGAGTGCTTCCAGGCCTCGGGGACGGCCGACTGGTGAAAGAGAGAAAAACTCCTTTACCTGAGTGTTCAGATGCGTGGCCATCAGGTCTATCTGGGGAGTGCCCCATTTCCTTGTGATGAAGGTGAAGACCCTTTTGTTTAAGGACCATTCTCCCGGAGGTACTGAGTTCCTGCTGAGGTAATCCGCCTCCTGATTCAGTGAACCCTTGATATGGACCGCGGAGAGAGTACAGAGACTGAACTCCGCCCATCGGCAGATCTGAGCCGTCAGGGTCTGCAGGCGTCTGCTTCTGGTGCCACCCTGCTTGGAAAGGTAGGCCACCACGGTGACGTTGTCCGAAAAGATCCTGATGGACTTGTGCCGCAGGATTGGAGACCAGAACCTTAGAGCCCTCCAGACCGCCAGCAGTTCTAGAAGATTGATGTGCAGGCTTGATTCTTGAGGAGACCAGGTTCCCTGGGTAATATGGCTTCCCATGACAGCACCCCAGCCTGTCAAACTGGCGTCGGTGGAGATTACCACCCAATCTCTCGTCCGCCAAGGGAGTCCCTGTGAAAGCTTCTTGGCTGACAGCCACCAACGGAGTGACTCCCGAACGAAGGGAGAAAGCCGGACCTTCTTGCATAGGGATGTCCCGGAGCGATCCCAGTGATCCAGTAAAAACCGTTGAAGAGGTCTTGCGTGAGCCAGTGCCCAGGGAACCGCCGAGATGGAGGAGGTCATTAGACCGAGCAAAGACATGACGGATCTGAGGGACACTGATTTGCTCTGTAGGACCGCGTGTGCGAATTCCCGTAATCTTAGGATTTTGTCCTGCGGGAGAAACGTCTTCTGTACTTCTGAATCGAGGATCATTCCCAGAAAGGTCCGACGTCTGTTTGGAAGTAACTTTGACTTTAGAGAGTTCACCAACCATCCCAGGTTGTGGAGAGTCTTGAGGGAAAACTCTAGATGTGATTGGAGCAATGATGCCGAGGCTGCAATTAGGAGCCAATCGTCCAGGTATGGGACCACTTTGATGCCTCTTTGCCTCAGGAAGGCCACGACCACTGACATGAGTTTCGTGAAGATCCGTGGTGCTGAAGCAATCCCAAACGGAAGGGCCCGAAACTGAAGATGACGAACACCTTGTGGCAGTGTAACGGCCAGGCGGAGGAATCTTTGGTGGTCTTCCCTGATGAGGACATGTAGATAGGCATCCCGCAGGTCTATAGTGACCATGAAGTCCCCCGATGAAATAATCTCCGTGGCGGACTTCAGGGATTCCATCCGAAACCTGTTGTATTTTATACAGGCATTTACCAACTGTAGGTTGATTATTAACCTGAATTTCCCGGATGGTTTTGGTACGACGAAGACGTGGGAATAGGTTCCCTCTCCTATTTCTAGATGAGGCACCGGGACTAGCGCCCTCTCGTGAATTAAGTTGGTGAGTGTGGAGAAAAATCCCGCTCTTTTCCAAGGATCTGCGGGGGGCATGGACAGCAGGAATTTCTGGGCAGGTAGGTGAGTAAACTCCAGTGCATAGCCTTGATTGATGATGCGAAGGACCCAGGGGTCTGAGGTGATCTCTTCCCAGGCATGAAAGAAACCGGTTAACCTGCCCCCTACTTGAAGCCTGCTGGCGTCAGAACCTTCCTGATTTACCGTCCCTGCCTCTGCCTCTTCCTCTCTGGAATCTACCTCTTGCGTAGGGTTTACCCCGAAAGGACTGGTAGTCTTGATTGGAGGTAGAGGGCCTGTAGAACTCCCTGTCTCTTGGAGCTCTATAATAATTAGACCTGAAACGAGGTGGTCCTTTCCTCTGAGGTAACCAGTGCTTGTCGCCCGTGGTGGATTCTAAAATCGTGTCGAGGTCGCTGCCGAAGAGGTGATT
Source organism: Spea bombifrons (assembly GCF_027358695.1). Taxonomy (NCBI): domain Eukaryota; kingdom Metazoa; phylum Chordata; class Amphibia; order Anura; family Pelobatidae; genus Spea; species Spea bombifrons. The sequence continues at coordinate 27,934,135 of NC_071089.1, read as the reverse complement.
CCCCTGGAACGGAATGCCGCACAGCTTGTGTTTTGAGGCATTATCTGCCGACCACGACTTAAGCCAGAGCGCTCGTCTAGAAACCGTTGAAAGTGCCGTAGCTTTAGCAGATGCACGGACTGATTCAATGGAGGCATCGGAGATGAAATCAATTGCTAAGCAGGTGTCGGCCAGGTTTCTTGCGACCTGCTCAGTCCCTGGAATAGCTGCCAGGTCTTCCACCGCTTGTTGAAGCCAGATCTTAATGGCTCTAGAAGTTGACGCTATTGCAATGGTTGGACGAAAGTTCGCCGCTGCTGCTTCAAAAGCCCTCTTGGCGGCATTCTCGGCCCGCCGGTCCATGGGGTCTTTGAAATGAGACGCGTCCTCCATCGGAATGGCTGTTTTCTTCGTAGCCTTGGCTACTGCGGTGTCCACTTTCGGAACTTCCCAGGCATCAGAGTTCTTACCATCAAAAGGGAACAGCTTTTTGATTCTGGAAGACGTGAAGAATCTCCGGTCAGGATATCTCCACTGCTCCGTGATTATTGCTGAAAGTGAATCGTGAACTGGAAAGGTCTGCGGTTTCCTAGAGTGACCCTGAAAAGGATCCGGTTTTGAGACTGGTATGTCATCCTGTAGATTCAAAGTAGACCTGACTGCAGATATGAGCTTCCCTGTTTCTTCGACTGGGAAGAAAAAGGTTTCCTCTTTAATTTCCCCCTCCTCATCCGAAGACTGGGGGTCATTCGACTGGTAGTCATATTCCGAAAAAGGAGCCGAATAATCTTCCAGGGTATCTGGAAGAACATTTGGTGGACCCTGCTGGTAAAGTTGATGGTGAGGCACCGGCGCCTGAGAGGAGCTTGCCATAGCCCGAAAACAGTCAAAGGTAGACTGAAGTTCCCCTTTCAACCAGGAGGTAAATTCCGTTGCGGAAACTTCTTTAGGCCGAGAGCAGGAGCTGCACATTTTGGCCGTAGGGTCGTGTAGGGTCCTTTTTACAGGAAGAGCAGGCTTTGTGTTTCGTTTTACCCACAGACTTCCTATGTGGGGAGGCCTCAGGAGGGATGTCTGGATTTTTATCTGACATGACTGAGGAGAAAAAACACAAAAATGAGACCACAGAAAGCAATGGAAATAGGCCATGGAAATCTCCTTAAAACCCAGGAGGGAAACACCTACTTGAAAAAGGCAATATACAATCCTTAGGCACAGGCAGGCACAAAAAAGGAGTAGAAAATGCAATAATACAGCACAGGAACGAGAGCAAGGAAAGATCTTACCCATTCTGGCGTTTTTATAGAGGCATTTAGGCGCCCAGGCCCAGAAAACGTCACATCCGGAAATTCCTCGTCAATTGACCTCTCGTGACCCCGGACGCAGCCGGGGGTAATGCAGAGAGGAAAATAATGAACAACGGGTGCCGTGAAACCGGCACAGCCGGCTATAAAGTCCCGCTCGCAGCGCCTCCGGAGCGCTCTCCTGCCGTGCCTCACGCTGAGGATTCCTCCTCCCCGGGACGGAGGGAACCGGAGCCCGGGGATGCACCTCCCAGTGAGCCCCCTGGGCTGTGGGCAGCATATACCGAGGACTGAGCCTCGAGTAACCGCGAGGACCGCGGAGTTACAGCCTCCGAGGCTGCCGCATCACCCTGGATCCACCGGGATCACTATCGGGGATCGGAGAGAAGGACGCCCCCCCGGGGCTCCAAGAAAACAAAAAAGAAGAGGGAAGGTAAGCTAAAGCCTAACCGCTACCTGAGTAGGGCAGGAAACAACACTGGGGAGGAAGGGGGAGGTCTCCTTTTTTTGTAGTGTTTCCTGCCCTACCTGGTAGGCGGAGCCTTCTTCTCATGTGCCACCTGGAATGGCAAGGGAAAGGGCCCTTCCGACCAACTACAACAGGTTTTTTTTGCAAGTTATAGTGCAATAAGTAGTGTTTTACGATTTCACTGCCATTTTTTACCAAATCTGGTCGTTCTGCTACCATGTGCTATTTGGGACATCTTTAAAGTTGGTCTACCACTCTTTGTAAAACCGATAGTAATTGTTTTATCACAAATTGTACTTCAGGTATAAATTTACAGTGATATCACCTATTCATTGGTGTGTCATGTTATTTGGGGGGCTAAAAGGCCACATTTGAGATGCGCAATTTAGGTTTTCAACTTGTAATTTTAGCATGTGGTCCTTCTGCCCCATGTTCCAATTACAACATCTTGTTAGCTGGCCAATTTAATTTACCCCATCAAACCATATATTTTTGAGGGAAAAAACATAAAAATTCATTGTACTTTAGGTATGAATTTACAGCCCTTGGTATATGTAACTGCTGAACATCCAAATGCGTTCAACATCTGATTATCTGGTACCAGCACATTCACAGCAGATCCTTTAAGGCCTGTAACTTGAAGCGCAATGAATGACGTGTTCTGATAGAAAGTTTTTTTGGTTATTTGAGCTACAACACCTCACCTGTTGGCTTTGACTAGAGGCCAGCCACGCCGCTCTCATGCGCCTCCGTGAGCATTGGCTGCATGTGACTATGTCACTGCTTTTGCTTCTATGCACCACTGCAGACCCAACAATAGGCGCAGTTTTGGAGATGGTGTGACCCAGTCATCATGATCACCACTTGCCCATTTTTCCTGCTTCTAACAAATCAACTTTGAGAACGAAATGTTCACATGCTGCCTAATACCCACTGACAGGTAGCATAACAAGATCAATGTTATTCACTACACTTGCCGACAGTCATAATGTTATGGCTGATCGGTGCATTTAATGCAGGAACTGCAATTTCAGCCACCTCAGGGCCTACATTAATCCTCCCTCAAAAGTTGAAATCTGCAGGTTTAATTTAATGTTTTTTAAAATACTAGGGTAGAGTATCAAGTTAACACCTTACTTTGTACATGTCAGATTTTGGTTTTATTTAATCATGACATTAAGGCAGTTTTACATACAAGCCCAAACAATTCTTGAATGGTAACATTTTATTTAGATCACATGTCAAATGCCAGTGTTCTGAAACCCATTTAAAGTTACAAGGTTTAAAGCTCTGTATGCAGAGATTGTGGAATTCTTCACGGTCTCTGAAATAAAATGAACATTCTGCACATAAAAGTATGAAACTAATCAAGAGCAAAATCCCTTTGGCAGCAGAAGTCAGGACAAGATATGACTTGCACACCAGGCATGTAACATATATACAAGCAGGTATCTTTATATATAATAAAAAAAATAAAAATAAAAATCACCCATGCAACTTTGCCATTTCCTGCAACATTTTGAGAGAAGACTCTAAGTCATGACAAGCCATTCACATTAGTTAATAACACTTTAATTTCGAGATACAAAAGTTTTTCACCTTCAGATGAGAGGGAACATACATGGTACGCTAGCCTACTGAAGTGAAGTAACAAAGTTTAAAATAAACCCAAGTTGTCCAATGCAGGATATCTGGAGACTCATTTACACATTCCTTTCAGACCACCATGTCATCTATCCATTCCTTTCTGGACTTATGCTCCTCCGTGGGCTCCTAGAAGGAGAGCGGCTGCAAGAGACAATCACATCACTGAAGTAGAAGAGACCGAAGGTTGCATAACCATCTTAACATAATGTAGTGCAGGGCACAGGGGGAACCATTGGGAATTTGAGGTCCGCTCAAGGTCATTTAAAGATTCCAGGTATTGCAGCGGAGCAACATTTATTCCAGCTGTACAGCTACTATGTCCATCTATTTTGTACCTCAAAGTTCTATTTTAAGGTAAAGGTACTCAGCAGCATTCCTAACAGGACAGTGCATAAATAAATGTCAAGTTTACCTATAGTGATTTAGTCTTGAATTGGTTCTAGTTTCCATATGATGGACCGTTATATATCATTTGTGTTCTTGAACCATCTTGACACAACATACGAGACTCAAAAAATTGTCCTTATACTGCCTTGTGGTAAGCCATAGAAAATGGATGAAAAATCTAGGTCACCAGAGTGGCAGTAGCAACATGCAAAACCCATGCTACTTGTACTGTAAATAGTACTTTTGGAAGACAGTTCACTTAGTCATTCATCTCCTAGTGGTATGACGGTGCAAAATATGAATAAAAAGATAGTTACCTTCTTTTTGGAGTAGCAGATCTAGACTTTGATCTGTTTGGGGGACAAAAAAAAAAATTACCATGCAAGATCTGCCAGAAAACAGTTCAAAGCACATGTACTCATCTTTCCAATTAAGCTTAGGACACGCAAACTGAACCAAGCCTAGCTGTTAGATAATTTGATATATACACTGGCTCATCACAAATGCCTGCACAATGACTCTGAAGCGTATGCAGAAGCATCAGTTTCCATTACCCTGAACCCAAAAGCAAACGTTACCATAACGCTGTCCAGAGGGAAACTTGTGAAGTGCCAAGTTGGCCTCACAGAAGTCACTATGCCCCCCCCTGGTTGGCTCAGACTAGTATGTTATGAGTGGTGCTCTGTTGACAATTCAGGACAAGCAGAGCATTAAGTCAGAGTCCTGCCCAATTGCAAGAAGCCATGGCAACAGTCCCATGTTTAGCAGATTTGCTTACACTCTAAAGTGACAAGTTTCTTTACAGTAGCAGTATTTGCAAACTTACCTGCTTCTTGGACGTGAAACAGACCTGGATCTTGACCTAGATCTGGATCTAGACCTAAGGAGGAAATAAAGTTAGTGCCGGCTTCGCAATGTTTGTTAATTGTAGTTACAGGGATGTAGGTACAAAGCAGTTACCTTGATCTTTTAACAGAAACTGATCTTGACCTGCGTGGGCTGCCAGACCTGGATCGGCGGGGAGATGCTGACCTTGATCTGCGAGGAGAAGCAGATCGAGACCTGGAGAAAGGAAAAGCTATTTTTAAGCACTAGAATGCCCCATGAGTTAGCCATCTTAGTGTTAAGGTTATACACAATTTTATTTAGATAAATAGGATCACACATTCAGTAGCCAATTAGTTTTGTCAATGGCAGAATACAATTAAGCCGGAAGAATCTCTGCAACACAGTACACAGCCAAGTTACTGAGAAACTCACCTCCTGCCACGGCTTCTGCTGCGAGAACGGGAATATCTCCTTCCACGTGATCTTGAGTGAGATCGAGACCTGGACCTAAGTAGTTGAAAGCCAAGTTATTCAACATTCAAGACAGACGCTGAACACTGCAGTCTGTATGATCATAGACACTTAGTGCCTTATTATCAGGAAGCCTACATCTTGAAAAGAGCTACCTAGAAGAAACTTGTTAATAAAAGGCATTCCATTTTAAGCTAACATTAAAATGCAAAATGTATAGTGTAATTGGTATGTAAAATAAACCTTGCATGTCTGCAGGTCGACCCTCTTTGGCCCAAGGTCTAGAAGATCTAGACGGTCTAGAAGGATCTACCAGCCGATCGCTGAATCTACTGAAGGTGATCTTCAATCTAACGACGATCAAACTGACAGCCACATGAGCCAGGTGAGGCTTGATTGACGCATGAAGGTTTTTCTAGGTGGGAATCTGGTCAATCTGAAGTTCTTTCTAAACCGGAGGGGTGCCCCAAATGTATGCCAATTTTACTGATACGGCGATCACAGTAGATCATGTTTTCTGGCCTCTACAGAATCTTAAAGGTGGATCTAGATGTAGAAGGCTTGAGGGGATCTGGCCTCTTATGCTGATCACCTCAAGGTCTAGCAGAATCATAAGGTCGGATTTGCAAGGCGCCTCAGCAAGAAATCTTAAGGCTCGTGACATTCTGAATCAAGGCGACTGACTCAAACGAAGAAACCTGTAAGGTTTTGACCAGGTTGATTATTAATATATTTTAAACATGTGAAAGTAATTACATAAGCCATAAAGCACCAGAACAAATAAGCAGCAGTCCACTGTTAATATCTGGTGCTAAATCACAATGCCCTTTCTAGCAAACGCAGCATCAGTGATTGATTTATATACCAAGTCCAAGTTGTTCTGGTGCACTCACTTATTTCTACAACATCAGATTTAACATGCAATGTCCACCAGTTCCCAACCTTATACTAAGATAAGTTGACCCAATAAAATTCTCACCTGGATTTTTTTTTAAATTAAGGCATCAGTGGTTAAAGTTTGCCAAACCTCAAACACTGTACCAGACATGGACTGCTGCTTTTAACTACCACAGCATTTACTCCAGTCTCTAAATACCCAAGCAAATAAGCTACTCTAGTCCAGGAAGAATACCTGCTGCCCCTTCTGCGTCTGCTATACCTCTGACAGTCATATGCATAATGACCCTTTTCACCACACTCGTAGCATCGATCACTGGGGTCAAATGGGCGACGAGCAGGAGGTCTATCATATCGTGAACGTCGAGGCATGCCAGTTGATAGCTCCACACGAACTCTGGATCCACAAATCACCCTGTTGAATATACATATATTCAAGTTTGCACAGTAGAATGTACAGCCTATGAACTAATCAAGACAAATCAGCAGTCTGCAGACCTTTTGCCTGACCACTACACAATGAGAATTACAGTATAAAAACCCAATTGCAATGTGAAACATTTGGATGGCTCCTGCTGACTTATGAGGGTATGAAGTTCTGAAATAGCTTTAGAGGTACGTTAGGATACATGTAACCGCAGCCGAGAAGGTTATACATACTTTCCATCAAGCCCTCGCACAGCATCTTCCGCATCCCTTGTGTCCTCGAACTCAACAAACGCAAAACCCGGCGGGTTTCTTGCAATCCACACAGTACGCAGCGGTCCATAGTAACTGAATGCACGTTCCAGCTCGCCTTTACCAGCACCAGTTCCTAGGTTTCCAACATAGACCTTGGCCTCTAAATAAAGAAAAGGAAAAAAAAATTACACTAACTAAACCTTCATGCAACATCAGTAAGGGACAGTGTTCGAGTAGTAAGGAATGCATGTATGCAATTGGATTATAATTACCAATGTTGGCTACAGTCCCCTGACAGACAGAAACACCGGCCACTAAGGGACACCGTAGGAGTACTTACAAAATATGGCAACAATGCATTACACGATAACAGACAAAATCAAAGCAGTTTCATATAAGGTGGTAAGGAAATAGAGCCCTGCAAATACAAGCCATGCCAAGGTAAAAGCTTGGACACGAAAGCTGCAGTCTTTCATTTTAAGGTGAAATTCATTCAGCATAAGGCCATGATCTCTCCCGCCTAAAACGAGAGCAGTTCTGGACGGTTTTAACAGGGCTTGCTGCAGCCTGTTCAGGAAGTGAGAGACAGGGAGGCGGAAACAGTTCTAGGGCCATAACTACAAGAAGCATAAGCGGGGAAATGTAGAGAAAGGCGCCTATGCCGGAATTCAGCACAAGTACGTATGTACATCGAGCAGCACTGATACAAACGTAAACACAGGGAATTATTTAAAGGAAGAATTTACGTGATACGGTTCAGACGCCATTAACAGCGTGCACAAAACTAGCGCACAAAGCGCAAGCCATGTGACTAGAACACCCAACAAAATGGCGGCTTTACGCCAGCTTCCTAAGAGCCCGTTGGACAAGCACACACACTGGGAATGATTTCTTACACAGAATGTTCGCGCTACAACGCAACCGGACACACCGAATACTTAATCTTACCTCCTCCGTAACGCCCGTACCGCGACATATTTCGCCTCACCACCTAACTCCCACCACGCAAGCACGACAAAAACCAGAATAAGCTCGCGCAGCGCGTCACATTTTATATGGGAGTCAACGGTCGGAAAATACGTTGTGAACTCCCGATTGGCAGAGAGGGGTGCACGTCATATTAGTCAACACCCAATTTACAGAGGAGGCGGGAATGTTCTCTGATTTCCATGGCTACAGTAACCCATACCCTTTGTGTTTGCAGGGAACGAGCGGCAACGTGATCCTTTATTATGGTGGACGGTTCCTTGTATTTAACTTGCATTTCGAACGTTTTCTGCGACAAAAATATAATAATAATTTGGAAAAACATTTTATATTTAAAAAAATTATGTGAACTGAAACTCTTCAGGTCTTCAGGTTGAAACCGGGGTTTTATTTCCAGTTGCTTTTGACCATATGGTGGCTGCATGAGGTGTTTATTATTAAAGCCAATATATAGAGTTCTATTATTACATTTTACTCACAGAAAACAGCAAGAATTCAGCACATAGCCAGCAAATACAATTTCAAAAGCACCTATCTAAGGCATAAATATTGGCGATTCCGTCACGCTTTATGGCTATATATTGTTTAGCCACCACTACGTCAATGTACCCCAAGTTTGGCAAGTCCTACCTTATTTTTCATGGATATATTGCTTACTAAGGAGCTGATTCGGTGGGACTGCACTGCATTTTAACACCAAAAAAGAAAGACTGTCATGCAATTTAAAGACATCTCTGGGAGCCATTAATGAGGCACCTGCGTGGCAGGAGGGGTGCTCAACCTTAAAGTTTGGCCATGTAATGTGAAAAGTCCCCAACATTTCTGCGTTAGATGGGTGGTTTTTTTTTGAAAGGTACTCGCTGGGTATGTGCTCATACCTGGGAATTCTCTGGCTCTGGCTACCACTTGCTGGATGCGGGTATAAGGAACCGCTTACGTTGGTGGGTGGTTGATTCTGGCTTTGTTTTGTGTGTTTGTTGGTCATTATTATTCTGGCAGCAACATGAAATCTAAATGTGTATGACTTTTATTCTTTTTAGGTTGTGTGCTCCCCTATTTTTGTATACATTCTATTTATAGAACCTAACATATTCTGTAGCACTGTTACAATGATGGAGATTACAAAATTGACAATATTAACAATATACCCAGTTAGTAACACAATCATACTACAACATACTGGTAAAGAACAAGTTTGTGGGGGAATGAGTCTTCTCATGGTGGCGTATTTACCTTTAGTACTGCCCTAGGTCTAGCCCAGGGAACCATTATAAGTGAGCATTAGAACATAATGTCATTTCCATACCTCGGAACTTCTGAGCGGGGAGCAGGGGCATGTCAAGACCCCACGACCCGGAGGATTCGGGTCTTGACGCGGAAAAGTGGTGCTTCACCCGGCAATCTCTTGGTCAAACCCGAAGAGTTCCCAGGTATGGTCATATCTATGTGCTATACTTTTAAAGGAAGGACACTATGGAGGGCTGTGCTGACTTGTCATGTATCTCCATAGGGTTAATGGGTCGGTTGGTGAGATCACTTATAACTGGCTCATTGACTAGGCTTAGGCCTTGTAGTCCTAGGCCGGAAAATACCACTGTACACAGACAAATAGGTCCCCTATGATGTTCTTTCTGGACCCTGCGAGGACCTAGTCTCTGCGAGCGAGACTGCGTCGGACTCACTTCTTACTTGTATAGCATTATAATTTGGTTTATACTTTTGACAAGCCGCTGCATAGAAACTTCACAATGGGCTATTAAAGGGTTGATATTTCAAAAGCCTCAGGGTCTGCTCATTTAGAAAGTTCCCAGGTATGGTACAGATCTATGTAACATTCTGCACCGACTGTTTAACAGGGCGAGGCGTTGCTAGGCAGTGACATGAATAAATACAAAGGTCGTCAAGTACAGGTTATTTGTTTTGTACTTTGAAAGAGTCTACTTTTAACTTTAAGACATTTTTAGCACGTCTTTGTATTTTAAAATTGTATACATTGATTGACTACTGATATTAGGGTGTATTATAGGCGGAAATAAAGTAATTCAGTTACTACAATACACTTTTTTTTTCTCTCCTCAGATCATCACTGTCAACTAGTCCTTTTAATTATTATGATTATCTTTTATTTATATAGCGTTTTTACAATTGACAAATAGCTTATTGCAATACCTACATTCAAAGGGTATGACAAGACTAGAACTAGGACGAACTGATACATTAGATAGAGCTTACACTCTAGGAATACAATTCCCCCCCCCCCCGTGTCTGTTTCAATACGTCTATGGCAGTGGTTCTTAACCTTGTTGGAGGTACTGACCCCCACCAGTTTCATATGCGCATTCACTGAACCCTTCTTAATTTGAAAAGTTAGTATGAAGGGATTAAAATATTAAGAAAGAAATCACACGATGTACCATCACGACAGTTACAATTCGACTACTGGGTGCACCAAATTCCCTGCAGCACAGATAGGCCGCCAAGTGATGTGGCGTTATCACCTGCAGCCAATGATGGACAAGCGGGGCGTGTCATCACGAATCATATGAGTCGGGTGTGTGTCTGGACCTCCGCCGAACCCACAAGACTGACTCACCGAACCCCTGGTGTTCGATCGAACCCAGGTTAAGAACCACTGGTCTATGGGATCTTCTGGAGTGTCTGTAGGGTCATTTTAATACCATTAACCCCTTGACGACAATTGACGTGCCAGTTACAGAAAGGCATGTAGTTCGTCTCCGTTGACGTGCCTGGCATGTCATGCTATTAAGCGAGCTTAGAAATTTATCAGAGATCGCTTTCTTCAGCCAGCCAGTGTTGCTGCAATGCCTCCATCAAAGCATTCAACAACACCTTTGTGATTTTGAAATGAATCCTGAAGCGCACAGGCAGCCAGTGAGGAGACTGACACAGGGGAGAGACGTTAGTAAAGCGATGGGAGAGGAAGATAAATCTGGCAGCAGCATTCATGGTGGATTGTAGAGAGGTGAGACGGTTAAGAGGGAGACCAGCTAAGACAGAGTTACAACAATCAAGATGGGAAATGATAAGGTTCATGGACGAGAGCCTTAATGGCATGCTGTGTTAGAAAGGGACGGATGCGGGCAATGTTTTTAGAGACAGACTTAATGTGGGGGGTAAACGAGAGGTCAGAGTCAAGGGTGACACCAAGACAGCGTGCATGAGTAGACGGAGAGATGATGGCACCATTAACAATGAGGGAAATTGATGGGGGAGTGTTAGCATTGGAGAGAGGGAAGATGAGAAGTTCGGTTTTGGAGAGGTTGAGTTTCAGGTTTGCCAAGTGAGGAAGTGTAAAGAGAGAACAGAAGGGGTCCTAGAACTGAGCCTTGGGGTACCCCCACTGAGAGGGGGAGGGGAAGTGTTACTGGAGACAGACGCTGAAGGTACGATCAGAGAGGTAGGAAGTGAACCAGGAGAGAGCAGTGTATATGGGTATATCTGTTTTCTTCCATACCAGGATCTCCTGTATTGCACCGCATCTAAACCAAGCTTTTTGAGCCCCAGAAGACCTTCTACATAAACAGATTTCAGAAGCTTACGTGGGAACAATATAAAAAAGAATCAGTGACATGCATCACCAGTGAGTGAAAAATATAACATTGTGCCAACATTTTTTCTGTTTTGGTTGTAGTAATAAATATGATCTTTTGGATTACACTATGAATTTTTTTCCATTCACATACTTGGAATCCTCCTCTTGAGCCTTCACATAAACCCTTGGTCTGCTGGGATTGTCTACAGTGATTATATTAATTATATACATATAGACTCTCTTCTCTGGGGCTAATATTACAAAGGCATTGGATAAAGCCATACATTTAGGTAGATAATGGGTTATTGACCCACCTGTTAACCCCTCAGTGAGGATACTGTGTGTATCCAATCCATGCAGCGCACAACTACTACATATACGGTTCAGAGGAAGGGTACTGGAAGTGGCTTCACTAAGGGCACGTCTCGCAGGAAGTGACATCACTGACGCTGTGCATTAGTGCTGAGCCCCCCATGAGTTCGGGAAACAAGAAGTAAATGTGTAGGGGGGGGGTGCTCGTATCGCCAGGGCTATTAGCATTGTGAAGTTTTACGCAGAGCCGTGACCTCGAACGTATAGATAACAATACAGACAGCCTGCGCTCCAGGTAGCAGCCAGCTATTCATCGCTCGTGTTAGTAAGCTGTGTTCTGGGACTTCATTTGCATTGCACATGAATTCTAGTGCTTAGGTGGCAAATGCTAATTACCGATCGCAAGTTTTCCTATAGTTTCTTTGCTGTGCATTTTATTTCTAGGGTTACACCCTTTCATTCAGAACAAATGCAATTAGATATGTGTAACTGTACACGTTATAAGCATTACAAATCACAATATACAGGCTCTATGCCTTTATTTCACACGTGATTTTTAAAAGATTGTTTTGAGAATTGATGTTTTGTAGTTGTGCCTGTATGGGTCTGGGTGTATTGGTAATAAAACTGACTTGACCTGGAAAATGTGATTCTTTGTTTCAGGGCAAGAGGATATTTGGGGAATGGCAGACTGGTATAACAAAACCCCCTTGGAGTGGCAGGCCTATGTCAACAAAGAGGTGAAAGTCTCAGCTGACGAGAACAATGAATTCCAGGGATTTGTTATAACCATTGACCCGGTTTCTGCAAGGTAAATGTTTTGGGGGGGGGGTAAATGTTTAAGGTGATAAAAGTAACACGATCTGGCCTTACAAACATAATGTTTATGCCATCTTGTTTCCAAATACATACTTATGTATTGGGGTTAATTATCAAAAGGAGTTGACTGGAGATATACAGGTTGGACCCAAGTAACCTTCTGCTGTATAAGTAACCCTGATGGCTCTTTATAAGGCATATTTAAATTTGTGATTTCTTAGTCACCTTGCTTCAATAAAGGCATTATACAGGATCAGCTCAACCCTCCTGAGCAATTAGTAGAGGACTCCTGCAAATTAGTGGACATCACTTATGAAATACCTTAAATGTCTGAAGCTTGGGAACCACTGTAACATATTGAACTTGCAGGATGTCATAATATATATTTCCTCTAATAATAACATCACCATGGGAGGTCTGCAGATCTACCATGGCAAAGTCTTTATAGTGAGGGCCACCAACAAAATTGGTGGGTTTATTGTAGGCTGTGTGCAAAATACATTTTCCGTTTTTTTATTTATTTGTTATAAAGCATTGTGCTGGCCAACTTCGAAGACAATCAGAAACCCTTGGTGCGTGTGGTCATGGGACATGTCGTACGGCAAGTAGAAGTCTTAAATGATGCAGACGAAGCAACTAAAGAGAGACTTGAAAATCTATTCACTCTTCAAGATGTCACCAGCCATCACAGCAAAGAAGATTTAGAGGCAAAGAAAATCAGCTTAAAGTCATGGTTGGAGCAAAACAATATCCCGGTGACTGAAGAAGGGGAATCACGGAGAACATTGTGTGTGGCTGGTGTGTTAACCATTGACCCCCCGTATGGGCCAGACAACTGCTGCAGCAGTAATGAAATAATACTCTCCCGCATCCAGGGACTTCTTCAGAACTATGTGACAAGCCAGTGAGAGAAACCACACCGATTGTCTCATTGTGGTTCGAGGATATTGCACTTAATCTTATACAGTGGCCTAGGTTTCATCGTGGGAAGCATTTTTGGCAACATTCAAAAATACTTAAGTATCAAAAGTAAATAATGGCCTGTGCTGTTTTTCAACTAAGGCACCATCACTGACGCCTCCAAAGTCTATACTTTCTGAATGTATGTCTTGTGTTGACAGCTCAGCACCAATAACCCCTCATAAACATCTTCAAATATTAAATGAATACACAGCAAATTAATAAACTGTTTGCTTTTTTAGGATCTTTATGTATATGGCCAACAGTAATTAGGAAACAATGTTTGTTTCGTTCTTACAAATTCCTCTGAATGAAATATCAAAAAACTTCATGGAGTTCCGTGGCCATAGTTAGGTTTAGATTCAGAAGAGTGAACTTTAAAGTTAGGTTGTGTTTTATGGCCTGGGACACCAATGCCTCCTCAACATCCTCACAATTCTCCTCCCGACTCTTTTCAGTAACCCCCAACCTCGTCAAAGAACCTAAACAAACATTGTGCTTAACATAGGAGATGGTACGTGGTAAAAAAACAAAAAACAAATGACTGCAGATGTGTTTTACTATAGCTTACATAATTAGGAGCTGTGACTGATGTTCTTTTAAGCCATATACAACAAGTAGATGATTCTATTATTTGATACACAAGGAACAAGCATCTAAAAACACCCAAGTGAAACAAAAAAAAACAACTGTATTGTTCAATTTTAGGCAGCACGTATTATAAATGTGAGACAGTGATGACACAAACTAAGATGTTTCTAACTGTTAATGTGTTTACACAATCCTCTTAGAAAATGCATTTAACATGTGCCATGAAAACAAATCATTACTAGTTCTTTATATTTTTCTCTGCTGTTCAGCATATTCTAGCCAGTTAGACATGGGTAGATGTTTTACTGAGATTTTGCCTGTGCTTCATTTCACTTTTTGAAAGTCTAAGAAGGATTTGTTTTTAATATGTAGTATAAGTGCAGTTTCAGGATCAGTTTGACTTCTACATAACGCTTCCAGAAATATATTTAGCCAGCAACGCTCAAAATTTAATTCTGACCTTTCTACAGCCTTCATTAAAAAGATTACTGAGTAGTCACAAGTTTTACTATCATGGCAATTATACGGGACCCTCGGGGACAGGTGCACAGATCCACTGTCGGGTTCTTGATTTTATCCTGCAAAAGTTGGTCCAGTTCACTCCGTAGTTCTTTCACCAGCTCTGCTACCTACGGTAAATAAGAGGGGGAGGGGGTTAATTAGCCCAAGATTACAGGAATTGTTATAATAATAATAAAAAAAAGGTTACAATGTATGTTTTGAATGCCCTTTTCCCCGAACATCAAGAAATTAAGACAATCTAAATGTTTACTCCCTTCTATACTTTAATCAAAAGTTATTCTCCAGCTTCAAATTGGAGAAAAAAAACAAAACCACCCACCTGGTAGGAGACTGCGGCAAAACGAATCCATCCATCATCCAGGGAAATCAAAAATTCACCTCTGTGAAGCTCCACATTAACCTGTCCCCCGCCAAACAGGAGTAGAGGGTAGACCGATACCATGCTGCAATCCCGAACAAACACACGGCTGGTTTTTATCTTCTCATGATATACCAAGTACGGGCTGTCAAAATGTCTGACCTAAAAGATTAAATACAAAATAATGGAATAGACTGTACCATACACAATGGGAATTAACATGTTACAATTAGAAGAAACCAAGAACTGACCTGATAATTTACAGAGGATGGATGAATGTGAACGTAACCGTCATTCTTGGTAACAAACTTTAACTCCTCAGCTTTCGGCTGAGTTTTGACGGCGCCCGCTCTTGTCACCTGGAACTTCCCTTCTGGGGACTTCACCTGAGCAAAACAAACATATTTTAACAGAAGCCACATCAGGAGGATAAACAATGGCTGGAGACATTTCAATTTTATATAATGTGATTTTCACACATAGGGTTCTATATGCTTGTAAACATACAGTAGAAGTTAAAGGGAGACTTCAATACAGCCTCACCATCAAATAGTCCATTTTAAAGGTCTTCGCAAGTACCTTAATATCCATTCTTCATTGTTAAAAAAGTATTGGTCCTGTTTTACACACCACTGTTGGCTGCATCGAGCAGCCGATAAGCAGCAGAAAGGCACATTACATGGGATGCTCGTTAGACCCCCTGGAACTATTGCATGAGCGAGTGGTTGTCAAAAATGGCTGGAGGGTCCCTTTAAGGGAGATTGATATTTTAGGGGTAAAACGCAGGAAATCCATGACGATTGAGTCCTTACTTGAGCACCAAAATCTATTCCAAAGAACATAAGGATTTTAAGGACACAGGGACATGGGTAAGCCAAACTAAGTCAAGGCTAATTGGCTGGCATCTTCATGTACGTTTACAGTAAATGTTAATTTAATAATTACACCACTTCAGAGAACCTGGCCATTACACACATTGTGTTGCACTGATTTTAAATACTATCTGATGGGTAGGTTTGCTTCTAACCCGGCAAGTCTACAATTCTATAAGCCAAGGAGTTTAGATCTACAAAGTCACATTTCACTGGACAAAGTGGCGTGCAAAACATCTGCGTCACCTGTTTGATACATATCTCTGTCTGCTGTGTCTTCTTAAAACTGAACCGCATGTCGATATGTCTCCAAAATTTTCTTCATATAACCAACATCCCCCCAGGGGAAGTACCGCAGTCACAGCTTTTATTATAATTAAATATATCAATTAAAACGAGCTACAGCTTGTGCTTATTGCTTGTCGGTTCTTGACATTCTAGAATATTCCGGCCATACATCATTTAATAGAAAGAAATATTTGCTACAGAGATTTAGAATTCTCCCAGTCATATAATCTCTCTGTGAGATGATGATTTATTTTTGCTTATTAAGAATTCTGCTCAAAGGGACTGATTGGTGCGCCAACTTGTGAACAACTGATCTTTCCACATTTGATTGATACTACTTGCCAACTGGCAGAATTGCTTTATTATATTTTAATTCATTTTAATAGTTAATCTCATGCTGGTGAATGTGCCTAGTCAATTTCCCGTCCTGTACCCACGTCCCTTATAAAGGCTGCCAGAACAACTTAATAGAGAGATAACATAATAATAAACCAGAGAAAACAAAGCCACTACACCCTTTCCCATGACATCCGCATTTAAATGTTTTTTTTATACATCTATATTACATTGGTTTTATTATCTTATTTATATAGCGCCGTGCAGTTTACGCAGTGCTTCTTACAATACATATATATTCAAGGGGTATGACAAGACTAGAGCTGACGGACTAAGACAAACCGATACATTAGGTGGAGAGAGCCCTGCTCGCAAGCTTACAATCTTGAGGACTGTTCACACAGTTTAGGTTGTATCCACTAATCCATTTGTTGACGAGTTAAATAGTTCAACTCCCCAATTCTGATACGCATTCTAATAGACCAATGACCTTCTTGTGGTCATCATAAAGAACAGAGTGGAAATTAATTCCCAGGCCAATGAATGCAACACAAAGACTTGGAAGTTCCAAGTTGTGTACGTAACAAGGCCACATTCTCTTTTTTAGTTGACTACACAAGTAACTGCTTTAGGGGGTATAGAGGGACTGCAAATTCCAAGCGGGATCTAATTAATTATCAAGATAAAATCAACGCTCACCGTTACCACATCCACTCATCTTTTGTGCTTATATCAGTTTTCAGAAGGTAACCGTGACTTACCTGTACCACGTTGGGATATAAAGCTGCGCACAGCATCGCAGATATCAGCTTAATGTTCTCTGCATTGGCGTTTGCCTACACGAGAAGACGTGATGATATGTCAATGAAGTTTGTTGAGCATTAGCAGCAATTACCATATTGGTTAATACACTTTAAAGATATTTTTTCAACAAACATGCTTTTATTTAACCCCTTAAGGACAATGGGCGGTCCCTAAACCCATCGAAAACAATGCATTTTGTCATTAAGGGGTTAAGATAGAAGCTACTTGAATTATTGCTTGCTGATTTTATCCGTTGTTTCCTGGCAGGCAGACAAATCCTCCCATCTTTTCCTGTTTTTTTCCCCCTATTATTTTCTGCAAGTTAGCTGAATTTATGTAAAATACAGGTACATTTGTTAAATTCAAACAATGCATCCCACAGCAAATATGTGCAGGTTCTGCCATCAACTGTATATGGAAACAAAGCCCTGGCGGTTTTAACCAGTTCCCATGCTTTTTGGGCTCACTCACCCCATTTTATGCCTACAATCTGCGTACAAAGTTTTTTGGGGGAAAAGCAAGGCTAAATTCATTTACTAAAACTACCTTTATCTGAGCCCTTGTGTTTTGCAACCAGAGTAATCACTTTGGAATTATTTTAAGAGTAAATAACTATTGTACCAGGGATCCCAAAGGACTATCTTTGGTGACAGCATGAATTGCATGGTAGAAGGCGAAATTTCACAAAAAAGGGCGATGAGGGAATGGCTTCATCATAAAAATACAGGACATAACATAGAATGGATTTATTATATTTATATATGTAGATTGAAAGCATTCCAGAAGTTTATAGATAATACCGAGCTACACAACATATTGATCTGCATAAAAAGATCACTATTGAAGTATTCTGGCCCAGATTCCAGATCTGTTTAAAAAGAAATATCTGCAGCCTTTTGTAATATTTTCACTTCATGATAAGAAAACCCATGGGCATTCAGGTTATTACATGCATTACCTCTTCTCCAGTAGCCTCCAAAACACCATCTCCATTGTGAGCCCATCTCTTTTCGATCTCTCTGGCTCTCAACCCTTCTTTAACAAATCCAATGTCAGACAGCAGTTCTGTGAACTGTCTCTTTAAGCTGGCGATCTCCTGCAAACGAAAGGTTTCACAAAATCCTAACTTAGAATAGTGGAGATTTGGTCGGCAATTTAAGATGTTGAAATATATATCAACTGGAATTCTGGAGCCCACCATTAAACAAAAAAAGAAATTCCAAAACACTTACTTGCATTGTTCTGATAGACAAGAAATTGTCCCGGCAATACTGGTATGCACCACGTGAACTCTCCTTCAGAGCCAGGCTCCATCCCTAGGATTAGAACAAAAACTACGTCACAAACCATGAAAGACAACATTTAAACATTAGCCATCCTGGTGGACACACTCATACTGTGTATACACAATATTTCCCTGGTGTTCACTCCTGATCCGTTCCTGAAAACAAGTAGTTTCAGTTCTTAATTGAGATGCCGGTGTCTATCTCTTCTGCGTATTTGTACCACAAGCAGCACTGGCTTAAGGATCTCGGTGAAAGGTATCAATGCTATTCAAATACCAAAAGGGGCGATCATTTTTAATAATGTCAAAAATATCAAAAATCTTTAGTAGATGCTTACTAAGCATTTGAAAAACTGTAGAAGTGATGTAGGGTGAGGCTGATGACAAAACAATTAATGGAAATATGCAAATGTATTCACTTTTTACTTAAAAAAAAAAAACAAAAAAAAACCCAGAAATGGTCAATTTTCTAGTGTAAAGCAATACATTTAGTGTTTCGGGCAACATTAATATAGGTACAACATTTTAGTGCTGCAGCTGAACAATCTCTTTGTTGTCTGCCCCAAATATATACATCATGCCCGAAACTTGTCTCCACTTTCATATTGATAAATGTGGCTTTTAAATGAGACATTTAGCCACCATTTACCTTGTAAGCCTGAAGAAGGGCCAAATGATCACTGCCCGCAATGGCAAATTCTAGCTTTTTCTTGTTTGCCTCCTCCTTTTTATCCCAGGGACACACCTTAAAATAATAAAAACCATTAAAGACAGCATAATATAATCGCAATACAGCAAACAGAAACATGAACATACTGGAAGGAATACCACATTTTGTATACTATGCAGTTACAAAAATAAAAAATAAGGGTAATATTTAATATATATATATTCTGTCCAAAATTATTATATATATATATATATATATATATATATATATAATATTACATATATATTATTAAGCAACGTTAGCAGTTATACGTACAAAAGGGGACTTAAAAGCCAGACTGCCAGCAATAGTTAGCGCAGGGTCAAGACAACGGAAGATCGCCCCGAAAAGCATCAGTTTCCCAATTCTGACATCAACTGGGAGGGAAGCCAAGTGATACCCCAGAGGAGTGAGTTTTTCCTCCTGAGTAAGAGCCCCAAGGTCTTGAAGACGTAACTGGGAGGCATGCAGAGACTCCATCCGCGGGGGTTCGATTAACCTTGCCAGGACGGACTGAAGACGGCACGCTGAGAACATATCCAAAATTTTAATCCTGTGGGAGAAGGAAACAAGTACAAAACGTGTATTAGCTTTATTAACCCTTTAAGGATGGCAGACATATTAGAATGCCAGACTTACTACTATTATATCCTCAGCAATTTCACACTGATCTCCTTGCCAATGCATCGGACATCAGGCTGTCCCATAAGAGCACAATCCTTCATTTTCAGCAGTGGATCTGTGATTCCAATGCCTGAACAGAAGTTTGTAGTAGTAGAAGCATTATTAAACACTCATCTACAGACACCAGACAAGCCAGAAGGCTTATTTTTCACTCAGATATCTCTTGGTGCTGCCACAACCACAAGGGATTCTGGGTAGGCGCATTTAAATAAGGTCAACAATAATCACCTTTTGCCTCTATATCCACTTAATACATGGATCCCTTGAAAGTAATTGCCCGCTGTACAAGACAGCCTTTAGACAAAACCCAGATAAGAGGTGCAGTAGCCAGATCACCGCTCATGGACAGCCTCGTCCTTAATGGGACTCGTCAGCATGACATTATGATACTTGCAGAAGTTTGGGCATTCTCTTTGCTGTAGTGTCAGCGCAGCACTGGAATCTGCTGTTTCATAGATGCCCTGCAGGGTCTGTACAGACCTTGCTGGGACCGACATTTTATTTATAGAGTGCCAAGAGATTACATAGTGTTGTTAAAAGTGGAGTGGAAAAAAAACAATTAAAAGTGACAAAACAGACAACAACAAAACATTAAGATGGAGAAATGT
Source organism: Spea bombifrons (assembly GCF_027358695.1). Taxonomy (NCBI): domain Eukaryota; kingdom Metazoa; phylum Chordata; class Amphibia; order Anura; family Pelobatidae; genus Spea; species Spea bombifrons. Next base: position 27,913,784 of record NC_071089.1, on the reverse strand, counting down.
CTTCTCTATCAACCCAGAAGTATTAAAAAAAAAATCAAATAAAAACAGTGTATTTTGTAAGGAGGTATTTTGGCCATCCAAAAGAAAACCTACGCCATATTGCTGCACTCGAGGGATGTTGCAGAACATAAACAATGTGTTTTCAGCAATAATATCTATCCTGTAGAAGAAATTCTAAGCAAAGTGTTTGTATTCTAATCTGTCCTCAAAAGTAAAACAGCCTTCATCCTTAAGGGGTTAAGTAATATTTCATTATTTTTTTGTTGTTTTTTATAGCCTGGGTTCTTATATAAATTAGAATTAACATTTCACCAGTTAGTACTAGTTTAAAAAACTTTGGCAACAACAATCTCTCACAACAATTATCCATCAATTATTCATATATGCAGATTCCAAGGCAGAAGACACCTACTAGTAGCAGAGAGGGAGTGGGATTACCATACCTTAGGCACAACTGTTCAAGAGGAATTCTCTGGATCTCTGGAGGTTGTTGATCCAGAAGCTGGTGCTCATAGTGGTGGCTGGTAAAGAGGTGAAAGCAGACTCCGGAGGCCACACGTCCAGCTCTACCTTTTCTCTGCAAGGTATTGGCTCGTGATACCCAAGTTTCCTCAAGGCTTTCCATGCTTTTTCCAGGGTCGTACCTAATAGACCATGCAAGAAGCTTCTGTGATTTGTAGTATTTAGCAGCTCTGGGATTATTATTATTGTTGTTTTATAGCACCAAATACTGCAGCATTGTACAATGGGTCAACATAACAATTTGATTTACAGAAATAAGAGACAAGTTTACAATCTAGGCCTTGATGTGGCGAGTGGGCTTAATTATGCTTTCTAGCTCATATAATCAAAACCTCTCATTTATATTATGTTTATATATTTGTTGCCAACTTTATTAGCGTGAGAAGCGCATACTGTTTTTGTTTTTTTGTATACACTGTACTAGTCAAAGTATTGCTTTGAATCCAATTGAGATTATGTGGCATGGCCTTCGAAGGGCAGTTCAAGCTCAAAAAAACTCCAATGTAGCTTAATTAAAATAATTCTGCCAGGAAGAGTGGGCCAAACAAAATAGATCTTTTGTTATTTCTTTGCAACAGAAACTAAATTATCCACAAACTACTTTAGTTCTAAGGGGGGTTTACAAACGTGTGTTCTTTGATCGCTATGTCAAAAATGTAACAGCCTGACTCTACCAAGCTGAAAATATAATAAAATGGAAAGGACAGAAGTCCATCATTACAGGCCTTAGTAAATTGATCTTACCATTAAAATACATGTCCATATACATTGCATATATAGCAAAAGCATACCTTGTCTCCTTCATTTTCCCAGAATCTATCACGTATACCACATCATCAATGGTGATGGAAGTCTCTGCAATATTGGTGGAGATGATTATCTTGGTGACCCCTTGAGGGGGACGCGAGAAGACAGCCTGCTGCTCCTCACTAGACAGGGATGAGTGCAGGGGGTAGATGACACATCTGTCTCAATGATATAAAGACACACAACAATGCATTAGTGTTTGCTTCAGAGAAATACATAGAACGGGATTATATTGTATAAGTGAGGGGGAACTACAAGCAGAACAGCCACTACCTCTGATAACAAGGTGGTTGAATTTAGATCAGTTAGATCTGGGCCAGCTTGGTTCTTCCTACAGTCCACCTCTCTCCTACAATCAGCCACACAAACCCCTTCCAAGCATAAGTCGTATTAATATGAAATTTCTGCAGGTATGCGGACATAAGGCATGAATAGATTTTATTCATAAAAGTGGGATTCAGCTCTCTGACTTCACTATGCACTATAAAGGGGGGGGGGGCAACCTCCATGAGCTTCTTGTGTATCAAGGTCAATGCTGGTCCCATGTAATGTATAGTTAATGAGCTGATATTTCTTGAAAATCATCACGGTGATTTAGCTATGCATTATCCAACCCTTCTTGGAGGAGTAATTCACCAGGGTTGGCCGTAAATAAATGTTTAGTGGAGGTGAAAGGTTCAGTTCACCTGCAAACTCTCCGTTTAGTGAATAAACTCTGCTGTGTGATCCCGCATTGTGTATATACCAAGTGTGGCAGACAAGTACTCACCGCTTACTACGTCTGTTACTAAATAAGGCATTTGATTGAAGCTGCTCATAGAGCATTTTAATTTCTGCCAAGCCAGGTAAAAATATCAAAACAGCACCTGATGTAAATAAATTCAGAAACACAATTAAGCCATCAGAATTACAGGCATTTATTATTTAAATCTTACCTGCATTACCGTATTTGCTCGATTATAAGACGACCCCCCAAAATCTAAATATTCATTTATGAAAAAAAAGAAAAAGCCTGAATATAAGACGACCCTATAGGAAAAAAGTTTTACCAGTTGAGGCCCGATTATAAGATGAGGGGTATTTTTCAGAGCAGTTGCTCTGGAAAAAACTTCGTCTTATAATCGAGCAAATACAGTATTACTATTATCTTTTATTTATATAGCGCCAACAATTTATGCAGCACTTAGCAGGCATTTACAGAAAAGCTCCAGGTTTGTTCATCCATTAGACAATATGAATCTGCTTTTACTCGGGTGTTACATTATTATTGAACACATTTACACACTCGGAATTCTTTTTATACCAATGAGTTGCTCAATGGCTCAGATTTTCATCTGGAGTTGGTAGAACCCTACAGCAGAATGTACAAGTTTGCTAAATTTTGCATAAGAGGTCCAATGTAGTAAGAGCAACTGAAAACTCCAGGGGAGTTACAGAGAATACATTCAGGAATAAATTCACCACTCTTCAGAATTTGGTAAAGTGGTGATAAGCATCTGGTAGTGAGCCCTAATAATGCCGAGCATGGAATTGGGATGAGTTAGTAACACCGTGCACTACCAAAGGTGACAAGGAAAAGAAAAAGTGGGAAAGGCAGTGAAGATGGGGGGGGGGCATAACAATGGTTGAGACGTACAATTACGTCAGAAGGATTTGTAAAAAAGGGAGAACGAGGAGATGCTGAAGGGCTTGTGCCTTGGTGGGGACATGAGATAGTGGACACGAGAACGGTACATGCCAGATGTATAGTACAGGGCATGATAAATGATAATGAAATGTTGTAATGTATGAAGGATATGAATTTGCAACAAGTATATAGATATACCGTATTTGCTCGATTATAAGACGAGGTTTTTTTCAGAGCAAATGCTCTGAAAAATACCCCTCGTCTTATAATCGAGGTCGTCTACTAATCAGACCTCAAAATGTCCGGTGGGGCCATGCTACTTACCGGGCTTTGGTCGCGAGCAGCAGGAGAACAAGAAGCTAGCAGCGTGTCACATAACTCTGCCTCCCCCCTCCTTCCTCTGGGGGCGGGGCCAGAGAAGTTGCACGCACAGCGGGCCCCTGCAGAAGTCTTGAGTGAGAGATCAGCAGTTCAGGTAAGGGGGTGGGGGGCTGGGGGGTTTGAGCGTGTGTGTGTATATGTGATTAATGGAATGAATGAGTATTTAAATGTTTGTGAATGAGTGTGTGTTAGTATGGATGTGTAAGGGTGGTGGTGGTAGCATGGCATAGGGAGGCTGTACTCACACTCCTATCATCCTAGGTTCCAGCATGTACTGGCTGCCTTGGCTTGATAGGGGTGTGATTGCTGTTAGCAGTTATATATATATCTCCAGAAATGCCTTTTAACCCCCTATATGCCACTCTGCCCCATGATATGCATTTTAACCCCCTATATGCCACTCTGGCATATAGGGGATTAAAAGGCATATCATGGGGCAGAGTGGCAAATAGGGGGTATAAGGCATTTCTGGGGGCAGAGTGGCAACCCTGGGGGCAGATGTGCATAACTGGGGGGGCAGGTTGGCAAATAAAAGGAAATAAAAAAATATATATTTTTCTCAATCATAGCTTTTATTAAATATGAAAATATTGTTTACATGAATTAATATTTACTAGTAAAACTTTTTTTCCTATAGGGTAGTCTTATATTCAGGCTTTTTGTTTTTTTCCTAAATTAATATTTAGATTTTGGGGGGTCGTCTTATAATCAGGGTCGTCTTATAATCGAGCAAATACGGTATATATATGTATATATATACCGTATTTATCGGCGTATAACACGCACTTTTATATCTAAAAAAATAAGTTTAAACCCTACCTGCGTGTTATACGCCGATAACTTTCTGTGCTGCACGATCTGCAGCCGCGTCTCCCGCACTTCCGGTGAGGGTGCGTGTTATACGCCGGTGCGTGTAATACGCCGGTAAGTACGGTATAATATATATATATATATATATATATATATATATATATATATATATATATTTGGATTAACAACGTGGGTGACTGAAATAAGTATAATGCTTAAAACTAACATCTTTAGTGTTACCACTTGGGCAACAGATAGATCTCAGAAAATAACCGATTGGCCCATCTGCAATCTTTGAATCGTTTTTTTTAAATAAATGATAGCTTAGGAAGTACATAATACTTTCTTAAATTCCTTTGTTCTGCGTGCCTGTACTCCATCCACTAGACATTTATTTTAGCCATCTACTATCCATTCTATAAAGTAGAATTTCTTTAAATTAACCGCTCACCTATGTCTTCTAGTTCCACCATTCCTTTAAAAAAAATATTACGAATGCATTCTTTATTCAAACAATTCACATACTTGAACGTTTCTCTCTGTATCCCCATGCTGCATGAACACTCACCTGGTGGATATGAGTGAACGCCGTCCACTATCCACTCTAATAAAGCTTCGATCAGCTCCAAGTTAATTTTATCCAAATCCATGGCAGATAGTGTCTTGAGTACGGATTTGCTGACTTCTGAAGAAAATCAGTGACAGTAAACCGATATGTTAAAGGAAACATGACCTGCATTCTATGTCACAAGGATTCTGTACATTCCATCTCTATATGGATACTGAACAAATATGGTGAAACGCCAACTTGGATTTATACATAGGGAAATCTCTTGTTATTACAGATCCTTTCAATAATTATTAATTGTGACATGTTAACCTTTACACATAATATATGTATGTGTATATATATGTATGGGCAACTTCCCACTGACTAGTAACCCGGAGGAATATTTTTCCAGGTCTGCACATAAATACTTGTACCACAAATATAGCAATGAAGAGATGGGAGACAGTCACACATCCTGTAAACCGTGCATTAACTGTATAACAAACACAATTTACCATTATAGCGAGTACACAACTCCTTGAAGCTCAGCTGTTGGTCTGGTATAGAGTCCTTAACAACTCTAGATTCCTGAAGCTGTAATGTCATGTTTTGTTCCAGTTCTTCCAGCAACTCTTCGTAGCTCTGTCCTTTCTTTCCCTGACGAGACGAGAACTTTGAGGAACGTCGATAGGGACTGCCATCCTCTAACACATACCTGAGGGTAGATATAGGGAAATAACGCACTTTTGAGTTATGAACAATGCCTTCTACATAGCGGACTATAAATCGGGGAAAAAAAGCTAAAACCAAAAAGAAATGATTTCATTTGAGAACAGTTTGAGACATAATAGCAAAAATGTTCACATAATACAACTAGTACGCTATTAAACCTTTAAAGGGTGTCTGCACCTGTGGTTACACTCAGGGAAAGATTTGCTAGCCATAAAGTGAAGAATAATCAGTCTAGAGATTGTCAAACATGAAAAGGAGGTGAAAAAGAAGACTTGACCTCTTCTATCTAACTTGAAGCACAATGCATAACAATATTTACCATATTTTTTTTATTTAGCCACTGCAATAATTGTAGATAGACCAACATAATAAATATAAAGTAGCATTAAATATAAATTTTACCGAGTTTTGGCAATAGCATCTTCCAGAAAATACTGATCAACTGGAAAGGTGCGACCTGAAAGCAAACATTTTTGTAATCAGAAAAAGGAAACGACAGCATGTAACAAGCAAAATAGATTCTTAAGTATCAATGGCGCTTTCAAAATATATGCTTTGATAAAAAGTAACGATTTCTAGAACTGAGTGCACTAACAACCAAAAAGGCTACAGCTAAAACAAAAAGAACAAAAAACAAAACCAAAAAATAAAAAACATAAGTTAACCTGGAATGGAAAAGCAGATAATTTACTTTTGAATGTGGTGGAAGTGTATTTATTACAAAGCTGCATAAAACCGACAAGCACAAACGGGAACTTTAATATATTGAAAGCGTCTACAAAATGTACATTACATGGATAAAGGGTTCTCTCTCGCTTTCTCACCTGGTATATGTAGAACAGGGCAACCGTTGAAGTACTCAGAGAAAAGGTCAGCATTTAGGGTTGCACTCATGAGCAGAATTTTAAGGTCTGGCCTCTTTACCATGACATCTTTTAAAACCAGCAGCAAGAAATCACTGGGGGGGGGGAAACGGAATGGATTAAGAACCAGCCACTACTTTACATTTCATAAGAACAATTCCAGGTAATGCATTAAAACTACCTCTCTTCTGTCCTCTCGTGGACTTCATCCACTATAACATGCGTGGCTCCATTCAGCATAGTATCGCCTTCCAGACGTCTTAGGAGCACGCCAGTTGTGCAGTACAGCAATCTGGTGGCTGAGGACTAAAAAAAAAAATGGAAAAACAAAATATTACTATTAATAGCAGGTTCCAATATTTTCAGGCTTAAGTCTAGCTGTTGGTTTTCCCACAGACCTTGACACTTTCTAGCCTTATCTGATACCCCACAGAAAGCCCAACTCTCTCCGATCTCTCCTGGGCCACGCGTTCTGCCACAGAAATAGCCGATATCCGGCGAGGTTGGGTACAAATGATGTTGGACACCTCACTGGAGGACCCTTGTAATGAAGCATCAAGTATGAACTGTGGTATTTGTGTGGTTTTGCCACATCTGCAAAGAAAAAAAATTAATTTTGGACAGGATCAAACTATACCACGAAAACAGACTACAACTACAGTGCCTATGAGAACTCTCTAATGTCTTTCTATGTGCCATTTATACTAGAGAGATCACAGCTAAATGAAAGTGGTAATTATGTATTCCAAATCATCCTTCCTCCTGTATCATAGTGGCCCATCCTCTTCTGCATCATCTTCTACCTCTGTCTATGTCTTGGAAACTGCTTTATATGTTCCGGCGCCCTGGACCGTTTCATTTCTTCCCACTAGTCAGAATGTTCCCCATTAACCAAATGTCCCCTAAAGTCAATAATACTTTTATTATTCCACAAAAATGTTGCTGTAGGTCGTTTATTTTACTAGTCCTGCATCATACTCCATATGCCTCTATACACTTTGGAACTAACTCTCCAGGATGACCAGATGGCCAACACGACCATTTCTGCTCTACACACAATTTACACAGATTATGAAAGAGTTACCTGGAACATCATGCTACCCAAACACTAAAAAGGAAATATTAATATAATTCCATACCCTGTCATTCCACTCACAACCAGGACCTGATGGTTTGATAGGAGCTGGAGGATTGCGTCTTGTTTTTCCCAGGCTGGAAGCTTTTGCCTCTCTTTCAGCATTGCCTGATAACGTCTCTCAGACTAGAGAAACAGCATAATCACTGATCATCATACAGACAATTACATATTCATTAGTAAGGATAAGGATCCGGTCGCATAAGGATCCGGTCACATTTTAAATAGAAAATTGAAAAACGCAAGGGTAGGCAGTCTAGAATGAGGAACAATGAAAATAAATTGGTACTTATATTTCGGACAGATGAGGAAATTATATAAATCATAAATATTACTCAGCCCAGACTATTGTGAAAGTTTCTAACCCCAGATCGTATGGGCAGCAGGTACACAAGAATAATTAAATTCATAATGCTTTGTGATTACAAATATTATAGAACAATCCTAACACCCTAGCAGTATCATGGACTGAAGCAACTCTTGGTATGGTTTTATTGATTTATATTTAGTGTACCCAGTAAAACAGTTAATAAGTAAAAACAAGAACCACCTGGTGTTCACACAACATTTCTACATACAAAATATCCCCCACAACACAAATCAAGCACTTGGCTACCGCGGTCTCATAATATACCTGCTTGATGCGGAAATGTTTGCAGATTTTGGCATTCTCTGCATGCAGTGTTTTTGGAGTGAAATTGTATTTCTTGGTCTGTTTTTTCTTCAGGTGTGCATAGCTCTCATTTTCAACCAGCACAGTTTCGGACTCCAATTCATCAAAGTCGTCCACTTCTGTGGAGGTACATTTATCTACCTCGGCCTTAAGTGATTTATGTTCCTTCTTGACTGAAAAGCAGAAATGTTGAGTTTGATCAGGATCACAGCACAAACTAGAACAAAAAAAACAACTAAAGAGATGGCTTAACAGAAACACGCACCCTACTCAATAGGACATAGATGACAGTTACAACCAATCATCCCTAATTTTAAATATTTGTCTTATATTGATGGAAAAGAGGGGGTTGGATGTCTCCCCAAATCTAACGGGCTCCACAGAGGTTTTGATGAAATATTATTTAAAATATAACTGTTTAAAGGGACACTCCATTCATCAGAAATTCCTGTATGCATTTGATCTCAATCTCCATCCCCCAGTGATTTGCTTTACAGGAGATGTGTGCTGGCTTGCAAGAGAGTTTCTAGGGGTTCAACTATAAAACTCTGATTGATTTCAATGGGAGCCTTTGTCTGATATTGACAGCTTTAAGCAGACTCACCAAGGACTTTTATTTTCTACAGCTAAATAATGCATACTAAAAGTACTTTGAAAGGGGGTCTGTATGAGGCATTAGACTAAACCTCAAGTACAGTTTTTATAGGATCTAATAATTAATGTTAAGTTATCATAGGTGACAGACCCTCTTTAAGATAAAGAGCTGGACGGGTTCCTTGAGTTGAGAAGTCCTGCTTCTACAGGGATGCATAAAGTGCTTAATTGTATGTTTTACTACGTAAGCAACATTTCCTTGACACATAGAATTGTGTCATATTGGGAATTATGTATAAAAATGTGTTTCTGTGCAAATTTTGAGAAGTGGTGTTATCACCACAGCTACCAATGGAATGCGCATCCAAAAGGAGACCAATGCATTGGCTGCTATGGTAACAAAACCACTTTTCAAACTTTGTACCAAAATCACTTTTTTATATGATCTCCACTGTTCTAAATGGGACTGTATTGAACCTAGTGTAACAGGTGTAAAGCCAAAACAGACAACATCCAATAAGAAAGACGCAAGCACATATAAAATGAAAAATAATTATAGAAATCATACCTTCAGATGTTCGGTTTGGAGCAGCTGGCTTGTCTGGAACAATTGGTTTGTTAAGGATTACCGAAGGGTTTTTCTTAGTCTCAGAGTGATTTGGTAAGATTAGAGGAGGTGGGATGCTATATCTATGGTGAGTGTTGGCAAGTACCTTTACCAGTTCATCTTCATCTTCCAAGCAGCTCACAAGCGAGAACACGGCAGGCTCACCGGTCTGGGCAATTGTCAAGGCCCTTTCATAAAGGTACTCCGCTATGTGTAAGCGGCATCCCATTGGGAGAGTCTCATTGACTGAATAAAAGGCTACCAGAGGTGCCTGGTATGGGTATTTGTTATCCTTTGGAAATCGGATTTCAAGTTCATACAAATAATTACCGTCGCCGTTGGCACACAAGTGAGAATCATCCTTCACGATCTGCTTCGGAGCGTCATGCTTAAACCTGCACTTAGAGCCAAAGCGACAATTTTCACCTTTTAAAAAAAACCTACAAATATTGTTGGGGATTGGATTCATTGAAGCCTTGGCACTATCCCTTTGGCGGGGTTTCTGAAGTCTATTTGTCAGGTACTCCATGTGCAGACCTACAGTCCATACTCTATTTGGAATTCTTTCAATAAATCTCTCTCCACAGATTGAGCTGAGAACAAAAACCTCTTCCTCCCGACGAGCAAGGCATTCCTCCAAACTGACCTCCGACGCAGCCCTTGGGGCCTTTGTCTGTATGCCAAAAGTTTCAGAGAAACACTGCAGCAGTAAATATTCCAGGGAGGCCCCTACATCGCTGTCATGGGACCTTAGTGCAGTCAGACACCTCTCTCTGTCAAAGCCATACCTTCAGAACAGAGGGAAGGGGATACATCTTATTATTATCTTTTATTTATATAACGCCAACAATGTATACAGCGCTTCTTACAATACATATATTCAAGGGGTATGACAAGACCAGAATCGACAGATAAACCTGAAATATTCGAGACATCATTATTGGGACAGGGTTACTAGGACAACTGCGATAAGACCCGTAGGAGCTTATTAAACAGTAGAAGGCCATAGCCTCAAAATATATGAAGATGCTATATAAACATATACCTTTAAATATGTAGTGACACGTACTATTAGATGGAAATAATAACAAGGTGGAGTTATTAAAATAAACTAAATGAAAACATTTGTTTGGATCAAGAAAAAAAAGCCAATGCTAAAGAGATCAAATGAATGTAAAAAAAAAAAATCAATTAAAATAGTGGATGTACCTGGTCAGCTTTCCTATAGCAAATGGTGATATACTGGCTTCTGGCAGCAGCTGGTCAGCGGGTTTTAAAGAGGTCTTTCCTGGTGTTTGAACATTTTCTGACGGTGAGGACCAGAAGTCAAATGTACAGTCTTTTTCAAGGTCATCCTTCTCGTTGTTCTCATAATCATCATCATCATCCTGAGAACATGGGTCATCATATTCATCTTCTAATTCAGATCCCACATCACTATAGAAGGCCAAAGCATATGGGGTACAATAAAGGCCTGAAGATCACTAGCACAGCATAAATAAATGACATATGAAAACAAATGAAGTTGTGCAAATAACACTGATGCAACAAAACGGGAGATCCACACAAGGAATCAATTTATAGCGGCATGTTTAATTGATGAAACCATAACCCCATGTTTTAATGTTGTAAATTAACGTTTGCACATAAAACAAATCACTTCTTCTCCTAAGCTACAAATACGAAGAAAATAAAATAATGAATAAACTATAAGGTGGAAGAGAAAACAGCAGGGCTCCATGCATAGTCATGGCCATCTCATAGTGTATGCTGCATTTATTAAGGTATAATTGCCAATACGAAAATATACCTGCAATATAATGCATAGTAGAGACAGCCCCTCTATTGGACCCAAATTCATTGGCCTCTCTTTACTACCTCTAATGTCCCACTTTTCCAAAAGCTTAGAATGTTTGAGTGCATGACATGACTTCCAAGTCACCATAATATGCGCAATAAACATTGTCATGGGCGTAGGAACCCCTAAAAATCTGGGGGGGATAGCATTTTTTCTGGTAGGGTATACCTGACCATTTCACCAACAGGGACTTTATGACATCACATTATAAATACATAGACATTAATATGAAGTTGGTCCCCCTTTGCCGCTATAACGGCTTTCACTCATCTGGGAACGATTTCCACAAGATTTTGGAGAGTTTCTGTGGGGAATTTTTGCAGCCATGCCTTTATGGGCCTTGTTTTGTACACTGGGGCAGTCATGATGGAATAGAAAAGGACCTTCCCCAAAACCGTTCCCACAAAGTTAGAAGCATAGTGCTGTCCAAAAAGGTATATCACCTACAGCTCATAAAACGTTCTACTGGATGAATGGGAGAAAATTCCCACAGAAACAGAAAAATCTTACAACCACAGATGGACCCCACTGGACACGGCCACAGAGACTACTATGATGTATTGAAGGATCCATCTAAGACTCCTAACACGTCATGCACACAGGAACATATCCACACACTTAAACACTTGAATAACATACACACGCACACAATAATACACCCCAAAACATTCCCACCCTAATATACCTAGACACATGCCCACCATAACACACCTGGAAACATACTATCATACCCATAAAAACAGATGTGCACAATAACAAACCCACAAACATACGCTATCACACCCAGACACGCAAACACATCCTTCACTTACTCTGCCTACCCCTAGATTAACTCGTGGTGCTTTGTATTAGTGATGCCCTAGACCAAGTAGCACCCCGAAATATTCTCTTGTGTCCGAATGCTGTGACATACAGTGACACACATACTCATTTTAACCAGAAATAGGCCTGGATTTAACCCTAGGTGCCCCTGAGTTAAACATGTGTTACAGGGAATCATAATCTTCCCTTTAAGTACGACATGCCTGCTCATACACACATATACACTATCCATACACACATATACACTATCCATACACACATATGCACTGCCCTTACGCATGCCTGCCCACAAAAACACACATATACACTGCAATTGCCTGCACATACACACTTGCCAGTACTCACACATATGCACTACCCTTATACACGCCTGCCCAAACATACATAAACTGCTCACACACACACACGCCTCCCCATAAATATACACTGCCTTTGCACATACTTACACAGACGTATACACTATAAGACAAATACACTCCTTATATACACACACATATACACTGCCCATACAGACGTACACATATACACTGCCCATACACACGTACACATATACACTGCCCATACACACGTACACATATACACTGCCCATACACACGTACACATTTACACTGCCCATACACACGTACACATATACACTGCCCATACACACATACACTGCCCATACACACATACACATATACACTGCCCATACACACGTACACATATACACTGCCCATACACACACATACACATATACACTGCCCATACACACGTACACTGCCCATACACATATACACTGCCCACACACACGTACACATATACACTGCCCATACACATATACACTGCCCATACACATATACACTGCCCATACACACGTACACATATACACTGCCCATACACATATACACTGTCCACACACACGTACACATATACACTGCCCATACACATATACACTGTCCACACACACGTACACATATACACTGCCCATACACACGTACACATATACACTGCCCATACACATATACACTGCCCATACACACGTACACATATACACTGCCCATACACATATACACTGCCCATACACACGTACACATATACACTGCCCATACACATATACACTGTCCACACACATATACACTGCCCATACACACGTACACATATACACTGCCCATACACATATACACTGTCCACACACACGTACACATATACACACGTACACACGTACACATATACACTGCCCATACACATATACACTGCCCACACACACGTACACATATACACTGCCCATACACATATACACTGCCCGTACACATATACACTGCCCATACACATATACACTGCCCATACACACGTACACATATACACTGCCCATACACATATACACTGTTTTGCACATCAGACCCCCCCTCGTTTTGCACATCAGACCCCCCCTCGTTTTGCACATCAGACCCCCCCCCTCGTTTTGCACATCAGACCCCCCCCCCTCGTTTTTCACATCAGACCCCCCCCCCTCGTTTTGCACATCAGACCCCCCCCCTCGTTTTTCACATCAGACCCCCCCCCCCTCGTTTTGCACATCAGACCCCCCCCCCTCGTTTTGCACATCAGACCCCCCCCCCCCGTTTTGCACATCAGACCCCCCCCCCTCGTTTTGCACATCAGACCCCCCCCTCGTTTTGCACATCAGACCCCCCCCCCCTCGTTTTGCACATCTCTTACCTTTCTCTTCTTCTCTTCTGCTTTCTGCTTGCTCTTCCTCCTCCCCTTCTGGTGGTTTGCCGCTCTAGTGCAGTGCAGCTGCGCAGAGCTGTTTCTGCTGAGCGCCGGGGTTGGGATATAAACGTCATATCCCATCGCCCGGCACTCAGTGACAGACAGCACACCGGTAAGTGTTGGACTGGTTAGGGAAATCCCCAACCAGTCCTGCACGCTGCAGCTGCTGATCGGGCAGCTGTGCACCGAGGGCACTGGGGGGGATTGCTCTATTATCGGTCCCCCCCGCATGATTTCCTGGGGGGGATCTGTCCCCCCCGTCCCCCCCGGTTCCTACGCCCGTGAACATTGTGACAGAATGACCTGCCATACAGGGGCCCAAGGTACTCAGAGATGGCTCCAGTCTGGCTGTCAAACAGAGATAGCACAGGCAGGAACTCCATTGTTAAACTAATCCCATTAACAGGATGGCTAAAGTAGCTAAAGGGGATTAAAGGTTGGGTTGTCCACCTGTTTATCAATGTTAATTTATGTTAATGAAGTTCTGTGGTTATATGAGTCTATGTTTTACTACAATAAACTGTTCATTCCTGCTGTACTCAATTCAAGGTAGTTGTGTGTCTACTTATTGGGTACACATAGCAGGGTTCCAAGGTGCGCATGCTGGCTGGTGCTGAAAGTGATTCCGTGGACAACAGGAGGATACTGGGTGATCTCTGGGAGTTACTACAGCTCTCTTGGTGAACCTGTTACAAACATGTTTATATTTTAAACTATGTAACTACACAATATTATACACTATTAGAACACTTTAGAAAGATATGCCAGTAGGTCACAACATCGTGAACAAAGCCCAAACTCTACTTATCACACCCCTAAACAAACATGTCTCTCTTTGGCAATTTGAAATGTTAAGGGTTATTAAGAGGGGGTTGAGCCATTCCTCTTGAAGACCTCAGAGGGTTGCTTTTCATGGGGGGACCCTAGAAGATCCAGCCCGCCTAAGACTTCGGTCTAGGAGGGAAGGAAGGGTTGCACATCACCTTGTGGGATTGCAGGCCCCAGATTGCAAAGATTGAGGAACTGGTACCAATTTTCAAAGACAAAGCACCCTCAAGCTTTAAGTAATAATTAAAGAAGAGGTACGAAAATGTGTAAAATATATATATATAAAAAAATACTAACTCAGTGCCTGCATCAAATTCATGTCCTTGCAGATCACGAAGAAGAGCTTTTACTCTTTCCTGATTTTCTGTGGTCATGTGCAGGGTCTGAAGATGTGTCCTGGCAGGAGGGTTGCTACGAGGTTGTGATGTTCTCTTTGTAGCCTGGCTTGATCTAAAGTAAAGAGAATGATTTTTTTAGTTTCAGAAGACATTGTAGTTTGACATCTGATGTTGCACAGCTTTTCAAGCGAATACAATTAGGGCAAAAACGTGAAAACAAAACAATACTATGAAATTGCATGTTTTTGTCGATTTATATACACTTCAAGGAAGAAGAATGCTGCATTATTATCTGTATGCCCAGACCTTACCTTGGTGGTCCCGTCGGTCTGCTGGAGAAACAGATATCATCTCCTTCGTCCCATGCTTTGCTGGAGCTCTTTCTGCTCCCTCCACCACCTCCTGCTGCTGCTTGTGTCCGGGATTTTCCACCTCTGCTAGAACCACCTCTACCAGAACCACCTCTGCCGCCTCCACGCCTTTTGCCTCCTCCTTTGTTTGGTTTACCTTTCCTCTGATAATCCATCTGTTCCTATCGATATAATGTAAGGTATTCAGTACATTTTCAACGTATAGGTTGCATTTTTTCAAATAGATAGACCATTGATAGGCAGTGGGTTGATGCCATTGTCACTGTAGGTATGTATTCACGATTTAGAATCCATCGTGTGTCTCTATCTGTTTTTCCTGCTGACAGGCAGATTGTACAATTAGATACAGTCTGCTTGTCAATTAGATATAGCCTAGACATGCACGGTTTTAGTTTTGGTTGGACCTGATATGTAACCGCGTAGGGCTTGTGGTCAACTCATCCTGCTCGTTAAGCATTATATATCCTGTGCACCTGCATTTGTGGTCGCTTGTGCGGCTCGTAACCTTAAAACCTTTTACATTATTATATCTCTAGGGAGACTTTCTCTACTTTTCTAGAAAGTTCTACACAAAAATACGCATTTAGCCCACAAGGATGCTAAACGTAACCTTGTATTGTGCCTCCCGTTATGGGAGAAAGGGTCGTAATAGTGATTGGTTCTTTGCATAAGTTCTTTTATCGTCATATATACATATATATATATATATATATATATATATATATATATATATATATATATATTCAGCAGGGGAGAGCATGTAGAGTTAGAAGTTAGGGCAGATAAAGGAGGAAGGGTTAATTTGAAGATAAAAATAACCCAACAGCCACCATAATTTATACATGGCTTTGCTTGTTACTTGCGAATTTAATCATGGCTGCAAAAAGATGCCAAAATGCTTGCGTACTCATTTTAACAACACGTTAACCTAAAGCAAACTGAGACAAATAACATTACCCTATAGTGTGTCACTATATACATACCATACACTAGACTCAATGGTTTTCTATTGCAAAGAACTGCGGTCCATGAACTGCTAGCCTTCTGGGTGAAATAGGGAGCAGACAAAGGCACAGAAGGCCAGTCCATAGAGTTATGATATAGAAAAAATAAGGTGCATGGTTTAAATGCATGATCAGCGGAGATAAGACAAAGTTGGTATTCGTATAAGCCCTGGTTCTTCATTAATGTGTGTTATATGTCCATCTACACAGCCACTAATGTATGGTACAGGCAAAGCCATCCTCAGGCTCTGCCATACTAAGCCACACAGTGCAAAACATTTATAAGACTCTGACTTATTTATTCCCTTTAAATAAAGAAAAATCCATTATTTTATTAAGAGACACCATATACTCCAATCATTGTTGGAGGCAGATAAACCCAAGCTAATATGCTTTACTTTTTACCCTTACCCAGCAGGCAGTGGCCCTCGTTAGCTAAATTAATTTTAAAAATGGATAACCTAATAACTGATTTGGGGGAAGAGTCCTACGCATTATTATTAATGTAGGTTACAAAGTAACCATCTCAGTCGGATATGTATCTTATTACAAATACTTAACCCCATAAACAATGAATCACACAGACATACATATATGTGTATGTATATAAATATATATGTGTGTGCGTGTATATGTTTATATAGCCACATACAGTAAACATACAGTATCACTTTCTATTACCTGCGACCGGCGTCCTCTTCCTGCCTGACCACGTGGTTCCTCTGACAGCCCTTAACCCGCCTACATTCCAAACCGCTATTGGTTTTTTTAAGCGTCCATCACAGCGTCTAGCCCTGCCTCTTCGATATTTGTTTACGGAGCACGTTTGCCATGGTGACAGTGCAGGCTGGCGAAGAATACATTGCCGGGATTACCGGGGATGGAGGAAGCGATGGATCAGTCGGGTGAGAGCTGGAGTGGGGATACGAGTGACAAATAGATTTATGGGTTGGCGAGAGGGCATCTGTTCGATATGTAAACATTGTATACATTATTATATATACAGTAAAGGTATTGTAATAGTCATTTATCTTTCACCGTCTTGACTGGTCACTGAAATGTGAGTGTCTTTTAAGTACTTTGATGAAACGTGAATGTCAGGTCAGATTTTGCTTGCATTGATCCAACTTCCCCAGCTTTAGCTCCCAAACTACTAGATGGAGATCTCTGAGGGAAGAGATTATACATTATATACATTGTACAGAGCTATGGACTATGATGGCACTATATACGGTAAATAAAAAAATAAAAAAAAATCTAGTAACATTGTTGCAAAAGAACCCTAGCTGTTCCAGGCAGGTAATGCGAGCACACTGCATCTGGATCAGCCATCGGAATTCTGGTTTTGCCCAGAATTTCCAGGTCTGGTTCTCGGAAGGACCTACTCCTCACCCAATCATGGCATTTCCCTTACGAAAAATTACTGCAGTTTTTTCTGAAGTAATACTGCAGTTTTTTTACATGAAAAAACTGCAATACTGCACTTTTACTGCAGTATTAGGCTAGGTTTCCACTTGGGTTTTTTTAGCTAAAAACGCCTATAAAAACGCCAATAGCGCCACCTGGCGTTTTTTTGTGAAAAACGCATGCAGCCAGATGTTAGCTGTAATTCAATAGGAAATCGCAAAATGCCATTTCCACCTGGCGTTTTTCTGTTTGGCGTTTTTTTAGTCCTCTTTGGCGTTTTTCTGCTTTTTTGGGCTCTGTGGCAGTTTTTCAAAACTGCAGCATGTTGACACTCTGGCGTTTTTTGCAAGAAATCTTGGCTTTTTTTCTCCAATAGAAGTCTATGGGAGAGAAAAAACGCCATGAAAAAGCCATGTGGGTTTATTGCCTTGGCGTTTTTTATGGCGTTTTTTCCACAGTTACAATGCAGAGGATGGACCCAGTATCTGTGTGTCCTACGAGAAATAGGCTGAAAACAAACAGTTTCACACAAAACAAAGTCCTGGACTGGTTCATATTGAATTTTACACCATTTGGAACAAACATGCCATTACAAACAAACATACGCGACCGGATCCTGCGTGCCAAAAGCAACAGCAAACAATTTGCACCATCATTTGGGGCCAATCTTCCCAGAGGAGCAGACATTCGAAATAAAGCATGCCTTACAAACCACAGAAAAGAGACAAAAGGGTCTACCAAGTAAATGACATCAGGAGAGGGCAGATACTTGCCATTTATCCTAATCCCTTTTAGCTGGGTGAAACTTCTAACTTGTAAAGGCTGGAAAAACTGCCTAAGGTCAAAAAAAGCAATTTCCACAGAAAGGCTAAAACGCCAGAAAAAACTGCAGAAAAAACGCCAAAACGCAGGTAAATGCAACGGCAGTTTTCTTGGCAGTTTTCCTGGCGTTTTTCATCAAGAAAAAAACGCCGGACAAAAACCCAAGTGGAAACCTAGCCTTACTGCACTTTTACTGCACTTTTTTATATTGCAAACCTACAGTTGTACTTCAATGTACTATAGCTTCCTTACAAAAATAACTGCAGTAAAACTGCAGTACAGTGAAGTACAAATGCAGTAATACTGCAGTAAGGCTAGGTTTCCACTTGGGTTTTTGTCCTGCGTTTTTTTCTTGATGAAAAACGCCAGGAAAAACGCCAAGAAAACTGCCACTGCATTTACCTGCGTTTTGGCGTTTTTTCTGGAGTTTTTTCTGGCGTTTTAGCCTTTCTGTGGAAATTGCTTTTTTTGACCTTAGGCAGTTTTTCCAGCCTTTACAAGTTAGAAGTTTCACCCAGCTAAAAGGGATTATGATAAATGGCAAGTATCTGCCCTCTCCTGATGTCATTTACTTGGTAGACCCTTTTGTCTCTTTTCTGTGGTTTGTAAGGCATGCTTTATTCCGAATGTCTGCTCCTCTGGGAAGATTGGCCCCAAATGATGGTGCAAATTGTTTGCTGTTGCTTTTGGCACGCAGGATCCGGTCGCGTATGTTTGTTTGTAATGGCATGTTTGTTCCAAATGGTGTAAAATTCAATATGAACCAGTCCAGGACTTTGTTTTGTGTGAAACTGTTTGTTTTCAGCCTATTTCTCGTAGGACACACAGATACTGGGTCCATCCTCTGCATTGTAAGGCTAGGTTTCCACTTGGGTTTTTTTAGCTAAAAACGCCTATAAAAACGCCAATAGCGCCACCTGGCGTTTTTTTGTGAAAAACGCATGCAGCCAGATGTTAGCTGTAATTCAATAGGAAATCGCAAAATGCCATTTCCACCTGGCGTTTTTCTGTTTGGCGTTTTTTTAGTCCTCTTTGGCGTTTTTCTGCTT
This sequence comes from Spea bombifrons, assembly GCF_027358695.1. NCBI lineage: Eukaryota > Metazoa > Chordata > Amphibia > Anura > Pelobatidae > Spea > Spea bombifrons. Next base: position 27,894,232 of record NC_071089.1, on the reverse strand, counting down.
TTTTGGGCTCTGTGGCAGTTTTTCAAAACTGCAGCATGTTGACACTCTGGCGTTTTTTGCAAGAAATCTTGGCTTTTTTTCTCCAATAGAAGTCTATGGGAGAGAAAAAACGCCATGAAAAAGCCATGTGGGTTTATTGCCTTGGCGTTTTTTATGGCGTTTTTTCCACAGTTACAATGCAGAGGATGGACCCAGTATCTGTGTGTCCTACGAGAAATAGGCTGAAAACAAACAGTTTCACACAAAACAAAGTCCTGGACTGGTTCATATTGAATTTTACACCATTTGGAACAAACATGCCATTACAAACAAACATACGCGACCGGATCCTGCGTGCCAAAAGCAACAGCAAACAATTTGCACCATCATTTGGGGCCAATCTTCCCAGAGGAGCAGACATTCGAAATAAAGCATGCCTTACAAACCACAGAAAAGAGACAAAAGGGTCTACCAAGTAAATGACATCAGGAGAGGGCAGATACTTGCCATTTATCCTAATCCCTTTTAGCTGGGTGAAACTTCTAACTTGTAAAGGCTGGAAAAACTGCCTAAGGTCAAAAAAAGCAATTTCCACAGAAAGGCTAAAACGCCAGAAAAAACTGCAGAAAAAACGCCAAAACGCAGGTAAATGCAGCGGCAGTTTTCTTGGCAGTTTTCCTGGCGTTTTTCATCAAGAAAAAAACGCCGGACAAAAACCCAAGTGGAAACCTAGCCTAACTGTGGAAAAAACGCCATAAAAAACGCCAAGGCAATAAACCCACATGGCTTTTTCATGGCGTTTTTTCTCTCCCATAGACTTCTATTGGAGAAAAAAAGCCAAGATTTCTTGCAAAAAACGCCAGAGTGTGAACATGCTGCAGTTTTGAAAAACTGCCACAGAGCCCAAAAAGGCAGAAAAACGCCAAAGAGGACTGAAAAAACGCCAGACAGAAAAACGCCAAGTGTAAATGGCATTTTGCGATTTCCTATTGAATTACAGCTAACATCTGGCTGCATGCGTTTTTCACAAAAAAACGCCAGGTGGCGCTATTGGCGTTTTTATAGGCGTTTTTAGCAAAAAAAAACCCAATGGAAACCAAGCCTAAAAGTGCAGTATTGCAGGTTTTTTCATGTCCAAAAAACTGCAGTATGAGGCTTGGTTTCCATTGGGGTTTTTTTTGCTAAAAACGCCTATAAAAACGCCAATAGCGCCACCTGGCGTTTTTTTGTGAAAAACGCATGTAGCCAGATGTTAGCTGTAATTCAATAGGAAATCGCAAAATGCCATTTCCACTTGGCGTTTTTCTGTTTGGCGTTTTTTCAGTCCTCTTTGGCGTTTTTCTGCTTTTTTGGGCTCTGTGGCAGTTTTTCAAAATCGCAGCATGTTGACACTCTGGCGTTTTTTGCAAGAAATCTTTGCTTTTTTTCTCCAATAGAAGTCTATGGGAGAGAAAAAACGCCATGAAAAAGCCATGTGGGTTTATTGCCTTGGCGTTTTTTATGGCGTTTTTTCCACAGTTACAATGCAGAGGATGGACCCAGTATCTGTGTGTCCTACGAGAAATAGGCTGAAAACAAACAGTTTCACACAAAACAAAGTCCTGGACTGGTTCATATTGAATTTTACACCATTTGGAACAAACATGCCATTACAAACAAACATACGCGACCGGATCCTGCGTGCCAAAAGCAACAGCAAACAATTTGCACCATCATTTGGGGCCAATCTTCCCAGAGGAGCAGACATTCGAAATAAAGCATGCCTTACAAACCACAGAAAAGAGACAAAAGGGTCTACCAAGTAAATGACAGCAGGAGAGGGCAGATACTTGCCATTTATCCTAATCCCTTTTAGCTGGGTGAAACTTCTAACTTGTAAAGGCTGGAAAAACTGCCTAAGGTCAAAAAAAGCAATTTCCACAGAAAGGCTAAAACGCCAGAAAAAACTGCAGAAAAAACGCCAAAACGCAGGTAAATGCAGCGGCAGTTTTCTTGGCAGTTTTCCTGGCGTTTTTCATCAAGAAAAAAACGCCGGACAAAAACCCAAGTGGAAACCTAGCCTTACTTCAGAAAAAACTGCAGTATTTTTTCGTAAAAACAGAACTGTTGATAGCTATGATATATGTATAGTTAGTGTTTATTGATTTATATAGCACCTTCATATTCAACAGTGTTGTACAATTGGTTGAGATAAGTACCGGCTTCTTGTCTATATGTATGTATATATACACCGATCAGCCATAGCATTATGACCATCAGTGGGTGGGATATATTAGGCAGCAATTGAACATTTCAGCCTCAAAGTTGATGTGTTAGAAGAGGGGAAAATGGACAAGCGTACAGATCTGAGTGTCTTTGAAAAGGCCAAATTCTGATGGCTAGAAGACAGGTGTTCCCCGTCTGCAGTGGTCAGTACCTATCAAAAGTGGTCCAAGGAAAGAAAAGCGAACAAGTGACAGGTTCATAGGCAGCCAAGGCTCATTGATTCACGTGGGGGGTGAAGGCTGGCCCGTGTGCTTAAATCCAACAGACGAGCTACTATAGCTCAAATTGCTGAAAAAGTTAATGCTGGTTCTGATAGAAAGGTGTCAGAATACATGGTGCATCACAGTTTGTTGTGTATGGGGCTGTGTAGCCGCAGACCAGTCAGGGTGTCCATGCTGACCCCTGTCCACTGCCCAAAACACCTAAAATGGGCATGTGAGCATAAGAACTGGACCACAGCGCAATGGAAGCAGGTGGCCTGGTCTGATGAATCATGTTTTCCTTTACATCACATGGAGAGCACATGGCATCAGGATGCATTCATGGAGGCCCCACCTCACAACTTACAAGACCTAAAATATCTGCTGCCAACGTCTTGGTGCCAGGTACCACAGCACACCTTCAGAGGTCTAGGGGAGTCCACGCCTTGACGGGTCAGGGCTGTTTTGGTGGCAAAAGGACAACCTACACAACATATTTCTAAATGATCTTGAAATAGGCGTTGAAAGTCATGTTTCCCTGTTTGCAGATGACACGAAACTCTGTAAAGTAATACTGTATTTGCTCGATTATAAGACGACCCCCAAACCTGAATATTAATTTAGGAAAAAAAGAAAAAGCCTGAATATAAGACGACCCTATAGGAAAAAAGTTTTACCAGTAAATGTTAATTCATGTAAACTATTTTTTTTTAATAAAAGCTATGATTGAGAAAAAATATTTTGGTTTTATTTCCTTCTATTTTCCAACCAGCCCCCCCAGTTATGCACATCTGCCCCAGAAATGCCTTATACCCCTAAATGCCACTGTGCCCCATGATATGCCTTTTGACCCCCTATGTGCCACTCTGCCTCCAGAAATGCCTTATACCCCTATATGTCACTCTGGGGGTTAAAAGGCATATTATGGGGCAGAGTGGCATATAGGGAGGTTTAAGGCATTTCAGGAGGCAGAGTTGCGTATAGAGAGTTAAAAAGGCATTTCTGGAGGCAGAGTGGCATTATGGGGGTTAAAAGGCATTTCATAGAACACTCTGCCTCCAGAAATGCCTTAAGCCCCCCATTTAACACGCCCCCCAAACTTACCGGTGCTTCTGACTCCCCTGTCATATAGCCGGGGCAGCGTGTAGATGTCTACGCGATTCGCGTAGACAACTTACGCTGCAGCCGGAAGGAGGTATGGCTAGCAGCGGGGGTTGTCTGCGTCCATCGTGCAGACCTTCCCCGACTGTCAGAGAGAATTCCCCGCACCGGTGCGGTGAACTCTGATCTCTGACAGCCTGGGAAGGTCTGCGCGATGGACGCAGACAACCCCCGCTGCTAGCCACACCTCCTTCCTGCTGCAGCGTAAGCTATCTACGCGAATCTCGTAGACATCTACACAGTGCCCCAGCTACACACCGGGGACTCAGAAGCACCGGTAAGTGGGGCGGGGGGGGTCTTGAGACAGGAGAATCCAGGTCCCCTGCAGCTGCGGGGGATCTGGATCTTAGTCGTCTCATAGTCAGACCTATTTGAGGTCTGATTATAAGACGACCCCGATTATAAGACGAGGGGTATTTTTCAGCGCATTTGCTCTGAAAAAAAAACCTTGTCTTATAATCGAGCAAATACGGTACTTTGCTGCAGAGGGATTTAGATAGACTGGGGGACTGAGCACACAAATGGCAGATGAAATTCAATGTAGATAAATGCAAAGTTATGCACTTTTTGGGTAAAGAATGCAGAAGCAACCTACACCCTAAACAGTGGTGAATTAGAGATAACAACAAATTAGAAGAATTTGGGAATTGTTATAGACGACAAACTAGGAAACAATGTGCAATGTCAGTCAGCAGTTGCAAAGGCCAGTAAGGTATTGTCGTGTATAAAAAGGGGCATCAATTTGCAGGATAAAAATATAATTTTACCTCTTTATAAATCAACGGTAAGGCTTCACCTTGAATATGCTTTGCAATTTTGGGCTAGAAAATTAATAAAAGGAATGGAACACTTTAGTTACCAAATTTAAATCTGTTTAGTTTAGGGAAACGGCGCCTCAGAGGGGATATGATAGCATTATATAAATATATTCAGGGCCAATACAAACCATTGTGTGGAAATCTATTCATAAACAGGACTATGCATAGGACACGTGGTCACGCGTTTAGATTGGAAGAAAGGAGATTTAGGCAGAGGAAAGGGTTTTTTTACAGTTCGGACAATAAGGATGTGGAATTCTCTGCCTGCAGAGGTAGTTTTCTCAGAGTCTGTACAGACATTTTAACAACAATTGGATGAATACTTGCAAAAACATAATATTCAGGGATATAATTTTTAAATTATGAGGAAACCGCTTCTTGATCCAAGGAGAGATCTGACTGTCATTCTGGGGTCAAGAAGGAATTGTTATATATATTCCATGCAGGCGAGAGACATTTTATTTAGGAAGTTACAGCTCATCCTCATGTGAACAAAGTATTGAGACTGACATGCAACCTTTTGTCTGTTTTTTGTGCAGCCCCTGAAGTCTTTCAGATTTCTTTTGTTTTCCCGAATGGAGATCTTTATGGTGAGATATACAGTAAACAGACCTTTTCCTGCTTATGCTACAACAGTATACAAAGTGCAATTATATACTACTACTACTACTTAATACTACTGTACCCACATTCCCTGATTTCTGTTTTCTGCTGGTTTCTTAATTCTATCTGTAGACATGTAACACTAGGGGAGAGAAAATTGATTTAAAGAATATCTTATCTGAGTGGGGAAAAAAAATAGATTTGTGTGGATTAGTTAGTATAAGCCTAATAAGATTGTGTTTTCATTAAAGATGGTGAATGCACAAGGTCATCTTCTGGTTCTTTGGAGAGGAATGGAAGAGGAGTCCATAGACGTCCAGATGGCTTTACTTACACCGGATCCTGGAAGAATGACAGGGTAACATTATTTGTTAAGACCCCCCCTTTCTAAATCCAACCCGTCAATGTTGATAATTAGCTGTACATCTATTTTTTAATCTATTCATAGATGCACTGGTTAAGGCAACTAATACATCTTATCACATGATATAGTGGTCAAAATCAAGAGCAATTATCTCTAGTTATTTTCCAATAAAATCTAAACCAAACAGTAAAAGTATCTGAAACTATGAGGGTATCCCACCCCAGAGTACATTTTCCCAATACATTTGGGTTGTACAGTACATACATGTAAGATTGCACTCACAGACCCTGTAGGTTACTGTACACAGTATAGGACAGGGTGATCCCGTTGAACATGCAAGACGAGCCAATTGGTAGCCTAATCTATTCCACAGAAACGGTGAGAAATGTGGTTGCCTCCTGGTCCACTGTGCTAGCCATTTCTGACTTAATCGGCTGGAAGTGAAACGGTTTAAGCAAGCCAATAAAAAAACTGGTTAGTGGCAAATGAAAACATTTACTGAGATTTTTTTTTTTAAATGAACTAGCTAGGTAAGGTACCATGCTATATGTGCTAAGTAAGTGGTTACTTGAAGCAGAAGAAATGTACATATAGTTTTGCATGGTTTACATGTGCCAAATCCAGTGTTTACTGCAGTTGAACTGTATAGGGCTTTCCTATTCTGCACTGATACCAGAATAGGATCAGCTGTATGTGTAGCCAGTATTGTTGCAAATACAGAGGCATTTTATTCTTTTTGCAACAATATACGTAAGGCTTGCATTCAGACATTTGATGCCATTTGTGGAATTAGTATTTGTGTTTCTGATCTCCAAGAGGCTCCCGGGTAGAGGGAACTAGCTTCTCAAATAGCAGAGGATCATAGGTAGGTGAGTACTTGCGTGAAACATAAAAATGTTTAATGCAATTTTATAGGACAAATAATACCATAGGACAATACAAAACGGAATAAACGTATTGTTGGAATATTAAAAAAATGCAAACTGACTTTATGTTCGATTGTTTTATGCTCTTGTGAACTGGTGTATCTTAATATATGGTAACTGGTCTATTTTAATGTTGAATAATGGAATATGTTTATGTTTTAACGGGGAACAATGTACCAGAAATAAAATCTATTTTCAACCCATCTTTAAAATGTTTCTTCTTTGAGTACTCATTTAAGATTTTTCATTATGGATAATATTTATTGTACATATTTTTATTAGTAGACCTCTTACCTTGGAGAATAAAATCCACCTACAATATATAATACTGTATAGAATTGTATACACATGTAATACTGCATACACATTATAGTCATTGTTAAAATGAACGAGCATCTGATAATAAAACAATTGGCTCCTCTCTACCACAGATGAACGGTGCGGGGAGACTTGAACATCCATCAGGTGCAGTCTATGAAGGAGAATTTGCGGACAATATGTTTCATGGCAGGGGCACTTACACATTTCCCAATGGAGCAAAGTACATGGGAAGCTTCAAACAGAACAAGTAAGCCAAGTGCAATTTTGAAAACACAGGTTGTTGTGTTAATCTTCATAAAATAATATTAAATGATTCCTTATTGGAAGGCCCAAATTAAACGTATTTTGTCAGATACTGTGTGAAAATATTGTGGGTTTTGGAATTTATTCCCTACATTCAAAGTCATCCCCAGTATTTATATTTGTCAGAATTACTGGCAGGTTACAGATAACTGATGAATATTAAAATTATTTAAATATTTAATTAAAATCTGCACTTCTAGTTCAATTAGAAAAAAAACAATATATATATATATATATATATATATATATAATTTCTTTTGTGGGGTATTTTCTTCTTAACCCCTTAATGACAAAGCCCGTACATGTACGGGCTCAAAATGTATTGTTTTCAATGGGTTTAGGGACCGCCCATTGTCCTTAAGGGGTTAATATACATTAGGATTGATAATGATTGGAAACTCTGTTCTGTGAGACTCCACAATTGGTTAATCATTGGTTTACAATGCATGCAGTAATGCACTGCGACAATTAAAGTAATTTGCTTACAGTGAAATTTGGGATTTATAATGTTGGTAGAAACTGATTGTGCTTTAAACAGCACCTTTCTTTATATTTTACTTTGAATTTAGCAGTATCGGCACCCCTGAGAGATTCAGCAGCACAACTGCAAATGAGCTGCACCTAATGAATCCCCAGGTTGGTAGTTGTGAGAATATCCATTGAGTCTTCGCACAGTTACCAGGTTGGAAGCATCTCATAAGCTTTGCAAATAGAGCTGATCACGCTTAGTAGTTGTATTCAGTCCAGCAATGCAACAGATGTATTTGACAGGTAGTTTTAAAACAATCAGTGATCTGAAATCCATGTAGAGAAGAGAATTCTAAATACAGACCACATGGGGTGCAGAGAGACCAGCTATTCAAAATGACTCTTAAAACATTGCACACTCATCCACATTTGGTATTTTATGTGTACTTGTACATTGTTCCTATTTGTGCATGAATTATGCACAGAATATGCCCGGAGATTAATTCTGATCTCTATTACCGTAGAATTTTACCAATTATGTAGGAACTCTAATACTTGGGTGCCTGGAACATTTAAAGAGGTAGTTTACCTTCCCTGACACCCCCACTAAATAATAATGCGTATTAAAGTACTTTAATATGCATTCTTCTAAAACAAGAAAAAAAAATTAAGCACTTGCCTGAGATGATTGAAGATTTAGCCCTACAGTTGCCCTTTCCCACTGTGGTTCAACGATTGTTGCACTGATTGGTTGCTTGAAGCAGCCAATCAGTGGCAGGAAAGCACCATCTGCAGATACGCACTGGGGGTCTCAACAGACCCCTACCCATGATGTTGCTGAGCTGGTGTTGGATCTGACAGGTGGTAAGTAAATCTTCTGCATGGAGATGCTTAGTAGTGTCATTTGGTACAGCAGATGCATTTGACAGGTAGTTTTAAAACAAATAGTGATCTGATTAAGGACCACAGGGGGAACAGAAAGACCAGGTATTCAGAATAGCTCACTTATTTACATTTTTTATCGTTATATACATGTTGAAGAGTTCCACTCCTTGGTGCGCATGTGCAGAAGGCCCATTTATCTATGTAACTGCAACAGTAGGCATTATTAATGATAATTGGAGCCTGATATTTTTTTTTAATTATTGCTGCATTGGGATATTTTATTGCAAATCTAACACAGCATCATAAAGCATGGACTAGCACCAGATCCAGTTCTCTATATATAGGGCCTGCCCACCAACCCGTCTAGAGTATGAACCTGCAAGCAGGATCCTCATCTTGTTTCATTTGGTCCCTGCGTGTGTGATACGTTTAAGTAAACCGGGTTTCGTAGATTATAGGGACAGTTTAGTGTCACTGACTACCTCACTAAAGAAGAAGAGGTTGTGTGCGCACGTGTTTGGTGTTAAAGTGAATGTATGGGTATTAGTATGAATGTGTGTTTGGGGGTACACATATTTACAGTCTTGAAGCCACTGAGGAACTGCTCCTCAGTTCTCCTATCTTTGAGTTCACCTACTTTTTAGTACATTTTAGATCGCTATAAATTTGTTCTGTCACCTATAAATGGGCACCAATAATGATAGAATATGCCACACGTTAATGAAAGTATAGGCTATATGTAAGATCACAAATACACCAGCAACAGTGAGAACATAGTCATCATGTTTGGCAAAGTAAAAGTAGGCCAATGTGAGAGCGCTTTAAACTTTCATCTATAAAAGGAAAGTTCTTTGAGCATAATATTCAGAGCCGTATACACCAGTGTAGGTTAGCATTGACATAAATTTGGTTGTATTCAATTTTGCTCCAATAAACATCCTGTGTCTGTAGACCTGGAGGCTGCCATTGTACTAATTTGGATGACTTTCCCAGCTCAAACACCACACTCTGCTGATTCTTTATGGCAATGCTAATGAAGTCTGTTTCTCCATAGATTTCGGTTAATCAGAGTGTCATGCTGAGTGATTAAAGCCGAGTTATTCTGTTGTTTACCGCAGGCAGTAAAAAGTCAGGGTGTTTTTCTAGTAGATTGGGCAAAGACCACAAGCCTAGAACACATACAAATGGTTAACATACAGCAGCTTGAAACATTATTTTATGCAAAAACATTGTTAAAAAAGAAAACTGCACCATGTCTTTAAAACCAATTATTTTAGTATTAAAAATGGGGGGATAAACCATTTAAAGATTTTTTTCATCCCATGATAATTTGAAAATTATTTCTGCAGGCAAATATGCCTCCTTGACTTTGTTTATAGTGATGGCATTACTTGTGGCACTCTGAGAAGGGCAGGGGTTCACCAGTCCCTGAGTGCATCCCATGGACTACGCTATTCTCATTAGCATGTTTGATCAAAACCCCCAAAAAGCTGAAAATATAATGATGGCCTGGGGTATGACCACCATAAAAGTCTCATTGTTAAAGAAGAACATTGATAATGAAGTTTCTACTTGGACAGTTATTAAGCACAAGATATAACTATGCCCAGAGAGTAACGCCAATCTCTGTTACCATCAAATTTCTGCAGTGGTACAACCACATCTTTTTTTTTTGTAGGAAATGTAACATTTGGCTGAATGGAGCATTTCAAGGGATAGTTTACTGTCCCTAAAAGCCTTACTAAAGTAGAATATATATATTCTACTTTAGTATATATATATATATATAATATAGAATGTACTTTAATATGCATTCTCCCAAAAGCTCCATGGCCCAACAATTCTTGCAACTGATTGGCTGCTTGCAACCAGTGTATGGCAGGAAAGCGCTCTCATTCAAATCCATTGTAGCACTTTCTGCACGTACACACTGGGGTCTGAACAGCCAGGGCTGACGGTGACTGATGGTAAGTATAGCATGTGCTTGGAGATGTGTTTTTTTTTAACACATCTGGGTTCTGCAGAATTCCTCCATGCATTTGCAAGCGGAACACCATGAACACTTTAAGGGGCTTTATATGTATTACAGTGCATATGATGGCTGGAGTAACTACCTTAGTACCCAGGTCTTTACTTCACCAACAGAGAAAGTTGGATGTACTGAAATATCTGAAAGAGGACCCTTCCACTTTTGTTATTTCCTATAGTACCATGTGATCAGGGCCGGCCTTAGGGGTGTGCGGTCGCACAGGGCGCCATGGCAACAGGGGCGCCTGCCTGGGACTTAAATTAAAACATCGTTGTTTTTTTTTTAACTTTATTTAGCATCCTCCATGTTAAATAAAGTTTTTTTTTAACTTTATTTAACATGAAGGATGTTAAATAAAGTTAAAACAAACAAAAAAACCACTCGACGCCCCTAACTCTCCGTGACTCCGTTGCGGAGCTGGCGTTTCACGCTCAGCTGTGAAGCCCGCAGAACGGGAAGACGGACACCTCCCACCGCAGGACTCAAAAAGGTAAGTAAGGATAATGAGAAGGGGGAGGCAGTGAGAAGGGGCAGAGGGGGGGAAGGCAGTAAGAAGGGGCAGAGGTGGTACATAATAAAAAGGGGCAGAGGAGGGAGAGGCAGTGAGAAGGGGCAGGGGGGGAAGGCAGTGAGAAGGGGTAGAGGTGGTAGATAGTGAGAAGGGGCAGAGGGGGGAAGGCAGTGAGAAGGGGCAGAGGGGGGAAGGCAGTGAGAAGAGGCAGAGGTGGTAGATAGTGATAAAGGGGGAGAGGGGCAAGATTTTTTTTCCTTTCTTTTTTTGGAATGGGGGGGACGCCAGAGGAGTAGTCCGCACAGGGCACCAGAACACCTAAGGCCTGCTCTGCATGTGATCACCATTTAAAGAAATTATCTTCTGATACCTTTCTTTACTATCACTCTCACATTTGTTCATTACTCTCAGCAGAGAGGAGCTGCTGTGGAGTGCCCGCTGAGGTCAATAAAGGCTTAACTCACGAGCAGAACAAAAGGGAATCTGGCTGAATTAGAGTTGCTGGTGTATGAGGACGTTGATGGCCCCTAGCAAGTCCTACTCACCCTTGAAATGCCAAGTCTGCCTTCCATTACTTTATTAAATACCAAAAGTTGCTAGTATTTCATTTTGAGACTGTATAAAATAAATACGTCATGGAAAATACATTTTCCGTATATGAACAAACTCACCTAGGTACAACAAGAACTATATGCTGCAGTTTAAATTATTTCTCGCAATAATAAAAGTGTCAAGTGTGTGTGGTGATATTATCCGCAACTCTTTGATACACTTAGTGGACCATGAAACAGTCTCAGTGTTGAGGAAATCAGATGATTTAAAAAAAAAAATAATAAAAAAAAAAATATATATATATATATATATGCTGTGTATGTATATATATATATATAGAAATATATTCACTTTAATACACTAGTTTCTGTAGAGAGATTTACGGTATTTATCAATTTATCATACCTCAGTATATGAACCCTTAAAGACTTCATAAAAGAAATGAGGGCCACCATCATAAACGTTTAGGAACAGAATCACCTTAGATTACAAATCCCACATTTCTCCATGTTTTTGTTTTTTTAAAGCTGTTTGTTCCCACGATACAACATACTTTAAGTTAAAGACACCCTCTTTTCCACAGGGTCCTTCATTTAAAAAAAGCCCCCCCCTTTCCTCCAGGGCCATCCATGTTAAAGAACTACCAGTCCCTCCTGCCCCCCCGTGTTACAAGTCTCTCTACATTAATAAATAGTATTCAAGGTAGCAATTTAGGAGAAGTGCACCGGTCCCTGGGCCACATTCAAGCCCAGACTGGGGTAACACTAATTGCTGTGCTATACACATTTCACTTTGTTTAAACGCCTGTTAATCTGTCATTTGTAATCCAGTTATAAATGGAAAATCAACATCAGAAGCGGGGACAGACATCTAGGGCAGCAAACTAGAGCATTTCATGCATGAAGTACGTGTCAAAGAGAATCAAGATTCACCCCGACTCTTTATTTTCACAGGATGGAGGGAGAAGGTGAATACGTGGATGCGCATGGGCTGAGATGGAGAGGAGCATTTTATGACAAAGCTGCGCCAGGACTGAAGCTAAAATTGGAAATGTAGCTTGTATCAGAACAAATTACTTTGTACCTTTGGGGTTTTGTGGTACTTGGTTTAAATCACCTGAATGCTTAGTGACTTAAAGAAGGTTAATTGCAAAAAAATGGCCGACTGCAGTTTACCAAATACCAACAGGAGATGACCCTGTACTCCCCAAGTACCTTCAGCACAAGTTAAGTCATCTACTGTGATGTCTTATTATAATACAGAATGTGCAGCAGATGCCGTCTACATCAATAATACATTTCTCAAGGATCGGAGGCTGGTCTGAGGGAGAAGAATGCATTATTTCCACGCTGTCAGAACATTATTACATTTCCTATAGCTATTTGAATTAATAGAGATGCTTATGAAAAATACATACTGCAGAGTATTTGAAACAATGCACCTCGTGCTATACATTTTAAAGATTGTCCCCTGTAAACCTTCTCTTCCTGCGGCACTAGATCACCTGAGACTGGCGCACAAATCTCCGACACTTGAATTTTATAATCTATGATTGGTGGCATCAGCTACTTTTATTTTTATTCTTATTGCATATGTAGTTAAAGCATATTATCGCAGAAATAAACTGACCTGTCTGTGTCAAGGATTAGGGAATTGTACGTTATTCTAGGTATACAGAGGGAATGAAGTTTGATTTGGAAACCATATGCAGTCAGTAACAGATGGTGTCTCTGACCTGCTTCTCTCATTTGGCTGCACTATGTTCTAAACTGCAACAGACTCAGACTGTGTGTTTGATACATAAATAAATATATATATATATATATATATATATATATATATACTGTACAAACACACACTACCATTCAAAAGTTTGGGGTCACTTATAGAAATTTCTAGCTGTGCTAACATAATTGCAAAAGTATTGATCAATTATCCTTTTAAACTCGGATCAGTGAACACAACGGGCCATTTTAACACAGGAATAATGTGAGTGATAAAGGGCCTTTGTATGCCTATGAAGATAATCCATTAAAAGTCAGCTGTTTAGTTATTCACAATATTAACAACATCTACACTGTGTTTCTGATCCATCTAATTTTTTCTTAATTGACAACATTTGCATTTCTTTCAAAGCCAACGTAGTATGTATATATATATATATAATGAAACACAAAGAAAAGTATAGAGAATTCTGCTTGTACACCTTGTGTAGTTCTTCAGGAAATAATCTTGATTAGCTTTATATGGTTTCAATAAGATAACACATGCGGTAACACATGCTCGTTTTTTGCTCGTTTATACTCCCAACCTCATTTGATTTTACATAAAGCTTTTTCGAGTGGCCAGAATGCTGGAGCCACATACGCCGATAAGCCATAACATTATGTCCACTGACAGGTGAATAACACTGATAATCTTGTTAACATGGCACCTGTCAGTGTGTGTGTGTGGGGGGTATATTAGGCAGCTAGTGAACATTTCATCATCAAAGCTTATGTGTTAGAAGTAAGAAAAATGGCCAAGCATAAGGATCTAAGTGACTTTGACAAGGGACAATTTGTGATAACAAATGTGATAACTATGTCAGAGCATCTCCAAAACTGTGGAGCATCTTGTGGTGTGTTCCCGGTCGGCAGTGGTCAGTACCGAAAGTGGTCCAAGGAAGGAAAAGCAATGAACCGGCAGCAGGGTCATGGGCAGCCAAGGCTCATTGATGCACATATACATGCAATTATATTGTATATATAAGTAAGAAACCATACCATGTTATACTATTTGAAATGATGTACATATAACCAGTTAGTAAATTCCTCATAAAAATATTGCGACCTCTGGAGAACTGTGGTTCTTGGCCATGCTCGGAGTTGAGGCTTGCATCTGTTTGTCTGTGTAGCAGGTCATTGCTTCAGAAGCTTCAGTAGTGACTGGTGAGGGCAAAGGTGTGGTGCAGTGCAGCAGTAAACAGGGAGGAGGTCCTGTAATGTGTGCTGGGATCCTCTTTAGCATCTCATCACTGTGCTCCCAACACTATTAAAATGCATTAATTGCAGGCTTTCGGTTTGTAGCATTAGATGTATATCTATTAAAATGCACGTTGTGAGCGCAGATAATCAGGCATGATCGTATACTGTAGGTGTTCGGCATTTATACATCTTTTTTTTTTATCACTTATCAGATTTTGCAGCAAAAAAAATGTAAATGCTGTTAACCCATTCCCTGCCAGCACTTTGTTCATCCTGGCGCAGAATTCTGACAGCAGCAGTGTAAGAGTTACGAATTAGGAATGAACTTTCCCAGGACTTGTGACTTGAGGGAGTAGAAGACAGAGCAGCCTTGTTCAGTGTCTGTGTTCTCCTGCCTCCCGAAGTGAGCACACAGCTTTGATTGCTGAATCTGAAGGTTATGTAACAAGAAGAGGAGTACGTTAGTTCCTCTTGCCTCTGAAACCAATGAGTAGCTTGTGACAGTTCTAGCCCAAGAGCATTGATCTGGAGGAGGGTTGCAGTCCTCCTTCTCTCTTTACATGCACCTCCAGTTAAGACAAAGCTGTCCACAAAGGCGAACCTTGAACCGCACACAAGTGACCTATGGTGAGTTTTCCTTTAATTATTGTTTTTCTTATTGCTATCCATCATTTAAAAATCACAACAACCGAATTGATCATAACCTTGACCAAAGTATTTTGAAATAATATTTAACTTCAAATTTAATATTCATAATCCAGAGACATCCTGGCATGCATAGATTTCATAAAAATTCATATACATTCACACTTGTGCATACATATGTAATATCAGCATTTTAAAAGTGCTTGTGTATGAACATATCTGAATATATTTGTGTGTTTTTATAGAAGAAAAAGCGATATAGCCTTATAAGCCAAGAGAGAAAGGAGTCTTTATTTGAACTATTTTGTTTTAGTTTCCTACTTTATAACCCAAGATGCAGGTTTGCACTAGAAGGTGGTCCTGGTACAGTTTTAGGGGTAAATGCCGCTTCTCATTGTAGAGTTGAAATTGTTTTTGAATTAATGTCAGTCTAGAGACATGCTTTCTGCTTTGCCTGCTGCATGCTTTCTTCGTCAAACGCAGGTTGGTCTTTTTTTATACTCGGCTTTACTGGTGTACAGCTAATAGTGTCAGGTGTAGTGTTATTTTAGCAAAAGTCATTCATTTTTTTTAGTTTTTTAAAACCTAGCTGATTAAAATCACACAAAAATCGTGATTATAATGAGATATTCCTTAATGGAACAATTTTGGATTTGTTGGAATGTGCTTCTTTCTTTAGTATGAGTTCAATGCTAATATTTCAACAAAGTTACTAACATACCGTTATAAGTAGAAGTTCTACGTTGTAGCTGGCATCTCAATATCACGCCGATTTCCTCACGTTTGACAAGATTAGCTGCCAACGTCCACTGATTTATTAATAACAATGTAAACGTAGAAGGTGCTGACCAGGCCCAAAGTGGAACATAAAAATTGTTAGTTGAGTGGTTTCAGTAACTCAAATGAACATTCAGTTACACTCGACATACTAAACTCATGGTAAGAAGTCTCCTTGGACTCTTGCAAGTTGTAGTGTTGGAATGGTAGTATAAGGACTGAACATGGTCTCTCACTAAATTAAGTTCTTTCATCTTGGGGGTTTATTCACTAACCTGTAAATTTAAAGGTTTCATGTAGCTGACTTGAAATGCATCATAAAAGACAAGGTGAGCCTGTGTTTTTTTTTTTTGCAGATTGGTGAATTTGTCTAATTGGACTTAAGTACGGTTCTTATGAGATAAACTCACCATAGGTTACTATATGACAATGCATAGATATGTAAATGAAATGAAATATTGCAGCTGTAAACCCATAGTTTAATGAATAAACCCATATATGTCAGAGATAATCTATGCATTCAATTTATATTTTGTTACTTACCGCCGGTATATGAAATTGATTACTGGTTGTACAAAGACACACTCCCAGGTCAGAGCGGAAAACTTGATGTGGGTGATTTGAAATTGTTATAATCATGTCCAACAAACTTTTAGAAAGAAAGACAGTTATCTGAAGAGGAGATGGACAGGGGATTTGGGTCTTACAGGGAGGCTGTCCCTCCTAAACAGGGACAAAGAGAGCAAGGGAGACCTCGGAAATTGGACAAGGGGCAACAGTACAGCTTTAGGTGTGCCAAGAGTTGCTCATCCCCGCACTAGACCATCAGAGATCAGATCAATTAATTCATTTTTAGTTTTCCTTCAAAATACTGCTTAATTATTGTAAATAATTCAGTGTAACATTTTATAGTTACAACAAGGAATTTAATTCACTATCCCTATTTTATTTATTTTTTTAAAACCCTCACCAACCACATAGTGCTAGTTGCCATGTAGAAGTTTGGAAATACGCAGCAATATTTCTGGAACACAATCCTTCAGTCCCTGCAGATTTTGCATCTTCATTCCCCGAATTTCCTGTGTATTTAATAACTAGTGTCTCAAAAGAATGCTGAATGTTTACCTTATCCCAGCATGGAGGTTAAAACTTGTATTACGCTGAGACATCCATTTTTGAAGAACTCTTAACCTGCATCTCATATTATACTGATCAACAGCTAATATTTAACAAACAGAACCACAAGGGAACATGAATTCTCTATTTGGTGTATATAAATACTTAGAGGATATTTTCAAACCTTTTCTGGTCAGATATTAGGTGAATGTTTGGACGTGAGGTAAAGATGCTGTTCCAATTAGACACAAATGTTACTTTCTTGTATATTAAACAAATAAACCTTGTCAGATCTCCAATTTTGCTCTTTTAATCACATAAAAAGTAACATAAAAAGCATGAGAAGCATTCTCAAATTGTGTGGCAACAACCTAGTACTGCTTGATTTTGTGTGACATGACAAATAAGTGTTCCTGATAAAAGTTTTGATAAAGAACTGATAAAGAATTATTTCTGGGGATGGTTCGGGTATTCAGCAGTACGAGAAATGATGTTTTAATGCCGCAAGTAAATGCCAGCCAGGATTGTGAAGCCGCATGTTGGGCTTGGGGCCAACTCAAGCCTATCCTGGTTCACATAGGTACAGAGAAACATGATGGGTTTCCTTATGCACTGGGTGAACTTGCCTTAACAAGCTGAGCCCATGGTCTGGCTTGGCTCCAGCTCAGCTTGTAACTTACTCAGCTTCTAACTTATACCAGTTCCCACTTACATAATTGACCAGATCTTGAATTACATCACGGCAGATTCACAAATTCATCGTATTTCCTTCTCAACCATACCTTTTGTATTTTATGGACATGCTTTGAAGAACACATAGCTCTAGAGCTTGTGTAAAGCTTTATATTGGAGGATATTTAATGTTAACTTTATTGCCTTTCCTTTGTACTTTACTTTCTGTGTCAGACCTTAGGTCAGCAATATAACCCATTGATTTCCATGTAAAAGACATATCTACCTTATATCGTTTAGGCTCATATCATCGTTTTCCCCAGAACCTTGCCAGAATGTAAGATTGAAGACTTGTACTCACATATAATGTTCATTGAAGGCATCTACAATACAGTATATAAATGTACTTTTACAGAACGTATCCTTCATGGCTGCCACTGCTTGTTTCCCCCAATCCCTTGTACATGGATACCTGGAGGTTCCTCTGCTTTCAGTGATCTTGTGGGAGCAAGAAGATCACTGCCTGCCGCTTGTAGACTCTTATGCTGCATAGGACCTGGGACTCTTAGAAATCCCAAGGGATTCTAGCATCTCTTTTAGTTGCAAGATAGTTATATATTCATTAAAATAAATCCATATAAAATCAGGACACCACTGCCATATCAGTTAAAAAAATATACTGGAACGCAGCCAACCCAAAGCAATTATCTAAGACAGAATCTAGGGACTTATCTGAAATTAAAGACTACTTTATTAAAAAGGCAATTTACAGCAAAACAGAAGATAAGTTTTAAAGGTCAAACACTACAAAAGTACGTATGGGTAAGACTTAATATATTTCACTAACTGTAAATTATTGTTCATTTATTGTATGGAAAGTTGAACACGATTATTGTATTGTTAAGACATTTGTTCAGAACTTCAGGGGCTAAACATGCTCCTGGATCCTTCTTTGAAACACTGATGTCCCCTGTAAATAGCTTATTTCACACTAGACAAGATGCCTCCTGTGATTATACAAATATCTAGGCATAGTAAGTGCAGCGAAATTAAATACTATATTATGCTTAATGCCACATGTATTGCAATCTTACTGCTAAATGCTAGTTTAATGGGAATAAATGTGAATCAACCCAAATAGATAATTGTATACGTCACAATATGTATACAATACACAGTTAGCAACTATGGAGGATGCATCTATTAGGCCTCAAACATCACAGATGAGTCAACAGCTCTGCGCCCCCAGAATCTGTTGTTTTTTGGGGGATTCACATGGATCCCACAGCGTCCCATTAATCTGAACATCATAGACATAGACAGCGCCAGGTATGTCGTCACAATCAGTCACTATGCATAGGTCTGCATCTTTCAAGCCACAGGCATACCTGGGAACTTTCCAGGGTAGGTCGCTGGAGCGCTCCCTCTTCTGGGGGAGTGGTTTCGTGTGGTGGTCTGGCTTGCTATGCATTAGGGGGGTAGGACAGGAGGTAAATTGGTCTGGAAGGAGGCATGATGCAATGCCACACCACCCTCTGGTTGAAACAGAATGGTGGGCCAAAAACCCAGGGAGTTCCTAATTATGGCCTCCTGTTTCCTTACTACTCCACCAATAATAGCCCTCATGTGAACCTGGTGTAATCCAAAATTGACTTACATTCATCAATAAATAGCAAGTTTACTTTAGGTGAAAGGGGTGCTCTGTCTTTCTATGACACACTTTATTTTTTTTTAGTAAAATTAAATTTTAATTGCCCATCATTTTGTGTTGGGGCCGACTGAGCAGAATCTGTAGGGACTAACATAGGCCAGTAAAAGAATGGCACAAAGCTACAATATCCCTAGCAACCTTGTGTGAATTCCTTTTTCAGGGTTTCCCTCTGAGGTGAAGGCTGCCACTTAGCCCGTGGTTTCCTGATCCTTTCAAGTTTATAATCATAATTCACAATTCACGCTGAACCTATTACATTTATTAATTAGAGCGAAAATATTGTCATTAGAGGCTATCTGAGCTACTACTCCAGAGGTGCACAACAGTGGTGGTACTCATATTGTTCAGTCAATATGTGTCGTCGTTAGAGTAGGGTGAATAATTAGCAAAAATGCTTCCACAAGGGTTACTATAAAAAGCAGACATCTTCACCAGTTTCTGCGGAAGCAACGACAAGTCTGAAAGTGGTGCATATTTAGGTAGTAAAATATCAGGACAGGAATTTTCCTAAAGGAATTTGTCCAGGTAGGAAAGTGCTACTTTCTATTTTGCTGTACATAGGTTGAGCGATTTCTTTCGTTAAGACAAGCAATCATCAAGCCTCCTCGACAGAAACTGGATAGAATTAGATGGCAATACATTTATTTATATAGTGTCAGCAGATTCCATGGTACTGTTACAATAAGGGACAGTAAAATATTTAATGAAGACAATTTAAAATGACAACAATATCAACACACGTCCACTTAAAACATACTGGTACAGAAGGACAAGAGGACCCTTCCCTTACTAGCTTACATTCTATTTTGTGGTTGAAGGTGTGATGAGACAGTAGGAGAGGACTGCTTGGGTGAAGATGAGTTGATTGTAGCAAGAGTGTTATGGAGAACAGTGATGATTTTGCAGGTGGACATGGCAGATGGCTTATTTAGGATGCTGGTTGAGAGTATTAGGAGGAAAGGTCTTATGCTTCTCCGGAAGGAAGTGTTTTTTTTGAGCATTGCGTTCAGTGCCACCCAATCCCTGCACATCAGTAGCTACCTTTTGCCCTTTTACCTACCCAAATGCCACCACTTACACACCACGATCAGCCCCTCTTCAAATGGACTTGGTGACATGGAGAAGAGACCTCTTCAAAAACACATTTTTGCAGTTCTGTAGTATCAAAATCATTAAGTTTTATAGAACATATGCTTCCAAGGAAAGACAGGATAAGTTCTGATAAATATGATCACCATGGAGACATCCATGTTCCTGGTTCCCATGCTGCAATAGCTAGCCATACATAAAATTGGGTTTACCTTACATTTTACAGGATCGATAGCAAAGACAATTGATTTGATTTAATTTACGGAATTTATGTAGAGAAGAACAAACACTTTGTTCCATGTGTTAATGAATGGCAATTAGGTAAAATAGCAAACCTAACCCCAAATTGTTATTTTTCATTACATTTGTAAATATGCAGTCTCTTCTACAACAAGCCCTGCTGATTCAAGCTGCAAATCTTCTAATATGTATGAATAAAAACCTAAAAATAATGTAGTGCATTGATTACAAAAAGAAACCAGATGTTTGATTTGCTAATATCTTAAAAAGTGTTAAATAATCAATTTAGAAAACAGTTGATTTTCCTACGTGGAAAAGGTACCTTGCTGGTATTTGAATCTGTAGTTTGGAGTAGCCGTATTAGTCCAGTGTCCAGACATGCTTTTGACTTGATAAAGGGAGGACTCCCGAAAGCTCATCTATTATTATTTTTTTAATACTGTTAGTCCAATAAAAAAGGTATTACAAGATTCTGCAACATTACGTTATTTTGCATTGGTATTTGAATCGAAACAAAATGGCTGCCATTGGTTTTCATTTTGTTATCATTCTAGTAAGTATCAGAAGGTTGCAACTGTTTACTTCAAGTAGCACATCGACAAGAAAGGCCGTCAGTAGTTAACCAATAGAAATTCATTCTTATGGTGATTTGAATTCATTTTTATTTTTTTGGAGATTAAAAAGTAAGTCACTAGGATTGAAACCAGCCATCAAAGAGGTCCTACATCCCATTTATAAACACAACTCAAATTTAACTAGCATGTTGCTGCATGTGAGTTCAAAAGTTTTTTTTGTTCTTCTACATAAAGCTCAATAATAAATCATTTATACTTTTTCTAAAAACAGGAATTGGATCTCATGAAACACCATTGAACTCACATGCTAGTTACTGCTGCCCCATAAGATGCTCTCAGAGAACAGTATAGCTGTGTGTGAATGGAGCATCTGAGGTATGTCTTGTCAGACACAGGGCGAAAAAGCTATGGACTCAAACAAGCAAGAAGGTAACATTTTTCCAATTACCTTCAGTCAATGTATCACTTGTTTTATAAATGCGGATGTCAGATCAATTTGACTAAAAAATGGCAATAAAGCTGCGAAGTTGCATTTAAGATATTTTATTAAATACGCTTTAAAATTAAAAATTGTAATAATACTCTGCTTTGCTGTTTGTAGTATCTTGTCCATTGGAAGCAGCAATCATGTCATTTTATTATTCCAAATTGTGGCCCTTTAAACATCGACCTATTTAAAACAAATCTACTAGGGAAGAACGAGAAGTGAATGGCAGCCGTAGGAAGCTGGATAGAATATGGATGTACAAATAAGACTACAAAGTTGCATTCATTACTACATAGTTAATATAGTGATCCAGCTGTTGTCTCTCTGGTATTGGATTGAAGATTGTTCACCAAAAAATACTGAGGCATAACTATTGGGGATTCCTTTTCACTGTATTGCTCAGCCCGCCACTATGTCCCAGTACCCCAAGTTTGGCGAGTCCTAATTTTCCATGGCCATATTGCTTAACAAGGAGATGAGGTACTGTATTGCATTTTAGCCCAATGAGACTGGGAATACGTTAATTAATCATTAGTTAAGGGAGTCATTATTTCCTTACTTCTTGGGCTACATACTTTAGAGATATAAATGATCACAGGATTTGAATCTGAAAAATTTTATATTGCATTCTATGGGGTAATTTGATTAGCAGAAATACATTGATCTCAGATAACTTAACCTACCCCTGAATTAACTTCTCCCTATGTAGGTCACCTGCATTTAATTTTAGTGATATACGGTGGTCAGCATTAAAATAGAAAACGGTAAACCATACAAGCCGAGTTGAAGATTAAAAATAAAAAGGTCCCCCCAAGTCATACATTACATTTAGTTATAAAGCGCCAGCAGATTCCGCAGGGCTGTTACAGTCAGAAGAACAATTTATAAACACATACAATAACACATACAATAACAAACTAGTGCAAAGGAGAAGAGGACCCTGCTCTTGCGAGCTTACAATCTAGTCGGTGGTTGAGGGAAGTGAGACAATAGGAGCGGACTTCTTGGATGGGGTTGAGTTGATCTGGTTCCAATGATGTGTTGAAGCTGTTGATTATTCAGATGGCTTGATTATGATGATGGTTGGGAGTACTGGGAAGGAATGTTGTACGCTGCCCTGAACAGGAGGGTTTTCAGATTTTGAAAGTCGCGTACGATGCAGAAAAAGTCTGAAGGAACGGAGAAGAGAATTCCACAGGAGGGGTGCGGCGTGGGTGAAATCCTGAATACGAGAGTGGGAAGAGTTAACAACAGTAGAAGATAGCAGTAGGTCGTGAGAGGAGTGAAGAGGGTGGGTAGGGGTGTATTTGGATAGGAGGATAGAGATGTAGGGTGGTGCCGAGTTGTTGAGGGCTCTATAGGTCAGGGTTAGAAGTCTAAATTTGATTCTGAAGGGTATGGGGAGCCAATGAAGTGATTGGCATAGCGGAGCAGCGGATGAGGAGCTGCAGCAGAGAAAAATTAATCTGGCTGCAGTATTGAGGATGGATTGAAGCGGCGATACTGTATGAGCAGTGTGTAACTCAGTAACTGATTCGTATTTATGTGGTATGAACAATAAGATAATATAATTAAAGGTGAATGCTAACATATAGAAGAATAATTTCCTTCTGTGAGTTTATGAGTCTCACACATTAGCTGGTCTGCATCGAGTGAAATGTACATGTATCCTGGGATAAGTAGCTGATGTGGTCATTTTATTGGTATGCAAAAAACAAAATACTGTCTGCGCTTCTCACCCTAATAAAGTTGGCAACAAATATATAAACATAATATAAATGAGAGGTTTTGGTTATATGAATTGGCCAAAGCATAATTAAGCTCACCCGCCACGTCAAGGCACACTCTCAATAGGGTGAGAACCTACTCTCACCTCCTTAGCTTAGCGCACCGACATTTTTTCTTTTCTCTATTTTATTGGTATGACCCATAGACTGACTTTAAGAAACTACACATACACAAGTAAATACTAATATATGTTAATAATAACATAATTTATGTTTTTATTGTAATTTCTTTTTTTTCCTTACAGGAGTGACAGAAAATGCACCAGTAAGCACTCTGCCAGCACAAATATATCAGGTAACATGGGCAATATTAATGTGTACCCCTATTTCCATATTACATATTAAAGTGCACATAGTGTGCAGTATCTCAGGATATCCCTACGTTATACGTATAGTCTTCAGCTAATATTGTATTAGTTGGTATATAATTAGAAGTTGTTCCTTAAACTATGTGCATCACAATAATCTGCATGTTATGACCAACAGTATACAATGTGATGTATTGTCGATTACTATGGAATATGAAGGGCCAACCTGTATCTCCTGTAAGAAGGGTTTAATTGGTCCTGCATTGTTCCTAGTAAATAAAGAACGATATCTTTAAAGTCCTCTTATGAAGCAGCCTTTCTTAATCAATAGTTATCAATGATGAGATGGTGACTAGACCTGATGAAGGCCAGCACACCCAGCCACCCCCTGGTCCTACCATGCTGATGGGATTCCTCTTCATCAATTCCTGTCTTTTTACAAAGCTCAATAATATGGGGTCATAATTTTGGCTCCCTGCCTCAGCACTGAAAAACATAATATGGAAGTCTGGGATAGCTGAAACACAGACCTCAGTATTGTAAAAGGGCCAATAACGAGGACAATGAAGGACAAAATGTACATCTGAGGTTGTTGAGGAAATTTGCCAAAATGTTTTGGTTCTAGACTTCCCTTTTGGGCAGGATCAGATTGATATAAATTTTGTTTTTCTCTGTAATGGCAAAAGAGAACAAACAATTTGAGATACGGGGCACACCGTAGGACGGGCTGTTAAGCAGTTGTCTGTTCTTGGTGAGCATATCATACTCTTTTTATATTGCATTTCACCCTTTGGGGAGATTTTGGGGTTCACCCCAAGTGTAAAGGCGAGTCCAGACGTGGACCCCCTTTCTCTATTGTGCTTAGAGGGATACCAACCTTACCCCAATGATAATGCCAAGAAAGGAACTTGCCTCACGTTTTGGTTCTGGACTGCCCTTTTTCACAGGATCAGACTGATATGTAGATGGACATTTTTTCTCTATAATGGCACAACAGAGCTTAGATAAATCTCTAAACACCCAAGTTGGTGAATACTCTTATCACCTATTAACATTAATGACCAGTGTTTGTGATTAATATATATAACAATAGGAAGTAATGTAGCAGCTAGAAAGTATATGTGGAGAAGTGGATGGTGCAAAAGTGATAGGTTTACTTTGTTAAAGGAAAGAAACCGGAAGGCATATGAGATAAATGTTGGAATTTAGATATGTAAATTCTGTTTGGAGGGTGCATTTACATGCCAATAGCTGAACAGAAATATACCTGAGGTGGCTAGAACATAATAAAGAAGCAACAAAAACATTCTAGAGAACAGTGATCATGTCAAGAGGTCTAGAAGAATGAATTAAATTTTTACTGCTTTTAAAGGGACTTAACCCCATTCAGAGCCCCTATTCCAAAAAGGGCAATAATGCACCAAATGAAATGAGTTGGATATAGCTTCTTTATTAATAAGTGTTGTTTTAGTTGCAGGTTTTAGCCTCTGAACTGAAGTCTGGATTCACAGAGGCGATGCAGGAGTTGTCCCGGATACAGCATGGAGAATATGGTCTAGAGGAAAAGGTTAAGAGCTGCCGCTGCCCCATGGAAGAGAAGGTCACGGAGATGAAGAACTCACTCAACAACCTAAAGGTTATTTCAGAAGTGCCATCTGTCTGTATACAAATATTATGCTCCAAGGATTGCATTAGTATCTATAGAATTGACAAGTCCAGACCACAGTCTAGGTGGTAAATATATACCCACTAGTGAAAAAAAAAATCACTTCATAATACCTGCTAAAGAAGAAATCAGTTTACGTTAGACTGGTGCATTCGTATTCGGGCGAACATGAAAACACGAAGGGTGCGTTTTCGTTGTTCAGCCCGAATACCGAACATACCAACATGGCGGCGGAAAAACGTAGACAAAGACGAAGACACACAACAAGAAGAATCTTCGTGTTCGTCTTCGTCTACTAATCTCCCTGGTCCCTTTCCCATCTAGCTTACATTATCTACACAGCAGTGGTTAACGGAAGTGGAAATCCGTAGGTTTGCCGTCAGGGGTTAAAGGGCCGTGCGAACAACTCTATTGGTCGCCTGCAGGGGCCACCTCTGGCATCAACCAATTCTCGCCAAGAAATACTATTTGTTGTCATTATAAACATACAGACAAAGTCCAGATCATAGACAAGGGAAGGAGGAGGAAGTCTATTACATATGAGTGTTCTGTTCTATATCTCTGCTACATGACCTTTCTTGGGTAACAGTGCCGTGCTTTGCTCCCTATAATGATCATTTTGCAGGAGAGGAAAACCCCCTACACATGGGGCAACCCCTTTCAACTGATGGTCAAACGAGAAGACGGTACAGTCTACAGACACTGAATTTACGTGACATATGGATCACAGGCTGGCTGGGAGGGCATATGAGCACACTATAGGGCTCAACATGAGCAATCTGATCAGAGTTGCATTGACCACCCGATGCATGAGTTTGATCACCACTGGAAGATACAACACAAACATAGGAACTTTTCCTTGAAGTTGAGATCGCAATGTTTACTTAGAGACCTCACGGGGCCTAAGAAGATAACTTAGGTGTAACTTTTTGCCACCACGGGCGATGCAGACCTGTGGCTCTGGTCAAGTGATTTATGTGCACAAGGAGTGCGTATCAGGTCGAATTCAGAGAAAATACTTCATTTAACTTGTTCAGGCTGTTGCTCCGAACAGAAGGCTGGTGACCACGCTTTACACTGTGTGTTTATAACCAAACCTCATTATTTTATAAATTAACAATGTTAAGTTTGTTCACACTCCATTTACTTATAAGCATTACCAGTACACAAGTACATACAGAGTGCTAGGTTGTGGATTAGGAAGGCTCCAGGTAACCCCACGCAATTAAGAGCCTTTGACACTCTACTAATACAAGTCCGTTTTTGCTGATTTCTGCTGTCACAGCATATGGGTTTATGTTTGGTATCCATAGCGTGAATTCAATATTCCTCACCCTAGTCATCTACAGGGCTTTAATGATCTAACAACAATGGCATGAGCACTTCCTGTGCTGCAAGGAGGGAACTCCACTAGAACATGTTGAGAGGGTTTTGCCTACGCTAACTCTTCTGAAATCTTACAGTATGGCAGATATAATTAAGATAGTAGCTCTCAATGCCAGGTGATCATACATGGGAAATCTCCAGGTTTGACCGGGAGATTGCCGGGTGAAGCACTGGTTCTCCTGGTCAAGACCCAAATCCTCCGGGTTGCGGCAGCGGGGTCTTGACACGCCCCACTCCCCGCCCATTTTCTCTTTATGCCGTCAGCTAATCACTTTATTAAATCGGAGTAGGGATGGGGGTACTTTTTTCTTTTTGAGGTTTTGTTGTGGTTTCTTGTTCTTTCTTTTGGGTTTGTTTATTAATAGATATTTGAAGCGGTGTACTGGGGGGAGGTGGCCCACCGCGGGTGCCACTCATCAGGGAGATACACACTGGCACATAAAGTTCCCAAGTGTTCCGGGAAATTCCCTTTCTCTTAATGTCTTCCTAACGTCTCCTCCTATGAAGAAAATGATAAACAGCAGACAAAGAAAGAAGACAAAAAGAAGAAGAAGCAAGAGAATAAACCGAGCAGCAGGAAAGGAGACAGGGACAGAAGTGGTTGACGGAGAAGGTAGAAAGACATTGAGTGAGAGCGAGTGGGGGTCTAGGTACACCCCTGGATACTTGAGACAAGAACTCCAAAGATTAGATAGAGCGTTCCATGGATTTAGGTTAAATGGATAGATGTGCATGTAGAAATATGTTCTACATGGTATTGCCAAAGAAGATGGGAGGAAATGTATACCCACGTTTATGAACATGTATGCATTTGTTACCCACCTGTACCTTATTGTTTCAGTCAAATGTGCTTGATTGATGGAGAACTTCTTGTTATATTGCACAATATTGTATAAAATCAATAGAAATAAATTTGTTCCAGAAAAGCATACCCTATAATTCCCATTACCTTCTGGCACCAATAACTAATGTTAGTAAAGTCTCACTTTTCATTTCACAATTTTAAGTTTAGATTCTGCTTACTTCAGTTTAGACCTTTAGTAGTTTCAAGATCCTGATGTATATAACCACGCAAAGCATTTATCTGAGACAGACTAAGCAACCATGTTACGGCTAGGATTTCCATAAAGTAGGGTGCCATTTTTTTAGGGCACCACAAGTGATTAAGCAGTTGTTATTTATATATCACTGAATTAAACAGATACATTTTTAAGGAGGCACGTATGTGCATTTTCCTTCATCACTATCATTTTCCGTTTTCAGGAAGAGGTCAACACAGCAATGGCAATGATCCATGCAATAATAGCCAAACAGGAGGAAATGCAGCAGAAAATCGAACAGCTTCAGCAGGAAAAGAGAAGAGAGTCTAGGAAAGTAAAAAACAAGTGAGTGGCACTTTTCAGGAACATTTATTATCATGATTGTTAATATTATTATTTATTAATTTAAATAGTGTTGTCATATTCCATAGCACTGTACAATACATCCAGTTATGATTTCACTATGGAAAAATCTGTGTGACTTTACTTAATAGATCCCATTGTCGCCTGTTCAGCTGATTGCATTCTGAATTTCAATATTAAATGTTTCAAGAAATTGTTTCCAATCATGTCACCATTCGGTGTTCTCCACAACAGGTGAATAGTTTTGGTACCTTGGCCATTTTAGGCTACATTTTTATCACATTAGGCCGCAATTATAAAGAGCAATTCTGGAGATACAATGCAAATTAAGCAATTAGCAGGGGCATTCCATGGTGACTTCTTCCCATTTAGAACCATAATTACCAAAGATGGACCATTGTTTACAGAATTAACTTTTGTCTGGGGATGCTGAGAACCCAAAATCTTTAGACCAAATCAAACCTTGGATCAAATCAGGATACTATGAACCCCAAAACAAATCTCCAAATTATATCTTAGAAACAGAACATTGCCATGGAAACATTAGATTAATCAGATATGAGGACTTAGTACCTAACCTACGACTGCCTCTTACTATACTTACACCCATACCAAGCCTCATACTCACCACCAACTCAACATCCTTACTCCTCCAGTGGTCCACTTGGTTGTTCTTGCCCCCAGGCCAAAAGGTTCCAGCCCTTCTCCCTAGCACCGTCTCCTTAGCCCCTACTTCTCACCATCTTTTTCTTGTTGCCTGTGTCTGCCTTGTGGTAGATGGATCAAGGGGCATGCCCCTACCGCTTTGCCATCATGTAGTCATGAACCACAAGAGTGCTGGCAGCCAATTCAATGTTTTTTTTGCTCATAGTAATGAGAGTTTTAAGAAAATGTAATTTTCAGAAATAGTTTAATTTAGTAAATTCTGTAACTAGTGTAGTACTAGTGTAATCACCTTAGCGATAGGAGAGACTGGTTCACTAAAGTTAGGCCATGGTCACTGACAGAATTTTAATACACTTGTGTAATAATAGGAACAATGACCAAAGCTCATTTCAATTTAAAGAATCCACTACATCATTTTGAAATAAAGCCTTTAAATGTATAATATAATTAGGTTTGAAATGAGCAGCACTGATATAACCTGGTTTCTCATGTACCCTGCTTCGAATTCCCTTGTGTTTATGAAAATAGGTCATTAACTTTATAAAAGTTAGTTCAATTTGCTACAAGTAAGAATAAGTGTTTTAGAGAATTGAAAGAGAAGTTAAAGGCCAAATTGCTGAATGTTGGAAGACACAGGTTAGCAAATTGTATGCAATTTATTTTTAGGCTAATTATTAAAATTTAACATTACTGTGTGAAAATTCAGGCCTTACTGGTCCTAATTAAAAGAAAATCTCAGCGGGAAGTGACACATCATTCATGTTTTTTTAATTAAAATTTTCTAATTCACTGTATTGAACATTGTTAATACATTTAAAGAATCAGGAAAAAAATACACAGTAAAGCACATTGTAATTTGTGAAACTTTTGTGCTGAAGTAGAAAATTCAAAGAATGAAAAAAAATTGTTTTTTTTTTGGAATCTGTGGTGAGGGGCAATTTGATTTTAGATTGTGCTTGTCTTGTGCACGGCAAGCAAAATCAATTTGAACAAAATTTTTGTTTTCTTTTTTGCCTTATTTGTTTTTGGATAACTAATTTGGTTTCCCAACCGTACGATTTGGATATTTTTGATTCAGAGACAAAATTAAGGGGCCATTCCCAAAGCTTCACCTTCTGGACTCACCTTTTATTTACACCAGCAGCATTTCAAGGTTTAGGAAGAGATACAGATTCAATTTTGCATTGCAGGACCACCAGCAACAGCAGCACTACGCCAATGAATACACACATCCACCAGCATGCTACAGGACTGAATTTCTCTCAAAATTGTACTAGTTTGGTGACTTGACCCCTCAGAGTAAGAAAGAAAATAAAACATTAGCAGCAGTAGTAGTAGGACACTGGACAGTAGACTCATCCATCCCCACACTACAGGGTGCTGATGGTTCCCCAGAGGAAGGAAAAATATTAAGCAACAGAGGCATGACAGAGGGCAAGCTCTGCCAGACATAGACACATCCAGATTGTACAGGACAAATTTTCCTCCAATATTAGATTCCTCTCCTTCCCCTCCCGCAGAGGTAGGGCAGGGCACAGAGTGGGCACAGGCAGACAGACACATCCAGCCACAGTAGCAGATACAGGGCCGGGCACAAGGCAAGCTCTGCCAGACAGAGATGCCCAGATTGTACAGGATTGTATAAAACCACATTTCACCCAATATTAGAAAAAATGACCCCCCAGAATAAGGAAGGAGATTGAGGCACAGAGACATAGCCAGTCACAAGACTGAATATCATCCGCATATTAGAAAAAAGAAGAAGAATTTATTTATGGAAAGACATTGAAGTGCAGAGGCAGGAAGGGCACATGGCAGTCACTGGAAGGCAGACACATCTAGTTACATGACTGAACTACACAACCAATATGAGAAAAAAGAAGAAATGATTCCTCACAGTAAGGAAGAAGACTGAGCCGCAGCGGCAGGGAAGGGCATAGGGCAAGCACTGCCAAACATACACATCCAAATTGTACAGGATTGTACAGGACCAAATTTCCCCAACATTAGTAAAAAGAAAATACTTTTTTCCCTGGACTAGGAAGAAGACTGAGCCACAGCAGGAGAGGCAAGCAGGGCACAGGGCAAGCTGCCAGACAGACACATCCCAATTGTACAGGACTAATATTAGAAAAAAGAATAGGTAGTGAGATTGAGCCGCAGAGACAGGGCAGGCACCGGCAGACAGACTGAATTTCCCATCATATTAGAAAAAAGACCTAGAATTGATCCCCCAGAGCAAGGAAAGGGCATTGAGGCACAGGGGAGTCACTGGTAAGTGTAAGCAATCAAAAGTGAGTGTGTATATTCATTTATTTGTGTTTCTGAGGGTGACGTGAATGGATAAACGTGTTCCCAGGAGCCCAGAAGATCTTAATTCAGCTTTGCTAAAGCAACTTCTAGCTTTTGCCTTCATCTCATTTTTTGGAACAAATGTTTTAATTGCTTTCATTTTGTCCCAGAACAATACAGAAAGAAGAACATATGTCTCAAACTCATATACCACAGAACAGTTCTATACAGCCTTCAAATCACCCTGAACCAATGCTGATTAATCACCACTATAACGATCTGATGCACAGTTCCCTGTATGAGAAAGGTAAACGTGCAAGTGTTTTTTTTTGTATCATTGTTTGTCTGCTGGCCCCAGTTTAATATTCAACGCATCTTCCAAAGCGTTGTTTTCTACCAGAAGACAGGAATGCACTGGATGTGTTCTGTTTGCCTTTCCAACGTGCTCTAGACCCAAATGGAGTATAACCATTAGTGCTACCTTTATTTTTGATTCTTAAATGATAAATATCACAACAAATGGTATTCATCCGTCACATTCCAAAATAAGGAGTCATCTCAGAATCATAACTCCAATGTTTGGTTGGCAATGTCTCTTGGGCATATATAAGTGAGAAATTGTAGCTATTTTTTAATTGTCTTTATCTTAAACAAAATATTTTGTAACCATTATCGGTAACTTTTGTTTTTGCTTGTTGCGTAAACAACAGACAATCTTTACCACATTTGTATTCTGGGTTTCCATTGTATTGGCTTCACAAAATAATCCCAAAGGTTTATTCTCATACATAATTTAACTAGTTTTAAGGTTTCCAAGTTAGCAATGCAGTAAATTCCTTTCATGATAATCTTCTTTCTAGAAACACCCCTCTGATTCATGTAAATTTTTTCTATAGCTTGACAATTTATTCCCTCCAGGTTTACACATAGAAAGTAACACATTTAGGAAAGCCATGATTCATAATGCTATTTCTGATTCTAATGCTAGTTCGTCATATAGAAAACCCAAAGGGCCGATAAATTCCATGCCTCTGAGTATGTTGAGATGAATCATTTTTTTAAATTGTTTCATGCTAGGAGTGGCATTGAACAAATCATAAATGTTTAGTCTTTTGTGTGCGATAGACCAGATGGCGCCTTTAGAGTTATTGCACGTAATGGAGATTCTCAGGCTGTAGACCACCTTTACTCCCAACTACGATTTATATTTAACAGAGTGTAGTAGATATTATTAGCAGGCTTACTCTATTTTGTATTACTATCTGTTAGAGGACAAGCCATTTTGCTATGAAGTTACTGATACTGACAGATATATGCTCAAATCAGCATAACCACTAAAAATTTTTTTTGTAACTTCAGATTATGTAAAGATTATGCATAGTAATGTTTAATCACTAGAGGGTCAGGGGTTTAGATGTAATGTAAGAAAGTTTTACTTTACTGACAGCGTGATAGACAAATGAAACAGCCTCCCTAGATGAGCTGAATGATGTTATCTACCAATTATCTATCTATCTATCTATCCATCTATCTATCTATCTATCTATCTATCTATCTATCTATCTATCTATCTATTATATGATTGGTAGGAGGAAGTGTGGGTGAAGAGAAGGGAGAAACTTTCAGCACACAAACTTGACTAGATAACGCTAGTTCTTTCTCATTAAGACATGGGTCTCCAGAATAATGGCACTGATGTGAAAGCAACAATACAAGCCGTATGTATTTATAAGAAATAGCTTCAGCTTAGGTGTGAATCTAAATCAGCAGATATTCAGCTGATTGTCAAGTGTGACATTGTAGTAGTAGCAGTGATAAGTGTATTACTATTATTTAAGTGCTAGAGATTAGTGTTTATAGAGCTTGCCAGGCTGTGTTATGTAGTCTTTGCTGTGGTTGACTTTTTCCAATCCTATTGCACTTGCTCCAGTCTGCTACTGACTACAAGAACTATTTTCTCTTTGTTCCTAACAAGCTGTTACTTGCATCCCCACAGTACCTGTGTCCAGATCAGGGAATGCCAGTGAGAGCAATCTGATGGGCGCTACTACAAGCACACGTGAGTAGAAAGCAGGCTCAGGCTATTTCTCTGTAATGAAAGAAGTGAGCATAATTGAGGCACTCGCAAGTGAGGTCAACATTGCCAGAGATAGTGTAAAACACCATGGAGCTACAGCCGTGTGTAAAAGAACATACACCTTCTTTGAATTCTATGGTTTTACATATCAGGACATAATAACAATCATCCGTTCCTTAATTCCTATGGAAGCAGTAAGGGCATACTTTGTTTTCCACACATAGCTTCTCCATTTTGGCTTTATTTTGTATTTCATCAAGAGCTAAAAATACACACAGCTGTCAGGATCAATAGAAGAAACAGAGGGATGAAAAATAAAACAAGAAGCTCACCTGAGGCAGACTAAAACAAAGGACATACATAAAGCAGTGGGACATGGCGGTTAGGATAGGAACAGTAATGTTAAATCAAATGAACATAATGAGATGCACATTGCGGAAAACATGGTGGTGAGCATTGGTTCCATTAGATAATTCAGGCATTTGCTTAAGTTTCTTTAATGAAAATATTAATTCCCTTCCAAATATAGTAGATTTGTAAATCTTGCTTTCTCTATTACATGCTGTATTTGTTTTATATAAACAATCAGCTCGGCCATCTCATGAAGAGACTGAAGACAGCTACAGTTCATCTAACATAGTTGAAGCACAGTCACGGGTATACATGCCATCCCTTATCTGGAGACAGCCGAAAGAGGGAAGAGAATGGGATGAAGAGCATTCTCCCAAAGAACAAGGAGAGTGTCCAAGAGAAATGACCCAGAATAGAAATGCTCCTATGGACAATGTGCTAAGTGAACCTGCTGTTTTCGGTAATATAAATAAGGACATATGGTGGACTGATGTTGAATGTCTTTTTTTTGCACTAAAACTCTCTAAAGCTAAAGTCTGTATTCCTTTTTTTTGTAAACCCTATCTTTCTCTCCATTTAGACCCTGTCAATATCTCCAGGAACTTTCCAGTGTTATTTACTGATGAACCCTTTCTTTCTGGTAAAATCTGTTCTTGTTTTTTTTTCCAGGTAACAAATGCATCTTCCTACAGGTGAACACTGTACCTGTATTTCTCTTCAGGTAGATTAAGGGTATCATCTAGGCAAACCTTGAGTTTCCTCTGAAGTTAAAATTTGTTTATTTATTTGCAGGTAAATCTTGTCTTTGTAATGTTGGAGGCAATCTCAGTCTCACATTTACAGGCAAACCATAGTTTTTCTAAATGTTGGTCTTCCTTGGTGAACCCCATTTTTGTCTTCATGTAGACTATGTCTTTATCTCCAGAAATATCCAGCTTTGTGTACTCATTTGTCTTCAATTTCCTTCTAGGTAATCCTAGTGTTCCATTGCAATAATTCTTGTCTTTCTCTACTAATGATCACTATATTTTTATTTAGCTACACCAACTTTTACCTCCTGGTAAATCTTCCTCTACGGGTAAACCTATATCTTTATAAAACAACACATGTCTGTTAAACTCTACCTAACCATCCAGGTATACTTTGATATGTTTCAGGTGACGTTTGCCTAAATTTCCCAACATACTTTTCCTTCTTTCTATATAAGCTTTACCTGTCCTGTTTAACCTTGCATCTATTGAAGATCTTCTACCAAGATAAGCCTTTTCTAGTTGGGGTTTTGCTTTGGATAGTTAAACTCTGCAGTAATTGACATTGTTTATTTGTGATTTGAATGATTTTTGTTTTAAAGCACGAAGACAAAATGGTGCTAAAGACCTCCTAGAATCCGAGCGGAAATATGTCCTGAACCTGTCTCATATTCTGAAGATTCGTTCCACATTACAAGGGTCTGAAATAAAGAAGACCATCAAACAAAGAAGGTAGCTTGCCTACCTGAAAACATACCCCCTCTATTTATACTCATCTCATTCCCTTTGCTAGAAAACCCATTCAACTCTTATCCTTGTGCGGTGCTATGGTGAAAATACAAGCTGAATGGAATCAGAAAAGTTACCTTAGTGACATGCTGTATAGTATCCTCAAATTTATTGACCTGTATGAAGCAGCTGTATTATAGTTTGAAGCCAAAGGGATTAACTGTGTCATCTCCTGACATCATTAATGACATAATTTAACACGTACTGTTTGTGTCTAACTTCACAAAGATATTAATTTAATGTATGAGTCTAACTTCATACTAACCTTGCTAACATGTATATGCCTGACTTTACAGTAACGTAACATGCGTGCTTCTGATTTCACAGTGGCTTTATTTAAAATGTCATTTTATGCTCTTGAGCCCAAATGGACCATATCTTAAAAAGGCTGGTCCATGAATCCAACATGTATCTTCCCATTTTCTTAACCATATATAAGCTCTGTGTAACGTTTTCCTTCCAGTGAATTCTGACACTGTACCGATATTATTAATATTTGAATGAACCTTCAAGGGTCACTTTTTGTTCATTTCTCAGTTTCTTTCCCAGTTCATTGCGGTATCTGATCCAGCATCATCTGGACTTGCTCCACATACTACAGGACAGAGTTCTTAAATGGTCCCGTCAGGGAATCCTGGGAGACATATTCCTGAAATTAACCAATGACGAGGTACGATACAGAGTAGTGTTTTATTTAATTCCCTACGTATGACCCACCATCTGTATGGTCTGCCATCATCCTCTGCTTTTACAACTCCTCTCGCTCTTATTTTGTTTTAAGCTGCGCGTTTCTATGTGTTTACTATATGCTACATTAGATTACATGTATTTATAAAGGGCCAGCAGATTCCTTAGTGCTGTTACAGTCAGTAGAATAATTTAAAATCATACAATAACATAGTGGTACAAAAGAAGAAGAGGGCTCTGCTCTTGAGAGTTTACAATCTAGTCACCACAACTTGAATCCCTGTGCACAATATATATATATATATATATATATATATATATATATATACCGTATTTGCATGTATATACCATATTTGCTCGATTATAAGATAAGGTTTTTTCAGAGGGTTTTTTTCGGGGTTGTCTTATAATCAGAACTCAAATAGGTCTGGCTATGAGACTAAGATCCAGATCCCCCGCAGCGCTGCAGGGGACCTGGATCCTCCTGTCTTATACCCCCCCCAACTTACCGGTGCTTCTGATTCCCGGTGTGTAGCCGGGGCAGCATGTAGACGTCTACGTGACTCGTGTAGGCAACTTCCGCTGTCCATCGCGCAGACCTTCCCCGGCTGTCAGTGAGGAAAGCTCCCCGCACCGGTGCAGGGAATTCTCTCTGACAGTCGAGGAAGGTCTGCACGATAGACGCAGACAACCCCTGCTGCTAACCGCACCTCCTTCCGGCTGCAGCGGAAGTTGCCTACGCGAATCGCGTAGACATCTGCATGCTGCCCCGACTACACACCAGGGAATCAGAAGCACCGGTAAATTAGGGGGGTTAAATGGGGGGCATTTCTGTAGGCAGAGTCCTCTATGAAATGCCCTTTAACCCCCTTAATGCCACTCTGTCTCCAGAAATGCCTTTTAACCCTCTATACGCCACTCTGCCTCCTGAAATGCCTTATACCTCCCTATATGTCACTCTGCCCCATAATATGCCTTTTAACCCCCTAAATGCCAGAGTGGCATATAGGGGTATAAGGCATTTCTGGAGTGGCACATTGCGGGTCAAAAGGCATATCATGGGGCACAGTGGCATATAGAGGGTTAAAAGCATATCATGGGGCACAGTGGTATTTAGAGGGTTAAAAGGCATATCATGGGGCACAGTGGCATATAGGGGGTATAAGGCATTTCTGGGGCAGAGTGGCAAGCCTGGGGGCAGATGTGCATAACTGGGGGGCAGGTTGGAAAATAAGAGGAAATGAAAACAAAATATTTTTCTCAATCATAGCTTTTATCAAATATGAAAAAATTGTTTACATGAATTAATATTTACTAGTAAAACTTTTTTTCCTATAGGGTAGTCTTATATTCAGGCTTTTTGTTTTTTTCCTAAATTAATATTCAGATTTTGGGGGGCCGTCTTATAATCAGGGTCGTCTTATAATCGAGCAAATAAGATATATATATATATATATATATATATGTATAAACACGACTTAAAAGGATTTTGTTGTATTTAAGTTGTCTTCTATAATTTATTTTCTAATGAATATAGTAAAACATAATTGTGTATCAAGATAATTGTGAATTGTGTTCATCCTTATCTATGGTTTTGTCTTTTTTTTCTTTCAAGAACAATTTTTTGGACTACTATGTTGCTTACTTAAAGGACCTACCAGAGAGTATTTCCGTGATTCATATTGTGGTTCTAAAAGAGGTAAGCAAATTATAGTCACAAGGGGTGGGCATAGCATGGTAGGCAATAACAGCGTAATAAGGATAACTAACATGTTAACATGATAACAGTGTTGGACATGTGTGCCCTGCTGCTCCTTCCTACGGACTTCTTTGCCTGTGTGTAGAGTGCATCAAAATCAGACTATTTTCCTAATGTATGTTACAAATAACATTAATTAATTCATTTATTCTCAATGATGTGTTGAAAAGTTTTTACTGCTTTATATTTTATGGTTTAGGCAGAAGAAGATATAAAATCGGATCTGTATATATTGCTATTTCATGTTGTCCAGCGTATCCCAGAATACCTCATTCTACTACAGGTAGGTTTGCTGGATTTACATATACAGTAGTTAGGTTACCAGTCATCTTTCTACAACATTAATCAGTGCAATTAAAGGGTCATATTGGTAGATCCTGAACTATAGACATGCTTTGGCATGACAACGGTGCATGTGCTAAAGGCCTTACCAGGCTGCCGTCGGGCAAATGCCTATTGGACTGGTGTCTAATGACAACCCCTACATACCTTTATTGACCCTTATGTGGCAGATCCCATCTCTTAGTTGTCAGCTGCTCACTGGAAACTCATAGTCATACACTGCAAATGTACAAGGACATAGTGTACTGTCATTTTCTCAGCCACTGACCTTAAAGTGCGAGGGATAATTTTAATCCCCAGTTTCTGAAATGCAAATTGACTATTGATAAAGAAGGCTCGCTGATTCCACTTGAGTATTTGTTTAAATGGACCTGTCCACAAAAATGTGAATGTCAAGGTACGCTATAAGAAAGAAGTAGTTCTGGCTATTTATCTTAAATGTATATCGAAATGTTCACATGATGCAACTGGCAAAGTGGCAATTGTCAAGCCAATGTTAATCCCACAAGGGTAGTTAGTTTGCAGTAACAGGAGTAATTATTGCATTTTACACCGGCGTATGCAGAACCTGCTGACAGGTACGGATAGATGCTCATATGTGCTTGCTTTCCTATTCAGAATATCCTAAAATACACTGAACAGGACCATCCAGATTATTACTTACTCCTAGTGTGTGTACAGCGGCTTCGAGTTTTCATCTCTCACTACAGTGTCCTGTTTCAATACAATGAAGATCTGCTAATTCAGAAGAGGAAAAAATTAAAGAAGTATGTATGCAATAAGTTATATTTTAAATTTTTTTTATATTTTTAAAGAAAAACCTTTAATGGTCCCAGAATTGCATAACAGATCCAAAATAAGACCATGACACACATCCCTCCACAGAGGTCAGGAGGCTCCCATAAAGCCTTCGACACAAGGCATTCTTTTGGCGTAAAAACTTTAGCCATGTGTGTCCCCCTGCGTCATCCTGTATCCTGCGCATGGATGAATATAGAGTTTTCTTTAATTTTATATTGTTTCATGTGATCTTAGCTAACACTGTTTATTTTTAACCTGTAATGGTCTTGTATAACCGATTCTCCAAAATAAGACCCCTGCACTTACATATCCACTGGTATCAGTCATTGAATATCAAAATGAATTTAGAAAAGGTACATACATTGATTTGATCAAATAACACATTTAAATGTGTTTATCATAACGGTAATGCATTCATCCTTGTTTGTGATGCTCCTTTTTACGCTTCTAGATCCTCATTGATTAAGCTTTATAAAGGGTTAGCATCCCAGTGCTCAGGATCTAGCCAGGAAATTCTTCCCAGCCTGAGCAATGTCTCCAAGGTTAAGGAGAACACGAGTCCGCCTGATGAGACAGTACAGCCTTACCAAACAGCTCCAGGTTCCAGCTCATCAATTACGTAAGTCTCTTTTTCACATAAGAGAACAGCAAGTTATTCCACTAAGCCTCTTTTGGGAAGAAAATATCATATGCATTTTAAGTAGTCTACCTCAAAAAGTTACACAGGTACATTTATTTCAGCAATATTAGTAAAAAATAAATACAGTGATGTAAACAATGGAGGGCTGGCAGCCAAAGGCCCAGGGGGCAAGTCAAGTGAAGTGGCCCATTGTGCCACCGAATCAGCCCTCCATACATGCCCATCTTTTCCTGATTTTCTAACGCATATTGATTATAAAAATACAAATATGATTCAAATGTGGTTTAACATAAGTAAATTTAATAGCAACAAAGGATGGTAAAAAAAAAAGCAAAACCTAATGTCCCCCTGATGCTCAGCCAGTTAAATGTCCCCCATGATACTGGCTGAGGATTATTTGAAGTATAGTACACAGCAGCAGGAAAATTGTAAAGGCTAATACGAAAAAGTTTACTCACCTTTTCTTGGTATTATTTAAAATGGAAGTGTTCGGGAAGTGGGGGAAAAACTGTTTCACAGCACTGTATATGCAGAAATAATTGATTGTACAGTGTCATCTAAAAAGATATATTATCAAAAATAAAATGACAAAACAAAGATTTTCTTTAACACATATATGCCGGTGCCCGAAAGCATTATGTAATGCAGAAACGATAACTGGGAGTTCCCTTTTTATAGATTTAATATTTTACGTGAGCCGTTCACTGACATCAATAGAGAACTAGCTGTGAGGGTATTGTTGCCTACTTCAGACAAAACCGTTGTATAAAAAAAAACCGTGATTATTATGTTAGGTAAGGATATTAATTTTGATTTTTTTTTTTACAGATTGTCCATTAGTATCATACTATAATTCATCCGTATGAAACATCTTGAAAATACATATTAAACAATGTATAGAAAAGATGAAAAAGTAATGTTATTGATCTTAAAAATTATACAAAAAATCCTGTTAATCTGATTACTGTTATCGGTCTTTATTGTATATTAATATTGGGCTGCTGATGATAGTTTTATAATATCTGTAATCTCCCTTATATTTTCATCATGAAGGCATATGGTGCCCCATATTAAAAAGAGCAGGCAGACACCTGTGGAAAACATACAGTCCTTAAAGTCATCTGAATGGGATATCGATGGCAAGAAACATGATAGGTCTGAGAATATGTTGGCCCACACTTTATTCCCTGGATCAGACCAAGAAGTTAATTCTCTAATGACACCTCTACAGTCAATACCAGAGATGGAGTATGAAAGCACTTCTATGGATGCAATGCTTAACATGGAAAGGTCGATGAGGACCTCATCTAATATATTACCTGATGGAAATTTTGCCCCAAGCTATGAGGAGTATGAATATGGTGGTTCAATAATAGGTGTATCAGCTCCATATGAAGAAGAGACATTTCCAAACCGACCCCTGTTTGAGTCCTGTTCCGCTGGATCTTCAGAGTCCAGTCTTGATATCTGTTTTTTAAAGCCTATCAACTTTACACTTGAGTCAAATAGGACTGAACGCGCCATGCAGCCCTTGGCCAGAAATTGTCTTTCTCCTGTGAGTAACAGCAGCTATAGGCATGAAGGTATTCATGTGAAAAACAAGCCTCTTAGTAGGTCTCTAAAAGAATTTCCACGGAATCAAGAAACTGTGTCTACCACCCGGATGTACAGCACCAGAAGCACCAATCCCAGTCGGATGCAGTTCAGACAAGAAAGAGACAGCCAATCCCACGGTCTTTCCACCACAACTCGAAACTCACAAAGACACTTTTATATCCCCCAGAGGCCACACTGTGAGAGCAGGTCTCTTTTAGAGGTAAGAAACCAAACAGTATGAATCAATTATAAACTCAAAAGAAAGATGCTGAAAACAGTTAAGACACCCTCCTCCAGGTAGCACCAAACTCCACTAGACAAGCAAACAACTTCAGTCACTAGATAACCAAGTGTAACATGTAACATTGTGTCCTACATTGAACACTTGTCTAAATCTAAATATAGTGTAAACCCTGGTTGGTACACAATTAGGCCCATCCTCCCAAGGTAGGGTCCTGGGATTGGGGACATCCTTTAATGGTGGACTCTGGAATGTGTTGTGAGTTTACACTGACTCCATTCTATTCCATTCTGGTAAAATGTGGCCCTAGCTAGAATCGCATGTTCTATGATTTCCCTTCCTTGCGATCCCTCCTTTTTTACGGAAAGGAAGTCTTTATGTACTAGGACAGCACTGTCCATAACAAGACTTCTAGGAATCAGTGGTGCATAGCAAGCATTGCTATGCACCAGATAGTAGATAGTGAGAAGGGGGTTAGGGAGAGGATAGATAGTGAGAAGGAGGTAGGGTAGATAGTGAGAAGGGGTAGGGAGAGGGTTGATAGTGAGAAGGGGTTAGGGAGAGGGTAGATAGTGAGAAGGGGGTAGGGAGAGGGTAGATAGTGAGAAGGGGGTACGGAGAGGGTAGATAGTGAGAAGGGGGTACGGAGAGGGTAGATAGTGAGAAGGGGGTAGGGTAGATAGTGAGAAGGGGGTAGGGAGAGGGTAGATAGTGAGAAGGGGGTAGGGAGAGGGTAGATAGTGAGAAGGGGGTAGGGAGAGGGTAGATAGTGAGAAGGGGGTAGGGAGAGGGGAGATAGTGAGAATAGGGGGTAGGGAGAAGGTAGATAGTGAGAAGGGAGGGAGAGGGGGTAGATAGCTTGAAAAGAGGGGGAGAGGGGGTAGATGGAGTGAGAAGGGGGTAGATGGCATAAGAAGATTGGGTTGGGGGTGGGGGGGCCCTTAACAGATTCTCGCACCGGGGCCCTGAAGCTTCTAGTTACACCCCTGAACATCACCAGAACCTGGCATTTTAACAGGGGTATGTAGACTTTTGATATCCACTGTACATATATATATATATGTAACTTAATATAAAACATTAAAAATAATAAAAGTTCCATCATTGCAGAGGTTATTGTTAAACTCCTTTTCACTGCTAGAACCTTTCACTTGAAGTGATACCCCAGCCATCATATGCACTTTAATGCATACAATAGCTGCGCAGCCCTTTTACATTTTCATGGCGTCTGTTTTGCTGATGCATGGGGGGACTCACGGAGTTCTTTAATATGCATTTTTCTTTAGAGGTAGCATCTGTTCCTTTAACTTTCTACCTTACCACAGTTAGCTTAGACTTTGCCTATCATTTCTGAAAGTTTTCTGATTTACATAGATACATTTGTCCCCAGTTGTGCCATAGAAAGTTCCTGACCAGTTAGCTTAGACTTTGCCTATCATTTCTGAAAGTTTTCTGATTTACATAGACACATTTGTCCCCTGTTGTGCCATAGAAAGTTCCTGATGTGGTTATTTTAAAGTATACTTTTGTAGCAATGCTGGCATTCAGAAAACAGGACTCAAGCGTGCTGGAAAGTTAAAAAGAAAAAATCATAAAACAAAAAAGACTGAGACAGTTAAAAAAAAGTATCTAGATTCTACCCCTGAGAATATGACCTGAGACAGATCATAAGATCATAAGAGGGCAAACACAATGCATTATTCCCCCATCAATGTTGGAAGCGGACATAACTGTACTTTTAAAACTTGGTAAGGATCCAGCTGTTGTGATTCATATAGACCTATATCTCTTTTAGGTGCCAATGTGAAAGTCTTAGCTAAAATACTTTACTGCTTCATCATATAAAGTCCTACACAGATTGGTTTAGGTAGATTAGAGTGTTTTTTATACCAAGTCAATATACAGCAGTTAACTTGAGACGACTTTTTTCTTTAATGCAGTTACCACAGGATGATAACTCAGCTCGGGTGATTGTTTCATTGGATGCTACTAAGGCTTTAATTGAGTGGAATGGAACTTTTTATGGGCAGTTCTAAAAAATTATTTTTTGGCACATCTTTTATTGATTGGATTAAGTTTTCATATTAAAATCCTAAACCAAGCATAAGAACAGGCAATTAAGTCTCAGATTGGTTTTATTTAGGTAGAGGGACAAGGCAGGGATGTCCTCTTTTCTGGTAATCGAACCTCTGGCAAATTGCATAAGGCTATTAATATTCCAGGGTGAAAAAATTTGATCAAAATTGTGATATTACCTCAAACTATTTACCTTTTGTATCTGTCCTAATCTCTCAAAATATTATTTTAAAGATTTGTGGTATTTTAAATTAATTTCTTTTTTTATTCATTTTCTTATTCATTTTCTAAAATAGAACAGTATATATGATGCTATTATTCATTTAAAAATGAAAAATTATTTTTTCCGAGGCAGATTTGTTTCATTAGATTTTTAGTTATGGTAAAATATTTTTAACTCATCACTTTAGGATATCCATATGGATGGAAATGCCAGATTCTACCAAAAAGATGAAACTGAGCAAACATCTTTCAGTGAGCACCACTCAAGGTCAGATCAGAAGGGTGGTTTCCGGAGTTCCTTCCGCAAGCTATTTAAAAAGAAGTGAGTAGTATGAGAATGTCAGATTTCATTTTAACCAACCTTAAGCTACATATTTTATAATGTTTTTTTTTCAAAATTCCTAGATCATCTCCATGCTATACTTCCTA
Organism: Spea bombifrons; assembly: GCF_027358695.1. NCBI lineage: Eukaryota > Metazoa > Chordata > Amphibia > Anura > Pelobatidae > Spea > Spea bombifrons. Next base: position 27,850,302 of record NC_071089.1, on the reverse strand, counting down.
TGGAATCTCAATTTGTGTGAAAGTACACCCTCTTTGAATTCTATGGTTTTACATTTCAGGACATAATTACAATCATCTGTTCCTTAACAGGTCTAAAAATTAGCTAAATACAACCTCAGTTGAACAACACATGACATATTACATTGTGTCATGATTCAACAAAAATAAAGCCAAAATGAAGAAGCCATGTGTGAAAAACCTTATGACTCAATAGCTTGTAGGACCACCTTTAGCAACAAAAACAAAAACGCAAAGTAATCATTTTCTATATTACTTTATCAGTCTGTCACATCTTTGTGGAGGAATTTTGGCCCACTCTTCTTTAAAACATTGCTTCAGTTCATTGAGCTTTGCAAGCATGTGTTTATGCACGTTTCGCTTAAGGTCCCACCACAGCATTACAATTGAGTTAAGGTCCAGACTTTGACTGGGCCATTGCAACGCCATGATTATTTTCTTTTTCAGCCATTCTGTTGTAGATTTGCTCATGTTATTGGGATCATTGTCCTGTTGCATGACCCAATTCCAGCCTAGCTTTAGCTATCGGGCAGATGTCCTCACATTTGACTCCTTTGAATACTTTGTTATACAGAGGAGTTCATGGTCACTTCAATGACTGCAATGTTCTCAGGTTCTGTGGCTGCAAATTCTTTATCCCTTTACCACCGTGCTTGACAGTTGATATGAGGTATTTGTGTTGATATGATGTGTTTGGTTTTCACCAAACGTGGAGCTGTGCATTATTGCCAAACATCTCTACTTTGGTCTTGTCTGTCCAAAGGACATTGTTCCAGAAGTCTTGTGGTTTGTTTAGATGTAACTTTGCAAACCCAAGCTGTGCTGCCATGTCCTTTTTAGAGAGAACATGCTTTCCCCTGACAACCCTTCCAAAAAAAATATATTTGTTCAGTCTTATTAAAATTGTCCTGTTATGAACTTTAACAAAAAAACATACTAACTGAGGGCTTTAGTATCTGTGATGTAACTCTTGGGTTTTTTGCAATTTTTCCGAGAATTGCACAGTCTGATCTTGGGGTCAATTTGCTGACACATCCACTCCTGAGAAGATTGGCAACTGTCGTGAATGTTTTCCACTTTTGAATAATCTTTTTTACTGTAGAATACCGGACTTTACATTTTACATTTATAACCCTTCCCAGATTGATAGGCAGCAACGACTGCTTCACTGCTGATGTCTTTCCTCCTTGGCATTGTGTTAACACACACCTCACTGCTCCAGACTAGCAAACTGCTAAAACTTTGGATTTTATAGAGGCGGTCACACTTGCTGGTGATCAATTAACCAAGGGCATTTGATGAGCAGCACTTGTCTGCTACTTAGCATCTTAATTCCTATGGAAGCAGTAAGGGTGTACTTAGTTTTTCACACGTGGCTTCTCCATTTTGGCTTTATTTTTGTTGCCTAAATCATGACACGGTGTTGTTCATCTGAGGTTGTATTTACATAATTTTTAGACCTGCTAACGAACAGATGATTGTTTTTATGTCCTGATATGTAAAACCATAGAATTCAAAGATGTGTACTTTCTTTTTCACACAATGGTTTCACTTACACCGCATAACCCATAAAATGTACAATATTTTATCACCTCTTTAGTGGGGCTTAAGGACTCTGAGTCCTAGTGCTTAAGGATACCCCTTGTATTGAATTCTATATTAGCCTGAAAAGTTTGAGGGGTCTATTTCTAGAGCTACTGAGTTTAAACAATCCATCAGTTTAAATTATAAAAATTAGATTTACACAAATTTAAATGAATTACAATAAAAGTTTGATTAATTAAAACCAATTTGTATCTTTCCTGTATTCTGAGATTTTAGGTCATGTGGAGTAGAAAACAAAGAGAAAACAAGTGAAAAGTCATCAATAGACCAGTCACCAACAAGACAAGACATCTTCAGAGCACATTCTGCCCTGATCAACGAGCTTGACCGAGGAACTGCTGTGTGATAGATATCTGCGTTCAGACTGTAGCTTTGTAAGGGTTTAGAGATACCCAGGAGAGAAGCACTGAAACTATTGCTATACCAGGAACTTGTGAGCACATATTTTCTGTATCTGATTAAGAGATCTCCCCAAACATAAGATATGACTTGTAGATCACCCTAAATTGGTCTGTGATGCCAATCATGAATCACCTGTATTACCCATCAAAGTTGGATATCTTGTTCATCAACTTTAGTCAGCCATATAAAATGTGAGTATATATGTACATAGGCACATACAACATGAAGACCTTAGCATGAACCTGTGTGTAAACTACATGATGCACCCATTACAACCAATATTGTAAGTTACAAAGACCATTGCACTGTCATTGTTACTCCTATGCTTCTATGAAGTAAAAAGTGATGAGGGCATTGTGAGCGCTTACACTGGTTGATGAACAAAGAATGAAAATGCGTGAACAAAGAATGAAAATGAGAGAGAGAGAGAGAGAGAGAGAGAGAGAAACTTTTAGCTAGTCATTTGCATCAGTAGAGGTGGGTGAAACGTTCCCCTGAATATCAAAAATAGCTCTAGTTGAAAGTGTTGTTTTTCTAACTTCTCGGCAGGGGAGCAATTGCCCTGATTTGAACATTTCAGGCCACTACCAGAGGCCTTTTCTACATATAGCCACTAGGGCTTGCATGGTCAACATTTGATATAGAACCAAAGATGGCAGCATTTCAGAAAAATGAGGATACGCTTATTGTTGTTCTTTATATGCTTATAAATTATAATACTTATAAAGGTTTATAAGCAGACTGGGTAAGTTAACTTGTGCTCCACCATCATAGATGGATGATTCTTTACCAGGGGATTCTACCCTCTGATAGACGGGGGATTTCATTACAGTGTTCTCTCTCTGTAATTTTTGATGGGAAATGGCTTGACCAGTCCCATTTTTTTTTTGAACACCAAAACATCATTTTTGGTGTTTGAGGTGTGCTACAGGGAATTTTTCTTATTTTATTGTAAGGTCGAACTAACTGCAATTAAAATCCAATTGATTTAATGTCTTCACTTAATCTCTTTTAGTAATCTGATGCTTTAGGCGTTACATTTTGATTACTATGCATAGTCTTATATTTTATTAGTTAGCTATATGAAACAACCTTGACGTAGGAATCCTTTTCTTTTCTGATTAATTAAAAGTTATGTTTTAATCTTTTTGACAATAATTACTTAGCTTTTTGATTTTTTAATATGTTGTTTGTGACATATCAAAAACTCTTGATCATCAAGCAAAGATCTGTGGGTAATTCTTTATATGGAATTACCCCGGTATGAATCAGAGTCTTATGCTGAACTTTTTAGTGATGCATATAGGGGTTTTCATTTAAGAGCTCTTAATATAAAGGGCATTAATTGTTTTCCTTAACTTGTGAAAAGCATATGTTTTACAATGTACCGTATATAGTAAGGGCTAAATTAGTCACATCTTTTTTTTTCATGTTATGGGTTAACATTTTACATTAAAATATTCTTATCTAAAACAGCAAAATTGTATTTAAATTAACATAATTGTATTTATTGCAACTATAAAATATTATTTTGATTTTTTCCTATTTAATAAGAAACTATTTCTCCGAAAATATTTAAAATTAATAATACCAGGGCACAAATTCTAAATACTAAATTCTGTTTATCAGTCGCACGGCTTGTACAGTTCATAAACATCCAGTTTAAACAGCAGATCTGGCACTAAATGGTCAAATTTCTTTAACATATAATCTTTCCATGTTCCTGATATATAGTGTAGTATAATCTCCCTTACACTCCCTGTAACCACAGTACCCTTATAGGTTTGTTCTATTTACTTATTTTTGCTCATTTAAAATCTTCTAATATAGACAAGTTATCGGAGGGGAAAACCAGATACTGGTAGCATTAAAAACCCATTGAGCTGTAGGTTGAGCACATCAGCCATAGTTTCACAAACATTTCCCACATTACTGACCAGCAAATGTAAAGTGCCACTCCCTGCGGTATGTGGGAAGTATAATCTCACCGAACAGTTATACATCCCACATACTACAGGGAGAAAGAAGATAGAAAATGTTTGTTTGCCCAACAAAAAAAAGTAAAGATCCACAATGTGTGTCTTGTACTTAACACTATAGTAATCAATGAAATATTCCAGTCCACAGGAACCTACAACTGAAATGACTATTCATATCATAACCCTTTAACTGACAAGGTGGCATTATGGAAAACACAAAAATGGGAATTATGTAAGTGAATTTCCACAAAAATAGAATTTTTGTCCCAATTGCCCATATAATTTCTTTTAGACTGTAAGCTCATAGGTGGGGCCATCAGAAGCCCACCATTCTTGCCAGGATCTTTGTAGAAAAGTGCCATAAAGCTAAATGGCAAGCTCATGGGCAGGGTCCTCGACTGCGTGTGTGTTCCTTTGTTATGTATTTGTGAACTACCCCATCTTTAACCCCTTAAGGACAATGGACGGTCCCTAAACCCATTTAAAACAATGCATTTTTAGCCCGTACATGCACGGGCTTTGTCATTAAGGGGTTAAATTGTTAAGCACTGTGTAATATGTTATTGCTTGGTAAATAAAGGATGATAATTATTTTTGTAGCCTATGGAAAATGTTGTATGATAAATCTGTATCTATGCCATCATGGGCACTGTAGCTGCCTGTACAGCCCAGTTGGGAGCAGCAGTGAAAAATGTAGGGCAATGATTTTGCAAGAATCAAATAACAATCTGCGTAGGCAGGACTGGTCATCTACACGAGTTGGTTGGTAGCTATACTTTAAGACATTATTATTAATAGAATTAACCTACAATAAAACTATAGTTTTATCGTTTTGCGTCTTTTTGAAGCAACAGGTCCATTTTATAACCTTCAACCTGCAATCACGATCATTGATGTTGGTAATGTTTAAAATAAACCTTTGTGCAGTATGGCCTCTGACAATTTTATCACTTGTATATAACATTATTATTGCCTGAATAGAAATATTTAAATAATCATTGTTCTAAGCCTGTTGATTTAATTGTCTGGGATATCATTTCGAATATGGAATATGGTGCTGGCAGTGCGATAAAGAACAATAAAACAGCTCTTTAAAAAGTGAAAGAGTCTACTCTTGTTATATCTGGCTTCGAAATATTTGATAAAGGCACAGATCTTTCTTGACTAAAAATGTCATGTTTGTATTTCTACATTTACTTTTTAAGTACTTAAGATTTTGAAATATTTGGGATTTGTTTGTGTTCACTCTATCTTCCTCTTTCGTGCTTTGGTTTAAAATCAGCTTTCCTGCTAAACCTGGGGACACAACAATACACAGAGCTACAAGATGACATGCATCTAATTTTAAATACTATAATATATATGATATGACCATCACACCAATATGAGCTTGTTGGACATTCTAAGACCTTGGGCATTAATATGGAGTCCCCCACCCCAGCTACTGTACAACTGCCTCTTCTCTTCTGGGTTACACAAGGCAGCCTGGCTCGCAAATCAGCATTCCAAGCCATCCCAAATTTGTTCGATGGGTTTAAACTCAGGGCTCTGTCCAGGCCACTTAAGTTCCACCAAACAAGGCTTTTCCAACCATGTCTTTATGAACCTTGATTTGTGTGCAGGGGTACAGTCACGCTGAAACAAGAAGCGGCTTTACTGGAATTGGTCCCACAAGGTTGGAAGCATACGTTGTCTCAAATGACTTGGTATGCTGTAGTATTAACATTACCCTTCATTGGAACTAAGAAGTCTAGCCCCATTTTTGCTAATTGAATTGCCGTTCTACTAGGACAACTCATCTAAATTTGACATTGTCCATAATTATAAGCATTGTATTATCCATATTGACTTCCAAGTTATTCTAAATTACTACCACTTTTTGTAGTTAACTTTTCTTGGTCATTTTTAAGTTATTTATTGATTTATAGAGGGCCATCTAAATACCTAGATTTTTATTCTGCAACTTTGATATCCATCGGAGATATAGCCCGGCCAAGTGTATATTTTGGGGTAAAGACTGGGATCCCTCTGCCCGCCCATGTAGTAAATTCTCACACTTCCTGGACTCTACCAGCAGTGTAACCCTGCAAGTCTTCTCTGTAAAGCTACTATCGCACGCACCTTAGGGAAATGTTTAAAACAAGTCTAACTTCTGAATAGAGCGCAAGAGGAAAAAAAAGTAATTCATAAATGATATGCATATATCAAGGCAATTAAGGATGAGAAAATCCGAGATACAATTTTGTGCACTCCAGCCACACAGCTATAAGGTCATAAAAAAATACTTTGCTCACTCATTGGTGTTCCTCCAAACCTGCTCATACATATTTTATAAAATGTCAAAAGAAATGACAAAGACATGTATGAGCTTTTAAATGTATGCGCCCACAAAAATGGACCAAAAACGATTTGCATGAATGTTTTGTTTTTGGTCTATTTGTTTTCGGACATATTTTATTTCGGAAATTAAATTGTCACTCACACTCATTCACACTCATTTACTCTCTGAAAGTCTCCCTATCATCTGCACCCCTGTTTCCTTGCCATGCAGCTCTGCTTCTTCACTTGTATCTTCTTATTCTTCTGTCTTCTTTCTTTGTCCGCTTCTCCTGGTGAACTTCCGCGAAAGGACGTATCCTCCGGGCACACTTTCTCCCCAATTGGCGGAACGAGGAGAGGTTGTCCCCGTGTCTCCGATCTTTCGCGGAAGAATCAGAGCTCTTTGCTTCGTTTAAGTTTGTTTCATTGAGGGTCCCTCCTCCTTTACAGAGATACTTCCGAAATGAATTTGTACAGATCCGAATGCACATCTAATAGACAACTTTACACTTGAACAATTACAAGTATTGTGGATGAGACTAGTGGTCCTCACAAGCGCCTATAATTTCACAGTTCCAGTACTTCCATGCATCGATACAGACAGGTCAGTTTCATAGCTTGACAGATCAATTAGTATCAAGATTAATCTTAATTAAAATAATCTATGCATTGTGAGGATTGCTGAGGGCAGGAGATGCTTAATAATGCAGCCCTGAGGACCAGAGGTTGGACCTACTACGTTTGGTTTGAGGGTTTAGACATGCACCAAGTGCTATCGTGGTGTGTATTTACAGACTAGAGAGTTTGACACCCATGTTTTACTTTAGAAACATATTCACAAATGTTGGGTCAATTTCTTTATCACATGCTTTTTTTAAAAAAAAAAAAAACAAACAAAAAAAACCCCTGCTTCCTGTGTATGGAAATATAATTACACGGGGTCCTCAAAAAAATAAAACCCAATCATTTGGGCTACAATTTCATACTTTGAGGCTAATATGATTATGCAAAGACCTTCTTTTGTGAAGACTAATAAAGATTAAAACATTGGATTTCTGTGGATATAATTTGCTGTACAACAGTCAAGTGAATGCCCCGCGTCTCTGCTTGTTCTTGTTTTTGGACGGGATATCTGTTGCGGCAGCACGTCACGTCTAATTTTGTTGCAAGTTTGTTGGGAGAAACATTGAGCGAGAAGCCTAATCCGTTTGAGCTATTTATCACACTTTGTGACTAGTACATTTAAAATGAATGCAGTATCTTTAAGAGGGCCGAGCCTCTTGCTAACTATGCCCATTCTAGAAGGACAAGAAGAATGACAATTCAGCAGGATGAGGGTAGATGATGTGTGCAGTAGACTTTAGTCTTTATACTTTGACAATATTATGCGTTCCGTAGAAGAAAGAAAAACAAACACGATCGTGGACACTTGATATCTTGGCACATTTTTCTGTATTAATTGCTTGGATATCTCTCAAGTGGATAAGTGGACCAATAGCTGTTATTATATAACTGTATGTCCTAGTACGATCATTACTGAATGAGTGGCAAAACACAAAATATCCAAAACCAGCATTTTTTTTTTATAATACAAAAGAACACATAATGTGGATCTCAGAAAACGCCCCACAAAGCTTTGCCCTAAAGAGCCAGTAAATGTTATTTTTAACACTTAAGAAAACCACTTAGCAAATATTACTTATATAACTGCCTAGTTTCTCTCGCCATTAGTAATGGAGGCAGCCATGTCCATCCACACTATCAAATCCTCACTGTTACAAGCGAGGATCAGACATGGCGAACGTGCAATATCGTTCTTATGCTGCCGTTGGAATCAGCAGTGCATAAGTTAATCTATTTTTTTAACTCAAACATTTAAGGTAACAGTGAAAATCTGACTTTTGTATGTGAATTTTTCTTAATTGCTTACTTGTTAAAAGTTCGTTCACTGGCTCTTTAATGATCGGACAATCATCTGTCTCAAGGCAAAAAAAAAAAGTAACTATGCATTCTTTCTAGCAAGATTCCTTTCTCCCCCAAATGTAACTGGCACCATCATTTTTATGTAAAAAGGAAAAAAAAACGGTGAAGCAGGTACGAAAATAAATCGATGGAACGTTTGTAAACTGAACTGCAATACAGCACTTTACCTTTATAAAGTTAGGTACTACAGATCTTCACTACAGTCCCACACACGATATGACACAAATCACTTTTATCCTTCAAGTGTCAAGGTTCTAAGCCCGTTTGACATCTGGGGAACCCAAACTGGCATAAAGCAGAGGAAAATGTATGGCTACAACCTTTCATTTGTGTGTGTATGTACGCAAACACACAAAAAGTGCATAACATTCTCTTTTTCAAACTCCCTGTCTTTAAATGGCCTCGCCAGAGGTGAAATGGTAAACATCTCCACTACCTCCTTGACAAATTACATAGTACTGCACGATCAATAGTCTTTTATTTTTATTTTGCGGTGTAATTGTCATCTCACAGGAACTGGAATAAAACATGTTGTCCCTTTTTTATCTCTTTAATTCAGTTTATATTCATTGCATTCTTTTCAGTATACAGTTTATCTTTTCATGACTGTTTTGCTTCCAAAGTCAAGTTTTTTGTTTGCTTTTTTTTTCTTCTTTCTTTCTTAGTGTTTACAATACACTGCTTGCATTACAACGAGTTTGTGTTTTCCAAGAGGGGAGGGCCATCTCTGTGAATGGATGGATGTGGAGGCTCCCTTTTGTAAGTTTTTGGTGGCAGCTTTGGGATTGGCTGAGAAGTGCTTTGTCTGGGTGGGACAGGAGGCCCAGTGGTGGAAGAGAGTTCGATATCTTGAGCTATTAAGGGGGGAGATGGCAGATGTTTTCTTGTCCCGTGAGGGGATGGAGTCTGTGGAGGAGGTGGGGTAAATGGTGATGGGCTGTATGGGAAGAAGGTATTGTGATGTTCACCTTTCCGACCCAGAGGAGGAGGTTGAAGGTGTAATGGAGAGCTGGAAAAGACATCTGGTGTACGCACTGGTTCTCGTGGTGGTAAAAGTGGGGGGCTATCTGGTGGATCAGAGACTGATAGGCGATCGGACATCTGGTACCTTGGAGAGTAAACTTTAGTGGGTTGACGAGGTGGGATTGCAGGAGGGCTGTCCAAATGTTTAGACATCATCTAAAACGCACACAAAACAACAAGAAATTAGAATCATCAATAGATTTCCTGTATATTAATAAAGCACTTTATGGCCCTGATGAGATTTCACATGCATACCACTAGAGCTGAAACAACGAATCGATAAAATCGATAATAATCGATAACGGAAATCATCGATAACGATTTCCGTTATCGATTAATCGAGTGATCAATTCGTTGTTGGAGCACTCGGCTCCTTTTACTTACCTCCGCGAGCGTTCCCCGCTTCTGCTACACGCTCTGCAGTCTCCGCCTTCTAGCTACGTGACGGATGTGACGCGTTCCGGAGGTAAGTATTCTTCATGTCTATGTGCACGGATCGCACAGAGCCACTCGCACAGAGCGAATCGCTCTGTGCGAATGGAGCCACTCGCACAGAGCGGTTCGCTCTGTGCGAGTGGCTCCACTCGCACAGAGCGGTTCGCTCTGTGCGAGTGGCTCCACTCGCACAGAGCGGTTCGCTCTGTGCGAGTGGCTCCATTCGCACAGAGCGGTTCGCTCTGTGCGAGTGGCTCCATTCGCACAGAGCGGTTCGCTCTGTGCGAGTGGCTCCATTCGCACAGAGCGGTTCGCTCTGTGCGAGTGGCTCCATTCGCACAGAGCGGTTCGCTCTGTGCGAGTGGCTCCATTCGCACAGAGCGGTTCGCTCTGTGCGAGTGGCTCCATTCGCACAGAGCGGTTCGCTCTGTGCGAGTGGCTCCATTCGCACAGAGCGGTTCGCTCTGTGCGAGTGGCTCCATTCGCACAGAGCGGTTCGCTCTGTGCGAGTGGCTCCATTCGCACAGAGCGGTTCGTGAGTGTGGGTGCAGGGCAGAGTGGGGGTGGGGGTGCAGGGCAGAGTGGGGGTGGGGGTGCAGGGCAGAGTGGGGGTGGGGGGTGCAGGGCAGGAGACTGGGTGCAGGGCAGAGTGGGGGTGGGGATGCAGGGTGTGAGTGTGGGTGCAGAGCAGAGTGGGAGACTGGGTGCAGGGCAGAGTGGGGGTGGGGATGCAGGGCAGGGTGTGAGTGTGGGTGCAGGGCAGAGTGGGTGCAGGGCAGAGTGTGAGTGTGGGGGCAGGGCAGAATGTGGGGGCAGGGCTGGGTGCAGGGCAGAGTTAGAGACTGGGTGCAGGGGCACAGTGCAAAGTGCTGGGTGCAAAGTGCCAGTGCTGGGTGCAAAGTGCCAGGGCTGGGTGCAAAGTGCTGGGTGCAAAGTGCCAGGGCTGGGTGCAAAGTGCAAAGTGCTGGTGCAAAGTGCTGAATGCTGGGTGCAAAGTGCTGGATGCAAAGTGCCAGGGCTGGGGCAAAGTGCTGGGTGCAAAGTGCTGGGTGCAAAGTGCTGGGTGCAAAGTGCTGGGTGCAAAGTGCCAGGGCTGGGTGCAAAGTGCTGGGTGCAAAGTGCTGGGTGCAAAGTGCAAAGTGCTGGGGCAAAGTTTCTTGAACAGTAATAGTCCACCTCTTTTCAGAATGTTTGGGGTTATTTTGTTTCATAAATATTGTGTTTGGGTTCTTGTACTTTGAAAATATTGTTTTTTATTACATCATAACAAAATAAGAATGTTAATGTAAATTTTAAGTTGTTTTTTAACATCCAGTTCATTAAATTCTTTTAAATAAACGAAAAATTTGCATATTGTTTTTTTTATCCGATTAATCGATTAATCGAAAAAATAATCGGCCGATTAATCGATTATTAAAATAATCGTTAGTTGCAGCCCTACATACCACACATTTTTTCAATTATAAGACTAAATTAACCTAAACCAATGCCAAATCCTATCACATGTAAAACTGGAATGAGTAAGAACCCAGTCCACTATCTTTGCAGCCCATTTTCTTGACAACCTGGTTTTAAAAGGGTAACATACAAGGCAGACAAGAACAACTGGTATATATACATTGGTATTAAAGCTATAACCAAAGTGATCAAAGTGGAGACCAGAAAGAATAAACCAAGAGATTTTTTTTTCTTTCATAACAGAACTGAATCCAAGTTTATAGTTGCTTAACCTTATCATAGTGGGCAACAGCTTGGCCCATATTAAATGGCCCATATTAATTTTAACCGGCAAATCCAGATCTGCTCATAGTCCAGTTTGGGGCCTAATTTGTATTGCTAATGATTAAGGGATTTAATGCTGGGAATTCAATATATTTTACTTAAGCAATAAAATTATTATTAGTGTAGACCTTTAATTAAGGCTTTTATTCCACCTTATAAAAATGAAGGTAGATGAAAGGCAAGAAAACCCTTGACTTACTTTTGATGGTGATGACTCAGTTGGAGCAGACTCCGGCCGTCTTCGAGGTGGAACAGGTGGAGGAACTTGCATCTCTTCAGAGTTCTTAATAAAGCTTATAGACGATATTGAAGCAGAGCCTACGGAACATTTTCAAGACATTGGAATCACATGTAAGCAAACGAGCCAACTATTTACTGAACTATAACAATCCTTATTTACATGACTGAACAATGTATGCATTTGTATATAACTGCAAATGGATAATTCAAGAGCTAAATGTATCATGAAAAATCAAATGTTACCATACAGAAGACTGGGGTCGTGCAACTAAATACTATTTGGCGCTAACCTGAATATCTCTGGGCAGCCATCAACGTTGGGTAAGCTGCAGTGTGCAAATGGTGCTTTTTAAGACACCATATTACATTTAAAAAAGATAACAGTGACAATCATGCAGAGCTATAGATGAAATGTACATTGTTGCATTGTTTTCAATTATTATTTTTTTGGAACAATTTAAAACTTCTTCCTTCTTGGCTACATTGTGTACGTACGAGAGTGAAAGGGACTGGAGAGGTCGGAATCAAAGACACTGCACACGTCGGTGGTGCTGGTTGCTGCATATGGAGGAGGTGGGGTCAGGGGGGTCCGAGGAGAGTTTGGAGCAGATGCTGCACAATCAATTTCGCTTTCGGGGATGCGGCTGTAACTGATTTTCCTTGGCTCTTGTTGTAAAGGTGTTGGGTGTCGCATTGTACCCGGCCTGGGGTTGGATGGACGCACACCAGGAGACTTAAGCGAATAAGTGTACTTTTTTGGCTGCCAAGCAAAACAAAACATTGTACATGTTAACTTAATGCACAGAATAACATAATAAGACTACAGAAGATCATCCCAAAGCGGTAACAATTAACTAATCTAAAAGCATTGCATTATACTTTCAGAGTACTAAGTGAACGTCCTCACACTTTTATACCCTACATATCCACAGTGTTCACATAGAACAACGTTTTTTTGCATTGGGTGGTGGTAACTTATCTACAGAGAAATTATATTTCATTTATTTTTAACGTGATAATTCTCACTCGAAGCACCAACAGGCTGTAGAGGTTAGCCAACAGCGACACAACCATTCTTTCAAACATATCATCTTACTAATGTAAAAAACGCTAAAAATTGTGTTCAGTAACGCGATCGGTCTCTCCACCAAATGCCGTGATGGTTACGACTAGCTACAAAAGAGACTTGTTATGCGGCTGCTGAACCCCAACAAACAGACTTCAATAGCTACTTACAAATCTTGGCAGCGTCTTTGCATTTCGTGGCTCTATTTCCAAAGACTTTTTAAACAAATAATCTTCAAACTCCTTTTCTGCAGTGTTTCCCATTGGGTTCAGATTTTCAAAGAATCTCTAAAACAACAGACAACCACGACAAAAATGACAGCGTTTATTATGAATGGAGTAAATGCTAGAGCTGGAGGATTTGATTATAACAAAGGCAACTAAGGCAATCCCTCAGGGCTTGGAGAATGACTTCTTGGCTGTGGCAGCCACGGTGCTCATACTGGCAAACATTGTGAGGGACCAGGCATGACCCAGAGGCCTCACCATACATCGGTAAAAACTTACTTGAAATAGTTTTCTAGCCTAAAACATTGGGGTAATGTTTTCAGAACTATTACCAAAGCCATACAAGACAGTAGAAGCTTACAAGAGACTCAAGGGAGGACAGATTTGGGTTTCTGTCAGACTGACTTTCTATCTATCATATAAAGAATATATAGTAGGAATGGGCTGCACTTCCATTATAAGAGGACTGGCCAGAATCCTTGTAGGACTTTTCAAAGAAAGAAACGGTTCTTCAAATGACTTAATTTCTCATAGCATTTTTAAAGACCCTTTGGCTAACGCAAGACACTTTGCAAGCAACTATAAGCATTTTAAACCTTTTTTATTTTTTTTTTGCAAGTGCAATTTCCGGTGTGCATCTCACACGTAAGCATTTAGTTGAGTTAAGTTTCTTTGAGAAACTATAACATTGCTCGACTTACTCGGATATCAGGTTCAACTTGTAAGCAATAAGGTTGATTCTGGTACTGCTGGATCTCGCCAGTGATTTCCGCCACTTTCCTCCTCTTGCTGAAGTTCACTAGTTCTTTCCCATGCCTTTTCAGAAAATCAGGGTTGCCTTCTTCTGTTTTTAAAATATTTGTCAAATAAATTCCTAGGATAAAAGCAAGATTTGTCAGCCAAAAGAACTTTATGTGAATACTCCTTGCGGCAACCAGAATACGCATTCAAAAGCACTGCAAGGAGCCTTTCATGGTATAATAATGTATACGGCGCCATAATCTGTAGCATTGTACAATGGGTAAACAGTACCAGTCCATTTTTTTTAATTAAGCCGACCTCCTTTACATCTTTTTTTTTTCATATTAACATTAAAAGCACTTAACATCAGCGAAGTGCATTTATATGATTCTGAAAACCACACTCCATTATTTCTAACCAATCATGAAATTGATCTCATTAAACAGATGACCTTTTCTATTTGTTCAGTGACAATGCTTAATGTAATGAAAGAACTGACAAACACCGGTAATCAGATGGTCCATGAGTGATGAAGGTCTAAATAAGACAATATACCAGGTATAATTACGGCTAATGGGAATTCTAGTCCTTTTAGTCCATGCGCTATTTAACATTGCAGCTGACAACTATATGTGTGACTGCTGAACGGAAACATTTCCCTTACAAGTTAGTCCATAAAACGCATACAATGCACTGCACCTACCGCAGAAAGGCACACACGGTGGATTAATTGACCTGAGTTTAGCCAAATATTTCTTCTGATGATCTTCGCTCAGTTCATGAGCTTCTTCTAAAATTTTCCTTTGGCGGCTCTGGACTTGCTGGACAAAAAAAAAAAAAAAAGAATATGGAACAAGATACTTTTAGAGTGAATTTGATACAGGGCATAAACGAGAGCCATACAGGACTTAAAACTCATTTCACCATTTTAAAAGCGGAGCCCCATTAGCCAAACCATTTTGTACCAGTTAAACATCTTGGCAAGTTTTCCTAAGGGAGATCTGTACGTAGCTCCAATGTCTCGGATAAGATACGAAAATCCTTAAAACACTAAAGTTTAACCCTTTCATAGAACGGATCTAGGGCTAATCTGAACTAGTCAACGAGGCTTAATTTACCTAAAGAGGACAGCCAATAGATTGTTCGCCAGAGGTTTCATGACAAACTCCTATGTTTCTCACCCATGGCACGCCAAGTATCATGGGAGATGACTATGATCTACAGGCGAAGAACTACCAGTAGCCTAAACCTGTTAATTTCAATTCTCCTTGATCTGTCTTCTCATCTTTATTCCAACTCTCCATTTAAGCCGTTTCACTAATGCCTTCCTCTTTACTCTTCTATCTTTCTGCTCTCTGTTCCTCCTCGTCTAAGCTTATACCTAAACGTAATACTCGGATGGACGCTCAAGCTAGCTTCAAGGAACAATCAAGAGCAGAGTGGCCTTTGAGCACAATGGAGAGGCCGTATATTACATTGCTTGAAAGTCAAAGGCCACTCAGTAGGCATTTTCCTTTTTCCACTCTATTACTGAAACAATTCTTGTAGTTGGAAATGCAATGTGCTCCCTGTTACAGTGTATATGGAAAGATTCCCCCTTGAAACGCAGGAGATACCATTTAAACGACTAGAATTCTATAAAAAGCTTTTTATGATAATAATGCATAGTTACTTTATTATCTATCATGCCCACAAATAACATAACCTAGGGAATCTAACCACATGAGAGTGATCAGTTCTAGAGAAGTGGGTGGGTGTGGCAGGGTATACTGGAATTTTTTACACTTCTAAGTCAACTTTATCACTTACTTCAAAGGTGTTATCCAGTCTGTAAATGGGTGATGAGTTCATAGCACTTACAACTTCAAGTACACCATTAAAGTTGTTTAACTCTTGAAAGACCTGGAGTATTTCAATGATCCGACTCACAACCACCACTCTTTCTTCTAGGTTTTCGGTTTCTACAATACACCTGAGACAGAGAATGTGGAAAAACATACTGATTTATGATGAAAACAGGCATTGCGAGTTTGGCAATATTTACAACCATCCTTATTTAAAGTAGTAGTTAAATTTCATGTAACTGAGATATATTACATGCACATATTACATTCAAGTGGAGCCCATTTGGCCACCTTTCACAATTATGTTAGGGATGAAGAAATCTGAACAATTTGGACCTCACAAGCAACCAGAATTAAAGGTTGTAATTAGCTGCCCGAGTACAAGTTAGATAAGAGATCCTTTAGGGAAAGATAATAAATGTTTCATTACTTTACATAAAGAAGATCAAGAATCACCAGGGCTTTGCACTAAATGAACTCTAAATGGAAAATCTGGTGGCCATACAATTTGAAAATCTGGTGGCCATGCTATTTGAAAATCTGGTGGCCATGCTATTTGAAAATCTGGTGGCCATGCTATTTGAAAATCTGGTGGCCATGCTATTTGAAAATCTGGTGGCCATGCTATTTGAAAATCTGGTGGCCATGCTATTTGAAAATCTGGTGGCCATGCTATTTGAAGGTGCTAAGCTTTGGCTTGGGAAAACATGCTACAGAAAAAAGTTGTCATAAGGACTAGTCACAACGCAACTCCCACATTAAACATATTAAAAACAATACTGAGCATACATCAATCAAAAGGGAAAACTCCTTACGATCAATGTCTACTGAAGACCCTATTATATTATATTATAAATTCTAATGCATTTTACCAGCCAGGGATGTCATTTAGTTTGTATGCACTGATGCTTTGATATAGCTCAAATTACAGAGAAATACAGAAGTTGACGGCAGATGAGGACCATTCTGTCCATCCGGTCTGCCCTTCCTGATGTACAGATCCCAACCTCAATCAGTCCTTAGTCTCGTCTTAGTCTAAGGTACTTTATGCTATCCCGTCCGTGTTTAAATTATCCCACTGTTTTAGCCTCTAACACTTGTTCAGTAAAGTATAAGAAAGAAAAAAAAAATCAGCTCTTGGATAATAAGCCAATATCCAACCATTTAAAGTGGTCAGGGCCGATGTCACACTATGTTTTATTTCCTTTTTTTCGGTATTTGTATGTGTATGCATGCTGACTTGATAAAAGCCACAGTATGCTGATGGGTGAAGTTTATAGCTGATGGCAAACAGAGTGATAAAATCCAGATAAAAAGACAATAGATATCTTTAAATGATCTTTACACCATGGTAAAGCACAATGGGCAAAGGGAAAAAAACATAATATAAACATACATCTTCCCATTCAATTGGAAACTTCTTCTATACCAACGGGCAACTAGTCAGAAATGAAGGGTGAAGGAAAGGATCAGTAACATCAGACAGGTAGCTATGCACATGCATGTTGTGTATATTATATATATATATATATTGTAAATATATTGGTTTTATATTAGGGATTGTATCTAAGCATGTATTGCCTTGCATTGCTTACAATGTGTAATTAAACTTTAAAGGGAAACAAACTAAATACTGTTGATTTGTGGATAGTCTAGTAATCTGTTGATTTTGAACAAAGCAGAGTTTCTTGTGCCGAACTCTTTAATATATGTTGCCCAGCATTACGTAAAAAACACTATCCATTCCCTGCGATTGTAATTAACAATAGAACTATTTGTTTCCACGACCATGGTTTTGTTTAAAAAACCTATTTATTTTTTAAATTGTTAAAGCTCACAAACCGTTGAGAGCGCACAACCTCAGGAGACCTTCAATAATAAATAGTTTGACTTATTACCACAACATTAAACAACATCACTTAGAAAAAGTCTACAACAATAGCAAGAGGATGTGGAAAATATGGGAACCGTGTACTATAATAGTAGCGTGTGATTTACTAAGCTTCCAGGTATTAACTTCGGGTAAACAGTTTCCAAAGTGGTCCCATTCACAAGTTCCTCTCGGTCCCTTAAGGCCGCGGGTGAAAACACAAGCATTACACAGCCAAAGCGTTGGCGGACAGCCATTAATGCACATTATGATGAAGTACAATCAACTCGACACAGAAGTAAACGAGATAACAACCGCTATTTTCTACATCAGTTCTTCCAAAACAGGCTAGATTGGCCATAAACCCACAATATGTGCCGTTAATCTCACCCTAAAAATGTGTACTTTTTCTTACTTTTGTCATGCGCCCAAAGGGCAACGCAGTGTAAATTCCCAACCGAGTTTTTAAAAGCCTTTCTTGGAGCAGAAAACCAGAACATAATAAGAGAGCAACCACCATAACGTGTGAGGATGAACAGAAAACCTGCACTTTTGGGGTAACCAAGGAACCCAACAGAGAAACCTGAGAAGCGTGAAGCCAAGGACAGCCATATTAGATGGAGCCTGCAGCCAATAGGTGATGAGAATAGTTGGACCATGACGGAGGAGGGCAGCTGCAGCAGGGAAGCTTCTTCCATGTCAGGCGTGAGCTCTATTTTTGTTTTGAAAGAATGCATATTAAAGTACACAGGGATAGGGCTGCAACTAACGATTATTTTAATAATCGATTAGTTGGCCGATTATTTTTTCGATTAATCGGATAAAAAAAATGTAAATTTTTCATTTATTTAAAATAATTTACTAAACAAATGATGTTAAATACAAACAGCAGAATAAAAAAACTTTGATAATACATTTCTTGTCTTTATTTCCCAACCAGCCCCCCAATATATGCACATTTGAGCCCAGGCTTGCCACGCTGCCTCCCAGACATGCCATGCTGCCCCCCCACATATGCCACGCTGCCTACCACAGCACTCCACGCTGCCTCCCACATATACCACACCGCCTCCCACATCTGCCACTCCAGGCTGCCTCGCACATATGCCACTCCACGCTGCCTCCCACATATACCACTCCACGCTGCCTCCCACATATACCACTCCACGCTGCCTCCCACATATACCACTCCACGCTGCCTCCCACATATGCCACTCCACGCTGCCTCCCACATATGCCACTCCACGCTGCCTCCCACATCTGCCACGCCACGCTGCCTCCCACATCTGCCACGCCACGCTGCCTCCCACATCTGCCACTCCACTCTACCCCCCACATGCCACTGTGCCTGATACGCCTTATACCCCCTGAAACACCACTCCATCCTCCCCAGACATGCCACTCCCCACATATGCCCTGCCCTCCCCACATATGCCACGCCATGCTGCCTCCCACATATGCCATGCTGCCTCCCACATATGCCACGCTGCCTCCCACATATGCCACGCTGCCTCCCACATCTGCCACTCCACGCTGCCTCCCACATCTGCCACTGTGCCTGATACGCCTTATATCCCCTGATACCCCACTCCATCCTCCCCAGACATGCCACCCTGCCTCCCAGACATGCCACTTCTCTACCCCCAGATATGCCACTCTACCCCCATATATGCCTTATACAACCTGATACACCACTCCGTCCTCCCCAGACATGCCACACTGCCCTCCCCACATATGCCTTATATACTGTATATGCCTTATACCCCCAGATATGTCACTTCACTGCCCCCAGGATTTAGATTCCCCTAAATTAACCCTAAACTCCCCATTAACCATAACTGCCCCTAAATTAACCCTTAACACCGCCTTAACCACAGCATCCCCTAAATTAACCCTAAAGACCCCATCAACCACAGCATCCCCTAAATTAACCCTAAACACACCATTAACCACAACTGCCTCAAATTAACCCCAAACACCCCATTAACCACAGCTGCTCCTAAATTAACCCTAAACACCCTATTAACATAACTGCCCCTAAATTAACCCTAAACACCCAATTAACCATAACTGCCCCTAAATTAACCCTAAACACCCCACTAACCATAACTGCCCTTAAATTAACCCCCACCTCCCCTAACTTTCAGTAGCCCAAATATATATATATATATATATACACACATACATATATATATATATATATATATATATACATACATATATATATATACATATACTTACAGTTAGATGAGTGTCACAGCCATGTGGTTCTGGCCTGGAGAAGGAAGGGGCGGGGCCAGTTGTCACAGTGATTACAGGGAGGGGGAGTAAGTAGGAGCTGCTGCTGTGAGACGGTGAGTCAGACTAAACTATTATATAATGAGGGGGATTTTTCAGAGCGTTTGCTCTGAAAAAACCCTCATTTTATAATCGATAATAATCGATTCAACTAATCGATAATGAAATTCGTTGCCAACGAATTTCATTATCGATTATTATCGATTTTATCGATTAGTTGTTGCAGCCCTACACAGGGACATTAACTGTCCCTTTGATGTCATTGACATCCAACCACAGTTCATAGGCGACACAAAGATCAGATGGAACGATATTGTATAAATCAATATTAAAAAAACACAATCATGTTGTTATCATTTGTCTTATTCCACAAAAAGCAAACATCTTTCTTTTTCTTTTTGGAGAACTTACTTTTCAAACCACAAAGTGAGGTTAGTTGTGTGTCTGATCATTTTTAGGAGGTTGGGAGAATTGACCTCTTTATCTTCCTTTGTCCATACGCTTCCTACAAGTTCAGAGGACTGCACAGCCCTATACGGAATAAATAAGACGGTAAACGCTTGTAACTGTTGACACGGTATCTGATGTGTTACGAGAAGCAGTAAATAAAACAAGCCGCTGTTGTTCTAAGCTACTTACTTGTAACAACAAAAGGTTACAAAAGCTAAAAGCACATAATACATGCTACCATGGGCTGAGACCCATGTCCCTCACATATAAGCTCCGTGTACGCCAGTTAGGAGGAAAGAAAAGCCTGGTTTCTCCTCAAAATTATATGTCGACATCTGGAGCAGTCAGAACTATAACCAACTGCCAAACTTATCAGAAGCACATTTGGTTTTGCACATAGCGCAATTCGTTAAATATTAGTAAGTGCTACAACCAATAATAAACTATAAAGACGTGTATTTTTATTTCTAAATACGAACCATACCTGTAAAGGTCAGACTCAAGCAAAGTCAGCTGTCGGGCGATTTCTATCGGATGCAACGTGAGTAAGTCGAAATTCTGGCTGGATCTGCTGAGGTGCCACTCTATGGCGGGAGGCAAGCTTTCAAACGTTATATTGTGGCTAGGTCCATTGGCTTGAGCCTGTTTTTTGCGTTGAATGATTTTCGTGATAGATTCTACCCACTTTTTCATGGCTTTACCTGGAAAACAAGAGATGTATGCCTACCTATATTTTTTTTTTTGAGCAGCTTAAAACATTTGTGAGAACGCGTTTTCCCTCTACTTTGCATCTGACAAAAGCCAATTCCGTTACACACAAGCACAGGCGTCTCATCGTACCTCTCACTGTCCCAATAAACTCTTCCAGTCGTAGCAACAGATCCGGGTCTCGTTCAAAGTCATAGAAATGATGTTCTACCCAATGCCGGCAAACATTCAACACTCTAAGAAGGAACAAGTGAATTACGCAATGAGCAACAATCCAATTGTAAGAATATCTCAAAGATTTCAATCTTAAAAATGTGTAAAGAAAAAAAAGGAGTACTAGAAAGTGCTTTGGCAGGAGTTGCCTGGAAAAATAAGAAGCCTCCGTATAGAAAATAAAACACATTCAGAAAACGTAGAAGAGACGGATGCTCACCGTAACTGTACTGGCTGCACATACTCCTTACGAAACCTCTTCAGCTCTGCACTAAGGGGCTGGTCGCCATTCTCCATCGCGATGCGATCTGCTTCACTAGGTTCCGGTTCTGGTATCTCAAACCTTTGAGAGAAAACGCAGGGATTTGGGGAAAAATCAAAAAGACAAAAACCTAATGGGTTGGATTTGAAAGAAAATCTCCATTTTTTTTCACTATTGTTACACTAAAAAAAATGTTGTCTTCCATTCCAGATTTAAAATAATAATCTTTTCAGACAGCTGCATATTAGTAATTTGCGTCCCAGCTATGATCTACAAACATATGCCATAACAAATGGGTGACCATATTCCAAGACCTTGATAACTTTGCAAATAAGTGACTATTTCAATCGATAACCATGAATGAGAGCAAAAAGATAAAGAATGACGTAAGATTTAGGAAAATTAAGGGCCGAGAGACGAAAAGTCAAAGATGGCCGAGTAATACAGTTTGGTCAACAATTCGCATGCGTTCAAGGACCGTTTTTCCTTAACATACCTTTCTATGAGAAGGCTTAAAAGTTCCTGAGGCTTGCAAAAAGATCTGTATGTTGTAAGAAACGTTCGAACGAAGTTGGGATCTGGGGAAGTAAACAACAAAGACTTGGTTTAATTGAATATCAAGTTTTTTTTCCACGTACCAGTAGGACCAAAAGAAAAACTGTAAATAGGCAATGCTTCGATGGCTTGATGCATGTACCGGCAGCAGTGCAGGCTCCTGCATGTGTCCTATTCTTCATAATAAAAGAGAAATCCCCCGGTTTTCAATGGCTAACCTACATGCATTCTATGAAGTGATAATATATCACATATGGTCTCAGCTCATTTTGATGCAAAGTATGCAGCAAAAATGCATAAAAAGTAACTACATAACAGTGCAAAGGCTGACAAAAAGGAAAAAAAAGTAATCTCTTCAGGCCAAATACTGTATGAAGCAATCACCAGACAAATAAATGGAACGTACCAATTAATTTGGGATTTTAACTGAAATAAAGGGCGTTCAGAGGAACATGCTACTTAAAGGGGCAGTTTAATGTCACCGGGAGCCCCACCAAAGAATGCATAAGTACAGTAAGTATACCACGTGCATTGAGATGTATACGGGCAAAAACATTAAACCGAGGGGGATTCTGCAGAACACTCATATGTATTTGCAAAGGGGATAGAACAAGAATGAAAAGGGACAATGAGGTTATGATATGCATTAACGTGCATTTGATGGTTGACGTGCCCCTATAGCACCCCCAGCTGACCAGATAAGGGCACGAGCAAATGCTTTAAACTACTCAAAAGGCTGCAACAGAAGGTCCCTGTGCCACATATGCCCCATGCCCAGTGCCAGGCAAACTATAGGCACCCCTTAGCACAAAAATGATTTGCTATCTGCAGAAGCCAGGAGAGTTGCTATTGTACTGCAAATTCGGCTATGAGTATGCATAATATGACGCTAAAGCAATATTTAAATATGCATCCACTAATGTGCACATTAGATTTTAGATCATTAGTTGTTAGTTGTGTAACCGACGTAATCCCCCCCGTCTCCCATTTCCTGCTGCGTGCTCCATTTCCTGTGTGAATTTTGTGTGTACTACACATAGGAAGCCAGGAAATTCCTCTGTATCGAAACAAGTCGTAATAAACTTTAATCTGAAAAGTGATTGTGAAACAAAAATCTAAACAAAAAAGAACATGAAAACCATTTCATTGTTTTTATTTTTTTTTTAAAGAAAAAGTGTTTGGCACTGTCAACACATTAAAAGCCTGACTTTACAGGGAAACGTGTAAAAAGACATGTTACACCCATTCTCAACCTCAGAGGTGAGTCGTGGAAGAGGACTGGATCAAATTTATACTGCTTATTAAAAAAAATGTATATTTGATAAAATGTATACAATACATAATAAAAAATGTAAAAATTGCTGCAGAGAAGCTGCGGATCGGGGGCGCCCATCACACCACTGAGGAGGATAGCTGCTGCAGAGCCACGCTTTCTATCCCAGATAATCACGTGTGGTTTTTATATTTCCTTTCTGAAGAACGCACACTGAAGTACTTGGAGGGCTGCCAGGGACACCAAGTTGTCACTTTAAGCTATTAAAATAAGCAGTATGCACATATTAAAACCCCAATGTATAAGTATCTTGGCGGTAGCCATTTTATTTTCCAGTTCTACGGATCTGCTATGAGTATTACTCCACTTTTGGCCATGTTACATTTTTTTGTTTTTCGGAGACAATCCTACTCTAGAACAAGAGGGATGAGGAAGAACATTACATAAGAGGAAGCTTGCTTTGTCACCAGAGATCACAACTTAGCTGGTCTCCCTTATACCAGTCTTGCCCCCCATACAATCCATCATGAATGCTGCTTTGAGGCCTATCTTCCACTACTAACACCTCTCTGCCAATCTCTTCACAGACTGTCTATACACTTTGGCATTCAGCACTCGCCTACAAAGCTCTCCATAGCAGCTCCCCTGCCTATACCCTATTTCTGCCTCTCACGCTCATACACAAAGCTTTTCAAGAGCTACCCAATCTTACTGAAAGCCCTGCCTCATACTCTGCCCTTGTCTACAGTCCCTCAAAAAAAAAATCTCCTGAGGCCCCCTCTTCACCGAAGCAGACAGGTTAATGCATCCCCTCCCAACTATAACTTCTAAGTCACGCTCTGGCTTCTCCCACCATTTCATCTTACTCCTTAGTCAGCCTGTCCATAACATGTATATAACACTGGTACACAGTTTTAAGGATCGTCCATCTAAAACACCTGCACTTTCCTCTCTTGTTTAACGTACACCTATCTCCTTCTAGAGCGTGTCCTCTTTTGAGAAGGGCCCTCCACATCTTTAAAGTGATGCATTACTTGATATGTCTTGCTTATCCTTTGTACAGTGCGGCATGATCTAATGGTTCTATGTATCAAATATTTCCATATTTGTGTACTGAAATAATCATTGTTTACTTGGAACTGAATCTGACAGTCTTGAGCAGAAAAAACATTTCAGAGTTCCCCAAGCTGAGAACCCAACAGAGCTGCACTAATGGTATATTTTGTTAGTGTAATGCAGGGTGATGGAGTGGGAGAGAAGAGCTGCACCTATGAAGTTCACCCTTTACTCAGTCTGGAACTGGGTACAATAGGCCTTCTGCTGAGAATTGTGAATGTTATACAATGTTCTACATTTTGCATTTTAGATATTCTGAGTGTCTTGGTTGTTTTCATCAGTATTCTTCTATTTCAAAGGGACACAGTATCCCAAATCGTGGATTTAATTGAGCAGTGGCCAACTTGCCGCCTTGACAACAGTTTATGCTAGGAAGCAGCTCTAGGTATATGCTTCATGCAGGCATCACTCAGGCACCGGAGGAAGATCTTCACACTCCCTCGTAGTGGAGTTTAAGATTGAACCATGTTGGCCTCATTAGGACCAATGGCACACTAACCTGTTAAGGATCCTAATAGGCCATCAAGCCAAAATGGGCCAATGGGTTCACCATACATTAACAGTATATACTGAATCAGAGGAAAGGGCTTCACAGAAACATTAAGCCTGCTAATTTGTTCACCTTTGTGTGAAGCCATTTTAGATGAAAGCAAACAATAGTGGCCTACAATTAGCTCTAAACAACCCCCCTTGAATTCCTTAAGAAAAGGAAACAGACATCACGCTGACGCACACATGTTATTTTTGCATTCAAAAAGAGAACCAGAAATAGACTTGCTGAGACTAAGGAGAACAATAGTTGGTAGGAGAAAGTCCGGACCCAAACAGCAGTTCTTGGGAGGGCAATTAATTAAAGAGGACAAGATAGCAGACAGGTCATTTCCTAGTACTGGAGCTACGGGACCTACTCATTAAGGAAACAGCATTTCTCTGAAATGGAGTTTCTAATAATAAGGCAACAAATGCAAAGCTCTGCTTTATGGGTGGGGAGGGGACAGCCCGCTGCTTCCGTTATCGTCAATTCCACGCACAGTGCCAAGAAGCCAAATTGCACTGCAAACAGGTTTGGGAATGATTGTTGCTTTAGGATATGAGCCATAGTTTTTTTTTTTCTAGAATAGTATTTACAATAAAAAGGACATATACAGCTAGTAATGTAAAAGACATACACATCAAATGAGCCTTTCTTGTGGGGGTGAGGCCTTCATAAACCTCCACACACCGAGGAGAAAAAGGTGTCTACACCTAGTTGAACACTCATGGTGGTTTGAAAGAGGAGTTGCTTCTGTATATCTCTCCATGCTAACAACTGGTATATGAGATGAGATGCTCAGATAGCAGGCCCTACAGAAATTGGAAGATGGTATCCAGCAGAGAGCGAGCCACTATGAGCAACCGCCTTTAGAGGACCACTGAACAACAGAAAATAACAACAGCAACATTTTGCCACAATGTATAGACAGGTTATTTGATAAATGATGATATTTTCTTCCATATAAACAGAAAAGGCTATATATTTTGCCCATGAGGCAAATGGAAGATAATTGCTGTGATCTGCACATATAGCACTAAAAAGTATTCCGATTTTGAAGTTCTCAAAGTCAACCTTATGGGTCGGAATACAGGTCAATGGCTTCTCAATGAACACATGAATATGCAAAACGCATCAAAACAGGTTTTGTTTTCTAACTGATTTCTCAGTTATAAACGGTCCTAGTTAGAAGTACTAACTTCTGGAAAAAGTGGTGGTAACTGGAATAGCCTCCCGTCGGAAAAGGTAAGGACCAATCCACTGTTGGCAAAACAGACAACTGGCTTGTGCCTACTGTCACAACAAGGTTCTGTGATGTGTAAAGTTTGACTAGCAATTTGTTTAGCACAAGGAGTAGAAATTGGACTTACTACTTTAAACACCAATGTACATAACAGCCCAAATTATATTTGCCTTCATGACACACAAACCTCATAATCCTCTTATCTCTACAAATCAGGAAATGCTCACACCCATTAAACTGATTAAAGCACCACAATCAACTACCTGATTGCAATGAAACAAGCAAGTTAATTAATCTCCCAGAATCCTTACAGAAGCTAAGCTTGGTATTTGAAATAAGGAATGACAGGGAATACCATACCTGCATACATGTGGTAAGTTAACCTCTCGATGAGTTTCACTACCGTCCCGGCCTTGATGATGGGGATCCCAGACTTGGGCTGAACATTTTCTTCAAACACAATATTCTCCTCAGAGTCGGGCTCTGAAAACCTGTACACCTTGGGACTCGGGAGCCTCAATTGCTCCTCCTTTTCCTCTTGTAACATAGTCACATCCAACATTCGTTCTAAGGTACCTCGGTACTGCAGGGATATTAAGGCAGCCATCCAATTGTTTTTCTCCTCTGCTGATTTAGCAGCAAATATAACACTGTTCTCGTCTTTTAAAATGATCTCAAAGGCATGTCTGTACTCATTAGTGTCATCCTTATCGTTGATCTGTACCTTCCGCATAAAGAATTTCTCCTTCAAACGATAGTCTGCATTGCTGGCACCCGGTAGCCTTGGTTGTCCATGATTGGACTTACAACAGATCATCAATCCATCAAAAAGGAATATGTGTCTCTCGTGTTTGGCCCCAACGCGGGTCAAGGCACCCTCCATGATGAACTCATTGCAACATTGTCCGATGTCCTTACCTTCCCATCCATCAATGTTTTTTTGAATCTCATTCATTTTCTTAATGGCCAGCTGTTTTCCCTTCATTTGCTGACTATAAAATCGACAAGCAGATTCACTGTTGAATGTAAAGATAGACCAAGTCAATACGTCAATGATATGATTTGACTACCATCACAATTATAGTTTATCGATAACACAACTTGTCTGGTGTTAATGGGACAATGACCGCAGGGATGCTTGAAACGGGCAGGTGTAATATCAGATTACCATATTGTTTTGATCCTCTGACATCATTTTACATATAAATCTCATTTGAAGCCACCACAGGCGTTTGCACTTTCCTGAGGAGGTTAACTTGCATCATCACGTATGCATTACATAGAAAAAGCATGTATTGCTATATACAGAAATTGCTCTAGGAATTGGAACATAGAACAGAGAACAAGTCCCAATGCTATGTTTTGCTTAGTGATTTCTGCGTCCCAAGTGCATTATTTTACATTTATCAACGTTAAACAGCTGCTACACCCTAGACCTTTCTTCTAATTTATTTAAATCAGTAGCCATTTAGCTTATTCCTCCACAAACGTCTTGCAGGAATGTCTGCAAAAATACATCTTACCTTTGTTTACACATTTTTGATAATGACAGTATATATATATATATATATATTTTGTATTGTTAACATGTCATCAACATTTGTAAACTATACATCTTTAAACCACATTGCATAATAAAACACATCCTTGGTATAGATAAATTCAGATGACTATTGACCATTATTACAACAACTAATCTAATTTAGTGTCTATACACAATTTAGACACAAGGTTTGCAATTCTTCTGTATATTAAGAATAAAATCAAATTGTGAATATTACACGTCTAATTTATATACAGCATTGTAGAAACACGCCTATATTTAAAACAGAAACGATAACTTAGTTTGAATGCTTTCGAGTCTGGGAATGCCCGAAACTGTAGCATGCAATGACAGCTAAATACGAAAGGCTTCCACACAAGAACAATATATTGGCTTTAATGTCCTTTCCTTTAGAAAGAAAAAGGCAGGATCTGGGCACTCCCGAGGTACACCATTCTCTACACTCTATGTACACTGACCACCCCAAAATGTCAAAACAAATGAAGCACTTCAATTACGGTCAGAAACTGCAAATAAAAATGTTGTTAACTCACAGACGAGACCAAAATGTTAAAGAAAACAAACGTATTTGGAAAATTTGTCACATTAAATTCTACTTTATAACAAACACAAGTGCATATATATTATGTAATGCAACTTATGTTTTCCTAAAATAATATAATATAAAATAATATGTATAAATTAACTTGTAATACCTAGACATATTTTTCGTGTGATTCACACTATTAAGAAGGAAAAAAAAGGGTACAAAAATAGATTTAAAAATCATTCAGGTTGGGGGGGTATTGCTTGCAGACTACAGGACCACTGAATAAGGCTAGGAAAATTTATACAGAATTTAGGAGCAGACGGTGTGATTTAGGAGCCACAGAGACATTTCTCAAAGACATTATTATAAAGTAGCACAGATAGATTAAAATGTTAGGAGCCATATTTACTGGGATCTGTACATGTTTATATTAACCATACAGAAATTCTGCAAGGAAAGTGTAAGGAACAAGTTTCTATCGACACAAACAAATAAACTGTCTTTTTTTTTTTGGCAAGAGGCATAAAGCCGGGTGTGTGACTTACCTCAAACGTCTCTTTGCGAGGCTCTTGGAGCATATCCTCTCCATGCTGCTCTGAAGGTTTAGCAAGGCGGTTATCGATTGCTTTAAACATTCTTTGTCTTCCTCATCTTCACTCTTCTCCTCTAATTGCTACAAAGATGAAAGAGGAAAAACAATGTCGACGCGTTCCTCTCAAGCAGGGGAAAAGGAAGCCTGTTAATCTCCGTACGCGAGAGAGTAGCCTCCACTGTACACACAACGAGTGTATGCCGGTGAAGACTACACAACGCTGCTGAACAATGGAGCTGGCTGAGCCATGCCTTTCCTTATTAGAATATAATTATATATATTAAAAGTTAATGTTTAAAGGGACAATGCAATGAGGGGAGAAAATCCCTTTTTTGTGCAGGTAGATAGGGGGTAGCACTAAGTAAACTTGGTTACCCTGGAAGAATAATCTTTTGCTTTGTTCTTCTCACATCGTACGTCGGTTGTCTACCTGCCTGTTGAATAGTCATGAGAACTGTGCGCGGTTCCTCGGCTGAAAATCCCGACTTAATCGTCATTTTTTTATTGCTCTGTTTTTGCAGTTGTTTTACACAGAAGGTAATGAGTCAGCAGGGGGGACTCGGATCACAATGTATGTCTATAAAGATATTTGTGCTTCCACCCAAGCTTTCTATTGTTTACAGCAATGGCATCAGATACAATCTAAATAGCTTTTATTAGCTCCTTCGTGACCTTAAGACTTGCTATTACATCGTGAAAAAGAAATGGTTGCTGTAACCCCAAGAATATTAAAGTTTGCAGAATGCAGCCATGCATTCTCAGCGGAGCGCCACACGAACCAATGGAGCTGGCCACAGCCACGCGAGTCCTTTTTTTTTACTCCAGTGTTAGCCTGACCCTCTTTCATTGGTTAAAAAATGTATTTATTGTATTATTTCTAATATTTGTCCTGCAGTTGCCATAAACATAAGGAAATTGTTTTTATAATAAGCAACCACAATGACTTAGAATCATATCAAATCAAAATAGTGAACTATTACACTTTTTAACCGCAAAACTCATATTGCTGGAAACCATAAAAAGGCTACTTTGGGGGCTTTCAATTAGGCTTTGGGGTGATTTCTGATCCAGTTTACCAACTATAGCATACTTAGCCTCAAAGTAACCCATCACAATTAAACCCTTACCTTTATGAATTCAAAGTAGTGCAGGCAGTAGTAAACGGGAGCGAGGAGGAGTCGTGGCAAAACATACTGTACAGCTTCTTTAAAGCCTTCCCCTATGGACTAAAGAGAGTAACATGGTAATTGGTGAGGGAAATCATTCTATTAAAGGGGTACGACCTCAAGAGGGGATTGTCACACCGCAGATTGCCCATAATCCTAAAGTTTACACTTACATACACAACGTATTCATCAAGCTCTTTTCTCCTTTCACACAGGTATTAATTTAAAAGATGACCCGGCCCCATCAAACCCATTTAGCCCATGCCTACCATACTTTGGCTAATTGTAGCCTTCCAACGGAATCTACACTAAGGCATCATGGGAGATTACATTTGCATGAAACATGCTGCCTGTGCCTTTGGGGATTGACAGTGCTGAAAAAGCAGAATAACTTAAAACATTAAATAAAGACAATAATAACGCAAATGACAGATGGTTTTCAGAACTGTGTTGAACTAAAGATTTATCACAGGTGTGGCAGTTCCTTTAAGCAAGGACAATGCTCATAAACAACATTTCTTCAATTTCCAGGTGCCCGCTGGCATACAGACCCCCTGAGCTGGAAACGGTGAGCCCTCTCTATCTCTATCTACTCACTAAAGACTGGGTAATCAGCTGAGTTAAATGTTATATTAGACGCGTTATCACTAAAGGTAGAGGTCGAATAGCTGTTATGTTGAGCGCGTGCTTCCAATTCAATAGCCGCAAGTTACAACCATGATCATGTTGCTGTAAATCTAATAAATTTGACTTTCACACACTTTCTCACATTTTTGGATTCAAACACACCATAAAAGGCATAACGGACTACTTTCTCCAGTACCTTTCCCTGACATGCCAAGAGAATAGTCTGGTTTGGCTTTAGCCCAGAGACGCAACAAGTTATAGTCGGGATCATAACAAAGCAGAGCGGAGATTAACCAACAAAAAGAAAGTATAAAGTGATCATATATCCTAGGGTTTGATCCATGATAAAAATTATGACTATGCCACGCTTCACAGTGATACACAGTGATGTATCTCTACCTGTAGATAAAGAGCTGCACCGGGCTTCGACAGCTGACCAAGGAAATGATCATGAAAACCTGGCCGCAGAATATCCTGAGCATAAGACTCATACGGGTCAAAGGCAAGCTCCTGAAACGACAAATGAACAGCATTAAAAAAAATATTTATTTTTTTTTAAAAAGTAAATCATTGAGATCTTCGATGGCTACTGTTGTCGAAGGCAAGTTGGGATCTAAATAATCATACTGTAATGATTCAGGGCACTGGTGGATTCCCTTTCCTCTACCATGCTCATAATGATAAACAATGTTCTTACTAAAACGGAATAGAACTTTGTGATTTTAAACAAATCTTGTAAATCACGTATGATTTCTAAAAATAGAAAGTAATAAAATCCCGGACTGGCGTTATACTATTGTTTGCCAACGCAGTGATATAAAAAAAAAATCGTCACAGAAGTTCGGCTTGTTATTTTCTTTGTTAATAGTTCAACAATCTACCTTTTTTTGCGCATACAGGTTCGGTAAAGCTATTTTTAGTATAACCAGACGCACCAGAAGTCAATGAGTAAGACGGTACCTGAAGGGAGTTAAGTGTGCTGGCGCCCCCTAGTGGCTAATGGTAATATGCAAAAGGTCAAAGATGGGATACAAATAAGTTGATTAAGGGTTGCGATGGAGATTTATAGCTACAATCTAGTCTGTCCAGCAGCTACCAAGCCTACCTCACTAGAGGATTTGGTTGCACTGCTTTGGTGATTTGCTTTTTTTTTTATTTTTTTAAAACCAGTTCATGAGGTCACCTGGGTATCTCATGGCAGGGCAGTGTGGAGGAATTCCACATTAAATGGAAAAAATAATAAAAGACTTAATTGGGCTATCTTACCTAAACTCCCTGCGCATCTTACTCAATATCCCATTAGCTACACATACATTCAATACATGCAACAACAAGCAAGTCTGCTTTTCTGGTTTCTAGTGGGTTTCTCACCTCTGCTAAATCCTCAAAGCAACTTCCAACTAATGGGTGAGGGCTTCCTTCATCAGTCATTTCCACAGTGTCTTCAATAAGGCCCAGAAGCTTCACACTAAGTTCGTGGATATCAATGATTCGGCTGAATATATTTTCCACATCCTAAGAGAGATATCGATTTGGGATGTAAATATAAGCAGGTACAGAGGAACCCAATCTAGCTATGGATTCTCACTATAAGCGCTGTAGAATATATTAAACAGAGATCCCATGTGTCATTCCATATGCTCATACATGAGTGACGTGTATGCAAAGAGATGGTCGGATTGACAAACATTGTCCTTTGTAAATGTGACAGCTGAGAGGTTCCATTAAACTTCCATTGTGTCCCTTTTGGAAAGCCAAAGGGGGGGGGGGTTCTGCAGAATTTTCTCTATTTTGAAGAATGCATACTAAAATACTTTGATATGCATCCTTCTTTTAGTAAGTAACGTGTCCCTTTATCTAACATTGCACATGAATCTCTCTGAGGTGTGGATTTTCCTGAAGCAGACCCTACTCAACCTGCTTTAGAGGCAAATATCTTATATCTATCGGATAGATACTCACATGATGCGAAAATAATTTTGAGCTGGAGGCGAATGGTTCTCGGAACACTTTGATGATGAGGTTGAGTTCCCTTATGTACTGTCTAATTTCTGCCATAAAAGACTTGACAAGGTCGTAGTACATTTGTTCCCCTAAAGCAGACGGCTCTTCCTCGGCTAAGGACAGGACACTTATGTCTTCTTCATCTTGATGGAACATATCCATCAAAACCTGCATGCAGGAATAATTACAGTATTTAGATGTAGCTTACACAAACAGCAGCATAGGTAATATTAATATATTCTGTATACCAACCCAGGATATATAAAGAGACCATTTAAAGGTTAACACCTTCATAGTATTGTCTGGTCAGAGGCTGCAGATAATAATAATAATAATAATAATAATAATGTGCAACTGAGGGAAAAAGGCCAGTTGGTGCAAATGAAAGTGATAACACCATGATCACAGCGATGTAACGTTGAATAATACTCCTGCGATAGTTTTTACACATCTACAAAATAGACAGTGGTAACGGTCACCCAATCCTAAACACTTCGCCGTCAATCACATCACAATGAGAAATTACACAAATAGAACTGTTCTGTTTCAAATAAGCAAACCTTTGAGTTCATTCCTTTGATCAACGTCTTGACCAGCCAGGGATTCGAAGCCGTTTAATAAGTAACCACCACCGCCGTCACAACAGATCTCTTTGTCTAAGCACAAACTTTTCTAAAAACACGGATTCCACTGTAGGTTGTGTACAACGCTTTAAACAATACAGGCAAGGATTGGTGCAACTAAGACAGTTGCCCTTTTTGCCCAATTGTTAATCCGCCCCCCCCCCCGAATTTTGAATTTATGCAGGAAAGCACTTCACGTGTAAGATATGCTTTCGTTTTGGCATTTTTAGTGTATATCTTGTGTGGGGAAGTTTTGAGGAGCAATGGGTTCATTCATCCATGATGTACCGGTGCAGTTTGTGAAGGTACAGTAGGACCCACATAGATTTCATCGTAAAAGTGTTTCGTTTTTTTTTTGTAGCTAACAAATCTTCTTAGTTCACACTAAAAAACAGCCTTGCTTCTTCAGATAAGGAGAACTTGACAGGCCTTTCAGAACCAATCTGCGCCTCTTACATACGGCTCTAAATTAAAGATATGTACATCACGTCAGAAAAGCAAAGCTGTCACGTATTCGATTGATTTGTGTCAGCACGCCTCCTTCCAATCTGGACCGGGTATGGTGTTGGAAATGTAGAACACAGCTTACACAACAACTTGTGTCTTTAGCACAGCCATCATTTTAAAAAAGTGTGTTCATTACGTATGGATTTAAAGAATGACATCGGAATTCAACATATGGATTATACGCTATATGCTGTGTTCAGCCAACTGAACCTACGCATTTTCCCTATAACACATGTTACTGGCAATTAAATATTATTATTATTCACACTATTTCTAGTGATGTATTCATTTATATAGCGCCATCATATTCCACAGCGGTGGACAACGAATAACCAAGACATAACAAGTAGTATGTAACAATTTTCAGCAATGACGGAAACAAAACGCATCGAAGAAAAAAATATCACTCAACAGAAACTGGTTCTTACCTTATCAACGCACATAGCAACTTTGATGTCTTGTTTTGTAATTTCATAATGTCGTATATTCCGTACGTAGTTCCCAGCAAGTTTTAATATATCAGCAGAAATGTATTCTAATACTGCCACTATGTAAACAGATACTTGGTGATCAATTTTATAACCTAAGACCTCCTAGGGAGAGAAAAAAAAACATGTATATTTAATATAGTTATATATATGCAAATATGCTTTTATAGAGAAGTAATGTTCATATTGCAGTGAAAATAGTAATATGACCGTGCCTGATATACACCGCACTTTACTGGGCATTAGCCTCCCCCTGGTTCATACAGCAAGGGAATTGAGACATGCACGAGATTGGCGTACGGCTATCCTGAATCTAAGACAAGACCAAGGACTGATTCACTGGAAAACCGGGCAGACTAGTTCTCAGTTCATCGTCAAATTCTGTGATTCTATGACACAAACCGAGCCGCATTCAACCCCATTCACAGGGACCACTCTCAGCCACGCTGACACAAACACACTAACCACTCACACATCACAAGCAGTATTCCCATCTACACACAGATCACAAAGAGCTAACATCTCTCCTCTCTCTCAGGTATACTTTCTCGAACGCATGCTCACACCCCAAACACTTCCAAGCAAGTGTTGCTTGCTTAAACACTGACAGTCCTGCAAACTGCCTGCCGTTTTGCCATGCGGCCTTTCCCCGAACATTGATTTATACTTAAGACTACTGTATGAAGTATTCTTATGTAGGGGCGAATAAATGTTTATTTTAGCAGGATCTGTACTTATAGCCGCAGAAGGTTGTATCAAATAATAAATTCCTTTTGTTGATTTCAGTGGGACTGCGTCCGTACCAGCACTGATTGCTAGGGAAAGTACAGGAGACATAATTCCCGCCTTTTACGTCTTACCTTTAATAAAGGATGTATTTTATCTACAGGTAGAGATAATGGATTTCTCCGCTTTTTCTTTTCAATAGATGACTGAGCATCAGCAATTGCCCACTTATCAATGGGATGGGGGAAGGTTTTCTGAACACGCTCCTGTGAATAGAAAAATAAAGAATTACTTCCCTACAAAAAAAGTTCAATGTTAATAAAAGGAAGCGATCGTTGTTGATGGAACAGGGCCAAAAAGAGGAAACCATAAATATTCCTTTAGAATGTATTTGCTGGTCTGTAAAATGTACTATTAGTTTGTATCCTTTGAATTTGCATGAAGGTACAAGAACACGCTAATGGCAGATTACACTCCAGAACGTGTTTGATATGAAAAGAAAGCCCTAAAATACAGTAAGCGGGGTCTGACATCCACTTTGTCAACTGTTTAATACAATAATGGCACCTTTGCCAGGTTTAAAACATTTTTTATTATGTTCACTCTTTTTGCATTTTGTTAAATGATAAAAAATAAACTATTAACATGCCTATCTTTAAAAGCATTCTTACTTTACAGCATTTTTCACATCTACCTAGAACTTTTGCACAGTACTGTATACTGTATAAAAGTCCAGAAGGTGGCAGTAAAACATCTCACGTGTGACACAACTATCATAACAATAACAAGAAATACTCAAACCTATTAGACAAGTCATAGATGTAATTGTGTGGTCTATTAACCAAATGACTGACAGAGCTCTGACCAACACAATGATTACTTCAACCACTTGGTCTATCGTTGGTCACAACTTAAAGACACCACTACTAAAACAGACACCCCGCCATTTCACCCAGAACGCATGGCCCTGGTCTACATTTTTGAAAACTCACTGAAGCTTAAGAGGTTAGAACATGTTAGGGCAAGGTAAAAGGTTTGCCACCATTTTAGGTACCCAACTCTATATCTATACTCCAAGCTCAGCTGATTGAACACCGATTTGTTTTTACCCATCATGATTTGTTTCCTCCAAGGGTGACAGAATATGAAGCCAATATGAAGCTTTTTAACTGTCAACAACAGAGTATATATTGGACCTCAACATGGAAAATAAGTAAAGCCAGAAACTTGAATATAATCTCCATCATTACATCTGAATCTCTGTCAAGTAGAAAGAGAAGAAGAAAAAAAGCATGCCTGTCTCTTTATATAAAAAATAATTTAAGAGTTCCCCCTTCATAAGATTGAGGACAACTCAATATTAAGGTCTATCTAAGCCTACAGTGAATTAAACTCTAAATGTTTATACCTCTCATCAAGGATAAAGAAAAGGGCTTTTTTCCGCGACGACCTGGCTCTAAGGTTTTAATTACATAAACATCTGCTGCAGTAATGGTGAGGTGTCTAGATATAGAGCAAATACATATGGACACAATACTATACCTACATCAAAATACTAGATCACATACTTCAGAAATGGCTTTACGATTTTATAGAATTAAACAAATGAAAGAGTCAGGACAGTTCTCTTCATTGGGGATTTCTTAAGCAGGATAGTTTCCCATGGATTCAGTCAGCCGGAGTAACCAGGAATATACCATATCTCATTTTCCCTTCAGAATTAATCGATTTAACCCATTTTTGCTGCCACGTTTTGGAACGTGTTAGCAACGTGAACAAATTCAGAACCATATGGAGAGCTAGTTTTTCCATTAATGTAAAAAAAAATATATATATATTATTATAGTACAATAAAGCCCTGGAATAAGGCTAAAATAAGAAAGTTAGACATACAAGCAATGTTACTTAATGGCTCAAAAAAAAGCAAGGTTGTTTAAACTGCTTTCAAAGACAATGCTAATCATATGGACTATGGTGTGCTGAAGGGGCAATGTGATATTAACTGAAAAATGTTGAGTTTGGGAAAGTAAGAGTTAAGTTTAAAGGTGCAGTTCCACCTAATTCTGTAACTAAACGCAGACACATCATTCCTTGCCCTGCTCTATGCCTGTAACCTTTTCAGGAATAATTAGTGTGTATAAAAGGCATCGACAGGCATTGAAAAAGTGAAAATCTTGTTAAAACTACTACGTTGTTTTTATGTGATTAAGCCAGTTTAATGAATAAAATGACAGCTCTAAAATAAAGTTTATTTGCTTAACATGCTAGAAAGCACAATTCATGTTCGGAATAGCACATTTAAAGCACAGTACATCTAACTATACTTTCTAATAACGCAAGTCGAAAAATGGACCCAGACTTATTATTTTTCACTAGAATGAATTAGTGAATTGTTAAAACAAATATAAAAAGGAAAGAAATTCCAGGATGCTTAGTAATGCTCAGTGAACTGAACTGCTGGTAGGAATATGGAATAATAAAGAGTACATGGGGCAATAATGCCAAAGCTATCCCATCTTGGTAAAATTTCGATATTGCCACTTTCTTCTCATAAAAGATTGCAAATTATTTTTGTAATAACTTTTGCTTCAAGTAATATTCGTTATGGTTTGTGCCCCATCAGCTGGGTTTGTGCATAACAATGGTAGTGCTTTATACTGCAAGCCAATCCTTGAAAGGTAAGAAAGTTATCGTTATCTAAAAAAAAAACGTCTGATATATTTTGTATGAATCTAACATGGAAAAATATCAAAATATAGAGACATGAACCCCCAAATTGATCCCACATGGCAAATTTTCATTTTGCAAACGATGCTATTTTATAGAACACCACATTTACGGCTATTAAGAAATGTGCAGGGAATACGCTGCGTTAGCAGAAACTGCGAAGAACACATTTTCTTGCTGCAAAACACCAGGACCTTGATGGATTTTGGCCGCTTACCACCACAGTCGCTGGAAATAGAATAAAATGCAGTACTTTTAAGTGGCATCTTTATGAGCGGATCAATATATGAACTATTTCTGAGTACCTCAACATCCAGGACACTGCGGGGCTGTGCTTGGCAGAGCATACTTAGCAGCTGCAAAATTAACTCTTCAACATACTGGAGAGCATCCTCTGCTGATGAGAGATTAGGGTGAACTTGCTTTTGAACCTACAAGGATAACAAAAAAAGGAGAGAGTTAACAATGATGTGATAATGCATTAGAGATAGGTGCAATACAGGATCACACGTCTATATTTACCATGTGCATATCAAAATATAGAGAATTAGAGGAGGTGGGGGATGATACCTCGAACAAGAAGGTCAAAGTAGGAACGTAAACTAACTTATTTAGTAGGTTCACCATTTTGATTTACTCAGGTATGGAGTCTTGATTGTGGTCATCTCTGTTCTGCCACAATCCAAGACAAGGCTGGCTAACTTGACATGGACAATCCAAGACAAGGCTGGCTAACTTGACATGGACAATCCAAGACAAGGCTGGCTAACTTGACATGGACAATCCAAGACAAGGCTGGCTAACTTGACATGGGTCGATAGCAGCAGCTGTAAAGCCGTACTGTCAGCATCCTATAGCGACAGAGCAGGAGAACAGCAGATAATCTAACGCAGTTGTTCTTAACCTTTTTGGTGTCACACCTCCCTTGTGAAATATGGTATGACCCACGCCTCTCATGTTTTAATGGCCCAAAACGTAGGCTTAGGTAGGATCGAATCAGTCCAAACCTCCATAGAGGAGACTTACCCCACAGGTTACGAACCCCAGATCTAATGGGTTAATAACCTACACTTTAATATAGCTTTATTAGATTATTTTCTTACAATATTATTACGCTGTCGCCTATTGCAAGACACTAAAATCATGATGATCACCCAATAGTGGAGACCAGATGCCAATGGTGTATGAAACTACACGGGTGGAAAGAAACCATACGCATGAGTTAAACATTTCAACCAAAGTATTCTGATGCAGATGCAAGTCACAGAAAGTGCAGAAACTAAAATTACAGCAAAACTACAGCAACTTTGCTTTGTGTTCTATTGTGCACAGAGGTTTACACAATTAACTGTATATTTAACCCATTAAAATCGCTACTGCCTCTGAATCAGAAGGCTTCTAGAAACCTCCTCAGGGATATTTATTTTATTTAGAAAGGGTTTTACCAGGAAGAATAGATTGATATTTCTCTCGTTTTCTGAGACACGGAAAAGCAGAAGGAGAAAACTACAATAGGCACGGTGTAAATAGGAGTGTGTAGCCTAACAACATGATATTGGATGCTGAGATGAGGTCTGACGGTACAGGTGATTAATGGCCCTTAAATGGTTAATGGTGCCATGTCTCCTAAAAACATGTTATTCAATAATGATGAGCAGGAGACCTAATGATGAGACTGACACTAATAGTTTGAGTTTGTGGTCAGATGTCGTTCTCTTATAGTATTGTTCTGATAACAGAGCTCACAGAACCCAACACCAGCTGAGTGAATGCAGCAGAGGGGTAAGGAGGCCGATACGAGTTGTCTGAGTCAAAAGGATCCAGATAACATACTATAGAAGCTATATGTGCAGATCATACATAATGGATTCTGGACTATGACAGAAGATATTATATCAGATCATGTAATATCAGATCAAAAACTGAATAAATGGTTTTGCCTTATATATTAATAAACAGCTGCATGTTAGCCATTTGTATGTTCTAGCTCTGTTAACATATCCTAATCTACTAGACAAAAGCCCCTGATCAATCTTCTTTGCGGTAAACAGACTGGTTCAGTCTTAATCACCCAGCCGGATACTCTAATGGATGCCTACGGAGGAATGGACTTCATTAACGTCGTCATAAAGAATCAGCTCAATGCGGTGCTCGGCAGAGAAAGCAATCCAAAATATCATATGACTGACAGCAATGGCAGCCTCCAGGTCTGCAGATGCTTACATGAAACTGCTCTTTTAAACTTAAAACAATGTATAGGGCTGGATAATAAGCAGTATTTTCAGTATTACGTTATCCTCGGCATTACAGCATTTTATAATATACTGCAGTCCTTTGATGCACCAGCGAGAGTTGCATAAGCTAATGTACGCATATACTTAACCTTTAAAATACTCAACTTCACATGACCCAGTGCCAGGGGCTATTCTCATACGCTGAGAAAGCCTTGACATTTTGAGGGAGTATTGATTTTAATGAAGGAGTAACACTTCTTGCATTCACGCGGCGTATCGCCAGGTCGGACAGATAGCACACATTCTGTAAACGTTCTCTAGGTTTGCTTTACGTTACCTGGGCCACATAAGGGATTTTTTTTTAACAGAGCACTTTACGGTTTATAGTTAAATATATGAGCGGACACAAAGTAGACAAAGGGAGTGTCATTTAACGAGCAAATAGTTCTATTAAATGTGAATATTTATTTATTATACGAGATCGCTGTCATTTCTTTAAGCTAAAAGGATGGACTAATGCCATGAGGCAGACAATAAGACCTTTTAGAGAGCAGCCAAAGCAAACCGTGTACAGCTAAATATCAAGTTTTTCACTCCCGATATTGTACCGTTTGCTGCAAACGAATGTGGCAAGATGTTTGGCAACCCTCATAGAATGGCCATTGAATTCAAAAACTAAAACATAGACATAAAAGAAAAAAAAAAAATAAATAAATAAAAAGAATATTACGCAGCTGCTACCAATCCACACGTTCAACATGTGTGGTATACAAGGACACTGCCCAACATTGCTCTACATATGAAGAATAACCTGAATATCAGAGAGAAACAAGCCTCACTTTTGTAGCCACTACAGTACATTAAGTTTAAAAGTTACTATTAAAGGAACACTTCAGCCATCATATGCACTGGGACAATTTTAATTGGGATGCTTTCAAGCCGCCGATTGGCTGCTGCAACTAGCCAATCAGTGATGTGAATTATCACACCATGGAGGAGGTGCTCACAAAGTACTTTAATATGAAATCAGCTGTAAGTCCATCTGGGACATTAAAGTATCCCTTAGACAGTTTGCATAAGAAAAAGTGCCAGTTTTGTAATTTAAAGGGCCATGGCTACATGCTTTCTGGGATTTGCCAAGCCCTATGAAATAGGTAGTCGCTTTAGGTCAGTGCATTTATAAAGTGTTAACTCTTATATCATCATTCATTTATATAGCGCCAACACTTTACGCAGGGCTTCTTACAATGGATAAATTCAGGGTATATAATATAATTGACTAAGACAAACCAATACATTAGGTGGAGAGAGCCCTGCTTATACTAAAGGACCTTGTGCGCACGCACCATTCTGCAGGTAGCTGTACAAAATTCAGTTGCTTAATGTCAAGTGCATGTTTGAATGCCAAGTGAAGTCACAAAAAAATAAAATAAACATCAAATACCAGAGGTGGTATTTACTCTGTGGTCCCACTGATGGTACACCAAGAACAAGAACCTTGTGGGCACTGGGATAAGGAGCAATTTATAAGACCTAATATACAAATTGTTAATTTATTCCGGAAGCACCCTGAAAAGACTGCATCTTCTAGTAGGACATAACAGAAAAGCGGTCAACAAAACAAAAACTCTGTTTCAACTCCATTTTCACAAATGTTGCTAAAGCATACAGACGGGCTTGCCTTCAAGGAAGACGCTGTCCAACTGCAAACAGTAACACATTAAGAATGTGTTTACACCTCTTTCTGTCTGTGTGGTTTTTATGGTTACAACTGTCTTCTTACAGAAGGTCACGTGGTCAGTTGCAATTCCAGGAATGCAATTTTGCCATCTCATAGGTCTGTAAACGAGTAGGAAAGACACTTTGAAAACAACATGTTTTTTCGCTGCTATGAAGAAGTGATAGGAAACCCTAAAGGCATTCTGTGAACCCCGAGATAACGGCCACTAGTCAGTTCTAGTTTTTATTGCTAATCTTTGAAGTTTTACATAAGAAATTGGAGAACAGTCACATAAATAGTTAATTCTGCTTATTTTTCATAAATGTGAATTGGGCAGAACACGCATCACTATTCAAGAGTGTATTAAAATACAGGTAAGTGGTGATGTAATGTTTATAAAATGCAATTTTTATAAACAATTCATGTGCATGTGATTGGCTGTAGAAGCGATCACATGCACAGAAGTGCAGGGAATCTCCTCAGGACTACAGAGCCGTTTTCAACCCGGAGAGATCATCGGTCCTCTAGAGACATCCTTTCATGTTGTACCTGGCATGTCACTGGTCACAAACGGGTTAATGCACATGATAGCTCGGAGGTCCCTTTGTATCTATTCTGCAAATGCATGGGATTCTGCAGAAACAGCCCAACACATCTCCTTAAACATGATATTCGGGACAATAGTCAGCTCCAGCGATGGTTCGCCTAACACCGTAGGCCATGGTCTTCAAGCAGCAAAAATCATCAGACCATTGAGGAGGTCAGCTGCAGGTTCTAACTCGGGTAAGTCTTATTCTTGTTAAAGAACGCATATTAGAGTACAGTTATTTAACCTCTTAGTGACACAGGGTTTTATTCACCCTGGATTTCCCTTTTCTATATTTAGTGTTATATTGATTTTTTCAGGGGAAGATGGAGTTCTTTATAGCTCTTTATTGGCCCTAGATTGTAATCTCGTTTGAGCAGGGCCCTCCTCACCTCTGGTAAGTCAAATCGGTATGTTACATACTACTTGTTATGTCCTGTCCATCCATTGTACAGCTATGTAGTTTGATGGCGCTATATAAAACAATAAATAATACCGTATTGGCTCGGATATAGGCCGCACCTGAATATAGGTCGCACCCTAAAAGTTAGGTGCTTTTTTTAATGAAAAAAGTTTCTGCCCCCCCCCTGAGATATGCTGCCACTCTGTCCCGAAGATGTACCCCCCCGAGATATGCTGCCACTCTATCCCCCCCCCGAGATATGCTGCCACTCTATCCCCCCCGAGATATGCTGCCACTCTACCCCCCCCGAGATATGCTGCCACTCTACCCCCCCCCCCGAGATATGCTGCCACTCTGTCCCCAAGATGATGGGGGATCTGTATCCTACGGGGATCTGTATCCTAACCCCGCTGCCTGGCCGGCACCCAGGACTGCATGTCCCGGGCGTCGGGCGCTAGACCCCGAATATAGGCCGCACCCCCACTTTAAAGACTTAAAGTGGGGGGAAAAAAGTGCGGCCTATGTTCGAGCAAATACGGTAATAGTCATTTAGTATGAATTAAATATAACAAAAATTTTGAAAAAGTTTGCAATTGGATTTTTGTAACGTCTCACTGATAAAAAAAATTTTTAAAACCCTGATTTATATCCCCTGGGTAGAATATTCCACATGGATAGGTTTTTATTCTATAAGGGAACAAAACGCTTCCTCACGTACTACATTTTTATTATTTGTGAACTTTGGATTGGTGGCAAATTTACATTTGTAGTGGGAGGCACACAATGTGTTTGGGCACCTATTTTTATATTAAAACATTTTCATAATTTTTTCCATTTTATCATTATTATTTTTTAACGCTTTACACTTTTTTTTCCTGTTGATATCTCAGGGGTCTCTCTTGGATGGGGCCCCTTATGATGTTATGGTGACATCACTGGAGTCTTTTTTAATTTTCTTATTTAAGTTGTTTTAAGTCTTTTTCACTTGACACTTTCAATGCCACTTATGCTCCAT
Source organism: Spea bombifrons (assembly GCF_027358695.1). Classification (NCBI taxonomy): domain Eukaryota; kingdom Metazoa; phylum Chordata; class Amphibia; order Anura; family Pelobatidae; genus Spea; species Spea bombifrons. The sequence goes on along the minus strand of NC_071089.1, from coordinate 27,806,607 downwards.
TGCCCTGCATTGCTGATCACAGTACCTGTGATCTGTCTGCAGGGGGAGCTCATCAGATTCAGTTTTAGGTCTGGATAAACCTTCCGGGAACCTTTTTACATTTAATATTGTTTTTGGCACCGTCAGGACTGACACAGTCGCCAGAGAATGCTCGAACTTCTGACAGGGGAGACCCCAGGCTGTTGAAAGTAATTGATATTCTTGCAATACACGTTTGTTAGTTACTTCCCCAAACAGGCCCCAATTACAGTAAGTAGAGCAGCAATATATTGCCTAATCTATTTACTTTTTGTAATTGAGATGTGTGTATTAGATTAGAAAAAAAACAGGAAATTGATTCTAACACTGTTCAATGGTGATGGAGGAGATACAGAAATAACTATTCTGCTTTCTTTTCAGAAAATTGCTGTAACCGTAGAAATTCCACCATGCGTAAGGAGCTGTACCAGTCGATTATCGCGCCCAAACAAAACTTTTTCCTTTACTCTTTACTGCAACTGTCATCAAATCTATTTAGAGCCATATAATACTTCACATCTAAAGACACTAGGGATGGTTCGATTTTTAAAGAGAAACTTAAGAATTTTAGAATTACCCATAATTTGGGGCTTTTTTGTTGTTGTTGTCAGTATAATTATTCTAGAGAGCGTAAAAGTTGAGACGGTGGCAGCATCAGTGGTATCTTATCCGTCTGGGGATCTTTAAAATATTAAAGATCAATGAAAAACAACACAAATATTAAGAAATACTTAATACTTAAGAAAGTTAAGAAATCGCTGCTACTAGTACATACATTTGGTGTGCTTTTAATACAAATAATAATGTTTATTGTTGCCTGTCCTAAAAGATAAGTGTTATTCCTATAAATATTAAGGTATTACCACTAACCAGAGTACAGTTTTACATTTAATAAAAAACCTAATATATAAAACTGGCCTAGAATTGGGCATCCCTCTCTTATGGGGTAAAACAAAGTGCCCCTTACCCCACCAGAGTAGACCATTGTGTAGAACCAGTTTGCTATTATTATTATTATTGATTCATTTGCAAAGTGTAAGGCAATGGGAATCTGAATCTGCACTTTTTGATGACATCACCATTCTATGTTTAGAGAGCAAAGTCACTGCTTACAATGGAACGTAGTCGCACTTAGCTATAAACCGCTTGTCAGCACATATTACAAATTGCTTTACAAAACCGTGGTCCTAAGCACAAAAAAATGCAAAACACAAAAGGAGCAATCAGGCAGATCGGCCTGGAAATTCCAGCAAAGGATTTTCTATAATGGAGAAGTCACATACGGTAGAAGCACAAGATCAGAACACGCTGGGAAGTGCTTCCCTGTATGTACTGAACGAAGCCTATATCCCAATCTTAAATAGGCCAGATTAACCAGTTAAAGCCACGCAAAAATGAAACCACTGACTGCATGCAAATGAGTCATGGGAACGGCAATAGCGAGCGCTCTTTCCCACAGAAAAGCCCTGCGCACATCAAATTCCAACCGTGTTTCCAATGCCAAGTTCAGATCATCTTTCATTTGCTTTACTGCAAATGAAAACTCAAAACACGCTGCCTTTCCAGAGCAAAGCTCGGCTCTCGGAGTACCCTGCAGGCGTTTTTTGTGGGAAAAGCGTTTGTGTTATTCCGATAGCGGCACGTGCGCTCCAAATCAAATGGGGAAAGCCTCCATTTATTTACTTCTAGAGACAAACAACCCCTGCAGTATCTAAGACAATGTCTGCACTTATTTTATTAAGATTTTTTTCAGAAAACCTAATTTAACCATTTACTAGTTAAATCTCCTGTCATAGACACTTTTATAAAAGTGTTAATTCATTAGGTGCATAAGAGATGGGAAACCTTGCTGGTTCCCTGCGCAAGACTCACTTCTACATGCAAATCAACTTCACTGACGGGTAGACAGTCCCATATAGATTATTATTATTTACATATTTATGAAGATAGAGGCAACGTATGATATAGATTCAGAATTTGAGGAGCATGAAAGCCACTGTACAGATCAACCAAAAGCCCTACATGCCCAATCCCCTGCCTCAAAGCTGCTCCAGCTGATTATTTATTCTGCATTTCAGAGCGGTAGAGACTGATGTGGCCCCGAGACACCTGGTTTAGAGACTGATGTGGCCCCAAGACACCTGGTTTAGAGACAGATGTGGCCCCGAGACACCTGGTTTAGAGATGTAGGGAAAACACTATGTCCACCTCAGCCCTTGCAGCATCATTTGTCGGTAGTGGGGAGTTGACCTGACATGTTCCAGCTCCATGAGATAAGCTGCTAACCGGCTGGTACTTCAAGCAGTCTCTTTTTCTTTTTATGTAAATCTGGATTTGGAGAAAAAAAAATCTGCATAGTCACTTCCATACATAGATAGTACTGCACATTACATTATAATATCATAGGATTATTCAGTAGTATTCAATATCAACTAAACCCCTCGGACACAGCTCGGACACAGCTCGGACACAGCTCGGACACAGCTCGGACACAGCTCGGACACAGCTCGGACACAGCTCGGACACAGCTCGGACACAGCTCGGACACAGCTCGGACACAGCTCGGACACAGCTATACAATTTTGGTAGTCCTGGTTTGGGGATTTCTGGGATAGTGGGATTCTGCACTGTTGAAAGTGTCCTGCTAGGTGGTCAATCCGTTAAGGGGTGCGACATATCAGCTACTGCTTCCAGCGTTGTATTGGTTCGTGAATGTGTTACACGGTTTTGTTCCAGTATAACCTATTGTTAAATACGGCAGCAATAACTAATCCAAGAAGAAGACAGGTTCCCGTTTCACTGGAAAACTAAATTAGGCAACATTTATACTAGATGAAGCGCACCGCTTCCTCTTCTAGTACTTGTATTAGTCAAGACTTGGCCATCATGCTGAAGCTCTCATCACACAAGTAGATCACAAATAAGGTGGGGTCGATCAGAACATGGTATTAAAAAGGCACCGGCAGTTTCCCCCCCTGAAATCCTAAATAATACAACAAAGGGCCCCTGCTCTACATGAAAGAAAGACTTGTTATTTATTATTATATAGGTGATGTATTTATGGGGGTTGCTGCTAGGTGTGATGGGACCCACTGCGCTCAAGGGCAGGTGCTAAGAGGCTAAGATTTTGGGGTTTAACCCCTCCTCGTGTCATATGGGATTTCCATTTATTTTTATCGTTATATCACGTGACAGTTTGCCTTACAGCAGTTGGCCTGGCTTCCCAAAGAAGGACCCCTCTAGCCTTTTCATCTATAAATGAATTAGTCGTTTTGCTCGTACAACGTAGAAACGGCGGACCGCTGTTTACCTAAAAAGTCCCAGTGACATTTCGGGTTAAAGAGAAGAGTCGTGCCGTATGAATTTCTTTTCACGGAAAGATCGCAACTATACATAGAAAACCAAAATAGAAGCGCGCAGTCACGTAAGGACAACCAGGGAGAATCAAACAGAACAAACCGTAGAGAAGTAACATGCAATTACAGATACAAAGGAAAACATCTCATTTGCTTTAGTGCTGCCGTTCCGATGACGCTGGCTTACTCTGAAAACTCGGCGACACCGTCTGAAGAGCAGAATTATGGCAATTACTCGAAGCTTGCCTCCGAAAAGAAGTGAAGAATATCTTAGCGGCTTAGACACGGCAACACCTCCAAGGGAGCTCCAAAAGCCTTACGTTTATATTGTATACTATTGGTTCAAGTGACTCGTATACACCTCAAATAGGATTCACATGTAACAAAATAATATTAGAAACAGAACGTCTCGCGGTTTTTAATTACCGTGTTTGCTCGATTATAAGACATCCCCCCACAATTTGAATATTCATTTAGGAAATAAAGAAAAAGCCTGAAGAGGAAAAAAAGTTTTACTAGTAAATATTAATTCACATGTAAACTTTTTTTTTCATATTTAATAAAAACGTTTTTATTTGCCAACCTGCCCCCAGTTAACATCTGCCCCCCAGATATGCCTTATACCCCCTTATATGCCACTCCACCCCCAGAAATGCCTTATTCCCCCTATATGCCTTCTGCCTCACTGATATGCCACTCTGCCTCCAGAAAACCATTATACCCCCATGCCACACTTACTTACCCCCATATCCCCCGACTTACCGATGCATGCCTAGACTTGTCCCCCGTGGTGTCTAGTGGGGCAGCCGGTGGAGGTCTGTGCGATCCTCGTAGACAACCTCTGCATGCTTCTGGCACTTCTGATGGGGCTTCTATGACTGAGCACCGGAAGGTCATGTCACATCGGTGCTCTGTCAAAGAAGTCCCAGCTGAAGTGCCGCCAGCAGCGGAGGTTGTCTGTGCACATCCTGCAAACGTTCACCGGCTGCGGGATGCGCACAGACAACCTCCGCTGCTGTCGGCACTTCTATGGTGGAGCACCGGAAGTTGTGTTGCCAGCGCTCACATAAGCCCACCAGAGGCAGCAGTGGAGGTTACCAGAGAGGATCTTAGTCTTGTAGTCAGACCTCTATTTGAGGTCTGTTTATAAGACGACCTTGAATACAGGACGAGGGATATTTTTCAGAGCAAATAAGGTACTATAAAGATCGAAAATGCTTGAAGTAGCCAATCAGTGGCAAGAAACTGCTGCTATTGGAGGGAATGGGAGCGCTTTCCATGCATGCGCACAGCATATCGAAGCAGACTGGCAGCAACGCATCTCCTGCATAGCAAGGATCTGGGTGGTAGGGAAATGGGTAAATGCATATGGGGGATTAATGTATGGGGGCATTAAAGTGCATATGGCAGCTAGAGCACAATACAATAGAGCGCAAATTTCAGCTTCACGGTATTTGAATGGTAATGCAGAATCTGCATTTGAAGGCTGCTATGTTAGATTTGGTTCGTATAAACTGTCTATTTTAGGTTTTATAGTACCAAGACAAAACAAATCTGCGGTTACATTAACCCTTTCACGACAAAGCCTGTACATGTACAGGCTCACAATACATTGTCCTTAATGGGTTTAAGGACAGCCCGTTGGCATTAAGGGGTTAAAACATATTCCTAATGCATATTTAATACCCTGTATTAGCCTCTACCATTTCTGCTGGGAGGTTGTTCTATTTATCTACCATCGTCTCAAAATTCTTCACCAAGAGTTGTTTTGTACCCTAAAACCTGCAGCTCCCCCACCACACACATTTTGTCATTTGGTCCACCACGATTTTACTTTTATAGTTTATCTACACACAAAATATATTATTTTTCTTCAAGGGCATTCTTTTAAAAGCACTTTACATGTATTGTCCGCTGTTTAGTGTGAATAATGTATATATTTGAAAAACGTACATTTAAAATGTGGGTTTTTTTCCCTCATGATTTTCCTAGGAAAACTGATAGTAAAAATGGATATAACCGTATTGGCCAATAATATATATATAATATATATATATAATATAATATAATATATGATTCAATGATTCAGCGGTTTCTTCCATCTGAGGAAGACTGCGTCATATACAACGGTGCCAAGATAGACTTAGAGCAAAACCAGATATTCCAAAGTTAGCAACGCCGTCACGGTAAACATGCAAACACACGAACGCCACAAGAAATACCAGATGTGTACAAGTGCAAAATAGCAGAAAAAAAGCTGGCAGCAAAATACAAAACATCATTAACAAGGAATCTGATAAGATAAATCCTATGGCTGCCAGGCGGCATCCTGAAAACAACACAAAAAAAATCAGTGCCTTATTTCTTGGGGTCACTACCCAAGGGATGACCCAGGGCAATGCCCTCAGCTACCCCCTGATACCTACAAAGGACTTCATCCTTGGCCAAAATATATAACATGGAGGTCTGCAACTATCGTTCAAATGAACCCATTTCAAGGGTTGCTATCCTCAACCAGCCCAATAGGCAATGCATTCCAAGTGAAGTAGCCCCGTGGCTGCCATCCCTGGAGCTGCAGCCCTAGGTAAGAATACGTCACCGTCAAAACATCAAAACAAAGGAGACACATGCACAAGAATCTAAGGCTTAACGTATTTAACCTAAAAGAGGACTCAAGTCCTATTTGTATGTTAATTGCATACTGGAGCGCACTTTTATAAGCAAATGGGTCCAGGTTAATTATAAGAGTTGAAAATGAGAGACTGTCTCGTTTACTCCTCCCCAGATGCCTCCATGGAAAGGAGTAGCATACCGCCGTACACTTCTCGCACACGCTCAGCAGAACTCCCATTCTAGTCAAAGGCAGCTGAGCGCTCGGTCAAATCATGGGAGTGGCGACAGCCAATCACACGCATGCTATCTGAACGCTAATGTTTTCCGTTCTACATGGATTCCAATCCGCGTTGGAAAAAATAAGACTAGTTTCTTTAATAACGCTCAGTTTCAGAGTTCTACGGTTAAAGCAATATTTGTCTAATTTTCATTATATAATAATATAAATTATAATAAATGCTAGCAATGCATGAACAACGGTTCCACTGTTCCCTCTTTATACTCCTATATCAAACTCCTTCATCAAGCGTTATGCAAAACATAGCTTTACTTATGCCACTAAACCTAAGGAAATGATGCTTGGTTGGAAATAGCAGCGCTATTTATACAGCCTCCCCCAGAGAACTCACAGCAAAGCAGAAATGCCCGGGAACGGCTAACCAGATGAGTGACAGCAGTTATGTAAGCGAGGCTGGCCATTTATTAGAGAACTTCATAATTATGCCTGATTTCGAGAGGGTTATGTCTCATTTGCGCAGTTGGGCTCTGCCGGAACAGTATGCGGCAGGGCATTAGCCTACTGCTCTCGCTTTTAACGCTTTTAACACCAGGCGTCGTATAACAAGCATGCCCATGAAGATACCAATGGTCTTGTTAGGAGCAAAGTCACCTAAGATTTTTTTAAGCATTTTTTACATATATAACATGTCTCTTTCCTCAATCCGAAAAAAGGTCCAGCTTATTCTTACCCACATTTACTGCAAGTAGCATTCGGAATCTAACCTAGAGAACGTTATCTGGTAGATGTGAAGCTGACGGAGGAAAACGAAGGGTGCTAGAATTCAATAATTTTACGGGGAAGTTCCAGGGTTGACAAAGGCCCTGGTTTGGCGGAAACGTTGCTTTATTTTTTTTTGCTTTCTCTTAAATAAAGTATCCTAAAGATTGGAAGCTGTTTGGAGTGCTGGGATTCCTTTTAATATAAAACATCTGCAAAATAGGTCATTTTAGAATGCACTTCTGAAGTTGTTTTTTTTTTATTTTTTTTTGCAATAACCCACTCTAATTTACCAAGGAATCCAGGAAATATTGTATTACATTGTATTTATGGTTATACAAACACCATCTTTTTACTAACGGTGAAAGAGCCTATGAATGGGTTAACGTCATAAGGAATGCTGCTGTGCTCAAGATCCCAGGTGATGCTGTCCCTTACACTGTAATAAAGTGATTTGTTTTGCTACACCCTGACTCTAAAGCCCTGACTGGTAACAGACAGCATCTTGCCAAAGTAAGCAGAGCCCAGTGACGCGTTCGGAAATCCAAACACCATGGCCAGAGTTTAAACAATCTCATGGGAATGGCTTTGTTCAGGGTCTCCACTTGCTCAAACATAAGCATTCACTCTGAAATATATCTCACATATGCACTGGTCAACCATGGGAAGCGTGGAGAACTGCAGCTCCTCTTTGTTACCGCATTTTATTCCTGCACTGAAGAACCTGTGATGGATTCAAACAAGTAACTTCTGCTCTGAGGTGGCCTGGCACAGCGATCTCTATAACTCGATTCCTTACATTGACATATCGTGAGCAAAGATCTGTAGGACTTGCATTCTAAAATGGCCATAGTGCTTCCAGAGGCCTCTATGACTTGCTTCAATCATGTGACTTTCTCCCTAACATGGTCATCCAGCGTGTAGAGATCTCTAGGACTTGTTCCCTCACAAGGTCATACAGCAAGCAGAGATCTCCAGGACTTGCTCCCTCACAAAGTCATACAGCAAGCAGAGATCTCCATGACTTGCTCCCTCACAAAGTCATACAGCAAGCAGAGATCTCCATGACTTGCTCCCTCACAAGGTCATACAGCAAGCAGAGATCTCCATGGCTTGCTCCCTCACATGGTCATACAGCAAGCAGAGATCTCCATGACTTGCTCCCTCACATGGTCATACAGCAAGCAGAGATCTCCATGACTTGCTCCCTCACATGGTCATACAGCGAGCAGAGATCTCCATGGCTTGCTCCCTCACATGGTCATACAGCGAGCAGAGATCTCCATGGCTTGCTCCCTCACATGGTCATACAGCAAGCAGAGATCTCCATGACTTGCTCCCTCACATGGTCATACAGTGAGCGGAGATCTCTATGACTTGCTCCCTCACAAGGTCCTACAGCGAGCAGAGATCTCTATGTCTTGCTTCCGTGCATGGTCATACAGCGAGTGATATCTATGACATGCTCCCTCCACATAGTCGTGTCCTGCTCATACAAAGCTCTGGACATAGTATCAAGTCCTGACATGCTGCACAATGCAGCTACCTAATGAGGCATAGGATAAATCTGCACGAGGGGAGCGCAGAGTTCAATGCCCTTGTGGGAGACACCAATAATTAAATGTCAAAATAAAGTTCTGTATGATAATATTACTAGAATATCATTGCTCTACTAACACTGCAATTTTGAGGAATTGGAAGTGCCTACCAAAGAAACCAAGAGACTGTTCCAATTTTAATTTAAAATTAATGTCTTAATCCGCATTCACTAAACTTTGCAAACCAGTTGAACATGTCTGCCCATGATATAATTATTTAGCTTCCTCCTTCTTACACAGGGGTGTAAGCAACAACTAAAAGGGTCCAGCAAATACATTCTTGCTAGTTTTTTTGCAGTTGTATAGGTGTGCAGATATAATATGTCGTAGGGCCAGGACGAGAAACATTTAAGAAGGGAAGGAGTCCCGTTTTGCGGTGGGTCTCCATTGCAGCATTACCAGTCCAAACTAAACTGCACCGGGGCGAGTAAAAGCCAGCAGTACTGGGGAAAAAAAAGCAAGTACTGAATTTGAAGCCACACTTTTCAATTTAATTATTCTATATTTTTGGGAAACGGGGACTAATCAGACAGAAAACTGTATGTATATACGTGAGGCCACCAACGAGAAATATATAAACCATATCCGTGAACTACATAGCCATGCACATTGCTCACATTTAAAGGATTTGAAGCTGACGCTATAGATGTGCTATGTCTTAAGACTAAGTGTCTAAAACACTAACATTTACAATAGCATCGAGCCTAATGGATCTTCTAGGGTGCGTACTGACACTCTGTGGCTGAGAGACTAACATACAACTGGCCATTATGTGCAAGCATTGTGTGATACAACACACACTATTACTGACCATCTCACATATAGTTTAAGCTATATATATATATATATATATATATATATAATAGCTAAACTGACAAAGCAGATTAACAGAGAAAGCCAACATACTATGTACAATATTTCATAATACTTGACTTATTCCCTTTTGCGTTCTGCTCTTACCATGACATGAACCCCGGGGTAAACATGAATGATGCACCCGGAGAGTATTTTATTTTTAGTTTATTGGGGGTGATGGCGCTGCAGATAGCAGGCAGCGTCTAGCTGTACACTCTTCTTGCTTCCATAGTTAACGGACAGGTTGCTACAAACACGTCTAGACCTCATGGGAGAAAATAGCTCAAGCTGTATTCAGAGGAGGAACATACTATCACAAGAGACTGTTCGGTTACATATTTTTAATAAAGTGCGAGTATGCAGACAAGCAGGCACCAACTCTGCTTTAAACATGAAACTCGCAGAAAAAGTCTTTGAGCGGCAGGTTTTAGGAATGAACACGTTACCTTCATACCGCAGAAACTAGTTTGATCTCCTCCAGATAACACATTGACCCGAAATTTGGATTGCAGTTACTGCTGTGAGTGGGAGTTGGCCTGAGAAACACATTCAATGATGTTACTCCAATGGCACACAGAGCAACAACTCCTTGAGTTAGCATAGAAGATATATTTTGTATACATTAGCATATTCATTTTAACTAAAATGCAACACGATAGGCATCCCTTTCAGTAACATATTCATATTACCCACTCGTGCGACCTTTGCCCAGTGACAGAAACTAGCAACGCTGAGCAAAAACAGCAAAAAAACACAAATAAATGAGCATATATTTTCTATTTGTGAAGAAAACGAAAAAAGGACCAGAATCTTTACATTGCAGGTGAGCGGTAGGACAAATTTCCAGATGTTTAGTTGAAAGCCTGCAGTTTCCTGTGAATTACAACGTCAAAGAGCCATCAATGAGCATAGCCCATCGACATATACAGGCATATCCCACATTAACGTACACAATGGGGTCCGGAGAATGTATGTAAAACAAAAATGTACTTAAAGTTTCTAGTCAACATGGCAACCAGGCACCGGGGGTTTGTTCAGCCTGGGCTTAAACAAAGCAAACTCTTTCAGAAAACACAAAAGTAAAAAAAGAAGGGAAATTAATATGAGGCACAAAAAGTAATTTCAAGGCACACGCCATCCATAATCTGAACCCCTCCCCTATACGTTTGCCCCCTTTACTCACCCCCCCCAGTTCCTTGGGTTGCAGATGTGTTTGGTGACCGTCAGTGAGTGTGAACCTATATTTACCGCCAGCCAGCTTTTAGCTTCTCCTAAAGGTAAGTGTGTGTGTGGTTTTGTTTGTTTTGTTTACCTTACTTACAAAATACTTTTTCTAATCAATGCATCGTTGAGGATGCCAAATCTTAGGCTTTGGTGACTAACGCAACGTTCTCAAAAGAAATGTAAAAAGTATCTACAAAAATATGCATGTAAACTCTTTAACCACAGTTCACAGCAGACCGTGGGGCCTGGCAAAATGTCTTAAATCCAAGAGCAACATAGGGTATGCCTTGAAAATACAGGATTTTACCTTCACAATTTTCCTAAAACCCAGAAGCCCCTTTGGAGCAGCAGCGAGTACAGCCGTATATAAAGTTGTCCTTCTGTTGTTTCTGTGTTTCTAATGACTGAATCATTGTTCTGCTTGTTCCTTGGCTTTCCCTTATCAATAGGCACAGAGCCGAAGAACAACAGAAGCTTGATCTCAGTCCTGCTTGCCACGCTTGGTGGACCTTTTCAAGTCATGGTAGTTTGTGTCCATACTGGCCAAGGCTTAACCAAGTCTCAGTTTCTGATAAAAGCTTTACACCATCGCTGCAACGACGTTGATGAGAAAATGAAGCAGAGATTTGTTTTTATGGCTTCAATGGCAGGTTGAGTAATTTGCAGCTGATTTACATTTTTAATATACCAAATAGCACATTTTGATAATGTTCTTAATCGCGTGTATACCACTCGAAACATACACTAAAGGTTCTAAGAGATTAAAAGAAACAATTATGGGACAACGGGCTAGATTCAATCGGCAAACTTATCACTAGTAATTGAATAGAAATCCTTCCATAGGCTGGCTTTTTTTTTTTTTATTACGTCGATCAAAATTAAATCCAGAAATAAAAATGTAATATTGTGATATTTAATTATCGATCATTACAAGGGGCTCATCCGTATGCAGTAACTTGCAGAAAGTAACTTGCTTCAAACTTCCTAACAGTGATTTTTTTATTGCAGAAATAACTTTGCCTCTAATGTATCTCGATGATCGATAAGCCCACACAAGGTGGTGCGAGGAACATAAAATTAATGAGAACTCTCCCAGCTTTAAGCGCACATCCTGATGGAGGCCACTATAATAAGATTGTATTTGCTTTTTATAGAACGACCATAATAACGGCCTGTGTCAGGTAGTCTAGAGCCGACCAGCAAGACTGGCACAAACCTTGCTTTTCCTAAATTAAGTAACTCTGGCAGGAATCATGGAGACGAAAACCCGGCTCCACGCAGCTCAGTATTAAACAGAAGCGTTGACGTGCCGGCTGAAGAGGAGGAAGCAGCGTATCTTCACAGGTAATGCAGTTCTAAATGGAGTGTAAGGAGGCTAAAGTACAGGTTTGTTTCCCTTCTAGCAACGTCATCAAGACTTTAGGTCACATGCAGGAAAGGGCTTAAAATGCATATGTCAATTTCAAGTTCTTGTGCTGAAACCATTTGGAAGAAAAACAAATTGCCATATTCACATAAAAACTAAAACCAACCGCGACTACATCAAAACAAAGCTCATTGAGAACTGTTCATTTCAGCCAATCCACCACTGCTTTCTAATTAGCTGGTTTCTGGTCAGGACAACATCATGCGTTTCACAGTCACACCTGGTCAAGGTTTTTTTCCCCTTTTCTTTTTATATAAAATCAGTTGTGAGTCAACACATGTAGAAATTGCTGACAAGAAACCCGACGTGCCTTTCTGCTGCACATTTTTTTATTCTAATTGACGCATCGCTCTGGCATTTCTTTAATCACACGGAAGGTGAGCTGGTTTTTTGATGTAGGTGGCAAAACAGTCTAAATCAGAATTTGAATAAAATAATCAAGGACTACAAACAGTTGAGGTTTTGATGTTTTCAGCTCAGATTTGAATGTGTTGTAGGTATGTCCATCTCTGGGTCAGTCAAAAGGTTAAGGAGAACCTTCAGCCTTCTATTAATACTGTAACCAGAGACCTGGTGCACTGGGATCTTCCAGGCTTCACACGGTTTGTGGGGCCATTCTTAAAATGAATATTCCTACATAGTGTGCCCACCCATAACCTATCCTCTTTCTTTGACTTCCTTATAGCAGAGCAGACTGAGGTGCCAAATTATCACTAAACTCAAATCATGGGGGGGGGGCTGGGTCTCCACATCTAATATCATCAATCAGGTTCTACTAGCGTGATCAAGTGGTCCCAGTGTCATATTCACAAAGACATTAGGATTCACCTTTACACCTCCACAACATACATACGCTTCCCCCAAAGCCCCTGATAAATCTACACTGGGACAGAGACTGATTCCATTGACCTGTCCGCGATAGCACAAGGTCTCCTAGTTGACACACTGTAGCACTATATGTTGTCTCAGGAGACATCTTACTAATTGATGAGATAGTATAGCAAGCCCCCACCAAACATCTCCATCTCATACACAACTCTGTAGGAGATGCCAATCCTCAATAGGTAGCGCATGGCGGGATTATACTTATTTCAAAATGTTTAGTTACGCATACTGTAATCTAGGCACTCGTGGACATGGATTTGATGAATAATCTAACCCACCACACAGCCAGGCCATAAGAGAGATACCAACGATGTAGTCTGTCGAATCTGTTGAATCTTGCCACATCTCGGATACCTACCATTCGGAATAGGAAATGGATCCTCGCTCTTAAGAAGTGGATATGAAAGGTGAAAAGCACACGTTAGGAGAAACTTTACTCCTTCAAAAACAAGTATTACAGGTATTTTGCTGCTTTGGTGCCATGGTTGAATTTCTCATCTACTTATCGCACGCCACTAGGCTTCTCAGCAGATGATCCCAGAAAAAGACAGCCCCACCCCAAGAACCTCTTTGATGATACGGTTTCCCAATACCAAAGTCTTACTCATGCGATGTGTGCGCCACTGCCATGTCTATGACATTGGGTCTGTAGGAGAATAGCTATTTCCTCGCTTTAGACTCAACAAACAAGGAATAACCAAGGCCACTTTCCCGGTATATATTCTTTTTATTCTGATACACTATACATTGTGTATTCTTGTGCTCATATTTTCATTATTTTCGTTTTTTCCCCATTTTGGTAATTGTTAATGGTTGAACTGTTGCTTCACTGTTAAAAATTATACAAAAAAGAGGATCCACCTGTTTTGAATCCACATCTTTCATGATATGACCAAGTAGGGCATATTCAATTCCAGGGCTCCAAATCCCAAGAGGTCGGGCGCCATGGATCTTACAATTGTGGTGTTGGCATCCAAGTTTTTGTTTTATTCGATATTGACTTCTATGGATACATCCCTTCCTGGGTCCAAAATGCAATATAGATTGTCCAGTTTTGGTCTACTTGAGTATTTATAGGCTACCCAGGCATTGTGTGTGTCTAGAAACGCTCAAGCACTATCTGTTGGCTATGTATATCCTGCAGTCGGTATTGTTAGCAAGGGACTGCCAAAATGTATTCTACACTGTTCATGTAAACATGAGCCTACAGCCAAGTTTGTGTTTTCTTGTCATTTGTAATACAAGTATAGCACTGGCAAACATGTAAAGGGAGCTGTGTAGAAAACACACATATACGAGTGACACCGACTGGATCGCAGATGCTAACTGCCTTCAACATTTGGTCTCACAGCAAGTCGAGAAGATCTCATTATGCCTTGCACTAACCTACCTGGAAGTCCAGCGAGAAAACAAAATACAAGTGCACTTCAGGTTGTACTAAACAATGTTACCGAATAACCTTATGAGCGCAAATTATTCGCATTCTCTGAACCTACCCTTAAGGATATCGCATCCTAAAGATTCCGACCATGTGCAGCAGGTGAAGAACTGCTATCTACCTGTGAAAAGCTGTATATGCTGAACAATATAGTCAAAATCCTAAACAATTCAGATGAACAACAGTTAAAATTATAAAAAAAATCAAACTGGTTTTATATTTTGTTAGAAAAATCAGTTATTTTCCCATCTATACTAATGAAGTATTGAGTTCTTCCATTGGGTCCCGGTGCAATTTGAGATGAGCGGCAGGAAGATCTCTAAAACCAAAACGCATAACAATATTGAATGTTTTCTTTACTTATAGTGTTGGACATCTGTATTGGAGACCAGTATAAAATGCAGAAGAATTGATACATATACGATATATATATATAAACATAATTATATATACATACACATATGACTATACGACAATGGAATGGAATTCACACAGTACTTATCTGGCTGCTAATCTGTTAATGCAAGACAAACAACAACTGTACGAATAATTAAAAAAAATTACCATCATAAAGCGCCATTACAAATTATAACATCGGGCAGCTCGCGCAGCCTGCTTCAAACTCGCAGCCTACGCGGCCTTAAAAGTTATCTTGTATTAAGGTAGTCCAGCAATAACTAAACCAAAAGTTAGCTGTGTGTCGGGACGCTAAACCAATAAACCTCTGCATGGAGGATTAGCAGGGCTCTTTTCAACTTCTGACAAGCAGGCACAGCAACTCTGAAGATCAAGTCTTCGAAGACCAAGTGAAAGGTCCTACAGGAGACTCAGCGACCCTGAGCTAAAACAGCCTGAAGAGCAGTGCCTGGACATAAGCTGCAGTCAAATAAAGGGAAGAAAGATGATATTTGGAGATGGAAAGGGAAGGGAAAACCAAGTCAACAGAAATTGGAACAGGAGCATTTTCTATAACATGGCCATTTAGAACTAACTATAAATGCAGAAGTTCTGAACCCCCCCCGACACAAGCGACCCCAGTCTCTCAAATGCTAAAAGTCTTATTTTTGGACTTACTTCCTTCTTTAAGAAACTTAAAGCATAATCGAACAAAGAGGTAAACGGATTCCTTTCAACCTACACAATTTACCCTATGTAAACATGATGCAATTCCCATGAAAATATCTTACGTTACGGCACAGAAAAAAAAATCCAGCCAGACACCAACACTTATCAGCGGCCTTCCAACCGGCAGACCGGATTTGAATGGAAGTGAACATCCACGTGCTAATAGACACAATTAAAAGAACCAACGTGCTTTTTCGAGAATAGGGGATGAAAAACTACGCATGGCCGCAGTTTAAGTACTTCTCGTATTATGTCTCTGATACAGGAACAAACCTTCAAATATTTCACAGCAACTTCTACAATCAAAAGGACAACAGAACATTGTTTCTGCCAATACATTTACATAATGATACAACACACACATACTTACACAAACAAAACATATTAGTGTTATGGAACCAATATTGCCTATATATGACCACCCCAGGCCTATTTTCATGTAAAATGTATCTTCCTTATGCCATCGGTTACTCTACTAAAAGCAAGAAGCATAGCTCCCACTGAAACCTATGAGAGAGCCAATGTATGTTAGCTGAACATTGGTGTTGACTTCAACAGGAGTGCAAGAGACCGAGCACAGGAAGTGTACTTAAATATGCTTCCTGCTTACCTTTCCTTGTTTCACTAAACAGCTTGTTGTGCTCTGTGCAGCAAAGGGATTTTGTCACTTTTGGAGCACCATAAGCATACAGGATCATTGGTTTCAGTAAACGAAGCCAGGAAGGGGATGAAATGAGACAAGTCTGTCACAAGTTTGTTAAGCAAGAGTGCTGGTTACCATACCGGCCCTGCAGAACATAACTTTGCTGTTTTTACAAATAACTTTCTCTGATCTGCAATGGATATTCATCCACGACGCATGCAACAGCCACGTCAAATCAAGGAAAACAGCTCACCTTAAATACAGACCTTGCACACCAATGCCGGCATGGTTACACAGCTCGGAAGTTTACCTTCTAAAGGGTAATTTGGGCTGGTTGTGCTTTAGAAAAGTGACCATTAATATCAGAATGCGATAACTTAAACCTAACAAAGCTGATGATTAAAATAACTTGCAAGCACATTCTAGCCATTATTTATTTATTTTTTTAATTGTATCTGGGTCACAAGGCTTTCCATATCTCCAAAACTGACTAGATGTTTCGTATGCGAGAAGAACCTTAAGATTTCTGTTCTGTAACAATATGTATAAGTAATAAGAAACAATGCAAAAAAAAACAATTCTTATTAATGGTTTATATAGTGACATCCTATTTTATCACATAACAATTTGATCGAAAGAAACAAAACGATGAGGAGGGTCCTTACAATTTAGAACAAGGTGAGGGTATATTACATAAAAGGTGCAAATGATTGAGGTGGACCAGTCACACCACGTCATCCCAGTGTAAACATTATGAGACTTGAAACACAGAAAGTCAGACCATGTAATAGCCGTTTCGGGAGAATATTATGTATATATTACATACATCACGGGCTTTAACAAGATATCGCCAAGTGAATGTTTCCAGGATCTATACAGGTTAACAGAACTTGTGCAAGCTTTTCGTTATTGGTGATTTACTGGCCAATCTTTCTACGCTAAGGACAAAAATGAAACAAAAAGAAACATCTTTCCTTGTAAGTCTTTATGGACAAAGGTGAGGTCACGCAAGTATTTCCTATGCTAATGATTATATATATATTATTTATACAGCAGCAACAACAATGTATACAGTGCTTCTTGCAGTACATATATTTAAAGTTAAGGATCCTCTTTTAGAAGCTGGTGTGCTAAGAGTTAATAGAACCGTCCAGGCATTCTGCGGAGACTTATTTTTTTGGTGTATTTCGGTCGTACAAAAAACGCCTAAAAGAAAACATGGCACAACTTGACAGATTCAATAGATTCAATTTCACAGGAAAATACAAACAACACAGATCTCCCATCAGAATATATTACGGTAACGGCGATAACCACCAAACCTCCGACGGGGCGAAGGACGGTTCCAGTAACCTCAAGTCAGTCTCTTTAGCAATTATGAGGTTATCAGGTTAGGCAACGGCACCATTTCAACGTTACGGGAACAGATTCGGCCTCTAAGGAGCACTAAATAGTGACAAAAGCCCTCCATGATAAAGACCATGTAAAGCAAAAGTGACACTAATGTCAACATGAGCATGTGAAAATTACTGAATAATTGAGCTTTTGGGGCAAATTTGGGGGCAAGTAGGGTGGGGATTAGGTTATTCTTAATGGATGATAAATTCTATTTAACACCTGTAAATAAATATTCTTATCTGTACAGTGCTAAAACAGGACCACCACAACATATACGCTAGCAAGCAACTGCGTGTTATCTATAGGATTTAAAAAAAAAAAAATGAAAGTTTTAGAAAATTTGGGGGAAAACAATGGTGCATTGATCACAATAGCATTTATTTTGTAATATCACAATTTAACATAACTTATTACAATTGAGTGGGCAGAATAGCATGATAGCATCATACTGCTGTGAATCATGCTTCAGGCATGCTCGGCGTTACACATGCATGTTGGAGCTAGGAAATAACAGCGGTTATATTGGCTACAGGTCACAGACCACAAAAACAAAACTCAAAACTGAAGTTTATGGCACAGTCCCATTCGTATGAGAGAACACATGGGTCCCAGCAGACTAAGGATGCAGGCTGTGCCTTACTGGGACCATACAAGACGTTTCCCTCCCCATCAATGCCAATGAAACCAGGCATCGAACTTCAAGACAATTAGCAGACCCGCTTATTTAGACTCCGCAGCGACCCAGTAATGCCCTTCTGCACATACTTTACTCACGTTTCAACACGTCGTGCGGTTAATGGGTTAGCAAATAATCGCCCCATTCTTAAGAGGACACCCTCCTTTCTCAACACATCCAAAAGTAACCCCTTAGCCCCACAAACAGGGGCATCAGAATCCCATAGGTAAGTTGAGATGACCCAAAGGGGGTCTATTCACTAAATGGTGAGTTGGGTCCCAGTGCCTTGACTTCACTATACATTATGAAGAGCCAACGCCAATGAACTTCTGCTCCAGGAAGAGCATGACTGGCCCTGTAAATGTATTGTAAATGTCTTTATACAGGGCCAGGTCAGATCGTCTTGCTGGCAAAACAGCGAATGATGAATAAACTCTTCCGACAACTCTACCTTTAGTAAATATAACCCAAAAGCAACACACAATATACTCTGCATGCACTATTGTAATCGCATTGAAGTAGAAGTATGAGTCTGCAAGTATTCCACCAACTTGGAAGAGATCTTACAACCATCCTTAACTTCTCACCTTCTGCAGGGAGGCTACCAGCAGACCCCTCCATTTAGGGGCATTTTCTTCGCTGAAGAAATCGTACTGAAGTTGGGGTGCCTGCATGACTTAAGCCTTGGGGAGCCTGGGGGGTAAGATAATCCTGTTCGTCTGATTGCCAGGAAGAAACAGGCACCTTGCAAGGTGAAGAAGGCTTGGTCCAGGAGCGAGGAGGGGGGGCAGGTTAGATCCACTTTCCTTTGGAGGCAACTGTGGCCGGTATCAAGGCAGCAAACTGTCCATACGTTTGGGGCCGCATATGGAGGGAGCAGGTACACACAGCACCCCTTTGGAAGGAGGGAGAGGAGGGGGGCGGCTCATGGACACCGCTAGGACCTGACAGCTGCCTGTACATATATGACAGCTGTGTGTATACATACAGCCAGGAGAGGGGGTGGGGTTGGCCTGGAGATGCTGGGCCAAGGGGTGTCAGTTACCCCCAATTACAATGGGTGACACCCTCTACTGATCTCCAGTGAGAAGACAGGCCGCACTGTGGATACGGGCTCAGCACCGAGGCTGTCCTGCCCTGTCGGGCCCAAAAGCTGCAGATCACTCGCGGGTCACCTCTTCCACGGGACATGGAGAGAGACAGAGCGCAGACACCCCGGCTCCCCTCCCTCCTGTCTGCTCCTCCGTCGCCCCTCCTTACTCACAGGCCGCCTTTCCTCTCCGCTTGCGGACCGCTGAGCAAGCGTGTGGAGAAACTGGCGAAAGAGCGCGCCCGCTGCGTCACTTTGTTATTGGAAAGTCTGTTGTTATTGTTGTTGTTGGTGAGTTTATCCCTAGCTCTCTCCCTCTCCCGACAGTTGCGCTCAGCGGCCGTTGGAAGAGGCTCGCACTGCGCCTGCGCAATTTTGGGAGGAGAGACGGACAGCCTGCCGCCGTCATGTGACCAGAACCCCTCACCACGTCCCTTCTCTATTTTCTTCAGCCACAAGTGCTGATTTTTTTTTTGAAACAGCTTTATTGCTACTAGATGACAGACGCCTTTCAAGTGATATAGATGTGCAATGGAATATAGTTATGTAAATGCACCAGACCTTGAATTGCCCTTTGATATGAAGTGCAGTCAGTCACTCTTTCATCCCTTGAAATGAAACTGTGATATAAAGTTTATTATCAAATGCTTTATATGGATCGTCATCAATGTGTCACATAAACACTTTTTATGCTGCAAATCCAGCCACCTCATGTAAAAAAAAAAAGTGTCCCTCTTTGGTCATTTATACTGTTGGTGACAGAGGTTGGGATGAATTTATGGCACTGGTGCTTTAAGGCCAGCAGCCTCCAAGTGACGTATGTGCAACCTCCAGCTGAATTCACACAGTGTTTTGTTATGGTTTTATGCACACCGCGCAGTTGGTCATATTTAACTGGTAGCAACACCCGATCTACCGCTTCATGGAGTGTTGTCAGCCACCGGCCAACCAGTAACCTGAGAACTAGCAGGCAATGGCTCCCCATAGACCTCTTTGGGTAGGCTGATGCATCGGTGGGTGGGGCCAACCCCAACCGCTTTATATTTGTATGGAGATGGGAGGGGGAAATAACTATGGGCAGGGAGTGGGCGTGTCTAAGTGCTGTGAGCCGGAGCATTTCAGCAGGTCAGTCCACCGGGCACTTCCCCAGTGTGACACATGGCCAGTTCAGACCTAGTTGGTTGGAATGGTATACTAATTAAATGCAAATAGTTTACAAAGAAAGGTTTCATTTTTACACCTATTGTTAGTGGACGTTGTCATACTTGACTTATTGTTATGCTGTGCAACTCACTATGAGACAGGAATAATTGAGGCAGTAAATAATGAAGAAGGGGCAAAGTGTAATATGTAGGGTTTTAAGTTTTATAATAATTAATGCATAGTAACATAGTTACCACTCCTGCTTTTGATCCAAAATAAAGCAAAAAAAGCCCAATTAGAGTATTTTTTTGATTTTGCCACTTTAGGCAAAAAACTCCTTTGTGACTCCAAAAGGCAATCAGATTTCTTCTTGAATGAAGAAATTCCAAAATATTGATGTTTATTCTATCATTGATGGCCCTCTATGTTCTGCTTTTCTAAGGAAAAAAAAATCTAGTTTCACAATTTCCTTTTTAAGAACCGGTGTCACAATTGCACTGCATATCCAAGGAGGCAAGATGATATCCTCCTCCCGTGAATCAATACCCCCTGTTTTTTACATGCCAATATCCTATTGGCCTTTGCAGCTGCTGACTGACATTGAGCATTGTTGTCTGTTGCCTACTCCTTAGTAGTTTTTTCCCAGGGAGATACCATTTAAAGTATACACTGAATTGTTATTACTTCCCATAATCAATAACTTTACATTTGTTTGTATTGAATTTCATTACCTGTCCAGTCCCCCACTCTGTCTAAATCCTCCTGCAGGGAAGCAACACCAAGACTAGACTGTACTATCCTACCTAACTTTGCATCATCAGCAAAAACTGAGACGTGGCTCTCAATGCAATGCTGGAGATCATTAATAAACATTTTTTTAAAAAAAGGACCAAGGATAGACCCCTGAGGTACTCCAGTTTGGAATTTTCCATTTACAACCACTCTTTGCATTCTATCTTTTAGCCGATGTCCAATCCAAGTACATACATTTGCCCTTAAGCCTATTTCTGACAGTTTGTACAGTAGCCGGTTGTGTGGAACCACATTCTGCTACTCATATTTACCAGCATGCATTGATCAATGCTAAAGGCTAATTAAGAGACAGAACGTTATTAAATAGGTAATTCTTAGAATGCACATGTTTTTATATGGTTACCACCAAGAAAGGTTTTTATTATTGTCCATTTAAATGGATAGCATTCCAAAAATCAATGCATATTAAAGTAATCTATGAGCGGTAAGTATATAACGTGAAGGTAGATATGGTTGGCAAAACGCATTTCCTGCATGGAAAATAACTAGGATGGACAAAGGGGCAAATGCAGAATTCCTCCATGCATTTGCAAGAGGGAAACGCCAGGGGCGTAACTACAAACTACAGGGCCCTGGTGTGAAAATTGCCACGGGGCCCCCCAACTTCACTAAGCAATATGTCCCACAGTGCCTTTTCCTTAAACGACTTGTGAGGGCTGCCTTTTCCCCCAAACAGCTATGTGCCAGCATTGCCCTCAATCAGCTTGTCTGTGCCATCATTACCCCCAAACAACTTGTCTGTGCCTTCTTTGTCCCCTCCACAACAAACACTCTGGCACACATATGTAAACACACACACAAATTACACATGCTAACACACACACTTGCTCATACCCACTAACACACATGTACACGTTCATTCTAACACACTCCCTCCCTCTCACACCACTCATGCTAACACACACTCCATCTCACACCACTTATACATACCTGCTAATAAACACTTACACATCCATGCTCACACACTCAAACATGGACATAGAAGCATACATAGATAAACTTAGAAAGTGACAGCAGATAAGAACCATTCGGCCCATCCAGTCTATCAACCCATCCAGTCTGTCCAACTGGAGACACCCATGCTCACACGCTTATGCATAGACATTCATGCTCGCACACACTTATACATAGGCATTCATGCTAACACACACTTATACGTAGACATTCATGCTCACATACACTTTTTTTAGGCATCTAGAGCAGTCCAGGTAGAAATGCCCCTTTCTAAACTAGTTTGAACTGGTATGAGGAGACAGGAACGAGTGGTTTCAGGGGACGGGCCCCATCGCAGTTGCGAACACTGTGATCTTTGCAGTTATGACCCTGGACACAGCATTAATTTAAAGGGACATCTCAGCTATCATACACATTAAGGTGCATATAGTTTCACTTTTCTTGTTTAATTCAATACCATCTGACTATACAATGTGTACATATGACTATGTTAACAAGTAGTCCAAATCTGCCTAATTTTAAACCTTGACTTATCAGAGTAATTGCTTTGTATGAAGCAAAGCGCATTGTGAGCTGACCTTGAGAAGAGGAAATTATGAGAAATGTGCCATGAACTCAGCTGCACCAGAGCCAATTCCCCATTCAGGTCACAAAAGTGCAGCTACTGTGTAATTAAAAAAAATAAGTCAACATTAATTACTAAGTCAATGTTATTCAACATTCCAATGGGAGTGGGGCCAATACCATATATACTTTAAAAACATTTACAGGGGGCTAAATGCTTTGAAATTATAATATATAATACAATAAAACGAATCGAGTATTAATCTGCAAGAATGGTTGTAGCCCTTTTTCGACTGACTATGTATGTATCTGGTACTCTGGGGGTTAAAAGTTATAGATAAGTGATAGAAGCACAACCTTGGGGGGGGGGAATACAATTTTGAGAAGAATATCACCCTTTTTGCACAGCTGGTGCACCTGTTTTTTGACTACAACTCCCAATTCCATCATCATTTCCATCAGTTTTAGAGTTGTAGTACTCAAAACCTATTTTACCTTTTTATGAAAGGGTTGCACAGGTTTGTCCAGCCTAAATATATTTTTGTCTTTCCAATCCTGATGGCACTGTAGCAAGTCACTATGTTAGGCTGATAAGCAGCAATTGGAGGCTTTGTGTTTAGTGTAAATGTTCGTGATTTTGTGTGGTGCACACTGATGTCTTCCACGGTGAGCCTCTGGATTCTACAGGCCAGATCAAGATCAGGGAAGGATTGAATCATGCCATACCTTGCCATCACGAAAGGTTTATGGCCCTCTAATTTCATCACTGGAGTTCCCAGTGCCATAACGCTGCTCCCGCGACCCAGAGTTTCCCTTTACTAACCTGGAATAGTTCTCAGGTATGCTAATTTTGTTATGTCAGTCCAATCTTCTAATCACCCTAAATGCTTATCAATACTGCCTTGTAGTTAACAATTAATCAAGAGGGACTCTCTGACTCATGTAAATCTATGAAAGAAAGGACCTCGTTAGATAAACAGGATTTCATTAGTATTGTCATAGAGAACCAGCTGTGTGTGGTGTTTGAGCTGGGAAAGTTACCCAAAATATCATATGACTGACAACAACGACAGCCTCGAGGTCTACAGACAGATGTAGTAGTCATGTTTTATTTCAGGTCATTGACCAGCTCATTGCTAACCTACACTACTCTATATAGAACTGTATTAAGAAAAATTTCCATGGAACTTCTCCTTAAATAAAACTTAAATTTTTCTCCAAATGCTAAACACAACATTTTATTTCAAGCGCAAAGAAAAATAGTTTTCGTTGGGACTTCCTCTTTAAGAGCACATAGGGAGACAGTGGGATATGACATCCATTCTTGAAATTTTTTGAAGTCTTGCCAGCTATGTAAGACGTGTTATCACAGGAAAGAATAACTGCTATTGCATGCATAAAGAATGACATTGCTGCCGTTAGGATATGTCATCTTTATATGCATTGCAACTATTGTACAGCTCATTGATCAGAAGAACCCACGCACAAATACCTAACCTCCAAACATCTTTAGTATAAGGAGATGTTTATTCTCTTCTTTCCTTAATGTGGTTGAAATTTGTACAAAGAAGTTATCAGTAATTTCCAGATCAAAAGGTATCTGGTCACCTAATATTTGTCTATCGCTCAGCATTGTATGGGTTTAGGTTCCCTGCTTGATTGCTGATTCTCCAAACACAAGTTCTGATGCGTGCTAATCAGCATACCTGAGAACTTCCCAGGGTTCCCTACTCTGAGCGCTCCTTCTTCTCGGGGAGCGGCTTTGTGAGGGTCCAGTGCTAGCCACACATAGCCCCAAGGTTAGCCCCAGATAGCTTTCAGTTGAAGGAGAAGTGTGTCGGACTAGGAGGGAAATGGGCTTGGAGCAGATATGGCCAAAAGTAACTGACCCAGGGAAGCAACACTTCACTCAGAGACTCCGGGTCAAACCTGGACAGATACCAGGTATTAGCTATTAATCTTTTGGAATGGTGTCAGGGAAAGGCAGGGATGTCCTTCAACTACAACCCTTATCAGGCTGTACCTAAAAAGAACACGGTTGTCAATCTCACATGATCCTGCTGATGTGTTAGCAATACGGTTTAAAATATTTTCTATGTGAGAATAACAAAGTCAATTGTTCATTAAAAAGAACATATTGACAGTTCACTGACACTGAAGAAAAATGTTTTACCTCTATGATTACTAGAGGTTTAGCTGGCCTAGTTGGAAGACCTTCTCGTCCATCTATTTGTGGAGGACAGTCATACATTAACGTAGCATATTGTGATAAGATCTGTTACAATCCATGTCACAAGGTAGGTGAGAAAATCACATCTCGGTTTAGGTAAATTTGGCCACATAAGTATGAAATGAAAAAAATAAATAAATGTTGCATGTGTATTTGGGGGAATGAACATACAGGTATTTATTGAATATAAAAATATGTAAAATATGCATGTGTGGGTAGTGAAATATGCTACACCTCTTTCCCTAAATAGCTTCTAAAATTAACATTCCGTACATTACAGAGGCCCGCTATATTTGTAAAGAAAACATCAAAAATGTTGACTGAGTTGTTCCAATTAATCATTTGTCTACATTTATTGTAGTAAAATTTGCATTATATCATGATGGAAATCTTGTGTGTATATGTTGTATGGACAACATCTATACATGTTTACGAAAATGCCACAATTGCCTTTATTTTTCTCATGTAGTGACCAATTTAACTACCGTGTTGGTAACCCCAGGAGTCATAGAGGGTTATGTATATAAAAGTGATTCTGGTGCAAACTTTGAAAAGTGTTCTTATAACTTATGACAGTAACCAATTGGCATACCAGGGAATTGACCCGGAGATCTCCGGGTGAAGCACCGCTTCTCCGGTTCACTGGGCCTACACCCAAATCCTCGGGTCATGGGAGCAGGGTCTTGACACGCCCGCTTCCTGCCCATTTCCCCTTTAAATGGGGGTGTTTCCCGTGATGCCAGCGGGAAAGCCCACCGACATCAGCGGGAACGCCCACCGACATCAGCGGGACCACCCACCAACATCATCGTGACGCCTGCTGACATCAGTGGACAGTCCTGGCAACGTCCCGCAAGGGAAGGCTCCAGGTAGCCGGAGACCAGAAGTTCCCAGGTATGCCAAGTGGTCCAATTAGCAGGGGTATTTCACTGTTTGCTATGGTGATAATGGCCATTGGAGTGAAACTAAAAACCTCCATTTGTCTAAATAAGCACAGGTGTTTGGGATAGTGCGCAGGTAACTATTTTTCGGTGTTTGTGCTATGGTGATAAGACCAGTTTTCAAACTTTAAATCAGAAAAGTCATATAGGATGTCTCACTAAATCATACATACATAGTAGCACAGTTATTTAGATTGAGAAAAAGACACAATTCTATTAAGTTCAACCTTGCTGTTGATCCAGAAGGCAAAGTTGCAACTGCCTTCCTCTTCCATGATCTGAAATCAATTCAAGCGCTGGAAGGAGACACATGGTGTAACAATTTACCCGAAATATATTCCCACAAAGCGTTGGTCCCACCGGCTGCCAGGCAGCTACTACGGCAGACCTGCTGCCTTGCAGCATAAACAGGTAGGCCGTGCTCCAGGCTGGAAGGATATGCTCGGTCATGGGATGTGTTATGACCCCAGATGATTCGTTCTCTGCCTATACTAGTTCGGGACCTTCAGGATCCTACTGCCCTTGGTTGGTGTAACATTCTACAATTGTTCCTGTGTTATTTTGGTAGATTTTGTGACCCGACTTGATACTGCTTGCTGGTTCCTAATTTATCATGATGAAAGTGTCCTTATATGACTGGCTTCTTTAACCTTGTCCATTTGTTGGAGATTCTGGCCCTTGCCTCCTGCTTGTTCCTGTTCCCTGTCCTTGTCCTTCATGTCCTGGCCTATTCTGCTAGACAGGATCCTCTCCTTCAGAACTGTTACACATGGAAGCTGCCAGATGGACGGGCAAATGTAAATGGGAAGATTCCCCAGAAGGGAGGGAGCACCCTGACCATATGCATTAAAATGTAAATGATGGCTGGAGTGTCCCTTTAATTAATAGTACCTTAAGCAGTACTTCTGTTATGTGGCTAATAACTTCACACCGTGGAAGTTATGTATAAAGAACAGTTCAAAGGCAAAGTGCTAAATGTGGAGAAGCAATGGAATATTTCTGCACGTTTCTCCACATCGAACAATATGCACTATACCTACCTTAAATATATCTAACCCTTTTATATGAAATTACATCTTATTCAAAGAACGCCAGCAGATTCTGTAGCACAATAGTGGGAGATGTGAAAGATAATGTTAAACCAGACTATTTAGAAAATTGACTTTAACATAAACACGTTAAGATATACTGGTGTGGACAAAGAAGAGGCCCTGCCACTGTGAGCTTACACTCTATTGGGAGGCTGAGGGGGGGATGAGAAAGAGTTCTTCTGTTGTTCATCTGTTCAAGACCAATGTCTTGTTTACGAACCTAACACACTTACTGTTAATGAACCAGGAGATTCGATTGGAAGTTTTCTGTACTAATGATAATGTGTCCCAGATACCCAATTTAACATCACTTTACGTATTGCATTCACATCTGCTCTTTTAGGTAAAAGATATTAAAATTGTCAGGCTTTGCAAAGAATACATGCTGACACAGAGTGGAAAGTACACTCATAACATAGTGGAAACAGTACTATTCACTATGCAGAATAGGAATCTAAAACACTGATAAAGAAGATAAAGAATCATAATCAATTCAGGAAGTCCAAAGGGTTTCTTCATCTGTGTAGATTCTATAACTTCAAAGATGAATAATAGAAAGATAGTCAGAGTTTATATATACTCCAATGCTTGTACTTAAAGGGACATATGCTAAATAAGAGACGGTATCTATAGAGCAAGATGTTGGTGACCACAGGAGAACAGATACTATAAGAAAGCCATGTTTTCTTTAAGTATATTTACATTAGGAATGAGTGAAACATGAGTGCTAAAAAACATGTGTTTCTGATCATGTGACCAGGGCCGGACTGGGAATAAAAACCAGCACTGTAGATAACTGAATACCAGCCCAATACTTCATGGTGCCGTTATTGTGCATACGACACATGTGAGGAGTCCCGGCCCAAATGTTATAATTCCCACTATAGTTGAAGAACAAATTAGTCATAAAAAGATGCATTTGAAAACACAGTCGTTAATATCACTGTGACAGTTGATATCATCCAATGGGTTAGGACCCTCCGGTGTAAGTCCAAATAATGCTATATAAGCCAAATAAGTATGAAATTAACCATTTTCAAGTTTACTTAAATCACTTTCAGAGTAGATGATAAACAGGCAAATAAACTTTAGTTCTCCTAAAATAATTAGAGCTATAAATGTGCAAAATGATTTGTTAAACAGCCTGCTAAATAATGCAAATTATTCTTTAGAGGTTAACATGTGCAAAACATTAACAATAATTAATTTAGAACAGTCCCAATAAACCTTTAATGTCCCAAATATTTGTCTAAGCTGTATTGCAACAGTGCAAAAACATTCATAGGTCAAAATATGCAAATATCTTTGGCATGTCATAAAGTAGAACTGCCTTGTAAGTGAACAGATCAACTGCTTATCACATGCTAACCCTGCATTGTGTGTATAGATCAAATGGAAACCCCATGGAAACATAGAGATCAACTGCATATCACATGCTAACCCTGCATTGTGTGTATAGATCAAATGGAAACCCCATGGAAACATAGAGATCAACTGCATATCACATGCAAACCCTGCATTGTGTGTAGCGATCAAATGAGAAACATACAGATTAAATGAAATGTCTATAGTATTTTTAATTAATATCCTAACAAGATCTACAATTTTAATTAAAAAAAATTATATATGTGTATAGTGCTTAGAGACGGTGTGTAGTGTGTATAGTGCTTAGAGACGTAGAGCCCTTAACCACTCTGCACCCCTCTCTATCTCTACCATCCTATCCAAAAACACCCCTAACTGCCCTCTTTGTTCTTCTCAGAACCTGCAACTCTCTTCTACCATCATGCACCCCTTCTCTGGAATTCCCATTCTGTCCCCCTTATTTGCAACTTTCTAAACTTCTCTGAAAACCCCCTTTTTTGAGAAGCATACAACCTTTCTTCTAAGCACCCAGCCAGCATCCTAATCAAGCCATCTGAACGACCAACAACCTCTACAGGTCATCCAGACTCAACAAACTCATCCCCATTCAAGCAGTCCTCTCCTACTGTTCACCTCCCTTCAACCACCAACTAGATTGTAAGCTCGCAAGAGCAGGACCCCTATTGTGTGATTTAAAAGCATTCTACTGACTCTTGCTACAGGGCTACAGAATATGCGGGAGCTATATAAATAAATGTAATGTAATTATGTGTAAGTGTATAGAGCTGGAATGGCTGTGTGTGTACGTATGTGCAAGTGTATGGTCGTGGAGTGGCTGTGTGTGTGTATAAGGTGTTAGAATGTGTGTGCGTGAACGTATGCATAAGGTGTTAGATAATGTGTGATGGAAATGTTTCCTGATATAAAGTTCAAATCCACCCTGACACCTAGTGGCACTTTTGAAACAGTTTTGGTTTTATTCACATGGGGATAATGCTGAAGTAAGAGGATCTGTTAAAGGGACAGTAAACTGTCTTCATTGCCATTCTTTTTCAAATGTTTTTAACCCTTTTGCGGCCAATGACGAATGAAAACATGTCCCTACAGGATGAATGACCTGGTACATCGTTGGTTAAAAACTCTCCCATGTTGCTGTGATTGCGGGGTCACTGCTGTTACTGACAGCGCTGCTTCTCCGGGTCAACACCCGACATCAGCGGCTAGTCCACCAAGCCCAAAAGCTCTGATGTATGGGTATTACATGTGTAAATAAGGTTTAGAAAAAAGCCCTACTTGTCCTGAAAAAATAATAATAATAAAAGAATATATATAAGCTGAGAAAGAGGGAAATAGCAGTTGAAGAAAGACATAGCAAAAACCTTTAAATAGCCCTTGTGCTTAAGGGGTTTAAATATTTGGTAATTTGTTAAAAGTTAATAGATCAGGCATACTGCAGGCCACCGCTTTATATATGTCTGATCTACAATGTGCAATGTGTGAGATGTATATAATGTTTAAAAGATGGCTAAAGAGGTCACTTTAGGATTAACCTGGCACAAAGTTAGAAAAGTGGTCGCATCACCATAACCAAAGGAATGTTTCCTGCTGATTGGACCAGGCCGCTGGTTGCCATGGTCTTTTCTCTGGTGGGTGCATGTATAAGCCTGACTATGTATGCACTTTGAAAGCCCCTGTAGCCCACATTTTCCAGAACACGTGTAATTTCCATATATTACTGACCAGTACATGTAAAGCGCAACCCTGCACTATGTGAGATGTATAAAGTAATTTAAGGGAACCAACTACTCAATTAACGATCCAACCAACACCCGATTATTATTATATTTTATTTATATAGCGCCAGCAACTTACGCAGCGCTTCTCACAATACATATATTCAAGGGGTATGACAACACGAGAATTGAGAGAATAAGACAAATTAGGTGAAGAGAGCCCTGCTCGCAAGTTTACAATCTTGAGGGAATGGGATGACAAACATAAGGCACAGAGAAAGGTGAGAGGTAGTGTACTGAAAAAATGCATTGCTTAAGGAGTAAATGATAATAATGCTAACTATGGTAGAAGTTAGAGAAATATATCGCATGGCTTTATGTCACTTGGAGGAAATCGCAGGAATCCATAGCCAGACTGCAGTTTGTGTACCAGAAAGCAGCAGTAGAACTCCATCGCGTGTGAGGTATTCTGTGCCTTCACAGCAGCTGTAGCATGGTCTGTCACGTGGGCTGCTGGTAACAGGAAGTGCTGCTAGTGGAATTAGGTCGTGCGGCTCTCTCTGTGACCTCCTGAATGGGAGGTGTAAGTGATCGGTGAAATTACTGTACGAGTCGCAGAGCATCCAGCCTGCAGCTATGATGAATAAATATGTAGTTCGGGCCTCCGTGGTTGGAACGTTTATCGGGGGCGTCGTTTTGCTTAAGTGAGTATTGACAGGTTAGATACATGTGCATGAATTACTTTTTTTTTTTTAAGTTTATGATATTGCTGTTACATAGTATGTATGTATGTATGTATGTATATATATATATATATATATATATATATATATGTATATATATATATATATATATATATATATATATATATATATATATATATATATATTATGTGTGTGTGTGTGTGTGTGTGTAGTGGGTGACTTTATCTGCTTGTGTTGTTTGATGTCATGTAATCCAAAAGAACAGCAAATTAATTTTAGAAAGCAGTGCGTTTATCAGTGTTGTCAGACTTTGTTTAGCTCCATTCTGAAATAATTGTATTAAAGATGCAGCGCAGATGAAGATCACAAACACATAAGATGCTTTTCAGACAATATTTTAACGCCCATGATGATGCCATTCATATATATATATATATATATATATATATATATTAAGCGCTATATAAATAAAATAATAATAATTTTACTTAAAATACCTTTGTTAGGTATTCTTTACACACGCCAGCGTAATGTGCTTAAATTCCAACCCCTAAAGAAAAAAACTATAGAATTAGTTGAAGTCGTGTAATAACCTCATATTGTATATGTTAATATAGGGACTATGTGGGTGGTGGAAACTGTCCGAGTAAAGAAAACATTGATGGAAAGACGGCAATCGTAACTGGTGCGAATACAGGAATTGGTAAAGAAACCGCCATGGAACTCGCAAAGAGAGGTGAATAAGCAGAGCGTGACATGTAACTAAAGTTATATGTTTTGTACTTAATTCATTACATTCTGATTACATCTGTCTTGTTTTCCTGCTTCTACTGAAGAATACTTTAGTATGTCTTTCGCTCGTGTACTGCAGCACTTCCATTGACGTTAATAAAAGCTGAGATCCCTTTGAAATTAATGACAGTTCTGATTTGCATACTTCCAAGGTGATCAATTAGCCGACATTTAACTTGCTGTCGAACTGCCTTCGAGGAGAGTGCAGCAGTGCATGTAGTATGCATGCTTCTTCAGCGGAAGCAGGCAAGATGACGGGGGGGGGTGGGGGGGCAACTCATTTTCTAATTCCCATAAAAAAGAGAATGGATGCTGTAAAATCTATTGGAGTAAAATGGACTCTGATATACATTAAAAAAGGATCTAGTGACGTTTACACTACCCCCCCTTAATCTTTACTATCAAGCACTCTGTATAATGTGCATTTAGGAGTATAGTTCTATTATGAAGCACAACCACAAAGCCGTTCGTACCATGAGCAATACTATATATCCTTTTTTACTTTCTTTGTGTGGATTTGTAGGAGGCAAGGTTATTATGGCGTGTCGGGACATGGGAAAGTGTGAAGCAGCTGCTAAAGAAATCCGTGGTAAAACGCTAAATCACAACGTATTTGCCAAGCATCTGGATCTTGCATCTATTAAATCTATCAAGGAGTTTGCAAAGACTATACGAAACGGTAAGACGCCTGTACTACTTGGCAATGGCTGATGGGCCTTATAGTTATTTATCGGACATGAACAATGGCTATATTACATAGTTTAGTGTCGATGTTACTGCACATAAATACAGTGGCCTAAATCCAAAACAAGGATACGTGCTTGTATTTTCTGTTAACAAAACATTCTCCTGAACAATATATGTATACCTCAAAGAAAAGAGTCATGTATTTAATTTGTTATTTTGTGTTTAATTTTTAAAATAGCTTAAACCCCCATACAATTTGCAAGGAAAAATCATCAGACACCCTGTTTCATTGGCTTTACTGCAAGGTGACCTTACATTCATTACCAAACCCAGCCACAAGGGGGAGATATTTTAAGAATTTATGTATAGGTATTCATGTGCTTGCACAGAGTGGTTATCTTCATTTCCATACTGTATAGAGTTAAAAAAAAAAAAATGTTATGAAATCTCCAGTTTAATTTCAGAATATATATTGTATATACTATACAGCTTCAAACTAATAATGGGTTTTCTGACCTACCACACCATTCTTGTACAAACAAATATTTGTATATTTACTTCTTTTGCATATCTTCTGAAACTGCATGTTGTTTTTTGTGTGGTTTATGTAGAAGAAGAACACGTGGACATTCTTATTAACAATGCTGCAGTAATGAGGTGTCCTAAGTGGAAGACAGAGGATAATTTTGAGATGCAGTTTGGAGTGAACCATTTGGGTAAGCAAATACCTATTAATAAAAACTATATGACTACATATATTGATGCTTACATTTGTAATCTTATACCATACAGTTTACCCAATCAGAAGCTGCTTCTAATAATATCGTATGAGAACTACACAGACCTCCGTGTGTGAACTGGCTTGTTGTGGTTTCAATCAGGACAACTTTGTCACAAGTCACCTGATTCTGCATGATGGGCAACTGAAGGGTTAGTGGTGAGAATAGGATTGGGTAAATTCAGTTCAAAAAAACCAAAGATCAGTAGTCACTCTGCATAACATTAAATCACGTGCGGGTAGCCGGCATGTATAGACATTGCATACATTGTCTACACACACAAAACTTGGGAGACATTGCCTTGCAAACGCATGGGCCATCCTGCAGAAACCCTTGTTGTGTTCAGCCAAACACATATCATGTACAGAAAATATCTCCTTGTTTGTGATATGTTCACCGCTAGTCAGCTCCAGCTCTGGCTCAGTGATCTTCATGGGCGGGTGGGCTGATCTGACATAACCACCCTGCGTGCATATGTGGACAGCATTTTCATTGAATCAATGTAATTGGCCAATCGGAGGCGAGAATCATCAGATGATGGAGTTGGTTAGCTGCAGCTTCTCCTAAAGATAAGTGCTTTTATTTTTAAAGAATGCATGCTGAAGTATCCGCATGTATTCTTCTTTATTGGGGCAGTCAAGGGTTTTATAGTTTCGTATCCAGAACCTTTATGAACAGGTGTCCAAAATTTAAAAAGAAAACCAACATAATAGGCAGGCCAAAGGTTCCTGGATATAACATTCCTGCTTTTGTCAAAACAAAAAGTTGGTGGCACCATATAAGTATCCTTAAACCCTAAAGGAAAATC
The DNA here is from genome assembly GCF_027358695.1 of Spea bombifrons. Classification (NCBI taxonomy): domain Eukaryota; kingdom Metazoa; phylum Chordata; class Amphibia; order Anura; family Pelobatidae; genus Spea; species Spea bombifrons. The sequence continues at coordinate 27,772,661 of NC_071089.1, read as the reverse complement.
CCGGACATCATATACACTGTTAATTCATATGATGTGTGTGGTCTCCGTCACAAATGAACGGGGAAGGGGCGGTCTGCCAAGGACATGTTAAAGTACTCACAAAGTACACAATGGAGTGTCCTTCTAATATATATAGTTGTTGTTGGCCCACTGATAAAAATGGCTTCTGCACATCTGCCCTATAGCTAGGTTTGTCAAAAGTGTGTGTAAAATATATAATATACAGTATATATCATGTAGGAACCAGACACACACACACACACACATTATATATATAAATATATATCTATCTATCTATATATATAATGTGTGTGTAAAAGGTCCATTTTCAGATACAAAAGCTGTATAGTGTGTATAGTAAATAAAATCTCAAAAATATTACTAACATTGTTAGATTGTAATTGCTCTCCTTATGTTTTCCCTCCAGGTCATTTTCTCCTAACCAACCTGCTGCTCGAGAAGCTGAAGAAATCTGGGAATTCCCGCATCATCAACGTCTCTTCTCTGGCACACGTTGCCGGAGACATTGACTTTGATGATTTAAACTGGGAAAAAAAGAAATACAATACAAAGGCAGCCTATTGCCAAAGCAAGCTCGCAAATGTACTGTTTACTAATGAACTGGCCAGGAGGCTGCAAGGTAAATTCCGTATGATTTAATGAATTTAAAAAGCTATGTCCTGAAACGTTCTCAAAAAGGGTTTATGGACGTGTACATAACACACGAGTTACATTATGTGCAGAATGTCCTCTTAATAGTGGCGTATACAGATCTATGCATTTAATACCATCACTGTTTAATCTTTAATGAGAGGGGGTAGGTGCTAGAGCCCTGCACGGGACGGCTTTTTTAATCCCGCTGATTTTTTTACCCGCTCCCGCCTGCTCCAGCAATGTGGGTGTTCCGCTCCCGCTACATTTGTGGCCAATCCCGCCCGCTCCCGCCACATTTGTGGCCAATCACACCCACCTCCTCACCTGAACTGCAGAGTTCCCGCGCAGTCCCGCCAGGCTGCCTTCTCGCTGCTCCCTCACAGTGTCTCTTCTCTTGCTCCGCTCCCCAGGAACAGGGCGGAGTCACTGAGCGGAGCAAGTTTGTGGGGGTATTTCGAGCTGGTGGGCTGCTAAACAGTCCCAAATAAGCGGCACAAAATAAAATGTTGACAATTTCAAATTGGAAAAGGGTATGGGGCTGTGACATTTTTTTGCCCCGTTAACTTCCAAAAAACCCACACATTTGGGTGTTTTAAAATCCAAGACACTTACATTAATATATTTTGTGGTATTTCGGTCAGCTAAACTGGTTTGGAGACCATTGCCAGGAAAATAGTACAAAAATATGTTTTTTGTTGGACTATAAACCTAAAAATGGTATCCCAAGAAACCTCTACTTGCCCTTGAAAAAAACCTATTTGTGTGGGTACAAGAAACCTTAAAAAAGAGAATCATAGTCACGGAAACATGGTGTAAAAATGCAGAAAAAAGCTCAGGCACTAAACACCCAATGAAGGCTAATTTAAATGAATTCACCAACCAGGGTTTTTCCAAGGTTAGACATTTAACTCGGCTGTATTGTTTTACAGCATTGGGACACAAAACATCCCCCTTCGTTGATAAACGATACAGCATGAATGCTTTATTTTCTGTTATATAAAGAACCATGTTCTTGTGTACTTCATGCTTCTCTCTGCGGTTCCAAAACCTTGGAAAAGCTCTAAGTTGATCAGAGAAAATCTAAATGTCAGACTGACCTCTGCATGGTAATTACGTGCAAGTAACTTGCATCAGCATCGCACAGCCGCGTGTTCTGTATAATAGTTGATGAATTAAAGCACATTTTTGTTTTGGATCCAGGTACTCGAGTTACAGCTAATTCTCTACACCCAGGGGTTGCAGATACAGAATTGGGAAGGCATACGGGAATGCACAAATCTACTTTCTCAAGCACGGTGCTAGGTGAGTTCAATGAAGTGAACTTCATTATATGGCAGTGTGCTCGGGCTGTACCCAGATCGACGAAGGAATGTGTGTGAAATCTAAGCTCTTACAAGAGAAGATTAGCCAAGAGAAGATTAGCCAAACAACATCCAGCACCAGCTAGGATCACCCACTCATTGCATTTACACATAACTTGCCCAGGTAGCTGGAGTCAGCATTGACCAACACTGGAATAAAAGGAAGGGGTTTGACTCCATTCCTCAGTACTCCTTAGTGAGTATAAACATCTCTCTGTCCCTTTTAATATTTTCTTGATCTTCATCACGTACCAGCCATTTCTCTGTCCTAATCTCATTTTGTAATTTCTTATGCTTGGCCCTTAGTTCTGGCAACTGGAACTATAATATATGCCAGTTTTCTTTCCAACAGTCTGGATACCTGCACTTTTCTTCCCTCTGTTGTGAATGTAGAGAGGATTAACAATGTGGCAAAAGGGGGTAATTGGCCTATGGCAGCAGAGGGCCCCCAATTTATGTATTTGCTTGGACAACACAACAGAAATACATTTGTGAGGTGGGGTCCCGGATAGTGGTTCTCTGGGTACATCCAGTCCCCTCACATGCAGCAGAGGAATAAGGAGAAAGACTAGGTAGACAATGCAATAGAGCGGCAGGGAATGCTAGAAGAATGCTTGGTTGTATAGCGAGAGGTATTAGCAGTAAAAAGAGCTCATGCCGTTGTACAGATCACTGGTGAGACCTCACTTGGAGTATTGTGTACAGTACTGGAGACCGGATCTCCAAAAGGACATAGAGATGCTGGAGAAAGTTCAGAGAAGGGCTACTAAAATGGCACATACAGCACAGTTCCTTTCCTTTTCCCAGGGTGCACCCAGTATTTGTCACCCGGCCGTGATGTGCATTACGTGACCCGCGCTAATAAGGATGTAGCGTGTTAGTCTGTGTATAGCATCTGCATATGTTTCTGCGTGCATAATGTTATTCTGTGTATCCCGACGTGTACACAAAATTTCACTCCTCCGAACAACTAAAAGATATATGAAATGCTTTCAAAGTCCGATTGTAGACATATTATGTTTGTATTGCAGCCCCTCTCTTTTGGATTCTGATCAAATCACCCAGACAAGCAGCGCAGCCCAGCGTCTATTTGGCAGTGGCCGAGAATTTGGAAGGGGTATCGGGAAAATATTTCAATGGCCTCAAGGAGAAAGAACCAGCTCCACAGGCTCTGGAAGAGGAGACGGCACGGAGACTGTGGGAAGAAAGCGCCACGCTGGTTCACCTTGACGATGCATTAAAAGATTGTGAGGCACAATAAGCCTTTAAGTAACAAACATTACCTTCAGTGAAGGCTTACATCACAAACTGTTTTATTATAGAAAAAAATAATAAATCTTATTTTATTGACACGTTTTTGTTATTTTGTTTTTGCGTGGATAACGAGGTTCACTTTTAGGAAGTGATGCTTATGCTGGTTTAAAAACTTAATTTGCTGTAGGATTTTCTGCCCCTGGATATAATCTAGCCAGATTTTAATATTTTTAATTGCCAATAGGTCGTGGTCATTTAATGCTTCATTGACGTTCGGTATCTAAGCACTAATGACGATATTTCTAATATAACTAAAGGATCTAGAATCGCTTTGGCTGCCTGTGTTTGGGCTGTATGGTGGCCCCATAGGCACATTGGCGTCAGCAGATTTTCAGGCATAAAACTTTTGATGTTAACAGCATGCCGGTCGCAGTTACCTCTGGATAACAGGTTTCATTAGTTAAGACGCAAGTGTTCATTCTGAAAGTAGGTACATCTATACTTGTAACGTAGACCCATGACAGTATGTTCTATAATACCTTATAGACACTATATAAATGAAGAAAAAAACTCAAAAAAAGCTTCAAATTGGCGTTTTACTAAAAAAATAGACATTAAACAAAGCTGTAGTGAGAGATTTGGGGATTGCTGTACGAATCCTGTTCAAACTCCAAAATTAACATGATTTGAGAATAACTGATTGGACACCGCCGTCCTACAACTACCGGCGACAGAATGAAATCCAGATTTCTGAAGAATGAAATATAGCCAATTAGGTATCAGTGGAATATGTAATAACTAACACAGTAATACAATATAAACTTTCATATCCTTAGCTGTAAAGTAAAAAGGGCTTTATTGGAGTATGTCTCCCGCAAGAATGCGAAAGTGTGCGTATGTTTAAAGTCGCATTAGGACATCCTGAAGCCTAATAAAACGGGAATTAAATGAGAAACCTCCTACGGGTCCAAGCCCGGAACAGCTTGTCACATAAATCACAGTCCGCTCGCCCTCACAACCGTCTAAAGCAATTCGTAAATCGGTACAGCAGGAGCTACCAGCACGTCGGTGAACCTGCGGCTACTTTTTACTACGTCACAAAACGCAAACACTTCGCGACCGGGTTGTCTCGCAATAATAAGGCGGCAAACTAGATTCTGTCGGTGTTTCGAACTCGGGTTATATCAGATGCGCGAGTCACAGCCGCGTAACTTTATTACAACCCACTAAACCAACTTAGTGATGTCCGGATCATGAACGAATCGTTCATTTGATCCGGTTCTTTTTAGTGATCCGGATGAGTCGGTTCACTAGACTGAACGATTCGTTTGTAGCGGTTCAGTCTGTGAATCATCATGCAGCTGTAACCTGATCCTAGAGCTGTGAGTCATCTGCAGAGCACTCTGGGGTCAGGTTACAGCTCATTAATTCTCACAGGAACGATGACTCATAGAGTCAGAGAGTCGTTCAAAGAGTCGAATGATCCGAAGAGTCGAATGAACCGAAGAGTCGAATGATCCGAAGAGTCGAATGAACCGAAGAGTCGAATGAACCGAAGAGTCGAATGAACCGAAGAGTCGAATGAACCGAAGAGTCGAATGATTCGAATCTTACAGGGATCCGGATCTTACAAGGATCCGAATCTTACAGAGATTCGAATCATTCAGAGAATATCACTGATACCATACTTTTATAAATAAATACATTAATAATGTTCACACTGCCCCCAGGATTTAGATTCCCCTGAGTTTGCCCCCCCTTTACCTATAACTGCACCTACAGTTAACTTTATTAAATTAATTAAATTAACCCTCAGTCATCAGCATAAAATTAACCCTTATACCCCATCAACCATAACTGCCCCTGAAATTAACCGTAAAGATCCCATTAACCATAACGGCCCCTGAAATTAACCCTAAAGACCCCATTAACCATAACGCCCCCTGAAATTAACCCTAAATACTCCATTAACCATAACTGCCCCTAAATTAATTGCATGTACTCCAGATAAATTACCTAATAAATTGGTATGGTTGATGGGGTCTTTAGTGTTAATTTGGGGGCAGTTATGCTTAATGGGGTGTTTAAGGATAATTTAGGGGCAGTTATGCTTAATGGGGTCTTTAGTGTTAATTTAGGTGCAGTTATGCTTAATGAGGTGTTTAGGGTTAATTTGGGGCCAGTTATGCTTAATGGGTCTTTAGTGTTAATTTAGGGGCAGTTATGCTTAATGAGGTGTTTAGGGTTAATTTGGGGGCAGTTATGCTTAATGGGGTCTTTAGTGTTAATTTAGGGGCATTTATGCTTAATGAGGTGTTTAGGGTTAATTTGGGGGCAGTTATGCTTAATGGGGTGTTTAGGGTTAATTTGGGGCAGTTATGCTTAATGGGGTCTTTAGTGTTAATTTGGGGGCAGTTATGCTTAATGGGGTCTTTAGTGTTAATTTGGGGGCAGTTATGCTTAATGGGGTGTTTAGGGTTAATTTGGGGGCAGTTATGCTTAACGGGGTGTTTAGGGTTAATTTAGGGGCAGTTATGCTTAATGGGGTGTTTAGGGTTAATTTGGGGGCAGTTATGGTTAATGGGGTGTTAAGGGTTAATTTTAGGGGCAGGCATGGTTGATGGGGTGTTAAGGGTTAATTTTAGGGCAGTCATGGTTGATGGTGTGTTTAGGGTTAATTTAATGGTGAGGGTTAATTTAATTAATTTAATAAAGTTAGCTTAAGGTGCAGTTGCAGGTAAAGGGGAATGTAAATCCTGGGGGCAGTGATTATTAATGTATTATTTATAACAGTATGGTGATATTCTCTGAATGATTAGAATGCCAATGAAGGCAGAGAGTCGTTCAAAGATCCGGATCTTACAATGATCCGGATCTTACAATGATCCGGATCTTACAATGATCCGGATCTTACAATGATCCGGATCTTACAGTGATCCGGATCACTGTAAGATTCGGATCCCTGTAAGATCCGAATCTTTGAACGACTCTCTGCCTTCATTGACATCACTGGAGGCAGGGGGGAGGATTCATAATGAAAGGGGCGGGGCCAATCGTTAGTGTGCCTGCACGGAGTTACTGGAAAACAGTAACTCCGTGCAGACACACTGAGTGATCCGAAGATCCGGATCATGAATCGGATCATTTCAGTGAACGAATCGAAATGATCCGATTCACTTTAATGATCCGAACTTCCCATCACTAAACCAACTCCAAGAGCGTATATTCCCCGCCACGTCATTCACCCCAGTCACGTGACTCGTCGCTCAGAAGCTGTCATTCCAGTAGCCAACCAATGAACGACTACTCGGTCGCCATGTCAACGTGTTCCTCCCTCCGCTCCTTGCTCTTTCCGGCCCAGGGCTTCTCGCCATGGTGAGTTGTGTGGACCCGGGTTGGGAGGAGGGGGGTCATGCCGGAGGTGTTTGGGGGTTGGAGTGCCTTTTGCCCCCCTATGGGCAGTTTATCCGTTCGCGGTGGTAGCAGATACCGCTTCCTGTAAAGAGGATTGAATGCTGGTGTCAATTAAAGGGACAGTGTCCTCACTGGGCTGTTTTATAAATGAGTTACTCGCTTGGAGCCATTAAATAAAGATGGTTTCCTTGCATTGTCTTTTCTTGGGGGTGTGTTTGTTTATTGGGGCCCCTTATAAGTGTATGAGCGCTTGGCCTTTACATAATGAATGGGAGTCCAGTAGGGATGTGTAAAAGTGAATCTGTAAGTGGTGTGTATGCAGCTGTTTATTGGGGGGGGGGGGGCTTAACTAATGTAAGGATGCAGGGACTCTGCATATAACACCTAAATGCAGCATTTATGATGACCGGGTGCTTTGTGCCCTCTTCTTCCGCTAAACGGGTGTTCAACCTGACTTGATAGCGCGTCATCACGTTGTCTGCCTAGTGTGCTTTGGGCTAGACTGGAACGTGGATCCACAATAAACTATAATAACTAAGAGCGCGCCTACATATTCTATGCTATGTTTATTGTATATTTCTATATATAATTTAATAATGCTTTACATTGATCCGTCGATGGATCTCAACTGATAAAAGGAAGAATGAGTATTTTAAACAACGTAAAACAAATTTAGAATGCTGATAGAAAAAAGAAATCTCAATAAATAATAAACAAGTTAGTCCCTAGCGTGGTAGAACATTCTACATCTGTAAGCTTGTTTCAGTTTTTCTTGCTGACAAAGTATAAACTGATAAATTGTAGGCTATATTTAGTGCCAGAGGTGTGGATGGTAAATGAACCCAACAGGCGGTGTATGTGCTTGCTGTTTAGGGAATCAAGTATTGACATTTACATTTTATCATTATTTGTCTTTCAATGAAGGGGACTATCTATCTGTTTCGGAAGACACAGCGTTCTCTACTGGGCAAGTTGACACAAGAGTTCCAACTAGTGACGGCAGACCGAAGAGTAAGTGAACTTTAACAAAGTATTCCCCTTTAACTAATGGTTGCCAATTTACACCTCCTCCGTAATAATAAGAATATCAAACATTCAAATAAAGTGTTCATAATTTTTTGGGGTGCCATGTGACAGCAGCTTTGCTCCATTCATACTGTGGATCTCCATTGTTGTGAATGTCTAGGGCGCCTATTGTATGTTATCTAAACTAAAGAGAGGCTTAGATGTCATGTAGGCAAGACCAAGGACGACACAGGAACAATGGTTAAACTAGATGGACATGATGGTCCTTAACTGCCGTCAAATACTACCTTTTTATATATTGTATGATTTGTCTGCCTGATAACACAAAAAGGCCACTGCTAGCATTAAGCTTGACAGAGAAGGAGCCATTGTACATTTGCACCTGTGCCTTTACACCACCACATTCTGCCTTGATTAGCTTGGCTTAGATGTATGACCATGGGACTAATAGTCCAACTATAACTCGGCTCCTATGCCTTATCAAGGCAACAATTACAAACACTGCTTTGTTACACTACTAGGCTTTCTCTGTTATCACAAGTGCACACTAATTGAAAGAACCAAATGCTTGTTTACCATGGTACTCTCCCACTTTGTTTCACGTGAGCCTCTATAACAGATCATCTGTTCTTTTATCGTCTTTTTCTTTACAGTCCTGGAAAATATTGCTGTTTGGTGCAGTAAATGTGATATGCACAGGATTCTTGCTAACATGGTGCCACTCCACAAACAGTATGGGTATGTACTTCACAGTTTTGGTTATGGAATAGACAGGTGTCAAGCCGAGTGAAAAATTATACTTTTAAGGGTAACAGGGAGTAGAGTATTTTAACGCAAGCATTCAGACCTCAGAGTCCTGAAAGCTGGCATTAAATACTATGCACACAACCATTAAAGGTATGCTTTTTGCTCCGCATATAAGATTTCCTACAAAAGTACCTTTACTGTTTCACTAGCAAACATGGCCCCATCCTTTCTCTCTGGTTTTTAAATAAAAAATATTTTTCTTAAAATTAGATTTTGTTTAAGTAATCGTTCTTTTTCCGGTATTGTATATGGAAATTATCCTACCTGCAATCTAGGATGACAATATGTAACCATAGCAACCCATTGAACTCTGCATTATAAGTATTTAAAATGTGACCCCAATGTGCCCAGAGTGATCAGTAATATTAAAAGTTAAAGCGACACAAAAGACTTTAGGGGTATCCTATAAACATTTATTTTCCTTTATTATTTTGATGATTCAGGTTCTCTGGTTAAATTGACCCTCAAAGAGCGCAGTGCGGTGTATTTTATGGGGTTGGGTCCAGGGCTTAGCATAGCCAGACACTATTGGTGTGCACCAAGTAACACACTTGCATGTTTATTGCGTTGCAGTTGTTGCAGTGAACGTGCTTATTTGTGCACATGACATGTTGAAGGCTGGTTGAGTAAAGTTGATTTCCAGGAACGTATTAAATAGTATTTTTTTTTCCCTCCCCAGCTTTAACAGCGTATACCTATCTGACAATTTTCGATCTTTTCAGGTAAGCATTAAACGAGTGAGAACCCAGGAGCAAGTTCACTAAAGTGTTGGGACTTTGAAAGTTTGTTAAAAACAGTACTTTATTGCATCCAATTAAAAATAAAAATAACATGTTAATTAAAATTAAAAAGGCAATGCTACTACTTTGTCAATACACTATTAAGTTAGTGTTTACAAAAAAGTTTGTTTACTGATATGTGTGTTTAATAAGTAAATCAGGTGTTTTGATAAAATATTTATACGTTAGTATGTTACCGATGAGATGACTGTCTATTATTGTCATCTATATGTTCCGAATCAGAATTTTCCCTTTTGAATAAATAATTCCATGTATTATAAAGCATAATTTTGTATTTCCCTCTTTCCTATATTAAATTGAATGAAGTAACCAGGTTTTTTTTCTCTCCCCCTTTTAGTCTAATAACGTGTTTGATAAGCTATTGGGTGACGACGAAGAAACCCAGCCACACGTATTCCTTCGGGTATGTACTATACTAAACTTTGTAGTTGGTTCTGTAAACCAATCCCCTATTTTATCCTGCCAGAGTTCTACAATTTTCTATAATGGTTAATCAAAAGGTTACTATTGTCCGTGTGCATCATATAGCAACAGGATAAGTATTCCCTTTTAATGATTTAACTCCATTTATCATAGGCTGGAGACTGGTAGAATTTTAGGGGGTTCTTATATGGTGCCTCTTTGTAAAGGGTAACATATTACCTGTATGCTTTGGTAGGAAACATATTGTTCAAAAGTTGTCTTATTTTGAATTTTGATGTATTTATAAATCTCTGCTGTTTATTTTTCTTTTCAGGTTTGAGAGGTTTGAAGTATTAGCTGTTTTCGCATCAACGGTCCTGGCCCAACTGGGTGCTCTTTTCATACTTAAAGAAAGGTAAAATTACATTGATTAGAATGTTTCAGATCTAAGCGGCAGAAAATGGCCAGTTAAATAGAAATAAAAAAAGAAATAAAAATACAGCAGATAACCGTAGCTAAATGTGTGACCATTAGTGATAAAGCTCCTGTGTCTTCTGAATGATATCTAGATATATTTATACGTATTATTGTAGTCGAGGTGTTTGTGTGTTTGTGTTGATGCCAGTAGTTAGTAGCCATTCAGTTCGTAAGACCATTCTAGCTGGCTACAGAAGTAACAATAAAATAAATTACACTAACTTAGTATTACCTTTATTTAACCTGGATTTTTTTTGTTCTGTAGTGCTGAACGGTTGTTGGAGCAGCCAGAAATCCATACGTAAGATTTTTTTTTTCTCATTATAACATACCTGTTTATTGACTTGTAAACATTAGGATTAACAATTCTATAATGCCCCCCCCCGATAACTGACCCACTTAATGTACAGTTTGTTCAACTCATTGATCTGTTAAATCTTTTATGGGTTTTAGAAAGCCTAAATTGTTGAAAAGAGCCATATATGTTGACTTTTACTTTATTTACAATAGTGATATATTAACATCCTATTCAAATTTACTATTCAATTTGAGAATAGGTTATTTGCAAATATGATTAAATTAAGTAGTTTTTTTTTCTACACAAGTTGAACATGGTGTTTAAGTAATTGATTCTCTTTTCCACGACTCTGACTCTCTTTTCTTACCCTCATAGCAATAGCATATTTTTAAGCAAACCATTTACTTTTCAGAGGCCGCCTTCTAGTGGGAACGTTTGTAGCCCTGTTTTTCAACTTATTTACAATGATGTCTATAAAGAATAAACCATTTGCTTATGTTTCAGAAGGTAAGACTTAAATCTCTCCCAAGTTCTACGTTTTGCCAAAAGGTTTGCATGATTATTTCTCCCTTTTAATGTCCAATAACATAAACATGTAAATTGTTTTGTTATATATATATAGTTGTATATATGAAAACATATTATATAGCCTATAACTGCGTTTATATAACCCTTACGTTTGGATTTATACCATTTTATATGGTATAGGCTTTCCAAGTTCGAAGACATTCTTGACTGTATGTTTATATTCTTAGCAGTGCCTGTCTGCTTTGGGTGGAATGCTTTCAATATGACCACTCAAGCCCTAATGGCTTCATATTATCGGCTCAGTTTTTACAGTCATTGTTTTCTGTATCTTCAGCTTTCGGTCCAAAAAGGAAGTTGTTATGAAGATGTTGTCTCTTAGAATGATTGAGCTCAATGTTTGCTTTTCTTGTCTTATTTTGTTCAGCTGCCAGCACAAGTTGGCTTCAAGAACACGTTGCAGACCTGAGTCGCAGGTAGGTAATACTGTAAAGTAAATTTTTAGTTCAGCTGATTGAGGACAAAAAAATGGACCGAATAATACTGCATTAAAAAATATGGCAGCTGCATAATTTCCTAATGTACAGTGTTTGGTTATTTTGGTACCGTGTCCTAAAGGGATTTGCACTTTTTATTTAAGTAGCTCCGTATTAGCTTCTATCGTTTTAATAAATTTTATCTATACGTAATGCTAGCTCATATGAAAGCAAGAGGGTTTGGCTATTACCTGTATATAACCAGCTTATAACTACCATTCCACCATTGCAGTTTGTGTGGGATCATTCCTGGCCTCAGCAGCATTTTCCTACCACGGATGAACCCGTTCGTGTTAATTGACCTGGCTGGAGCTCTTGCCCTTTGCATCACATACATGTTAATTGAAATCAAGTAAGCGGCAGTTAAATCCTATTGTGGAACGCGCGGAAGTGTATGTACGTTGCAGGAACCTAACACATATCATCTTGTATGCTTTTCAGTAATTACTTTGCTGTGGACACGGCCTCTGCTGTAGCCATCGCTGTGATGACCTTTGGCACCATGTACCCAATGAGTGTGTACAGTGGAAAAGTGTTACTGCAGGTAAGAGACAATACTAAGACTAGATATTCTTGTTTTTAATTAATAATTTATTAGAACATTGGTGCCTAAATGCTAAATGAAAATATGACAAGAGAGTTGTGACTGCTCCTTCACAATACATTATGAAGGGACAACCCCAGTGCTGCAAGAAGAGCTTGGTTGGCCCTGTATAATGCATAGTTTAGGTGAGTCTTCTCGCCCATTAAATTATGTATCATTCAGGGCCATCTTAGACCGTCACACTGGAGAGACCATCCACTGTTCGCCTTTCATGATGAATAATGAAATGGGAGAGTTAAAACCACAACTTTATCAACCGCAGATAGTCCTCTACCAAGAATAAGTGTAGACCATTGCTGTGGTTTCACCTGCAGGAATTTCTTGGCTAGTCCTATATAATGTGGTTAAGACGGCAATGTCTTCTCCCACATTATGTTGGGCCTGCTCAGTCCTCCTTTCTGGGGAGTGTGTTCTTTTTGGCTCTTTGCAATGGATAGTGAAGGGAGAGGGTTCAAACCCCAGCTCTCCGGTACCCTAGTCTATCTTGAAATCCATACTGAAAGCGTTAACAGGGTACTGCAAGTTTTACTTGAACTGCTTTATATGGCAACTGGGGTTTTTAGTTCAGCAAGGTTACGAAGTGCCATCATATTCCATAGCTGTATAATGTGACTGAATAGCATTTAAATAAAAGCAATTTAAATAACTGAGAATGAATACTTTTGGATATTGTTGTTAACGATCATTCTCCCGCCATTTTGTTTGTGTTTTGTAGACTACACCACCTCATGTGATTGGACAGCTGGATAAACTCCTCAGAGAGGTAAGATGTTGTGTAATCATTTAGCGTTGATAGAAGAAACGGTAAAAAAAAATCAGCCCAAGAGAAAATGGAGTCTTGAGGTTGATAACGTTTATTGGGCCAACACTAGTTATTTTCTGGTAGGAAAGCACAGGTCTTAAAACCTGGCTATAAGAAAATAAAGGGTGTGTTTGTGTTTTATGCATGTATGTGTATAGATAAAATATATATCTATTATTGTAACTACAGCTTCATTGTGAGCAATAGCAGTCTGTAGGGGCTGCGGATATGCCAGGATTTAATAAGGAGCCACTTGAGTGATTAGCTCACCTTTGATTAAGTAAGAATCTTCTTAGAATGAACAATCACGGCTTTCAGCATTGCTAAATGAATGTATCAAAGCCTACATATCGCTTGTACTTTTTTTTGTTAGTTTTAACACCCGGTTAAATTGTTTTCGAGAGAAGTAGTATAAATAAAAATATGACAGAATTGGCATATGAAAGTTCCAATTTTCCTATCTTTCCCTCCACTTTCCTCATGCTTGCAAAGGCAGCTTCCCACTCACAATGTTTTATGTTTTGTGAAGTTAATTCATAGGCTAGTTAGGCAGAAAAAGTTTAGGTAAGTCAAGCTTGAAAAGAAGACATAGAGTGAAAGTTACATTGAACATGAGTTAAAATATGTCCGCGACTTTTCTTTGTTCCGGTGTAGGTTTCTACTCTGGATGGAGTCCTTGAAGTCCGCAATGAGCATTTCTGGACTCTAGGGTTTGGTACCATGGTACGTGCTACTTTATTATTTCTTTTTTTGTTTGTGTTATTCATTAATAAGTTAACTTTCAAAGCCTCACTTAGAGCAGCACGTATATATTAGAAATTACACTTTTCCTGCCTCGGAAGAGATTTGAACTGAACAATTTAGGAAATCACAGGGTGCGGGGCTTATGTTTTAAAGTATTATGTAACAGCCTCTACCTCGTTTTAATATATCGTAGGCTCACAAGGGCATGATTTCTTCTTTGTACCAGTATGTCTTTAGTATGTCTGTTATTGCTCATTTTGGGTGTGACGTATGTTTTTCACGTAACCATGAAATTGTTTGGCTTTTTTAATCTTCATACAAGAAATGTTGTTAACGACATCTTTGAAATGCAGTTGATTTAACTAGATTCAAAACCGTATCTCAAACATTTATTTCCAAGAAAATACTATGATCCTTTCAATATGTTTTTTTCAGGCTGGATCAGTCCATGTGCGGATTAGAAGAGATGCAAATGAACAGATGGTGCTTGCTCATGTCACAAACCGTCTGAATAGTTTGGTGTCAATGCTAACTGTTCAGATTTTCAAGGATGATTGGGCCAGGCCTGTCTTGTCTTCCGGTGCCATGCCTTCCAACATTTTGAATATTCCAGAACACCACATCATTCAGATGCCATCTCTGAAGACAGGTGATGAGATAAATCCGTTGACCTCCACTCCATCCAAACCCAGCAGCCCACCACCAGAATTTGCTTTCAACACCCCAGGCAAACATATGAATCCTGTCATCCTTTCAAATACTCAAACAAGACCTTTTGGCATGGGGCTTAGTTATGGCTCTACACCATATGGTGCTACTTTTTCTCAAGGACTTGGGGTGCCGGCCTTTGGTACCACACAGGGTTTACGGACTGGCATTCCAAATGTGGCCAACAGATATGGAACATACGCTCCAGGACAGTTCACTCAGTTCAAACAGTGACTTTGGTTTTAATATGCTTTTATTACTATCTCCAAAGTATTTTCCTGATCGTTTCGACCAGGTTTCCAATGGCTCTGTACCTGAGCTAGGCACATGATGATTCTATAAAGGAACCTGTGGAGAATTTGGAAGGGATCCATGTGATCCTATAACAGCCTATACATATTGTGCAGTACATTCCCTCTGAAACTTGACATACAGAAATCCAAACATTTCTGGAGAGTGTTTTGCTTTACCTTAGGACTCTAATGAACATTTCAAATTCTAGGGTTACAGATCATTTTTAATAAAGATAATGATAAATATTCATTTTATTGTTATTCTGAGTATATTGTGAAAGCTGGCTAAAAAAATCCATCAAATTGTCTGGAATGATTCTGGTGAGGGCTGTAAGATAGACTTATGTTCCTTGAATATAGTTTCAGGATTCCGATGGTGACCAACAACACAGAAAAGCCCTCCACGGTGTAGAATTCAGAAAAAAATATGCTTACGTCAATATTTTTGTCTAAACATTCCTACCATGAACCAAAAACAAGCATTTTCCCATGCAGTATAAGGGGTCTAGGCATAGACTTGTAGATAAGGTACATCATGGTACTTTGGTACAGAGAGGACCCTGCTTGCTAAGCTTACAATTCAGAGAGAATGGGCTATAGAGGAACATAAGGTCTGGAGAGAGGGTGCCATAGCTGGATGTGGAAACAGAGAGAAATGTGTGAGGCCAGGGTTAGGACCCGAGACGTAAGAGAGGTTGAGAAAAGACAGACTGGAAAGATTTGGATTAGTCCCGTTGAACATAGTGGGTAGTTAATGCATACCAAGGGTTGGTGCCCTCTACTGGTTAAGAGGGTACGGTGTAAACGGCTCTGGTGAAGAACGGTCTCTGTAGTGTAAGACAGCACAGGGGTGGGTGGCACGATGGAAGAAGGCTTTAAGGCTGAAGGCGAGTGTGTTAAGTATACTGTTAGAGGGGATAGGTGCAGTAAGAGGGCAGTGAAGCAGAAAAAGAAAGTATAACAGACGTAAGAGAGATAGGCATGATATAAATTTTGCTTAATGAAAACAATTGTTGACTGTTGGGTTCTTGTAGGAATGAGTGCATGCATTTTAATACTTTTATAATGCCAGTGCAAGATGTGTTCCTTGTTGGCGTCCCGCGCACACTGACTTCTACACATTGGGAGCAGTTTCCGAAGCGACTCTTGATGCCCCCCTGGTCCAGGCGCCCCAGGCAGCTGTCTGACTCGCTTGGCACTGAGAAGACCGCTGTATCTGAGCAATTTACAGGGATATATCTAACATTTTTTGTATGTATTTAATGTTAATAACTTGAAGCTTCCCAAGCCTCTTCTAACCCTCGCTTTCCAGCGTGTTGGCTGAACGATGGCTTAAATGTATTGGGAATACAAAAGGCACATTCCCGATTCCTGTGCAAAAGGATGCGTGCACAGGTTCCCAATGCTGCTGCTGTAACTTCTATGTACAACTGTCTCCTTTTAAAGGGACACTTCAGCCATTTTATGTACTTTAATGCATAGGGTAGCTAAGTGGTCCCTTTAAATTTGTGTGGTGTCCCTCCTTACGCATGCATGGGGGGGGGGTCCGCAGAAGCCCCCAAATGCATTTGACGTGCAGGAGATGTGTTCTGGCAGTCAGCTCTGGCTTGGCGAGTCTTCTGTTCATCTGGGTCACCTGGGATGCTGGAATGTTCCTTTAATAACATGCTCGTTGATGCATACATGGGTAGAGTTAGTGCCAATGTCCTGTAAAGACACTACGTTAATGGGATCTACTCACTAAGAGAGTTGTCAGGAGAGTTGTGGTTTTAATTCCTTTAAGATTTTGTCTATATCATAATTACCCACCTTTTTGATCTATACATTACCAAGTTATTCATTCTTGCTGGAGAAACTTGACTGTTTTAGTCCTTTATAACATATAGCGAAGCTGTTATGGATAGTCTCCTTTTAACACTTAATAACATGCTCATTGAAGCATACATGGCAGATTCAGTACTCCCTTTACCCAGCGTGGGTGTTCTTTTAACCTAGTATTGTTTTGTGAATTAAACTTTTTATACACATGGAATATACATGGAATACACAGAATATAAGGAAAAATACAGGTGTCTATTTATCCAATGATGAAAAGTTGCATTGTCCGTGTTCTGCGGAAGGTAGAAAGTTATGGACATTCCAATACACAACAAAAGAAACATTCAGTAAGCTCCTATATATCAATAAAAAAAATTTTTTCTCTGTTTGAGATATGCATTGATTGTGGTGTATTTTTAATAGGATCAGGGGTCCCACAGCAAACTTCTAATTTAAATTCGGAGCCTTACAGTAAATGGTTGATATTGGGGATACTTGGCTAAAGAGGTCTGTTAGTAAATACTTGGAAAAAGGCATTGCAAGCAATGGTTTAGAGCGTGTGACTAAAGGGGCACAGAACTGTTATGTAATGTTTTTTGTAATGTATAATTTCAGTGTAATATATATATATATATATAATATTGTATATTGTAGTTTCTGTGAAACTGAAAAGTATGTAGTAACACCCGCTGTAATCTGGTTAGACCAGTCCATGAATAACTTCACTAAAAGTGCACCGCATCCTCCCTTTTCTCCAAACTATTTGTAAATACATTGCACAGAGTTTTTGAATACTTTGCATGTGTTGCTCTGAATAGTCATATTTTGTAAACCTTTCCGGTTTTTAAAACCTTTAACCTGGGTTATAACACAAAATTAAATTCAACTAGAGGCTTGCATTAGATTACATTTATTTATATAGCGCCCGCAGATTTCGTAGCGCTGTCATAATTAGGGATAGTAAGTATATGTAACAAAAGATAACTTTCACTCGAGTTTAGGCTTACTGTATTGGAACAGAAGGAAAAGGGGACCTGCTCATGCGAGCATGCAATTTATTGGAAGGCTTTCCTTCATTCCCCCTATATGGTTATCACCATAAAATGAAAATAAGAAGTTAGCTGACTAATTGTTTCTGCACTTTAATTTGGGACATATAACCCCTTAAGGACAATGGGCGGTCCCAAAACCCATTGAAAACAATGCATTTTGAGCCCGTACATGTATGGGCTTTGTCATTAAGGGGTTAATTATATGGATTGCTGTAGCCATAATAACTTCTTCCAAATCAACATCAAGGATTTGGGTAATGCCAACACTGTTTAGGCTCTATTAGGTCCTTTTTTTCCATGGTCAGCAAAACCTCCGATGTTCGGTGTCAATGGGGTCTCCAGTTATTGGAAAATAATGGGCGGCTTAGCCCTGTGTTGATTAAAGCACAACAGAGTTTACTTCGGACAGCTTGTAAGTCTTGTGTATGTTGAGAGCTGGAATATGTTATGAGGAGGTGGTGGGCCGTGGTGGACATTTCATGGTCCCTTCCTCTATAAGGATCCTTATATTTATAAACACAATACAACATACGAAACAATAATCTAAATGTTGCATATATCGGATTGTTTAATGATGTGCCTTTGTTATGACAACATGTATTGCACACAACCTGAAAGAAAATATGTCCAGCCCAAGCATGGCCGCCAGAGGGCCCAACCCAAGACAAGAATAGGGCAGCCGTTCCGTCATCAGTGTCAGGTTGTTACCGTGTTTCCCCGAAAGTAAGACAGTGTCTTACTTTCTTTTTATCCCTAAAAGCCCCACTATGTCTTACTTTCGGGGTATGTCTTATATTGGGAAAAAATTGAGAGTGATGGGAGTTATGATGTACTTTTAGAGCATAATTAGATCATGAAAAAGACATTGGAAATGGTACAGCATAACACCCATCACTCTCACACACTTACCAATCAACACACCTACCAATCCACACGTATACCAATCCACACACATATACACAAATCCACACACGTATACACAAATCCACACACATATACACTAATCCACACACATATACCAATCCACACACATATACACCAATCCACACACATACACCAATCCACACACATATACACCAATCCACACACATATACACCAATCCACACACATATACCAATCCACACACATATACACCAATCCACACACATATACCAATCCACACACATATACACCAATCCACACACATATACACCAATCCACACACATATACACCAATCCACACACACATACACCAATCCACACACACATACACCAATCCACACACACATATACACCAATCCACACACACATACACCAATCCACACACACATACACCAATCCACACACACATACACCAATCCACTCTCACTTAATGCTTTCCTACCTTTCCTTTCTTCTTTCAGCTTCTTTTCCTCCTCTTCGCTCCTCTTCTTCAGTTCTGTCTTCTTCCTGGTTCAGAGGGCACGGACAGCGGTGGGCGCGGCTTCAGTGTTGTGCGCCGGGATCTGACAAGAAACCCCGGCGCACAACAGCTGTTGCCGCGCAGATCACAAGGGAGCGGTATCGGAGGTCATTAACAGACCTCCGGCTCCCTTGAGTGATTTTAAGCCGGGTTGAACCCGGCTTAAAATCACTCAAGGGAGCCGGAGGTCTGTTAAAGACCTCCGATACCGCTCCCTTGCGAGCCTGCTCCTCCAGCGGCGGACATTACTGTCCGTCTCTGGAGGAGTGCCGGGTGCCGCAAGTTGGCAGCCCCTGATGAGCGGCACCCGGTGCGGACCGCCCCCCGTCGCGCCCCCTGGAGTGTGGCGCCCTGCTCTAAGAGGCCGGGAAGCCCCCACCAGGGCCGGCCTTAGGGGTCTGCGGCCGCACAGGGTTTAAATAAAAACATCGGGGGTTTTTTTCAACTTTATTTAACATCCTCCATGTTAAATAAAGTTAAAAAAACTTTATTTAACATGGAGGATGTTAAATAAAGTTAAAAAAAAACCCCGATGTTTTAATTTAAATCCTGTGCGGCCGCAGACACGTAAGGCCGGCCTTGGTGGGGACTTCCCGGCCCCTTAGAGTGGCGGACCCGGCAAATCCCCCGTGTTTCCCCGAAAGTAAGACATATGTCTTACTTTCGGGGTACGGCTTATATTAGCCGACCCCTCTGAAACCCCCGATACGTCTTACTATCGGGGGTGTCTTACTATCGGGGAAACACGGTAGTATTGTGTGCGATCTTTCCGTCTAAATTGGAAAATGGTTTTGGATCTGCAGAAAAAGGAGGTCAAGCTAGCATTATCTAATCTGTTAGCCCTTAAATTCCTAATGTAGTAGACTAATTGAGTATCTCCAGAGGGCTTAAAGATAAGCTGCTTCCATGATATGGATACAGATTTCTTGTCTTCATCTGTAAAAATCATCAGAGATGTATTTATTGGGGTTGCTACCTTAGGCCTGCATCAGATCCTGGTGCTCTACCTCATGTCCTTCAGAAAAGTTACTACACAAGTCTTTACAGACCTCTGCAGTATAAATGTACTGTGTTTTACCTGATCTGCTCATTGAGAGCTGCAGCGTACCAGGGAGGCCAATAACCTTGTTAAGCCTCTAGTAAAGTGGGCCAGGGGCTTCTACGCTAGGCAACAATATTTCACGAATATCATTACATACAGTATGTTGTTGTTTTTTTTTTTTTAAACTGTGTGTATAATTGTAAGATTTCAGAAAATTAGATCTTTAAACGCTCTGATCGATATATATACAGCAATTTCCATGGATGTAAAATGTTGCCAACATATTTGCAGAAAAGAAAATGCTACGTTTGAAACGCCACCCAGTAGATCTGTGGTAAGCTAATTCTCTATTTTTAAACACAAGCATTCTTAAACTGCCCCTGTATGTAGATGAATAGACCTTTTCCTAATTGAGCATATATGTGGTGGTCATCTTACCTAATAACAGTTTTAGGATTTAAATAAACTACTGACGTAACTCTATGTCTTCGCAATCATTTTCTACAGCCCGAAATTCATCACATACAAACAATGTGGAGAGATTGCATACTATTGTTGGGTGTGTGAACAGTTATGCATTCAGCCAGTGGCCAGTAATGAAGTTCCATCAGGTATTAACTTCTATCAAGAATGAACATAATAACTAATAGAAAAATGAGTAAAAGCAAAAATTATATTATCCTACAAGACCTCATTCTCAAGGTTATTGGGGTAGCCCATAAAAATTTGCCCTGGAAAGTACACTGTCCACTTTATACAACTAATTGGGCTTATTAAGTAGGTTAGAGAATGTGTCCACAAGTGGTCCAAGCAGGTCATACCATTGTTTGTTTAAGCAAGTTGTGTCTCTCAGGTTTGTCAGCTTGTTGTCTAGTCGGTGCTGCTGCAATCATCATACCACAGGACTATTTATCTATCGCTGGAACATATAGAAGAAGCACCAGAGAATAGGGATTTCTCCCTCATCAATGACATCTGCAGGGGTTTGTCTGATGGAAACCAAGATCGCTGGGGTGGAAAAGAATCCAGGTGGATCTATGATTATGTTGTAAAAAGATGTCCCAAATTGCCATTCCCAAACAAGGATTTATATGGAAATATAATCATACCTCAGCCTAACAAAGACACTCTTAAAGCTCTCTCCAGTAACCTGCTGCTGCAAAAAAAGACAACTATAAAATGTATATTTTAAGAATCATTCAAAACCTACCAGTGTCCCGGGAACCTACGTAGTCCCACAATCTAGAAAGTTAACCAAATTCATTTTGTTGGGTTTGGATTCAGGTGCATGTATCCTGTGCTACTGTTCATCCAATGGTTTCAGTATGGAAGTTGCAGTCTATCTTTTTTATTGTTTTATTCCTTTAAAAAATCGTATTGATATTGGTCTTTCCCTTCATCCATGACCCACATCTTATTAACTAGGAATATTGTTAGTATGTGTAAAGTACTTGAGTTACTAAGCATCATTATAGCATCTCCAGTCTGACTGTGTAGAAATTGCATTATGGTAGTCTTTCCCATGGTCACCACAAAGCATGACAAGTCTTATATAACAACTTATATATTTAGTTAGGAAATTTGTGACAAACGTGCGACAAACATTAAATGTTTTTTTTTTCCCATTTATGCTATTTCCAAGTGTGATTCAGTAGCCTTTTACATTGTATTTATACAGATATCTTCATATTTCCGGTTGTTGTGTGCAGGTTCCAATATTAACGTAAAAACATCGGTTAACATTTGGCAGTAGAGGTCAAAAATAGGTATTCTGCATAATATTCCATTGGATAAATGTGTTCTCTTTTTGCAATTCCTTTGAAGTTTTGTAAATTAAATATTAGAGCATAAGAAAGCCTTTATCTACTCACCTAGAGCCTTGTGGGACCTTAATGTCTCTGATGTCTCTGTCTTACAAAGATTTAACCTTAAACTCACCAGTGACTGAGCAAAGAAAACACTATCTGGAGGGGATCTTTAGGGTTAACCTTGCTATTTTTATAAACCAGGCAGGCAAATTGGTTTTATCATTTTAAGTTTAGTCTAGCGGCATAATTTAAATGAACTGACACACTGTAAATATTAGTTGTAATAAGGACCTTCATTGGAACCATTTGGTTCCCACCAGCCATTTCCAATGAGCTTACTTTTTAGTTAAGTAAATGAAAAACAGAGCTCCTGACTGTGTGACCCTGAGACGCTGCCTTTTCACTCTGAGTTTTGGGTAAAAACCTTCAGCCTTCTAGCAGATATAGGATTTATGGGTGTCTGGTTTTGAACTGGACAGTCCAGTGTTAGAGTAATCTGTCCAGGGAAGTTTGGTAGATGCATTGCATGAAATAGCTTCAGGCAAGGAGTTATTTTTTAGAGGATACATATGTTGACATTGTATGAAACTCAGATATTTTTATGGAAAATGCCTTCAGGGGGCAAGTGTCTAGGATCCAAAGAGCGCATTAAACTAAGAAGCTGTAGATCTGTAACTGTAACAGGATAGACTCCCACTTAAAATACTAGAGCCTTGCAAGAGTCACTCTGGAAGACCCTCAAACCTGGAAGAGCTGAAAGAACCGCACTCCTCTCCCTTGACAAGCTAGGTCAACACAGATCTTCAGCTCAAGCCCACACCAGCTTCCCAGCACTAAGTCAACATGAACATCACCACCCCTGTGCTCCTTCCCAGCCCACCCCTTGTATATATTTTGTGCTAAACACTCATCAATATGCATTTTTTGTAATGTTCTTATTATTTTTACAATAAACAATCCAGTGTCTGGTTACAGAAAAATACTTCTTTTTGTTAAAGGGCGTGAAACATAACATTCTGCTTAGTTCTCTCTCTCTTACTCCTTCATTGTCAGTTATAATAATGTATACAAATTAGCAATTACTAAGCAAAAAATGTCAGAAGAGGGAGCTTTGATTTTGACAATTTATATGGTGACTCCTTGAATATTTTCAGAAACAGTCAACTCTGTGCGTTTCTATGATTACCCTGGTTCCTGACTTTATTCTTCTTCTGTATTCAGACATTGAAGTTATTGAATCATTTATTCTGATTACCTGTCATTCTATTCTTATAACTATTGCTAATCTCCAGTTCATAATCGTATAGGTTCATAGGATCGTGACAATTCAAACAGTCTTGCTTTGATTATATAAACTCTTTTTTTTGGTAGGTGGTTGAACAATAAACAATAATACAGTGTTTGACTCATTTATTTTTCTTATTAGTTTTATGACATGGTAATAAACATATGACTTACTACCTTAACCGTTGCTAATCTAGAATTAATATTAGCATCACAAAGAATGCTCGGCCTTCTTATCCCTTTCATTGTTACAATGTTAACATGGACACAAGTTTTCATCATTAGTAATGGGAATTGTAACCTGCTTTCAGCACACATACCTACACTAGGTGTATTAGCAGAATTGGTGGGGTCTCCTCATATGTGGACTATTTATCATGTAAAGATATGTGTGTCTCTTTGCGACAATGGGTCTCTTTATATATCTACATATCTTCTTGCTTTATGTGGTCTCCAGCTACATCATTTTAATGTAGGGGGCTGGAAGGGAATGATTGGTCTCAGAGCCTCTTGTAAAGAGCCGCCCATTGACGCTCAGCTTCATAGTGTTGCAAGGTGGCCGGGGGAGATGTAATGGAGCTCTGTTGATTTTACAGCTTTTCGGCCAAGTCAGGGGGAATCAGAGGATCTCCTCAACCACCTTTTGATCCCCACTGCCTGCTAAAGCATGAGAATGGGACAGAGAGACAGTTACCAAAAAGCACGACTGTCCTGCAAAACCCAGGACACATGGGAGATATGCTTGTGGGATGTTGCTGAACACCATTTGTTGTTTGTGTTAATCGAAAGGGCTACTTATTCTGACAAACACGGTATCATTTTTATAGCTACACTAAATGATAGAGAGATACATTTGGGTTTATAAAGATATAGCAAAACAGTAGGTGAGCGATAACCTAATAGGTGATAATAATAATAATAATAATAAAAATCTTGGGAAAAGAGATATGTCTGGCTTAACGTCAGAGATATTACATACTGAAGTTCACAAGTCCAGCTTCCAGTGTCACGCTAAAGATATGCTAATTATTTCAACTTCTGCCACAAGGATGTCACGCATTCTTAGAAAGACCATTATAACCAGACACTCCCTTTAGAAGAGGTATTCAAAATGAAATCACACTGAATCACCTAGGCCGACGTTTCCATTACAGGTATACAGTTGTACGGTGTTAGCTGTAGAAAGAGAGAGCAAATTTGGTAAAGATGATACCTTTATTGGCGAACTGACGTATAATGGATTGTAAGCTTTCAAGACTATCTAGGTCTTTTCTTCAGGCATATATGTGGCTGGATGAGTCAGCCTACTGTACAGTAACTGTGTGAGCTTGTGATCCGCTTGCTGATTCTAAGACTATGAGACTGGAATAAGAACTCTGGATCAAACGACACCTCTCCCAACTTCTGTATAGAGAAGGAGGGGACAGCTTCTGTGTAAGCATACCTGAGAAATTTTCAGGTGTGTGTAGGTATACATGACCTGAAACATATAGCTGCTGGTCATTGACATATTTACTTTTGGCAATGTCCTAAGCCTAACCCAAGGCATTCCTCTACGCAGTGCCGTCCTTACTGCTGAGTGTTAGAATTTGATGTCCAACATGACATAGTCCTACTTAGTGTTAATGGGACAGATCAGTGATCTCCCTGTTAACTGGCTAATGGAACAGCGGAGCCCCCAAGAGGGCAATTGGACCCCTGTTATATGGCAGATGAACTGCCATCTCCTGCACCTGCCACCTAGTCGGACTAGGCCAAAATACGCCACTGGTCCTGGTAGAGTGGACCACAAGCTTACCACCCAACATTTCAAATAGCTATTCTGTAGAGGAAGGTGGTTAGAAGAGCAGCTAGATAATGGTCACCCTATTTTATAGAGATCATGCATCTTCTATTTCTTAATTGTGAGTGGAGGGGTTTTTCCCCACCATAACGTATATTATTTGTATTGATATTATCAGTATAATAATACAAGGACAGAAGCAGTATTTCGCTCTCATCATAGATACAAAGACTTTTTTTTCTACTGTCTCTTATGATGGATGCTTAGTCATGTGTGGACATTTTGTTAGCTTTTATAAATTTCATGCCTGGGAATAAATACTCGCTTTGTATGATGGCCCCTTAGCTTCATCTATGGTTCCCTCCCTGTCCCCTTAAATATGATTCCCAGGGTGTAACTTCCAGCTGAATTGTGTATTGTGCTGGATGTAGAATTTTGTGTAGAGACTGCTTCTCCAGGAGGAGACAGACATTCTACAGAGTGTTCACAGAAAATGCCTTAACGGTTTGCAGGACAGACCACAGGATCTCAATACAAATGAATACCAAAGAAAAGAAGAGAGAGGGAACATGATAGAGACATTCAAGTACATAAAGGGAGGCAAACACTGGGACAAGAGGTAGTGGGGTCAAAGGATTACTGAGAGGTTGCTATATAAGTGGAACAGCATCTTAGCACAAGTTATAATGTTTAATAATACAATGAGGGAATTTATACACACATGAAATGAACATACGGCTCTCCTTAATATAAGACAAGCCCTAAGGACCAAATATTAAGGTTTAAGATTTTAACAGCAGGAAAAAGTGCAGACTAGATTGATAGAACGGTTCTCATGCGCAGTCAAATCCAATGTTTCTATGTAATTAACTTTGCTGTACTGACCACTAAGCTATATGTCCTAGAATGTGTCGTCTTTAAAACCTGACCTACCAGTAACCCTTTTAACAGCCCTGGAGTATTGTATTTAATATGACATAGCAGGACACGGCTGCATAATTCCAAACATTCCAAAAGGCCAAAGAGGTCACTTATCTTTACAAAGGTGATACCTGCCCTGTTCTAAAAATCTGTTCTTTTCACTATAAACTATTAGCCTTTACCAAACATCAACAAGATGACAAAAATGTACACGTCACATCCAAAGTACAAGAAAACCTTTCCATTCATTTAATGGTAGGATGAACAAAACCATGGTCGACCAAGGAAATTGAGTGCACACGCTCAGCGTCATATCCAGAGGTTGTCTTTGGCAAATAGACATATGAGTGCTTCCAGCATTGCTGCAGAGGTTGAAGGGGTGGGGGGTCAGCCTGTCAGTGCTCAGACCATACGCAGCACACTGCATTAAACTGGTCATCCCAGAAGGAAGCCTCTTCTAAAGATGATGCACAAGAAAGCCCGCAAAGAGTTTGCTGAAGACAAGCTGACTAAGGACATGGATTACTGGAACCATGTCCCGTGGTCTGATGAGACCAAGATAAACTTGTGTGTGTGGCGGCAACCAGGTGAGGAGTACAAAGACAAGTGTGTCTTGCCTACAGTCAAGCATGGTGGTGGGAGTGTCATGGTCTGGGCCTGCATGAGTGCTGCCGGCACTGGGGAGCTACAGTTCATTGAGGGAACCATGAATGCCAACATGTACTGTGACATACTGAAGCAGAGCATGATCCCTTCCCTTTGGAGACTGGGCTGCAGGGCAGTATTCCAACATGATAACGACCCCAAACACACCTCCAAGACGACCACTGCCTTGCTAAAGAAGCTGAGGGTAAAGGTGATGGACTGGCCAAGCATGTCTCCAGACCTTAACCCCTATTGAGCATCTGTGGGGCATTCTCAAATGAAAGGTGAGGGAGCGCAAGGTCTCTGACATCTCCATGCCAAAGAGGGTTAAGGCAGTGCTGGAAAATAATGGTGGCCACACAAAATATTGACACTTTGGTCCCAATTTGGACATTTCTACTTAGGGGTGTACTCACTTTTGTTGCCAAGGTTTAGACATTAATGGTTGTGTGGGGAGTTATTTTGAGGGGACAGCACATTTACACTGTTATACAGGCTGTACGCTCACTACTTTACATTGTAGCATTGTTCAGTGTTGTCACATGAAGATATAATAAAAAATTTTTTACAAAAATACTTTTGTGAGATACTGTATGTTTATATGTTCAGGAGTTGCACAGTACCAGTTTTTGATAGCAAAACATTCAGTTGTAAAGAATGTCATGTTTTCCTCGGAAGTGTTAAAAAAAAAACATAATATACATTCCAAGATCTTTATCAAAACAGCTTTCTGGTTTTGTTGCACGTTCTCGAGAAAGTTGTCCTGCTTAATTCCTGTAGAGAGGTTACGGTTCTCCTCTAATTAACTTTTGGGTCTCTGAAATGTGAGGAATATACCTCAGGTTTTAAAGTATAAAGTATAAACTTAGTAAAAGCTTGTTTTACAGTTCTTAGCACTAAATTCCCTATAAACTGCATTAGGTCATCAATTTTTATTAGAATGCCATATTTATTATTCAACTGCTGTGAAATGTTTATAGATACAACAGACCCAAGACTATGGTTGTGAAGCAGCGTAAACTGTTATTTTAAATGGTTTCTGACCCTTACATAATCTTGTAACGTGAAATCTACATAATACTAAAAATGTAACCACTACGCACTCAATTACAGAATATAAAACAATCAGGCAATGATTATTTGTTATCCAACCATCTAGCAGCTATACTATTTTCTATATCATTTTTGGAGGCTATTTAGGGGCGGATTTTATTATGTGGTGGTGTTTGATAATGGTGGTGAAGAATGAGTAGTGGCCACATGACATTTTATATTTATATATTTTTTATATTTTTCCATATTACTAGATAGTAAAGCCCCCGGGACAGCAGACACAGTGGACGGAATGATCGTTGGTTCCCCCTTTCTTCTCACACTCTCTGTGGATACAGGGAACATCCACATGCAACCAAGCAACTCCAAAATGGCGGCTCTCTTCAGATTAAAACCAATGTGATAACTGGCGCATACCAGAGATTACCACCAATTATCGAGTGATGGAGGTTGTTGCTTTTGTTTCGTATTTATCGTTGCAGAGCCCCGAAGGCGGATCAGCAGCAGCATACAGCGGCATCGTGAACATCCATTTGCCACATTTATCTTTGTATAGACGGTGCAAATTCTGCCACAATTCCTCATCCCTTCCATGAAGTTACAAGTAAAATATACAGGAAAAAAAGCTTCTGCTAGTAGAATCTGTAACATCTAGAATTTCCCTCTACAAACCACATGATAAACTCTAATTTGTGGGGATCTATAAAGTAAAAATAGTCATTATTGCTAACACTATGCATAGGCCTGCATCTTTATCTGCACATGTTACTTAAGCAATAAGATGCTGGCAAATCCTCCACTGAATGTTGTAATTTTCACGCCGTTTCACAAACTGCTTTCTCAAAGTAGAGACAGATTGGCCTGTTCAGTGAAGCAGGGAGTTGTCCATCTTTTTTTGAGGAATACTCCCAAGTACCTCGCACAGTTTCAACGTGAGCATCTTTTTGTATGCATGTCCCGGTGATGTCATTTAATGGGGACCTGTCTTCATACTTACTGCGCCCATCCCTTTCATAAAATGTGACCGCCCAGCATAGTTCAGCCTGCGTGACTAGTTTGTATAGTAACATTTGTAACAAGTGACAGGGGCTCACTTCCCAAGTGTCAGAAGACAAGAATACTTCACCTTGGGCATCTTCAAAAGGTAAGAGAGCTATCCGCAAAGCCAATTCTACCATGAATGCATTACATACATATGCCCTGTATCTTCATCTCTCTGTGCACCTGTTATCTAAATTGTATATGTAGGGTTGTTTTGAAAGTGTATAGGCATAAGTCTAACAAAAAAAACCCTAAAATATATTACTTGTTCCCGGGAAGGGGAACTGAAACATTGACCGGTATTTATATATACAGTGTAAATTTTGAACAAAAAGAGCCCAAAGACATGATAATACATACCATATTTTGAAATCATTGGTAAATTATGTCATTTGTTTAAAAGCGTGAATTTGTGCACCAAGACCTTTAAGACTGGTATATTTTTATTATATATTTATTAAATAGATAGATAGATAGATAGATAGATAGATAGATAAATAGATATATATAGATAGTATACATCAACAAAGACTGAGTTTAATGACATCATATCACAACTGAGGGTGTATGACTGCTTTACAGATTGTATAATTATGGGATTCCATTTGAGACCGTGTTTCCTTAATGTGACATTTTAATAGCAAAATACAAGCATCCAGCTAAGAGTTATCGCTATCCTTTTTATTTTATGGTACATGTGTTGAAATAAGGATGATTTGGTAGGATTTTGTCACAATTTAGTTCCCTTAGGGAGAATAAACATTCACAGTTGGGGATCTTCTCCAAATGGCACCTTAATGATTGTTTGATGGGTCAATGTAGATGATATACCCCACCCAAAGCTTCCAATAGTAATAATAATACCGTAATAATATGGAGTTGGTTATGTCATGAGTGGTGAAGATATGCTTGTAAAACTGAATCATTTTTGTAAACATGGGCAGTGATTAATATATAGATGTATACTGCTTCTAATTTTAGAAAATACCCATTTACTTAAGGTGTTTGTGAGTCTGGATGTGATGAAGCAACACGCAATTATGATGCTAGCGCAGCTTAATATAAATATTATATAACATAAACTTGGCAACAGAGTGGGTGCAGTATGTTCACGTAGTCAGGGATCTCATTGGTTCGTTTAAATAAGTCTTTTTTAATTACTAGTTAATCAGAACATTTGCTAATTGTGTTCTTCTAGAATGGAGTTTAAAGCAGAGTTTGAAGAGAGTTTGTTATAAGCAAATTATTAGAGCGGGGAATCTAAATAGTTGAGATAATTTTAAAAAAAAAAGCAATTGCTGGTAAAAATGCATGAAATGTACTCATCTGAGAATACGGAACAACCACCTTTACTACTGAGAGAAGGCTTTTGTCCAGAAAATATCCTGTGTTCCTCTAAACATGAAATATTCTTTAAGTATAGAGGTAGTCCTAGGCGACCTACTCACCAATATTCCGAAATAAGGCCTTACAGAATGGGTGCAAAATCAATAATGTATGAGCAAAAATAGACAGTGAATGGCATATTCTCCAAGGTAGTTTGGGGTCACCATTAGTCCAACTTTGGCCCCTGCTGAGCCCTTTAAAAGAATGGTGTTCTAGGCACATGCCTAGTCTGTCTTATGAAAAGTAGGCCTCTGTACAAGCGATACCAAAAAGGATAATAGCGATGAAAAAATTGCTTCATCATATAAAAAGTAGATGGGTAAAGATGCCTGCATGCTTTTTTAATACTTTGCAATGTAAAAAATGCAGCACTCAGTTTTAAAACACTGTAAATGTCCCTGAGGGGGCTTCCTTCTACCAAGACCCTTAAATTGGAACATATCTAATGTCAAAGCCTACATACAATGAGCTTGCGACAGAGATAAACGTATATATTTCAAGCTTAATAAATAGTAATAATTATTATAACAAAGCATTGGAAAAAATGCACTATTATATATAACTGTTTCATGATGTAAAAAGCTGTTTCATGATTATTCACCTTTAACCCAACTGCTTAAATATGCTTAAATATTATATGCTAATATTATATAGTTATGCTAATGACTCAGAGTATAGGGATTGGAGTCCTACGGTTTTCCAAAATGTGTGGCCAGACGCAAGTATTTGTGCAATGAGGAGCTGTTATAATTATCATTATTAGCTTTTATTTATATGACGCCAACAGTTTACGCAGCACTTAATACAATACATAAATTCAAGGGGTATGAGAAGACGAGAATTGACAGACTAAGACAAACCGAAACATTAGGTAGAGAGAGCCCTGCTCGAAAGCTTACAATCGTGAGACTAATAGGTTACAGAATAATTGAATTAAATAAACTGTCCTATTTGAGATACCGATCAGATTTTTGACATAGAGAAGCAACATTACTCAGGAGTGAAGTATGCTATCTATGCTATCTATGCAGTGATAAGGGCTGGGAAGTGAACAGGTTATATGTAGAATTGGGCAATGACTGCTGAGACTGAAAGGTGAGTTAAAGGGTAGGAATAGAAAGGGAAAGAATGTTGTCACGCAAGCTGGACTTTTAAACTCTGGGTGCCAAATGCTTGGGCAATAAATGAGTTATTGAAGACTTGGTTTTGAAGGTGTCAGATAATATACTGAATCATTTCTTTATATATCACTATAAATTGTGTATTTTGGCTGTACTTCACAAAAGTATAATTAAATAAGATTGTGTGCAGTAATTACACCATGTCTGGATCCTTTCCATGCTTCTGTATCCCAGACATATTCCGATCTGCTGTGTTAATGGGCTACGTGACTGGGTTTCCCTCTGGGCCTGATGGTGCCAGTCCTCCCCTTATAGTATTATAGGATCACAGGAGCAACGTTTCCAACGTTAAAACCAAAAAAAAAAACTTGCCTGTTAGAAGTGAAAACTTTACTTATATCCATCCAAACAATGGCTTTTGTGTAAAATATTACAAAGGTATGTGCTTGCGTCAATGTGTTTGTGTCTGTGCGTGTGTATGGGTGTCAGAATGCTGTTTACCTACACGATGGGAGGGATAATCACATAATTAGTAACCCATGCATTACCTCCAATTTAAGATATGGTGTGGTACCTAAAATAATGCTGCCTTTCCTACGTTCCAATTGTCTGTCCTTTCAACAATCCATAATTAAGGAAAATCCTTGTAACTATAAATAATTTTCTTTGTTGACCCAATACAATAGGATTCATTAATTCATAGCAGAGTCTGGAACTCTGATACCTTTCAATTAAATAAGTGATGCTTTAGTGAGAAACACCACATCTTTAGTTTTCCAACTGCTAATGCCCACCTTCTAAGCAGCTGGGGGCAACTTGTATTTTTAGGAAAGTAAAAAAAAATATACTGCTCCTATAAAAATATGACTGGTCATCTGGCACCTCAGACATAGGTTGGTGGCTGATAAAGCCACATCCATACCAATCCCTTACGAAAAATTACTGCAGTTTTTCTGAAGTAATACTGCTATTTTTTGGACATGAAAAAACTGCAGTACTGCACTTTTGCTGCAGTATTACTGCACATTTACTGCAGTTTTACTGCATTTGTACTTCACTGTACTGCTGTTTTACTGCACATTTACCGCACTTTTTTTTTATATTGCAAACCTACAGTTGTACTTCAATGTACTGCAGCTTTATTGCATTTGTACTTCCGTACAAAAATAACTGCAGTACAGTGAAGTACAAATGCAGTAAAACTGCAGTAAATGTGCAGTAATACTGCAGTAAAAGTGCAGTATTGCAGTTTTTTCATGTCCAAAAAATAGCAGTATTACTTCAGAAAAACTGCAGTAATTTTTTATGCATATCACTCATAAATGTGTAGGTTGCCTTTTCCTCACCAGCATAAAAACACTTTTTCTCTTTAATTGTTTCCACCTTATTACATTCCTCCAGTGTTAATTTTTTATCAATTACTTTTAGGACTCTTTGAGTGCAGTATTAAAATTAAGGAAAACATAAAATGATAAAGTATGTGCTTTGTAATTATACATCACCCAAAATAAAAAAAAACAATCCCGTTATATGAAGTTGAGTTCTCTGATTCTTCTTGTTGCTGACCCTCTGGACTGAATTCTGGCTCCAATGTGGTATACAATACAGATTTGAGTTTGTGACTGATTCCATGGTGCTTCATAAACAAAACAGATTTACTAAATGCTGGACCAATGTGTCAGTCACTGTCTGTAATTAAAATGCGTTCAGAATGACTTACTGTACCCATAGAGCCTGTAGCTTAAACTCCAGCACTCCGGATTGTTTTATGTTGTATATGCATGATATATACTAAGCTAAGCAAACAAAAACATAATGTATGCTCAACATAAACATTCAGACAAATGCTTTGTGTCTCATATGACCCTCCCAAATGTCAAATTCAGTTGAAGAAAACAATTCATTTGTAGTTGTTTTGTTCTGGAGGTTCCAGAAGCACCATACCTAGGGCTGTTGACACCTGCTGAAAGGTTGGAGTTCCCATCCCATGCATCCACTTCGGGAAGTAGATGGATGATTAGGATCATTGCTGCCAGGCTGCTCAAGCTCACCCGTCACCTTGCAGTCCCTCGTGCAACTGCTCCTCTTGTCCCATGGAAGTTAAGTTCCTGGTTCCCAGAATAAAACAATGGTGTGCTGAAGTTCTCAACTGATTGTCTTAACAGTGCCTGGTCTAGATCATTAAAAAGGAATGTTCAAGGGACAAGTTTAAAGGTGGAGGCAATTAGAGCACTTTCTCTTCTTCCATCAATTGGTCTTCCTGAGCGTTTCAGAGTTCTCTAAGAACTTTAACTAACATGGCTTGTGGTCATCTCGCCCACCTCTATTATATTTATATATATATATCAACGAGAATCCTGGACAAGTATATTCTTTAAAAGAATACCTAGTGATGTAATACAAATGCAGAACCATTTCAGTCTATGCATTAAAACAAAATTAAATCTTTTCTAAGAAATTATTGTAAACAATTACGCAAGTATCTTTAAAATGATGCCATGATAAAGTTGTATATTTTCGTATTGTAGCAGTCACCAAACTATGTCTAAAAGTTTCCAGCCCTTAGCCAAGCTTCATAAGTTTGAAATTCAGCAGGTTGAGCGTTATCATCTATAAACATCTTGTTTATATTTAGTTGAATTCCATAACAAACCGGTTATATGAAATAGGATGGGGTTGAGATACTTATCCTTTTGGTCAGTAATGCACAGCGTCAGTTGTTTAGCTACAGGTTTGTTATAGACAAAAACTTTTACAGGAACATAACACTTAAGGGTGTGTATATGGCGAGTGTTTAATGTGAATGAAGTGGTTTTTGGGGTGATTGTCTCACCCTGCGCTCACATCACATCTGTTTCCAGAAGCGGAAGGAGTGACAGGAGAAATGCCACTGGGCAGCTAAAGTGTGTCTCTCACTTTACATTGCTCGGGGCAGTTGCTTCTCTCACCCCATGGAAGATACATTTATCTTCTACCTAACCCCTAAATGACAATACCTAATTGGGGCATGACCTAGACCCGATAACTAGGGAAATATACTGTAATGGGCCTTTTTTTACCAATCACTCCCCCAACAAAGCTGGTGTATTTCCCTGTGAAACATCTATAGGATGTCTTTACACAATTTATAGGGGCAGTTGTGCCCTCTTGTACTTTTTTCCCCTTGTTGCACAGTCTCCAAACCTACGTTGAATCAAGCCATATTCATTCCCATGTTTTGTCATTTCCTTAATTGATTGCTAAACATAAGGTTTAACCCTTTTTCTATTTTCTTTATTGCGTGGTAATTTTAGATGAGTTCTCATAGATCCCTGTACCTTGCGGTACAATTGTCTATCTATGTACTTCACAGTACAAAGAGCAGCCAGATACTTGACTATGAGGGTTAAAAAAAATTGTGACTGCATTACTCTTTTCTGTTTATGCAAAACTAACGAAAGCATTTGCTATTACAAGGTACATGACATTTAAGAACTGCAGGAATGTGGAACGTTCACATTGTTTTGGTCTTCAGATTAGTGGATCAGGGCTCTGTTTGCAGTGAGCATGTAACTAAATGCAGAAATGTCCTAAAGGTGAGGTGTATACCTGCCTACAAAATATACAGAAAACTGTGTTGTCAAAATCACCAACCGGATAGACAACTGAAAACATGTCAGCCAAAACAAATACTTATTTTTCTAATCAGGCTTAAAACTACAAGAGCTTGGAATTTAAAGTCAGCTGCAGAATCATGTGAAGCCTCCATATCAGAACCTAAATAAATAAATCAGCGTACCTTCCAACATGGCCAAAGAGGAAAGAGAGAAAGATGGGTTTGGTCTGTTCTTTTTCAAGAGGGAGTATTGCGAAGTATGGATCAAAGCCTATTGCTAATGTTCAGTTGCAAAACAGACACCAGCACAGAAGCCCATAGGCAGTTGTGTGGAGAACCTAATGATCAGTTCAGGCATAGTGGAAACTATTGCTAGCCATGACCACATAATTACCCAAGTCAGCAAGCCAACAACATCAGACTTGATAAAATTAGATCATAAAATAAATAAAGGATCATAAATCCTTTTACCCATAAAGCACAAAACAATCTCTTAATATTTTAGGATTCAAGTCTATACAGAAAGATGGATTTTTGTCTGAAGAGAAATTATGGATAGATTCTACTTTGGGAGGGGTAGTTAGAACTTTTACTTACTTAGGGATTTTATTAAGGCGTTTTCCAAGAGTTCTAATGGTACTTATCATAAGACAAGGATCAATATGATGCATTTCTTAAAGAATTCCTTGTTCCAAAGGGAACTGTTTCCTTGGTTTCCATGTCTGAATCATGTAGTTTAGACCTCTCCAGATCTGATACTATGTATAAAATGTAAGGATAATTTGAAGTTGGGAAAATGGAAGGTTAATCTGAGAAAAGATTCCTTAACAGAACAAGTAGGTTATAGCTGGGCCATCTTTAATGATAGACAAAAGGGAAGCTGATCAATGCCCAGGGTTACTGTAGGAACCCACAGCAGCTGTCCTTTGGTAAGATGGAGTCCATGCCCGGGTTACATAAGGGAGGGTCAGGAGGAGTAAGAAGAGTACGAGGTTTGAGCTGTAACCAATCTTTATTCTGTGGACATACTGCCTACTACATACAGTAGCCTTTATTGCCTTGTGGAACGAGTGAAAGCCTTTCTTGCAAGCTAACAATTGTGAGGCTCATATATGGTTTGTAAAACATGAAATAAAAAAAGACAAAGGTGATCCTTGTGTGATATATTGTAAAAAGACTAGGTGATCTACATTTATGTCTCTTAAGAAAGTGTATAAAAGACATGCTTACATGGGACTTCATTTCTATGTTGTTGTTTTGTAGGCATGTAAGAAAATATCCATGAAATTCTGAGATCGCAGACAAAATGGTGAGTCAATGGTACAACAAAACAATTGCCGTTTATCAAATTGCCAGCAAATGTTCACACTTTGACAACTAAGTAAAATTAGGAGAATGATTGATCTAAGCCAGATTTGTGGTGGTCATTGCATTATATCATTATTTTTATCATATCCAAAGTAAACTTCACTCCAGCCATCCTTCAAAGTAACAATTAAATTGGTCCTATACAGGAGAAAGGAGTAAGTCAAAATAGGTTCTAGTGATTTACATGACTTATAGCCATTAGTAATGTGATTATAGTTTGTTCAATAGACACTAGCATAGCAATGTCCACCTACAGCCTACCTATAACTAGGACTTTGTTGTTCTACATAACCTGTTTTCTAAAATGTAGCCTCCATTCCATATAGAATTAATAGAACAATACCCAAAAATTAAGTTTAGATTGTTTTAATTACAAGCTACTTTTCAAGAATCAAATCTAATTGATTGCTTTCTGATTAGACACCAGGTTAGTTATGAGCGTCATGAGCTAAGACTCATGAAAAAAAAAACAAGTGACTACCCACATCCAAACATACTTGTCATTGTTGAAATTAATTTCATGACTGCGCATAAAAATAGCACATTGGAGACATCCATTAATGAAAGAACATTTTTTCAAAAGTTTCAATGGTTCTGAAATGTGCAAGTGTGTTTGAAATATTAATTTCTCAATGTCTCCCACTTTAGAGTAACATTTCGGATAGCAGCAATAAGGTTTTTCTTAGTGGACGCTCTGGGAGCATTTCTGATCTTTTGTCGCTGGATGATGACAATGGCAATGTTGTTGTTTCTGGGATTAATGAAGATGATCCAGTTGGTGGTAATTTGGGACTTAAAGAAGGTATGTTTTCACCTATGGTATTGAAAAGATGAATGGAATAAACTAATAAAGCATCATTGACACGTCCTTTTCTGCCACTGCAGATGTTTTCTATGTTGTATGACACTTGCAGTATGGATGGGAAACTATGTAGATGTGTTAAACAGACCCAATGTACATAATAGATTAAATGACATTACAGATCTATATAGCAGAGACTCCATATTTTAAGTTTTATTGGTAGTTGGTGAGGTGAGTTAGAACATAGGACAAGAGGACAGTTAAGGAAATGTAAATTAGGATGTTGTCAGCATAGAGGCACCAAAAAAGCAATTTGTTTCTGATGGAGGAGTTGAAGGTGGAGAAGAGTTGATGCCCCAGAACTGAGTCCTGAAATACATATCAGAGAGCATTAGGAAAGAAAAACAAGTGCCAGATAAGGTGATGTTAAAAAAGTATACTCAGAGGTCCAGGAGAGAGCAGTGTCACAGATACCATAAAAATAAAGGGTACGCAGAAGAAGGGATGGCCAGAAGTCTTAGAGATGTCAAAGAGGAGACCTTTTCCTTTAGTCATTTTGGTGAGGGGTGTCTCAGAAAGAAGAAAGAAAATGTTAAAGCAATTGTAGGCTTATCATATATTACTCAACCTAGCAGGATTTTTCCTTGGGGACATCATTTAATCTGTTCTGCTATACAATATTATATTGAGCAAAAGTTAAATATAGCCGTTTTATAGAAATATAATATTTAATCACTTTTAATTCTAAACATGTTATATGCAACTTTTTCCAGGGGATACCCTTGTGGGAGCTACCTTTTTTTTTGACAATATGCAGAAGAAAGAGGTTCTCAATATTTTAAAGGCCGCAGAGCCATACAAAGCTGGTCTTCAACTCCATGTTAAAAGTGAACCACTGGAGCCTCAATTCAGCCCCTTTTCACTCAAGCAAGACAATTTGGTAAGTGTATATTTCCTTCATTACTCCACACCAATAATGTAATTGTATACAAATTAACACTGAAACATTTTATATTTTAAAAACAGGTAACCAGAGATTCAACATATGATGACATCTTTAATAGTAAGATTCGGCGGTACCTAAAGGGGTCAGCTTCCTTGCAAGATTTATCCAAGCCAAACCTAGCCAGTGGCCAATTAAAATCTAAAACCATACAAGGCCCCAAAATGAATTTCGCAGGATACACTTCATCAGTTGATTTATCAAATGTTCCCTCTTCAGAATCACAAGTCAACATTAAAGGTGCTGAAATTAATAGTGTAGTACCCAAAGTCCAGGGTCCCAAAGTTGAAGTGAATATGTCAGCTCCAAAAATGCAAGGGAAGATGGAAGATTTGGAAATCAGTGTGCCACAGATCAGTGTTAATGGCTCACCGGGTAAACATAGTGGGCCAAAGGTTCAGTTGCCTTCCTTTAGTCATTCAGATGGTCATGTGGATGTGAAAGCACCAAATCTGAAAGCAGGTGTTGAATTGCCAAACACTGAATACGAGGTTGATGGGAAACTGAATGCTCCCGATGTAGAACTCTGTTTGCCTAACATATCAGGTGATATGAACATTCCCACAACTAATGTGAAAGGCTCTAAAATGAAGGTGCCCACAATGAAGTTTTTCCAGTCTAAAAAGTCTTCTTATGATGACAAAGTAAATGTTGATCTTCCAAAAGCCGACCTACAGATTCCACAATTGAAAGGACCAGAAGTTAGCATTGGTCTTCCCAAATCAGATTGCGAAATTCCTAGACTTAAAGGGCCAGACATCAATGTCAATGTACCCAAATCCAATACGCAGCTTCCTAAATTTAAAGCACCAGAAGTAAACATTGATCTTCCCAAAGGAGATTTAAAAATGCCCAACCTTAAAGGACCAGAGATGAATGTTGAGCTACCCAGTGTTGATCTTCCCAATGCTAATTTCCAAATTCCAAAACTGAAAGGACGTGAAATAAGCACAGATCTCCCCAAGGGAGGTTTAAAAATGCCAAACCTTAAAGGGCCAGAAGTGAATATTGATCTTCCCAATACTGATTTTCAGCTTCCAAAATTGAAAGGACCTAATATGAATGTTGATCTCCCCAAAGTTGATTTGAAGACTCCCAAACTTAAAGGACCAGAATTGAATTATGATCTACCTAATGCTGATTTACAGCTTCCACATTTGAAAGGACCAGAAGTCAGTGTTGATCTCCCCAAAGGAGATATAAAAATTCCAAAAGTAAAAGGACTAGATGGTAATGTTGATATTCCCAATGTTGATTTAAAGATTCAAAAGCCTAAACCATCAGAAGTAAATGTTGGTCTTCCTAAAGCTGACTTGCAGTTTCCAAAATTGAAAGAGAAAGATGTGAGTATTTCTCTCCCCGACGCTGATATTCAGATGCCAGATGTGAAAGTACCAGGAGTGAATGCTGACTTTCCTAAAGCCGATATCCAAATTCCAAAACTGAAAAGTCCAGAAGTCAGTGTTGATCTTCCAAATACTGATTTGCAATTTCCAAAACTGAAAGCTCCAAACATTTATGTTAATATTCCAAACAGCAGTGTGCAGCTCCCAAAGACAGATATTCCAGATGTGAACATAGGTCTTCCCAAAGCAGATGTAAATATTCAGAAACTGAAGGGGCTAGGAGTGAATGTCCTCCCTGTGGGAGATATAACATCTCCTAAGCTAAAAACTATAGATGCGAATATTGATCTTCCTAAATTGGATATGAAGAGCCCCAATGTTAAAGGTCCAGATGTAAATATTAACCTTCCCCAAGCAGGTCTAAGCATTCCAGAATTGAGAGGACCGGAAGTAAATGTTGATGTTCCAAACACATATATAAATATGCCAAACGTAAAAGGTCCAGAGGTGGATGTCAATCTTCCAAAAGCTAACACAAAAGTACCAAAAATGAAAGGACCCGATGTGAACCTTGACGTCCCAAAATCAGAAATGAAAGGTAAATTTAAAATGCCCTCATTTAATCTGTTCAATTCCAAGAAAGGTTTGCCTGATGTTGAAGTAAGTTTGAAGTCCCCACAGCTAAAGAATGACATTGATGTCTCACCTCCTAAGCTTGATGTAAAGACTCCAGATATAAATATTAAAGGATCAGATAAAAAATACACCTCACCAAAATTTAAACTGCCTTCATTTGGTTACCCAAAAGTTGAAGCTACTGGTGAGCTCCCAAACATAGATGGACATTTAAAAGGACCAAAACTGGATATTAATACACCCTATGTAGCAGCCCCACAAATAAAGGGAAATGTACAAACACCTGATCTAGAAGTGGGTGGGCAATTGAAGACTCCTCAAATGGAGGTCAATGCACCCAAGGTGGATATTAACGTTCCAGATGCAAAGATGAATGCTCCCAAATTTAAAATGCCTTCATTTCAAATGCCATCTTTCAACATGTCAGGCCCAAATGTTCAAACACCTGATCTAAAAGTGGATGGGCAATTGAAGACTCCCCAAGTGGATGTCAATGCACCCAAGATGGATATTAAGGTTCCAGATGCAAAGATTAATGCTCCCAAATTTACAATGCCATCTTTCAACATGTCAGGCCCAAATGTCCAAACACCTGATCTAAAAGTGGATGGGCAATTGAAGACTCCCCAAGTGGATGTCAATGCACCCAAAATGGATATTAACATGCCAGATGCAAAGATGAATGCTCCGAAATTTAAAATGCCTACCTTTCAAATGCCATCTTTTAACATGTCAGGTCCAAAAGTCCAAGCACCTGATTTAGAAGTTGATGGACAATTGAAGACTCCTCAAGTGGATGTCAAAGCACCAAAAGTGGATATTAACGTTCCAGATGCAAAGATGAATGCTCCCAAATTTAAAATGCCTTCGTTTCAAATGCCATCTTTCAACATGTCTGGCCCAAAGGTCCAAGCACCTGATATAGAAGTCGATGGGCAATTAAAGACACCTCAAGTAGATGTCAAAGCACCCAAAGTAGATATTAACGTTCCAGATGCAAAGATGAATGCTCCCAAATTTAAAATGCCTTCATTTCAAATGCCATCTTTCAACATGTCAGGCCCAAATGTCCAAACACCTGATCTAAAAGTGGATGGGCAATTGAAGACTCCCCAAGTGGATGTCAATGCACCCAAGATGGATATTAAGGTTCCAGATGCAAAGATTAATGCTCCCAAATTTAAAATGCCATCTTTCAACATGTCAGGCCCAAATGTCCAAACACCTGATCTAGAAGTGGAAGGGCAATTAAAGACTCCCCAAGTGGATATTAATGCACCCAAGATGGATATTAACGTTCCAGATGCAAAGATTAATGCTCCCAAATTTAAAATGCCATCTTTCAACATGTCAGGCCCAAATGTCCAAACACCTGATCTAAAAGTGGATGGGCAATTGAAGACTCCCCAAGTGGATGTCAATGCACCCAAGATGGATATTAAGGTTCCAGATGCAAAGATTAATGCTCCCAAATTTAAAATGCCATCTTTCAACATGTCAGGCCCAAATGTCCAAACACCTGATCTAAAAGTGGATGGGCAATTGAAGACTCCCCAAGTGGATGTCAATGCACCCAAGATGGATATTAAGGTTCCAGATGCAAAGATTAATGCTCCCAAATTTAAAATGCCATCTTTCAACATGTCAGGCCCAAATGTCCAAACACCTGATCTAAAAGTGGAAGGGCAATTAAAGACTCCCCAAGTGGATATTAATGCACCCAAGATGGATATTAACGTTCAAGTGGATGGGCAATTGAAGACTCCCCAAGTGGATGTCAATGCACCCAAGATGGATATTAAGGTTCCAGATGCAAAGATTAATGCTCCCAAATTTAAAATGCCATCTTTCAACATGTCAGGCCCAAATGTCCAAACACCTGATTTAGAAGTGGATGGGCAATTGAAGACTCCTGATGTAGATATGAGTACTCCTCAAATAAATGTGAAAGGTTCTGAACTAAAGGTGAATCCACCAAAATTTAAAAAGCCCTCATCTAACCTGCCAAGTGGTCATGTCACATCCTCAGATGTCAACTTCCCCCACAGTGTTGTAAAAGAGTCAAGATTTAAATTGCCAACTTTGCTTATTTTCCACCCTAAAATCGGTGTGCCAGATGTTGACATTGATGGATTAGAATCACCAAAAATTGATGCGCCTACCCGTTCTAACCCACAGGGGAGTCTTACAATGCCTAATGTGAGTGTTGATACTCCAAATGAAATCCTTAAAAAAACTGAAAAAAAGGCAACGTTGCCAAGATTTAAGTTACCTACTTTTGGAAAATCGCGACCACCATCTGCACAATATGACGCTGGAATAACAACACCAGGTGCCTCTTTGCCGAGGGCCAATGTTGAAATAAAGAGCCCAGAATTCAGTGCAAACATGCCAAGTATTAATACCAAAGATGCCAAATTTACAATCCCAGATGCTGATTTGAAAGTTAGAGTCCCAGAACTAGAAAGTCATAATCAGGTTTCTGGGCTTCAAATCAACGCACCAAGGATAACCATGGAGAACTCAGAAGGAAGTATGTCATTGCCTACAATTCCAAACCCATCTCTAAACATTTCAGGCCGCAAGGCTGACCAGCCTGAGAAATTACCCCAGATAAAAGGTCCTGGGTTTAAAATGGACATGCCATCTGTTGACATCAGGGCTCCAAAAGTGAAATCACCAGGGTTACCTGCCAATGACACAGACCTTCCAAAGCTTAAGGGTAATATCAATATGTCTGCTCCAAAACTGCAAGTTGATGGATTAGATGACCTGGACATTGATGCAAATAAGCCGTCTATAAGTGTGCATGCACCAGAGAGGAAAGAACCATTCCCTGGTCAAACAGAGTTACCAGCTGTTGATGTTTACACCCCTCAAATACAAAGTTATAGAAGTAGCTCCCCCGCGCAGCTGAAAAACTATACAAACGATAACCTAGCACTGGATGTAAGCTTACCATCTGCAAGTGTAAATGACCCAGAATGGAAGGAACCGTTATCTGGTCAAACTGAAAAGAAAGGGGAAGATATAAATACCAATTTTGACATGCCTGATGCTAATATGGAAAGACATTTACCTAACAGAATGGACCAGAGTCCACGTTCTAAGTACCCTTTTCTTTTCTCTGATTCCACTTTCTCATTGCCCGACGTTGGCTTTGATTTTTCCCCTCCTAGGTTGAACTTGTCTTAAGTTTTAACACTGAGTCTCCTAGGGTTGAGCAGTATCATCTCAGAAAATGTTTTATAGGCAGAAACTGTTAAAAGATGTTTGCTTCTCATTT
Organism: Spea bombifrons; assembly: GCF_027358695.1. Lineage (NCBI taxonomy): Eukaryota > Metazoa > Chordata > Amphibia > Anura > Pelobatidae > Spea > Spea bombifrons. Next base: position 27,729,524 of record NC_071089.1, on the reverse strand, counting down.
AAGATAGAACTCCCCTATGTGCATGCTCTCTACATGACCATACCTGGGAACTCTCCGGGTTTGACCCGGAGAACTCTGAGAGAAGCACCCCCCCATTTCTCCTTTAAATGGGGGTGTTTCCCATGATGTCAGTGGGAAGGCCACCGACATCAGCAGAACTGCCCACTGGAGTTAGTGGGACCGCCCACCGACATCAGTGGGCAGTCCTGGCCTCGTCCCGCAAGGGAAGGCTCCGGGTAGCCAGAGCCCAGAAGCTCCCAGGTATGTACATGACACTTATTAATAGTTTTGCAATTTTCATTATAAAGTTCTGTTAATGAATATATTAATAAGAAAATAATGTATAACCGTTTGAAAATAAACATTGTAACATACTGTATATTTTGTAGGAGACCTACAGACAAAAATAATATGTATTCGAGCATGTGGACAGATTTTTATAGATTGTCTATAATCTATATTCTCTGCTTACTTATCTGATTTATATTATATGCCTTGTTTTTTATTTATTTACACATGTCCATACCTAAGAACTTGCTGAGTCTCACCCAGAGTCTCCGGGTGAACTATTGTTTGGTCATACTTACCGCCTACCAGGTTCTACCTACCTCCCACTCGCAGCACCTACTCAAGTCTAACTGGGGGTAGCCCTGCCACTGTCTCTAGCACTGCACACTCATGGGGAGCTCTTGGCAGCCAAGCCTGTGGAGTTTCCAAGTATGCACATAATACACACACGCAAAGTTGGCTCATGCACCTGGGTTTTGATTTCCGGTGGCTGGGTGGTAGCCTTGTTGACCAATGTTGTTTTGGAGATTTATTATGGTTAAAAAAAAGAACACATACACTAAAACTTATTTTGTGGTTTTAACAGCTATAACCGTTTAGATACTATAGATACTAATTAGGCAAAATATATATCTTTTTATTAAACATTTGTATTTTTTTAATGTCACTTCTTTTTGCAAGGAATATAAACCAACTGTCCTGAAATTTTGTCACACTTTGTGATAGCATTATATGGATGACGTGTGTCATGTTGGTACAACTCTAAGATGCATATCAGGGTGAAAAGCTAAAAAGCTAAATTAAAATGTTGAATTATATATAGTGTAATTGTACTTATGAGATAAACATAACATTTTTGCATTATTATTATTATTATTATTATTATTATTATTTGCATCATGCTTTTTGGCTTCACAGGGATAAGAATATAACTTTACTAAAATAATTGTACGTATCCTGTATGTCTTAGAAACGTCTTCTTTAAAATAAATAAATATTTACATTTATTCTGTTGTCGAGTTAATTATTAGTGTGTCTAGAAAAGTGGGTTTTCAATAATGTTTAAGGCATCCATCACAGCTTTAACATTTTGGTTTGTAATTGTTTTGGAGATTTTTAGTACAAATTTTCTCCTCAATAAAAGCCTCAATAAAAAAAAACTCAAAATCTTTAAAAAAAAATTGATATATTTATTCAATAAGTGGAATAGTATCTAAGTCAAAAGGAGAATAGCCATACTAGATATCTCCATTATATTCACAAAGACAATGCGAGACAGAGGTCAAGGTTAGCATTGTTTTCTTGTATAATACGTACCTGGTAGTGGTATCAGCAAAGGATAGGGGTGAATCCACCTATATAATAATAATACCTGCAACATCTGTGAAAAACCTAGATCATCAGCCAGTCAATCAGGTTTGGTGTCCTTTTCTGTAGTTTCTGTAGATCACGTCTAACCTCAAAACTAAAAAATACTCACAACTGAAAAGCTTATAGGTCAAACTTATCTGTCCTTAGACTAATGAGAGGTTATCTGTCCCCATTAAACAGTGTTAGAAATATTTGTTAATTATATTTGCATTTTCTCGTACTACACAGCCTATCAAAACATATAAGAGATATTGGTTTATTATGAGACTCAATTTTTGATTATATATAGAGAATTTATTAAAGATCTTTATAACACATCTTCAGAATTCATATCAAATGTCACAGAAGACTACACAGAACTAAAAGTATAAACCAAACTAAATGCAAGAAAGAACCAGCTTCACAATGGCTTAAGGTGTTTTTTGAGTTAGTCATACGGAAGTCCTATCTGCATGGCCTTCACCATTTTTGTTTCCTATGTGTATTTCTTGTCTTTCTCATTTGTTTTGTAAATCAAAGTTAATTTTTTTCCCCAAGAATTGTAGCTGTGAGACAGCAGCTAATATGGAGACCCAGAGATATATACGATACAAATGAACCATACAATCAGGAGATCAATGGAATCCTCAAATGTCCTAGAAGTAATTATTGAGCATGTAATACCCAAAATTGTCATAAGCAATATTGTCAACATACAGTTCCTGGTAGAGTGCGGTTTATGAGGGTAAGGAGTAACTTTTCACATGACTCACCAGGAACCTAGAAATGTCTTGCTTTGGTTTTCAATTGCATTACAAAACAATTACAACACATTTAGTATTCTCTGGACTGTAAGCTGTAATAAGCAACGTTGTCCATACCATATGTCCCCATTGCAATTTGTTCCAAATTGTATACTTTCCATAATCCACAGTGCTGTGGAGGAATGCATCAGCATAATATTAAAAAAAAAAATATTATGAAATGAATGCTGGAAATGGACTACTCAAAAATAGTAATGTTTCGGTGAATATAAAAAAAGATAAATTGGTGTGGAAGGAGAAAAATATTGGTCAATCTTTTCAGCTACATGATACATGTCTACCTCAATAATATATTTATAAGTAACAAAAGTTCAATACGTGCTCCGGGTCACATACTGCTCTTGTAGTTTTTACGTAGTCGCATCGGCCAATCCACGTTAACCCATTTCAACAACACTTTTTGGACGTCAACCCGTCTGTAGAGTTTACATAAGTGAATCAGCTGCTCCACAGTTCTCTCACTGTTCCTTAGTAAGAACCCAACGGTAGGACTCTGTTGTTTCTGCTCCAAGAAGCATAATTCATCATAACTCATTCCCCACCTGCTGGCAAAGTTTCTCCAGTTTTTTACAGTAGGGTGACAAGGGTCTAGCTTGATCTGAAGAGTGTATAACAGATCCTCGTCGTTCAGCAAGTCGCTAATAGTTGGTGGGAAAGTTTCACTGCTCTCTTGGTATGAATGGGTGATCTTGGTTATATCTAAATGCAAACAGACACATTAGTACAATATATAGCACTAATATAACTTATATAATCTAAAGCGGCCTTTCGACATACAGAAACCCAGGGCAAGCTTCCTCTGTGTCCCCTACCACCAGCCCATCTGTACATGAGTGGAGGTCTCTGCGGCCGGCCTCACAGACCTCCCAATAAAGCTTCCTCCATGGAATATGCGCCATATGCAGCTGGATGGAGGGATATGCCCGGGGTGCACAGGATGCAAGGGGGAAAGCGCAGACCTCCACAGGACTATGAGGCTCATGAGGCAACTGCCGGCCCCTAAGATGAGCCTGGACCTAAAGCCGCTGCACATTGTGCCTTGGGTTGAAGACTGCCCTACAAGGATATCAAAATTGAATAAAGAAAACGGTCTAAAAACAGATCTAGAGTGACCAAATGGTTTTAGCCGTAAGCATAAAACCATGTCATAACGACCTCCCAAATCGTAGGTATATTATATTAAGCATAGTAGAGTGGAGAAGAACTTATCATCGGCAATCACCCTGATTTCAATTTATTTATGAAATTGTGTCTGATTGTGTCCTGATTCTAACAGCCAGAATCTGGTTGCAAATGGAAATGTAGGCCTCGCAAAAGCAGAATACTTTAAAGGTAAGTTAAGTATTTAATTACTTTTTTAATCAACTAGAAATCCAGCACTTCATGTGGGATGACATCATCAGAATGTGCTGGGTGAACGTCCAATATTTTTATAAGGTGTGGACCGCTGGCTTTAACTAACTTTTAACTAAAGTTATTATTTCCTCTGTAGGTTTAATGACATAAAAATACAACACACACATTTAAAAAAAGTTTTTTTTAGTGCCTGCTTTAAGTATTCCTAGAAAAATTATGTATAAATTTATGTATGATTTGACATAATAAAAATATTTTGGAGAAGGGTTTGAGCATTTAACAATATGGGGAATAATGTCTCTAAATGAACATACAAAAGTGTTAAATTCACCAGTAGAATTAGTAGTAGTAGGTAGAACTAATGCATGGTTAAAAAAAATACACTTTACATACCAGGGAGTGTGTCAATAGTCATTACTGGACAGTCATTTTCTTCTGGCTAAATAAAGAAAAAAGAAAGAACAAAATGATTAATAAAACCTGCTTGATAGTGGCAGTGTTTTTTCCCACTGCAATTATTTTATATTCACAATAGAAAGGAAGCAATACTCCTATTACATGAACTGGGTGCCAAGTATGGCAACCTGGGCCTCCGATCCACGGCCTATGCAATCCTACAAATACAAATAAGCCAACATGTACACCAGATTAATTGTACCAGTGCCCACTGCGGCTTGTTTGGGTCCAAGGGCTCGAAACACTGAGGAAGGGGCTCTGTGCCCTGAAACATTTGTGTATTAAGAGCTTGCTGTGAGTGAACAATATGGCGGCGGTACCAGTGCACCATTACAATTAATGTGGCGTATCAATTGGCAGACAAATAGCCTGTCACAGGAAGGACTTTTTGCTGACAGTCCAGGAAGTGCCCAAGGAACAAACCACTTAAGAAAGTGGGGATGTGGAATCTATTCTCCTTTTACCTAAACTATTCAGCAGTTTGACTGCCCCTGTTTCTGTTCTTACATACAGGAAGTCACCAGGTAGTTGAAAGAAAATCAGTGGAGAAGGAGGCGGCCCTGACGATGTTTGTGCCCCGGGACGGGTGTCTCTTTTGGCCTGCCCCTAGGTAATCTATCGCGACAAGACCGTTCCTCACAACTCTGGTAAATGAGAGCAGTTTATGGATATCCCAGCACTGAGCGCAATCATTTTATATATTCATTAAGCCAATTGTTTTCAGCCAACGATACACAGAATCCCTGGCCTGATTACCATACTTGGGAACGTCTGGTCTCTGGCTACCCGGAGACTTCTCTTGCGGGACGCGGCCAGGACTGCACACTGACGTCAGCGGGCGGTCCCGTGATGTCGGTGGGAGTTCCCACTGACCTTAGTGGGAGGTCCCCATGACATCAGTGGGAGTTCCCTTTTAAAGGGAAAATGGGCGGGGAGCGGGGCGTGTCAAGACCCCGCTTCCGCGACCCGGAGGATTCTGGTCTTGAACCGGAGAACCAGGTATGCTGAGTACGGCCCTCGAAACCTGTTTTAAATCCTGCATTCCAGAACAATCTGAGCCTCAGCAATGACATAGCTTAATTTGAAATGACTGAAGAGGGACTCTTTTACTGTACTACATAATATTAGAGGAGTGACCAGATGCAGGGCTTAACTAGGGCCTTTTATACACACACACATATATATATATATTACTTCACCCTGAGTTTAGAAGATGAATAATGTATTTTATTTACACAGTTTAGTTTATAAACCTATTCCCTTCCTTTATGGCTTTAAATACACCCAACAAGCATTCTGAGCTCCTAGAAAGTTCCCCCATAATATAATTTACAGGTCTTTGTTTCATGCGGGTATGGATCACTCACTAAAACCTTTAAAACTGATAAAATAAATGGTTGCAGATTGCCGCCTAGTGGGCTTCACACACATGACACACACACTTTTTACTATCTTCATTGGGAGATCGCTTTGTGTTTCGGATAAGTATACCTCACCTCTTCAACTTACCTTGCATAATTAAGATGATCTTTTAGACAAGACATAGGAACCTTCCTATATGAGTTTCAATGGCTGGGACCTTGTTGGAGTTATTTAATTTTTTATTTTACTGATATTGTTAGTTTTCACTCTTGTATATTGTAATAGTTCTACAGAACCTACTGGCATTTAATAAATGTAATGTCTCATAGAATTATGTTAAAATGGTAAATAAGTATGTGTGTAAGTACGTTTTAAGGCCCCGTCATTTACTTATTTTGGCAGGATTGATAGTTTTCTGGAAAACTGCAATTTCTTTAGTAGACAGTAGGAGGCAGCTCAAGTCTTAAAAAAAAAAAAAAGTTATCCATAAAAGAAACACTATCTTTCCTTAATCGCAGACTATCACCTTTCAATTGATTATATCATTGATATTGTTGGCCTCATGCTGATGGCAGAAGAGGAACACTTTTTTATATGTAGGTAGGTTTACTATCGGTATCTGTTGTGATTTTTTTTTACATTTAGTTTTTAAAATCTGTAAATTGTATAGACATTTATCGTAAGAAAGGACAAATGACAATCCATAAAATATTTCTTTACCTTAACAGCCAAAAGGCGTGCTTGCATTTTAAAAAATATATCCGCTGGAAGACTGAACACGAAGACTGAATATGAGTTCTAATGTATCACATAAAAGGTACAATATGTATGTGTCCTGCATAGTCTTCAGGTTCCCAATAAATCTATGAATTTTTAAGAGTAAGTGGGTGCATGAAGTATTTGTGCCTAGGTACTACTGATATACAGACTTATGTGTACACACCCTGGGCCACCCTTGCACAGTGTGCAAATGCTGTATTCTGCCTTGGGATTTTTACATCCCAAGTGAATTATTTGACTTTTATCAACATTAAACTGTAGCTGCCACATTCATGACCATTTTTCTAATTTGCTTATATCACTTTCCATTTGGCTTGTTCCACCCAGAATGTCTACCCAGTTGTAGAAATGTTGAATGTAAAACTACATACCTTGCCATTAAGATCTTTTGTAATATTGCAAATAAAAATATGAAAAAGTACGGGCCTCAATCCTGATCCCTGAGTTACCCCACTAGTAACACTACATTCCCCTTAATATACACCAATAACTACAACCTTCTGCTTCTTGATATTTCGTTATCCATTTGACTATTTAAATATCCAAACCCCAACAGTGCAATCTATTTATGAGTCTTCTATGGGGGGCAGTGCAATCTATTTATGGGTCTTCTATGGGGGGCAGTGCAATCTTTATTATTTTAGTTACCCAGTGAAATATTTTTGTTACATTAGTTTAACAATCCCCCTGCCCTTCTAAGTTAAACAAGTAAAATCCATAATTCTAAATTGTTTGCTATTACCCTTAAGGCCATAAATATCAGTTGGTTACAAAATCACATTCAAAGACTCGGTAAAGCCACACATTCTTGCCATGACTCTAACTACACCTTCTTTGGCCAATTGTAAAAATCTGAGACACCAAATAAACAAATAAATACCAAAAGATAGTTTGGAAATTGTATATCTTACCTGCTTTATCCTGTCCGATGTAGGAATTTCAGGAAAATCAGTAGGGTTTTCTAGAAGAATAGCATCTGGAAGGCGTTCATCTCCTAAAGGGCAAAGGTCAGCAATTAGCACCTGCTATGAATTTCCCATATCTAAATCAACTAAATTAACCAGCCCTACATTATCACTCGTAGAGTATTTAAAAGGTAACTATATACTATATATATATTATTTTTTTTTTTTTAATTTTCACCCAATATACTTTCCAAGCCTTTATAAGGTTACCACAATGTATATAAGTTTATATACAATGTTACCACAATGTATATAAACTTATATACACGTCTAGTAGTATTTTGGAGACGGTAATAAGGAAATAACCTACTCACCTAATTTAAATAAACAGAATTTGACAGACCAATCTAATCTGCTGATTTTTCTGGATGTAAAGACTCTGACCTTAATGTGTCCTTGGTCTTATCTTCGATCCCATACATGTTTAAATTCCCTCCCTGTATCAGCCTTCGTTACATTATGAGTAAGCATCTAGTTTCGGATTATGACCTCTTGTTCTAGCATTTCTCCTCCTTATAACATACAATTGAAACATACATATTCATGCAATGAAACTGGTATATCAGTGGGGTTGCTGGGGTTGGAAAAGGTGGTTTTAATCATCTTAAGCAAATAATACGAGGAACTGCACACCATTACCCTGAACCCTGTGTTCTTTACTGTCATTGTAATGACATTAATGACAGTATAGCACCAAGTTAACATACAACTTACCAAAAACACACGGGGAAATACATGTCTATGTCTACAGTTTATATATATATATATATATATATATATATATACACACAGATATGGAGTTCATATAAGTCTAACTGTTTAGAGGAGAGGCGATAGATGTGTTGCTACATGTCAGTTACACCTCCTTCAATGTATCCCCCGGGCACTCAGCACAAAAGAAAACTGTCATGGCTGACTTCCAACCAGCAGGATGGCTTGCAAAAGACTCTTCTGCTCTGTGATTATATTAATTATTTTCCTTAAAGTCACGAAAGACAAAATGTAATTGGCTGAAGAACTGAGCTGTGTAGGGTGGGAATCCTTTAATCTCTTAAGATATTATGTTATTTGTAGAGTCGCGTTTGTAAAACTGGCTGTGCTCCGAAATGCTAACTGACATTTTAAAGGAAGCCAACTCCTTTAATGTAATTAAATCCCAGCGGCAAATTATTTGCAAATGATTTATTAATTCCCCAATTACTTATAAATTACTTTACAATACACGGTAGTACTACGTGCTATATAAAAGCTTGTCACAGTTCTCTACAAGAAGAACTGGTCAGATCCCTGCAAGGACGGCAGACTCGGCATTAGCCTTATCACTGGGCTGGAATATAATGGAAGCAGATGCTCTGCGGCAGAGCCGGACTAACAGAATGGGTTCCAGCAGTGGGTGGCTGCTTATACTGCCGAAGTATAAAACATAACGTTCGGCCGCATGTATGTCATTTGGAGGCCACTGGACTAAACCAAAGCCGCTTCGTGATCTCCAGACCAGCCAGGGTCAAGTAATGTGATGCTAGGTGACCCCACAGTAATAGAGTCACAGCCTTCACTGTGTGCACCAGGCACATGTGTTGGGGCAGTTTGCCCTTTTCCCCTAGCCCAGAAGAACTAACAAACACAATAAATGCATCCTGGGAAGTCAGGAGACTGCTCAAGTCACCTCAAAAGTCGGTGGTGCAGCTGCTTCAGGAAGTCCTAACTAGTCAGGGGTGCAGTATCAATTCTGGGGTCAACAAATACCCCTGTCGCTCATCTCAATAACATGTGAGCATTATGCTGACGGTGCTGCTGTTGGTTCTCTCCCTTATCTATTATCCATACTAACACACAAATGAGCACCAAGAACTGAAGCTTTGCAGCTCTGACATTTTCCCCTGTAGGTTTAATCACAGTAAAACAGAGATGTTTAAGAAGACCATTTCAGTTTCTTGCCACCTGGCAGAAAAGCATTCCCAGAAACATTCTTAATAAAGTGACATTTTACAATCATTTCTGGTCTGGGTAGATAACACAATCCACTCGATCTGAATAAGTCCAGTTGAGCAACACTAAAATCAATAAGCAATGAATTATTTATCTGTTAATAGCATACATTAAGGCTTCTGCAGGCACTTGAAATCCGAGTCTTGATCTGACTCTTATTTAGCAATAAGAGAACTGTAACGTAGAGTGACATTACTACTTTTTTGGTCACTTTCAGCTTTCCAGGAGGGTGAGATAAGACTTGTAAACTCTTACACTCAGCATTACTGGACTAAAACTTGGTAAGCTCTTGTAATGTGTGTTAATGATGTCATTTTAAGAATAGTATCATAAGTATGTGCCGCGGTTTATTGCTTAGATGTGAAAACAAACAAAAATGCTGTTGGTGCCCATAAGGGCCACGGCAGCCACCAGATCCTCCTGTCTTCGGGGGTCACACTGCTCAAAGGGATAACCATCCCCTTCCTTATTTTCCCAGTCAAAAGGCCTGCGGGAGGGCCTGATCTTCCTGATCAAGCAGCAATAAGTATAGTATTTTAAAATGGGTAGACTAGACTTACTCTCGTCTCTCATCTTTGCAACTACCTGAACACATACAATCATAGCAATTGGAGTGGGATCCCTGAGAGTTAAGACAAGTTTTTGTGACTAGAATAAGGCCAGTGTAAATGGCCAGAATGGAATGTTGACTCATTAAAAAGCCCTCAAGTTACAGACAGAAACCAGACAGAGAGATTTTCCAAAAAAGGTTTCACACTACCACATGATGTCATCAATGTACCACGTTCCTCAGGCGCCACCTAAGGCAATGTCTATTATTTCAGGGAAAACCCTCTCACGGACAATACTTTGATGGGTATAGAATGTCTGTAAAGAATGTGACCTTCATCTTATGTATTTCAATTGATTCTAATAGTTCCTATGAATGGAATTTACCAGCCAGCCAAGCAGGTCACTAATTGCATGCACTCTGGGCTAGATGTTCAGTTCTTATATCACCAGCTAATGCAGTGATGCAATAAGTGATGCACATTCATTAGTAAAAAGGTAGGGTTGTGACTAGATTGGTGCATTCATATTCGGAAGAACATGAAAACAAACACGAATGTTGCATTTTCGTTGTTCAAACCAAATACCAAATTAAAAAAAATGGCGGCGGGCAAACGTACACGAAGACGCACAAAATGAAGAATCTTTGTTTCTTCGTGTTTGTCTTTGCGTCGGGCCTGCCATTTCTTGAAAGGGGAGGAGGGACATTGATTGAGTGAGCTGATCTTTATTTGTCCAATCAGCTCATTCTTGTGACATCATACATTTAATAACACCTGTTAAATTTAAAATTAGATAATAATAATAATAAGAGATCTCGAATTCCCTATTCAATGTCTTCTAAGCATTAATTTATTGAGTTCATCACTGTTTCACTGCATTTCCAAGGCAACCGGCATAAAACAAAGAAAAAAACGAATAAGAAGAACGTTTACGAATATTCACCCGAAACGAACACGGGAACGGACAAATATTCGTAGTTGCGACCTTCATAGTTCAAGTTGGACAACTTTATTTTGATGTGTGCTACTCTAGAATCCCTTTAAGTGAAACCATGTACACCATCAGGTAAAATACTGTATTTTTCAGAAATAACATTTAATAAACTTAAAATTCACCTGATATAGATTGTTACATAGGACAAAGGCATTACTTCTGGAAGTATTTTTTTTTTTAAAGTATTACGTTCCACAAAATACAGAAATTTTCAGGTAACAAATCTTGTGTCAGGTGGTATATATAAATCTATTCAATATGACATTTCCCCTAACCTCCTAGGGAAAAGAACCCCGCATTCATCTGCTTGATTTCAATATTATGCAATAAATGTATACATTCCAGGTGAGTGAAACGACTACTGCACCTTTAGGAAGCTTTGTATCTTGGACAGGATACTTTTCGGTCTGTAAAAAAGAAAAATATAATTGGGTCATGTTATATACTTCAGGTCTTTATTATATGTGCCTCCCCTGCTAAGCACCAGCACTCCCACTCCCATCACCCCTCCCTTATCCATCACAAGGGGAAGCATACAGTGCAACAAAGGCTACGTCCTATCCCATAAGACTGTTTTGTAATGGAACCAGGGGTCCGTTACATGCCCCATGCCCGCGGCGCTGGTAATTTAAAGTCAGCAGACAAAGAGATAACACTTACTGTTTCAAAAAGCAAAGTGCTGGGTTCAGTATCTTCCACTGGTTCTTTGGTGTCATGATCTGTTAAAATATCAGAGTTTGGTTATAGCCATAAAACGATAGTTTCTCTTTTGTTCTCAACTACAAAGGTTACCAGGAGTAGCAATACAGTTCCAAGAAATATTAGCAATCAATGCACATTTACAGCATAAAATAAGATGACAGTTATAAAAACTCGTTTAGCAGGGCCCTCCTCACCTGTTATCTCTGTAAGTCAAATTGTTATGTTACATACTAAAACAATAAATAATAATAATATAAATCAGAATAATACTTTACATGCACAGGAGTCATGGCTAAGAGTCAGTATTCCCTGAAGTTAAAGAGAAGGTCCAAGCAAAGGCTGTTTATGGTCACACTGTATCCATGATTTCCCAGTACACTAACTATAACTAAAAGCACAACCTAGTACAATTCCTGTTCTTATGTATATAACTAGAGTTATACACTGTAGGGTTTATTCACTAAAGAGGGAGTTTGCAGGGATGGTGAATATGTGTACTCTGTGATACCCTTTTGCATCATAGAACACCAAACCCAGTGAGCTTCTCTTGCAAGAAGATCCGTGCTCGCTTCTCATAATGCAATGGCAGAACCGAAATGACCACACACACTCACCCAATCTGCCGCTCGAGTTAGACGAGCATAAAAACGTAACGTGGCCAGGCTTATCCAGCCGTCGGCCACACTCACGTCATCAGACCTTAAAGTGCCACGGCTGCCCCATCATCACCAGTCCGACCCTGTGCATAGGTAATGTGGGACCCTTTCTAAAGAAAAATAGCTAATTTTTAAATCTTACAATTAATCTGACAAAAGTAATTAATATGTATTCAAGTTGTTGCATACAGCACAGAAAAATTATTGCGGTTGACATTTATATACTTGTGAGTGCCCTAAAGCTATATTCAAAAGTGTAATTGTTTCATTTCTAGAATACAAAATAATACAACTTTACTACTCTTTACATGAATTCCATGGGCAGAGAGGGGAGTACTTATATTGTTGACAACCATATCCTTTTGTCCATCTTTGTACAAAAATAGAAATCATATAGAATGGTTTATCATGTGATTGCCCAAGAAGTAAACTCAGTCTAGAATTAAAAAATGTATGATAACTCAACATTTGTTATATAAATAGTCCAACCCCACCAACAATTGTACATCCCCGACCTTATACTCTCCTCAATGTAGGTTCACAATCAGATCCACCTGCAATACAACTCTTTAACCTATTAAAAAACTAAAACCAACAATATTGATTGTGAGGCTATGGTAAACACTGTGCTCCATACCTAATTTTGTTTATGTCACCCTCTTTCGATTTGGACCATGGCATTGCCCCATCCTTACTAAAATATTTGAAAAATATATGTTTGAAAAAGAACATGTAACCCCCAATTCACTGCTCCCAAAATTTTAACTGTCTGGATCGAGACGCTTTTATTTTAGTTGTGTGGATAGAAGCGTAGTTTGGCGAACTTGACAAATATTCCCTTCTCTCCCATTACAGCTAAATGATTTTTCTTATTAGTTATCTATTATTTCTTCTCACACGTAAACAGCCTGCTTGCCTTCATTTCATAAATTCCAAGTGTTCCTCTCTAGGAAGGATAGTCAAATTATTAGGGGTATAAGGGCAATTGCTGAGCTGGTCACGATTTTTTCAGAGCCGGTATGACTTGTGTCTAGTACGCTTGTACACTGGTGAGCTTTGATGGTGTGAGTATGCTTTAGTGTGTGTATGTGTATGATAATGTGTTAGTATGTCTTATAGTGAGTGTGTGTGTGCTAGTTAATGGAGGGGCAAGGGGCCAGAAGCCGCCAGCCCTCCCATGCCTTAGAATGTTTGGTGGATATTTGGTGGATAATGTGTTTTGCTGTCCTAAATGTAAATTACTATATAAACGTCAAAAAAGATGTAAATTGTTTCAACATCGCATTTAAGTACTTTACTTGTTTAGGTTAAATAGCTCAAAATGTCACATTAAAAGTCTTGGTTAAGGCCCAATCTCCTAGTCATGCCTCTAACCACATGCCATGTGAAATGTTGGCAGCTAAAAGTAAAGGGAAAATCCCACCAACTAAATTAAAAATATGTTTTAAAAATATTGTGCTATTTTTGTTCAGTTTTGTATTATAACATATTTGTCTTTATCTTTTGCATAATATAAATATAAATACTTCTTTTCATGGGACCTCTCCGCCGTCGAAGTCTTTTGTACTCATTTAGGGTTAATGCCCATAGTGTGGCCAGCTAAACCTTTTCAATATCATTCTACCTTGTTGTTTGTAACCATTATCCCTGTATAGTGCTCTGCAAAATAAGTGCTCTGTAAGAAATTCTACAAATTGTCACTTCATAATGTCTTATTCTTAACTCTCGAGTGGTACTATGTTACATTTTGGAAGAGAAAAATATTTTTTTGAAGATCCAATGAATTCAAATACAGCAACGACAGCGAAGAGTTAAGCAGTGTTTCTAAAGCACTGCCTGTTGGATTGGAAATGATGCGCGCCAACGTAAGACCTGGAAGTGTTAGCTGACAGAAGACTTCCACATCAAATAAATAAGACGTGTAACGACTTGATCTGAATGGCAGACATGCGTGTTAATCCTATATTTGTCTAAACTTGAACTGCGTTATGGTTCATACTTGTTTTCAGCATTTGGTAAAGATACACACCGCGTAGAGTGTTTAAATCCTGAAACCTTTACCCATTTTTGGTTCTAAACCATGTTACCTCTATACCTTACAGCATTGGGGGGAAAAAAACTACATTATTTTTGCTGGAAATGCATAAATCAACATTGATTTTACAAATGCTTAGAAATCTTCAGGACCACCTATTAAGCCGGTGGGATTGGGTTTTAAATCCCTGCTCTATGGATCAAAAAGCAGTTTTATTCAAGTGATTTTTTTTTTAATTTAGGGAATCTTTCACAAAATATTAACAAATATATATATATTAAAACAAAGACAGTGTTGTAAAGGTATTGTGTAAGTTGGGAGGGAAAAGAAAATGAAACAATCAAACACAACATCTCACCTGGAAAGAAAGGTTAAGTGTGCCACACTCTGGCCATCATACTCACATATTATGCATGTGATAAGTGAATATGGTATTTGACTCCCCCTTATACATTTTCATTGTTTCCAGCCCCTGAGCTCCCCCAACGCATTTCTTGCTTGCTACTGCACATGCGCGCTATACTGCCTGTGATTGGCAGCCTCGTGCTGTCCAAACTGGTGCAAAAATCACACAAGAAAGGGAGAAAGGGGCTTATGAACTGATCACAGTAACTACCTGCTATAGCAATAATATCACAATTATGACAATGATATCCACTAAGTCTAGAATTTTTGATACTGGGTTATTAATTAAGGTCTGAGTGGTCGTTCAGGATTCAGATAAGAGTTTTAGTCATTACCTATGCTTTATTCTACTTTAAAGATTTCTCTGTCAGCCATTGATAGCATGGAGCTGTGAAACATTTAATCTATACACTGTGCTAGCTCAATTATTAGCATGTCTATAGAGCAAATTGTATCGGTGTGTGTACCCATTTATTGACAGAATTAAACTATGGGTAATAATTCTGCTCTTAAGAAATGCAACACTGCTTTATGTGGTAGGAACATGTTTGCTCGCACATATAATATCTTTACAGGCGTGTTTTTCACCATAAGCAGACTATTAAAAAACAGTTAAGATGAGCACTTTCTTATCTTGACTAGCACATGTACACACTTGGAAGCCTAGCTGCTGATAACCCCTGTGTAGGGGTTTTCCATACTCAGTCATTGCCAAGAACAGTCACACTTTACAACTCAATGTAACCACAGATTAAAAAAAATGAAATTTCCATGTTTTCTTAGTTTCTATAAAAAAATATCTCCATCTTTTTGCTATCTATCTATCTATCTATCTGTCTGTCTGTCTACGTATATATCTACCTATATATCTATTTATCTACATATATATATAACTATCTACATATATCTATCTATCTACATATAGGTCAGAATATCCCTTTCTAAACTATTTTGAACGGGCACGGGGAGATAGGAGCATATCGTGTTGAAAACGAGGCTGCTCGCACACTGTTTGAATATATGTATGCCTGTATGGATGGATGTGTGAGTGTGTGAGCATGGAACTGTACTTGTGTGTGTAATGTGTGTGTATGAGCATGCATGTGTAATTGTGTGTGTGAGCATGCATGTGAAATTGTGAGCACGGATGTGTGTGTGTGTGAGCATGCATGTGTTATTGTGTGTGTATGAGCATGCATGTGTAATTGTGTGTGTATGAGCATGCATGTGTAATTGTGTGAGCATGGACGTGTAATTGTGTGTGAGCATGTATGTGTAAGTGGGGTGAGGTGGAGTGTGTGTTAGTGAATATGAGTGTGTGTAACTTGTGTAAGTGTGTTTACATTTGTTTTGGAGGAGCAAAGGTGACACAGACTAGCTATTAAGGCTGTTGGAGAAGTCTCTACCAGTTGAACATTTTACTTGCCCTGGTTCTTTAACGGGTGCTTAGGGGCTGAAAAGGGCTATAGTGGTGGAGTTAACCCTTATCGCGGCCAGACTGTGGATGGAAAGCAGCTCTAGCACTTAAAGGTCAGCAGATGCTAAATGATGTTCATGAGGTCGCACTCCATGCTCTTACACTCTCTTGATGCCATGTACACACGGCTACAAACTGACTCAAGTATACCTGTGTTGGTATATATATATATATATATATATATATATATATATATATATATATATATATATATATACAGTACTTCTGGCACAGGGGCAATGGTAATATTATATTGTATTCCTGCATTTTGTTGACAGCTCTGCTACTGGCACTCATTACACGGATGGTTTTAGAATTCCATAAGTGATTAAGTATTTGTGTTAAATTGATAGAGGTATAATTATAACAAATGAAATGCACAGAATTTCAGTATAACTGCAGTTGTCAAGAGAAGGTAACTTAAATCTAATCACATACAAATGTACTATATTTCTTTTCCACAGGTAACTTCTCTAAAGGAGCAGTCAACGTTTTCTCTGCTGATCGCTGTGAGATGCCAGGAGTGTTTTCCTATACATTATCTTACCCTATGGTTGCCAGATGACTTCTGTGAGTCAGTAGCACCAGGTCTTATGTGCACGTGTAAATGTTCTCCCAATTCTCCTCCTAAACTAGCTGGGTTTGAGATGTTAATCACTAGTGATCCATTAGCACACGGCTCTGCTAGAGAAACTAATACAACATGTCTATGAAGGCTTACTTACATTGCAGTATTTCACATAGAAACTTTGAAGAACACAAAGAGATTGGCTTTATTTGCATCAGGAACACACAAGCACATAATGGAAACATCCAAATATATGTCATATGTGTAAGGGATGAAAAAACACCATTGGCAATGGGACCAGACTGGCAGTGATGAGTTGGACCCAGCACTTTACAGCCAGGGGCCGTCTGATGATTTAAGTGCAGCTGGCGACTGGATATGCACTGATGTATGATACGTTATGCTTAAGTAGCGTATGGCGGGGCATATCCAACCGCTGGCCAAACACTGCAGCACCAGATAGGCAGACCATGTGCCGCCTGGCACACTGGGCACACTATGGCACTGCTGGCCCGTGTGACGTGCCACTTCTCCGAGTCACCAGAGAGAAACTCTCACTGCACACTGGAGCCTGGATGTTCCCAGGTATGGCCATTTGAGGGAATGAATAAACCGTTAGCTTAAAAACTCCTTACAAAAATGGATGATTAGAAATAACCCCGGAAATATAACGTAGCAAAAGGTGTGATTAAAGATTAATGCTTCTTTAATGGCTTTGAGACTGCAATAGAAGTACCCTCTGTAAACACCACTGGTTTTACCGTAAACGCTGCAGGTATTCAACATAAACAAAGAGAGAGGGGAAGCAATAAATACAATGGACTCGTCTGATGTTCTAGACACCCAGTCAGAGAATTATGATTAAAGTAAATACACGATAATAAGAATCATTGAAATGAGGCTCAGAGAGTGCTTGCACAGCTCTGAACAATTCTTCGCCTGAAACAAACACGTTTCCCAACTGAATCCAAACAAAGAGGGTTTGTGAAACTTACGCGAGCAGACGGAATGCGAAACAAATGAACAGGGACAACCGCTGCATTCCTGTTCCAAACTATTCTCCCCAAGATAGACATTTTCATCATAACCACCAGCCAACCAAAGAGAATGTTGGTTCGCTGTGTCCAACTTTTTTAAAGCATACATTCACATATTTGGAATTGAATACTATAGATGGCATTTGGGCAAAGCATGCGCAGTGCGTCCATAGAGTAGCCGTCCATTCTACTTCCCATTGATCAACCCCTTACATGAAGGACAAATACAATGGAAGAGGGGCAGCAGTCTAAGAAATATAAATGTGGGTTAGTTTGATATCATTAAAACAATATGTTAAAAGACTTTGTTTTGATGATAAACCAATGGTACATCAGCATTTTAAAGAAGTTGATAGACTCTCGAGTAACTGGTTCAGCAAAAGAGATGAAGAATGTATTGCTACTATTGTACATAGTAAAAGTGCAAGTCAGGATATACGCATGATTTTAAATTGTCTTCATGTTATCTTATATAAAAGATAAAGGCAACTGATAAAGGATCATTGACTATAAAGGAAAAGATTGATTTAATGGGCCAACGTAATAGAAATGTAACAATAGATCAGGGGAGGGATGACGGCATTCATCAGCACTCACAATGTACCTTTCCAAGACACCAGTGGCTGAACTGAAAATTCATAAATGAAGCACAGAAAGGATGAAGAGTTATAATGTGAATGCTGACTAAGGATTTTGTTCTGCACGGCACCCTGGTGGCTGCATGTGGAATTACAAGTAAAAATAACAAAAACACTTTAGGCAGTAGCCCAAAATCAATATATCAGTGCAGGATGGGGGGGGGATTATATCCCTTTTCAGCCCTTTCCAGCACTACATAGGCTCTGTAACTCCATTCCTGTACTACGGAGAACATCCTTCAGGGACTCTGATGTTATAGAAGTGAAAAGACATACGCTACTAGTAAACCAACGTATGGTGCTTATTGTTTGTATTCTCACAGTATTTTGGAATATAGTGGTTGGTGCGTTACAGCTGAAACTATAGATCTTCTCTTCAGAGTTATTCCTGACTAGGTGGACCTTCATGACATCTGAATGCTAAGCAACAAGGTATTGGAGTGTATCCATGACAAATTACATTATTTCACTTCAAATACATTTTTTAACCTGATATTGCCTGCTGCAGCCTTGGCCGTAAATGTACATACTAGTTTGTGTGCATCAGCAATGCACAGGTTGTGATCCCAGTGGGCATTATAGGAACCTGTGCATTATGTATGTACGTGCGGTCCATTCTTCAGAGAAGATAGAAGCATCGGGTGAAGATAACTCCTTATTTATTCTATCCTTAAGAATCTGACTTGCACAGCACCTAAATGGCATTTTATCCAGTATCTGAAATGGAATTTGCATCAATTTGTGGATGATTTGTGTAAATACTGGCAAATTAGTTTTTCTAGGATGACACACATTATATTTTGACCAATTTTTTCCTAATCAATTATAGTCGCAGAGGGGTTCTCAAAAAATGTGCTTCATGAATAGGATTGCTTTATCACTGAATTGTTATAGAGGGAATAGGATGTTGGTAGATGCTGGCTTAATCCCACTACAATATAATACAAGCTTGGACAAGCACGCGTGCAGATGCGCTACCTTCGTATTTCATACATTTTATTATGCCAAATTACTCAACCATCTTTCATTCCTTTGACATCAGTCGTTGCGTAAAAAATGCCACAATATAGTTATTTCAAAACGCTGAATGCAGTTTACTGGATGAGCAGCTAAAACAGAAATTCATGCCATTCCTATTTTTAAAGAGGCACCGCCATGAATATTTCTTACATTAACTCCTTTTAAGTAAATTTCGTTTGCATGAATGTAAACTTGGAAGATTTTGTTTTCACTTCATTTGACCATAATTCTTTTTGTGTTTAGAAACTGGATCATGGTGCTAAGCATCAATGTAAGTCGTATTGGACTGCTTCGATGTCATTGATATATTGTTTCAGTCTTGTTGTAAAAGCCACTTTTGTATCTTTAAAACTGTTAGCCTACTCGCAAACAAAGACCGCAGACAAATGTTACTTTGACGCTTATCAAGATCGAGATGAATAACAGTACAACTTTTAATTATAAACAAAAGAAACAAAAACGAATGTGCTGAATCATTTGCATGCAATATTAATATTATAAACGGGAAAAATAACAGCTGTATTTGCCAGGATTTTGCCTCTCTAGTAAAGAATTAGACTTTGCGTCTATGTAAAATCTGCTATAAGAATTGTAATCATCTACATACATAACAGCCATATGATGACCTGACGAGCAGTATTGTGTGGCGGCTTCACAGATCACATATAAAGGATAATTATTATTATTTATATACATATATATATATTATATAGCGCCATCATATTGTGAAGCGCTGTACAATGGGTAGACAGGACATAACAAGTAGTATGTAACATAACAATTTGACTTACAGAAACAACAGGTGAGGAGGGCTCCGCTCAAACAAGCTTATAAAGTACCTCCTTTGTGTGATGCGATGATCCCTATGGCCACAAAGCATTTAAAGTAGTTGAAATAAAAAGCACAACAAGAGGCTAAATTCAATGCCCTCGCACACAGTATCCGTAAAAGAAAGCTAGGAATTGAGAATGTTAGCCTTACTGTCAGCCGGAGACTCTTCAGAAGCCATGTGCCTGCGTCTGCGGTCTTTAGTGTTTGACAATGCCACAACAAGAGCTCAAATGATCTGGAATCTGCACTTCCTGGTTGTATAATAAGTTTTGTTGTTTTTTTTTTAGGGAAAAATGACGTCTGAAGAGGACTTTTCAAAAGCATATTCACACCACCTACTGGATATGTTGATTATCTTAATGGAACACCTCTCAGCACCCAGCACCCCCGCCCCCCTGTAAGTCTCTGCCCTATTCATAAAGGGCCCCGTTCAGCAGCCTCTCTCTATACAATGGCTGTGGTAGATTTCTGACAGAGAGCCGCCTGGGGCATATATGCACAGTTGTCTACATTATTCTTACATCTCTGTTAATGTCTTCCTATGGATTTTACATGGCACCGAAATACACGCTTGGTGGCAGGACTAAAAATACAGTATTTCATAAGTTAAGCAAAATATAAACCCCTAAAAACTCCAAAAAACTAATGAGAGGCAAGAGTTCTATGAGCCAGAATTTTCCGTAGTCGATAACCCTAGATAATCTTGAAAACATAAATTGGGCAGAAAAAAATATCTATTAAAATATACCTTTTTATTAATATTATTAAAACTAAATATCTTCCACGGCCACACTGGATCCTAAGGCTCTTAAAAAAAGATTAAGCTGAGACATATTAACATAGTTTTTTGGAGCCTTAAGATCCAGTTTGGCAGTATGAGTTTTAATAATATAAATAATATATATATATATATTAATAGTTATTTCTGTCCTGCCCGTTTTTATTTGAAATAAAATGCTTAGAATTTGATTTCTACAAGGTAATATAATTTCCAAAACGAATCCTAACATTCTGATTTACACGTGTCATGCCAGAACAGTTTTTGCATTAATAGATTTTTATTATTAAAACTTGTTTTGAAACAAATATGCTTTTCTGCGTGTTTCTGCGTATCAAAGATAAAGAAAGAATGGTAAATATAAAAAAATTAAAATTAACATTATTCAAAATGTTGCACATTGTTCATATATTATCATATTATCTAGTGTCCCATTAAGCCCCACCAATGATGTATGCATAATAAAGCACTTTGTAAATACAAATGCCTTGGAGCTGGCAGGTCGGGAGGAAGAGGTAAATATATGGGGATTGAGCGGAATAACCAAGGAGCACTTGTTGCAAGTGGTGTGATGCTATTATAGTATGTGACCCTGTTAAGCACCTGCTCCCAGATACTGTGGGCTACCGATCGGCTGAAGACCAAGAAACGCCAGGCAGATCCAGAGTCTCAGGATTGACTTCAGTCCAGAAAAACACTTAGTGCTTCAGCCCTCCCAACAAATGACACCTCTGTAGGATGAGCCTCTGTATGTGCAGAGATGAGCAAACCCTTAGCAGCCAGTGCATAGTTGCAGTGGCATCTTATTAAACTCCCAAGTCAGGTTGTATGTGGGACCCTCCCCACACACCTGCCTGTGCCCCCGCTGCCCCTAAAACAGCCTGTCTGTGCCACCGCTGCCACTAAAACAGCCTGCCTGTGCCCCCGCTGCCCCTAAAACAGCCTGCCTGTGCATCGCTGCCACTAAAACAGCCTGCCTGTGCATCACTGCCACTAAAACAGCCTGCCTGTGCCACCACTGCCACTAAAACAGCCTGCCTGTGCCCCCGCTGCCCCTAAAACAGCCTGCCTGTGCCACCGCTGCCACTAAAACAGCCTGCCTGTCCCACCGATGCCCCTGAAGCAGCCTGCCTGTGCCACCACTGACACTGAAGCAGCCTGGCTGTGCTACCTCTACCCCTCAAGCAGCATACTATTGGGAATATGTTTTTTGATGAGGTACACGCACTTGTTTTGTATGATCTAAACATTTTAATTGTTAATTAACTGAATTGATATATATATAAAAATGGCATTAGTTAAAGTGCTGGAAGATATAATCTTGGTTCTCATCCCATCACAAATGACATAAATACATTTAAAAGTTGGCAGTTATTTTGTACAGTCAGGTGTTGAATTACAGTAGACTGGTGGACTAGGTGGAAAGCCCCGCCCATTCTAGAATTGTGACATCATAGCGATAGCATTCTTTGATGTAATAACGCTGCACTACAGCTGTGCTACACACACTTACACATGCAAGGACCAGAGACTGCAGCACATACACGGAGCTCTCTAACACATGCTTGTATTACTAACTTCCAGAAAAATACACAATTCGAACACACACTTAGACACACAAAGAGGCACATTTAAAAAGCACCACAAGTATAATAAACGTTACACATATCTCAAACACAGGCAGATACCCGATGAACTCCAATATAAAAATACCATTGATTGTGCCGTTTATATATATACAATTCATAGAAATGATTCTGGTGCCATCTTTTGTATTTTGGATACAAAGTCTTATATCGACGGATCGATGTACATTGGTGAGGACGACAAATTGGCAGATACCGACCACCTCATCCTCTTCTGTAATCTGTAACTGTGGAGTGTTTGGTAAGAATTTTGCATATAAGGAACCCTTTTCTCTTGCTAACTAATGGTATACGGTAAAGATATTGTAAAGATATGTGCAGCGGCTTTAATAGAACAATATACGGTATGTTTTTAGCACATTTTTGGGGATTTTTTTTTTTTAAAGCCCATTTTTTTATACCAAAAGATTTGAGGAGGAGAACATATCTACCAGTGTGTCCTGTCATAAATATTTGTTTTATAATGTATGTATCTAAGCAATCCATTCTGTAGGTCAATTCACAAATGGCATAATGTGACTATGTCTCCTATTTAATGCTGGGGGAAAAGTTTCACCTGTATATCAGAATGATCTCTGTTGGTTTTGGTGGCATACGTTCGTTGCGTCTCCTGACTTCAGACTTATTTTTGGGTCTCCCGACAGCTTACCCTAGATGACACTCTCTCCCCTCGTTGTGACGGACTCGTGCCCCTGGCTCGTCGTGCATTGTCCCGCTCCACACACGCATTCACATAACACATAAGATTATGTCATGGTACTTTCACATTTATTTCTTATTTGTTTTTACCCCTTTCTATTATTATGACATGCGCCTTTGGGGCTTCTTCCCCGTGGGTAGTTTTATTTGTTGGTTTTCCATTACTGTTGATGGAGCTTTTCTGTTTCTCTGTTGGTCTCCGTGATACACCAACCGCATCTTCGACTCATGAGCTGTTCGATGTACACTAATTGCTATGACCCTACTGTCAGCGGTCTATGTCATTGCTGAACTCTGACTTTTACCATGTAATGCTTGTATTATAGAATCTTGATTGTATTGTCACATTTGGATATGCACTGTATGTATCCTTGCTCATGTATGTTTTCTACTCGCTGTGTCAATAAATGGAGAATTGAAAAAAAAAAAGAAAAAGTTTCACCTGTATGTGAAAAATGGTAAAAAATTAGCAGTTTATACCGATTTAAACTTGTTGAATGGAAAAAAAAATCATGTTTTTTTGCGGTATCTGAGTTGAGTATCTGAGCCAGAAGTGTCATGGCGTTTACATCAGACAGAACGGGAATTTTTTTTCCCACTTCCACATTGAGTGATTATTCCACAGTAACTTCCATGGGAGTGTTTACCAACGTTTTCCTGACCTCTAATCCCCCACTCCACCATGATCTTGCTTGTTAACATACGAAAGAGCTGGGAGATAGCTCCCCCTACTGGTTATGCCCCCTAAGCACTGGCAGCCTTGTAGGGTACAGCCAGACCTATGACACATGGTTGCAAAGGTAGTGTATATATTAAAGCAGAATTCGTCATTTAAAAAACTTTGCCAATTTAAGACAAATTCTGTTTTTTGATTACACCTTTTTTTTCTCGCTACCCATTTCACTACAGTAGATTTGGATGTTTATTTAAATGCTTTCCATTTTCTAATCGATATCATGTATTTTCCTTTCCAGCTAAAAGAGCAACACAAAGGCAGATTCGCTGAAGAGTGGAGCATCGGAGCTTTGCAAAACTTAAGTATAAATTTACTATCAAATAGTGGCTTTACAGGGGCAAAGACATCTGATCTAAGAAATGCGTATTTTGGGTCATAGTATAGAAACGTAGCAAGGCAATGAATAATAGGTATATAAAAACAGGTCCTGGTACAAAGTTTAACAAGTGGTCTTATCAAAGTTTAACAAGTGGTCTTGGGTGGACCGTCTCATTGGTTGCCATAGTGATAACGCTCCTTTCTAAACTTTGCACCCGAATCACCCTTTAGAAGTAAATCTCAAATGACCTCTGCTACCTTAAGACTTCCAGATGCCATCTTTATGTAGAATATTGCAGAAAGACACCCAACGGAAAAGGTAAGCAGGTGCACACAAAAAGACAAGTCATTTAAGCAAATATATTCATTCCAAATAATATTTAAAGCCAAAAAGAAAACTTATATACTGTAATTATTAATATAATTTTTATGTATTGGCTACTAGAGCTAGATGAGTGCCCTTTCTAATTTATTTTTGTAATCATGACACCCAAAACATTTCTTTAGGAAAAAAATGTAAGCCATATGAGTCTAGTCACTACAAAAATAGGTGTCAAGTTAAATAGAAGAATGCATGAAAGCACTTAAATATTCGCTAAACCTCTAGTTGATGCCAGTGTGATTAAGTTTTGAATGTGTTAGTGTTTTATGACATTAAACTAGTCTTGTAAGTCACACTCTTAACTTTAACTTTTAAATTGCTAAGCCAATATTCATTGGGTGTGACACTGAAAATGGCATCCTTATCCTCATAATAACAATAAATAACTTAAAAAGAAGGCTCCCCAGGAGAATGGGAGTTTGACATGACCCCTAGCCTCAATATTAATGAGAACTAGAAGAGTCATTGATCCCAACAGCACGTGTTTTCAAAGTATCTTAAAATGTGTATTTAATGTGTATATCTTGATGTGTAGCTTGTCAACTATTTTTTGTACGAAAAAATTCTCACTGCACATCATAAGCTACTGTAACTGCTAGATTGCTCCTACTAAGCTGCTCCTGCCTGTAGGCTGCTACCGTTTATCTGCTCTAGGTGCTATCCTGCTGCTGGTAAAGCTGCACCTACTAACCTGCTGCTAAGCTGCTGACCTGCTAAGTTATTGACTTGCTCTTGCTGCTTTGCTGCTCCTGCTGACAGGCTGATCCTAGACTAGTTCTGCTGAACTACTCATGCTGCTAAGCTACAGAACTGCTTCTATGCGTCTGACTTTATCATAGGGTGGTAACCTGCTGCTAGGCTGCTGAGCTGCTCTTACTGCTAGGCTGTTCCTGTTGCTTCTAGGCTGCTCCTGCTGAACTACTCCTGCTGCTAAACTACTCCTATTGACCTGACCCTGTGAGTAGGTTGCTCCTATTGACCTGCTTCAGCTGCTAGGCTTCTCCTGCTGACCTCTTCCTGTTGCTAGGTTGCTGGATCTGACCTGCTCCTGCTGCTTTGCCTACTGACCTGCTGTTAGGCTACTTCTGCTGACCTACTCCTGCTGCTAAGCTACTGACCTGCTTCTAGACTACTGACTTTATCCTAGGGTGCTAACATGCTTCTATGCTGCTCCTGCTGCTAGACTACTCCCGTTGACCTGACCCTGCGACAAGGCTGCTCCTATTGATCTGCTCCAGCTGCTAGGCTTCTCCTGCTTACCTCTTCCTGCTGCTAGTTTGCTGGATCTGCCCTGCCCCTGCTGCTTGGCCTTCTGACCTGCTGTTAGGCTACTTCTAATGACCTACACCTGCTTCTAGGCTTCTCACTTTATCCTAGGGTGCTAACCTGCTGGAAGGCTGCTACTCCTCGTAGGGTGCTGAGCCATTCCTGCTGACCTGCTATTAGGCTGCTTCTGCTGACCTTCTCCTGCTGCTAATCTGCACCTTCTGGCAGACTGCTCCTGCTGACCTACTCCTGCTGCTAAGCTACTGACTTTATCCTAGGGTGCTAACCTGCTACTAGGCTGCTCCTGCTCCTAGGCTGCTGAGTTATTCTTGCTGACCTGCTCCTGTTGCTAGGCTGCTGACCTGCTTTTACTGCTAGGCTGATCCTACTGACCTCCTTCTAGGCTTCTCACTTTATCCTAGGGTGCTAACCTGCTGGTAGGCTGCTACTCCTCTTAGGCTGCTGAGCTATTCCTGCTGACCTGCTATTAGGCTGCTTCTGCTGACCTTATCCTGCTGCTAAGCTGCACCTTCTGGCAGACTGCTTCTGCATACCTACTCTTGCTTCTAAGCTACTGACCTGCTTCTAGACTTCTGACTTTATCCTAGGGTGCTAACCTGCTACTAGGCTGCTCCTGCTCCTATGCTGCTGAGCTATTCTTGCTGACCTGCTCCTGTTGCTAGGCGGCTGACCTGCTGCTTCTAGGCTGCTAATGCTGAACTGCTCCTGCTGCTAGACTAATCCTGTTCACCTGACAATGCAGCTAGGCTGCTCCTGTTGACCTGCTCCAGCTGTTAGGCTTCTCCTGCTGACCTGTACCTGCTGCTAGGTTTCTGGATCTGAACTGCCCCTGCTGCTTGGCTGGTGACCTGCTGCTAGGCTGCTAAACTACTTCTGCTCAGAGACTGCTCCTACTGACCTGCCAGGCTGCTAACCTACTGTTGCTGCTAGGCAGCTCATGCCGACCTGCTTCTCTGGCTAGGTTGTTTCTGTTGCTAGGATGTGGGTCTGCCACAAGGCTTCTGACCTACTACTTAGCTGCTTTTGCTGCTCCTGCTGCAGGGGTGATCCTGCTTCTGCTTACCTACTCCTGCTTCTAAGCTACTGACCTGCTTCTAGACTTCTGACTTTATCCTAGGGTGCTAACTTGCTTCTATTGCACTCCTGCTACTAGGCTGCTTCTGCTGCTAGGCTGCTGACCTGCTCTTACTGCTAGGGTGCTCTTGCTAAACTGCTCCTGCTGCTAGACTACTTCTGTCGACCCGACCTTGAAAGTAGGCTGCTCCTATTGACCATCTCCAGCCGCTAGGCTTCTCCTGCTGACCTGCCCATGCTGCTTGGCCTGCTGACCTGCCGTTAGGCTACTTCTGTTGACCTACTCCTGCTGCTAAGCTACTGACCTGCTTCTAGACTTCTAACTTTATCCTAGGGTGCTAACCTGCTTCTATTGCACTCCAGCTGCCAGACTGCTGACCTGCTCTTACTGCTAGACTGCTCCTGCTGAACTGCTCCTGCTGCTAGACTACTCCTGTTGACCCAACCTTGCAAGTAGGCTGCTCCTATTGACCTTCTCCAGCTAGGCTTCTCCTGCTGACCTACCCCTGCTGCTTGGCCTGCTGACCTGCCGTTAGGCTACTTTTGTTGACCTACTCCTGCTGCTAAGCTACTGACCTGCTTCTAGACTTCTGACTTTATCCGAGGGTGCTAACCTGCTTCTATGCTACGCCTGCTGCTAGGCTGCTCGTGTTGCTTCTAGGCTGCTTCAGCTGAACTGCTCCTACAGCTAGACTATTCCTGTTGACCTGACCCTGCGACTAGGCTGCTCCATTTGATCTGCTCCAGCTGCTAGGCTTCTCCTGCTTACCTCTTCCTGCTGCTAGTTTGCTGGATCTGACTTGCCCCTGCTGCTTGGCCTGCTGTTAGGCGACTTC
This sequence comes from Spea bombifrons, assembly GCF_027358695.1. Lineage (NCBI taxonomy): Eukaryota > Metazoa > Chordata > Amphibia > Anura > Pelobatidae > Spea > Spea bombifrons. Next base: position 27,701,484 of record NC_071089.1, on the reverse strand, counting down.
TGCTGACCTACTCCTGCTTCTAAGCTACTGACCTGCTTCTAGGCTTCTCACTTTATCCTAGGGTGCTAACCTGCTAGTAGGCCGTTACTACTCTTAGGCTGACCTGCTATTAGGCTGCTTCTGCTGACCTTCTCCTGCTTATAAGCTGCACATTCTGGCAGACTGCTTCTGCTTACCTACTCCTTCTTCTAAGCTACTGACCTGCTTCTAGACTTCTGACTTTATCCTAGGGTGCTAACCTGCTACTAGGCTGCTCCTGCTCCTATGCTGCTGAGATATTCTTGCTGACCTGCTCCTGTTGCTAGGCGGCTGACCTGTTCTTACTGCTAGGCTGCTCCTGCTGCTTCTAGGCTGCTACTGCTGAACTGCTCCTGCTGCTAGACTACTCCTGTTCACCTGACAATGCAGCTAGGCTGCTCCTGTTGACCTGCTCCAGCTGCTAGGCTTCTCCTGCTGACCTGTACCTGCTGCAAGTTTTCTGGATCTGAACTGCCCCTGCTGCTTGGCTGGTGACCTGCTGCTATGCTGCTAAACTACTTCTGCTCAGAGGCTGCTCCTACTGACCTGCCAGGCTGCTAACCTACTGTTGCTGCTAGGCAGCTCATGCCGACCTGCTTCTCTGGCTAGGTTGTTTTTGTTGCTAGGCTGTGGGCTTGCCACAAGGCTTCTGACCTACTACTTAGCTGCTTTTCCTGATCCTGCTGCAGGGATGATCCTGCTGACCTTCTGTTACACTGCTTCTGCTTACCTACTCCTGCTTCTAAGCTACTGGCCTGCTTCTAGACTTCTGACTTTATCCTAGGGTGCTAACCTGCTTCTATGCTGCTCCTGCTGCTAGGCCGCTTCTGCTGCTAGGCTGCTGACCTGCTCTTACTGCTAGGCTGCTCCTGCTGAACTACTCCTGCTGCTAAACTACTCCTGTTGACCTACCCCTGCTGCTTGGCATGCTGACCTGCCGTTCGGCTACTTCTGCTGACCTATTCCTGCTTCTAAGCTACTGACCTGCTTCTAGGCCTCTCACTTTATCCTAGGGTGCTAACCTGCTGGTAGGCTGCTACTCCTCTTAGGCTGCTGATCTATTCCTGCTGACCTGCTATTAGGCTGCTTCTGCTGACCTTCTCCTGTTGCTAAGCTGCACCTTCTGGCAGACTGCTTCTGCTTACCTACTCCTGCTTCTAAGCTACTGACCTGCTTCTAGGATTTTCAATTTATCCTAGGGTGCTAACCTGCTAGTAGGCTGCTACTCCTCTTAGGCTGCTGAGCTATTCCTGCTGACCTGCTATTAGGCTGCTTCTGCTGACCTTCTCCTGCTGCTAAGCTGCACCTTCTGGCAGACTGCTTCTGCTTACCTACTCCTGCTTCTAAGCTACTGACCTGCTTCTAGACTTCTGACTTTATCCTAGGGTGCTAAACTGCTACTAGACTGCTCCTGCTCCTATGCTGCTGAGCTATTCTTGCTGACCTGCTCTTACTGCTAGGCTGCTCCTACTGCTTCTAGGCTGCTACTGATGAACTGATCCTGCTGCTAGACTACTCCTGTTCACCTGACAATGCAGCTAGGCTGCTCCTGTTGACCTGCTCCAGCTGCTAGGCTTCTCCTGCTGACCTGTACCTGCTGCTAGGTTTCTGGATCTGAACTGCCCCTGCTGCTTGGCTGGTGACCTGCTGCTAGGCTGCTAAACTACTTCTGCTCAGAGGCTGCTCCTACTGACCTGCCAGGCTGCTAACCTACTGTTGCTGTTAGGCAGCTCATGCCGACCTGCTTCTCTGGCTAGGTTGTTTCTGTTGCTAGGCTGTGGGCCTGCCACAAGGCTTCTGACCTACTACTTAGCTGCTTGTGCTGCTCCTGCTGCAGGGATGATCCTGCTGACCTTCTGTTAGACTGCTTCTGCTTACCTACTCCTGCATCTAAGCTACTGACCTGCTTCTAGACTTCGGACTGTATCCTAGGGTGCTAACCTGCTACTAGGCTGCTCCAGCTGCTAGGCTGCTGACCTGCTCTTACTACTCTTACTGCTAGGCTGCTCCTGCTGCTAGACTACTCCTGTTGACCCGACCTTGCAAGTAGGCTGCTCCTATTGACCTTCTCCAGCTGCTAGGCTTCTCCTGCTGACCTACCCCTGCTGCTTGGCTTGCTGACCTGCCATTAGGCTACTTCTGCTGACCTATTCCTGCTTCTAAGCTACTGACCTGCTTCTAGGCTTCGCACTTTATCCTAGGGTACTATCCTGCTGGTAGGCTGCTACTCCTCTTAGGCTGCTGAGCTATTCCTGCTGACCTGCTATTAGGCTGCTTCTGCTGACCTTCTCCTGCTGCTAAGCTGCACCTTCTGGCAGACTGCTTCTGCTTACCTACTCCTGCTTCTAAGCTACTGACCTGCTTCTAGGGTTTTCAATTTATCCTAGGGTGCTAACCTGCTAGTAGGCTGCTACTCCTCTTAGGCTGCTGAGCTATTCCTGCTGACCTGCTATTAGGCTGCTTCTGCTGACCTTCTCCTGCTGCTAAGCTGCACCTTCTGGCAGACTGCTTCTGCTTACCTACTCCTGCTTCTAAGCTACTGACCTGCTTCTAGACTTCTGACTTTATCCTATGGTGCTAACCTGCTACTAGGCTGCTCCTGCTCCTATGCTGCTGAGCTATTCTTGCTGACCTGCTCTTACTGCTAGGCTGCTCCTGCTGAAATGCTCCTGCTGCTAGACTACTCCTGTTGACCCGACCTTGCAAGTAGGCTGCTCTTATTGACCTTCTCCAGCTGCTAGGCTTCTCCTGCTGACCTACCCCTGCTGCTTGGCCTGCTGACCTGCCGTTAGGCTACTTCTGCTGACCTATTCCTGCTTCTAAGCTACTGACCTTCTTCTAGGCTTCTCACTTTATCCTAGGGTGCTAACCTGCTGGTAGGCTGCTACTCCTCTTAGGCTGCTGAGCTATTCCTGCTGACCTGCTATTAGGCTGCTTCTGCTGACCTTCTCCTGCTGCTAAGCTGCACCTTCTGGCAGACTGCTTCTGCTTACCTACTCCTGCTTCTAAGCTACTGACCTGCGTCTAGACTTTATCCTAGGGTGCTAATCTGCTACTAGTCTGCTCCTGCTCCTATGCTGCTGAGCTATTCTTGCTGACCTGCTCCTGTTGCTAGGCGGCTGACCTGCTCTTACTGCTATGCTGCTCCTGCTGCTTCTAGGCTGCTACTGCTCCTGCTGCTAGACTACTCCTGTTCACCTGACAATGCAGCTAGGCTGCTCCTGTTGACCTGCTCCAGCTGCTAGGCTTTTCCTGCTTACCTGTACCTGCTGCTAGGATTCTGGATCTGACCTGCCCCTGCTGCTTGGCTGGTGACCTGCTGCTAGGCTGCTAAACTACTTCTGCTCAGAGGCTGCTCCTACTGACCTGCCAGGCTGCTAACCCACTGTTGCTGCTAGGCAGCTCATGCCGACCTGCTTCTCTGGCTAGGTTGTATCTGTTGCTAGGCTGTGGGCCTGCCACAAGGCTTCTGACCTACTACTTAGCTGCTTTTGCTGCTCCTGCTGCAGGGATGATCCTGCTGACCTTCTGTTAGACTGCTTCTGCTTACATACTCTTGCTTCTAAGCTACTGACCTGCTTCTAGACTTCTGACTTTATCCTAGGGTGCTAACCTGCTTCTATTGCACTCCTGCTACTAGACTGCTGACCTGCTCTTACTGCTAGGCTGCTCCTGCTGAACTGCTCCTGCTGCTAGACTACTCCTGTTGACCCGACATTGCAAGTAGGCTGCTCCTATTGACCTTCTCCAGGTTCTAGGCTTCTCCTGCTGACCTACCCCTGCTGCTTGGCCTGCTGACCTGTTGTTAGGCTACTTCTGTTGACCTACTCCTGCTGCTAAGCTACTGACCTGCTTCTAGACTTCTGACTTTATCCGAGGGTGCTAACCTGCTTCTATGCTATGCCTGCTGCTAGGCTGCTCATGTTGCTTCTAGGCTGCTTCTGCTGAACTGCTCCTGCTGCTAGACTACTCCTGTTGACCTGACCCTGCGACTAGGCTGCTCCATTTGATCTGCTCCAGCTGCTAGGCTTCTCCTGCTTACCTCTTCCTGCTGCTAGTTTGCTGGATCTGACCTGCCCCTGCTGCTTGGCCTGCTGTTAGGCTACTTCTGCTGACCTACTCCTGCTTCTAAGCTACTGACCTGCTTCTAGACTACTCACTTTATCCCAGGGTGCTAACCTGCTAGTAGGCTGTTACTCCTCTTAGGCTGCTGAGCTATTCCTGCTGACCTGCTATTAGGCTGCTTCTGCTGACCTTCTCCTGCTGCTAAGCTGCACATTCTGGCAGACTGCTTCTGCTTACCTACTCCTGCTTCTAAGCTACTGACCTGCTTCTAGACTTCTGACTTTATCCTAGGGTGCTAACCTGCTACTAGGCTGCTCCTATGCTGCTGAGCTATTCTTGCTGACCTGCTCCTGTTGCTAGGCGGCTGACCTGCTCTTACTGCTAGGCTGCTCCTGCTGCTTCTAGGCTGCTACTGCTGAACTGCTCCTGCTGCTAGACTACTCCTGTTCACCTGACAACGCAGCTAGGCTGCTCCTGTTGACCTGCTCCAGCTGCTGCTAGGCTTCTCCTGCTGACCTGTACCTGCTGCAAGTTTTCTGGATCTGAACTGCCCCTGCTGCTTGGCTGGTGACCTGCTGCTAGGCTGCTAAACTACTTCTGATCAGAGGCTGCTCCTACTGACCTGCCGGCTGCTAACCTACTGTTGCTGTTAGGCAGCTCATGCCGACCTGCTTCTCTGGCTAGGTTTTTTCTGTTGCTAGGCTGCGGGACTGCCACAAGGATTCTGACCTACTACTTATCTGCTTTTGCTGCTCCTGCTGCAGGGATGATCCTGCTGACCTTCTGTTAGACTGCTTCTGCTTACCTACTCCTGCTTCTAAGCTACTGACCTGCTTCTAGACTTCTCACTTTATCCTAGGGTGCTAACCTGCTAGAAGGCTGTTACTCCTCTTAGGCTGCTGAGCTATTCCTGCTGACCTGCTATTAGGCTGCTTCTGCTGACCTTCTCCTGCTGCTAAGCTGCACATTCTGGCAGACTGCTTCTGCTTACCTACTCCTGCTTCTAAGCTACTGACCTGCTTCTAGACTTCTGATTTTATCCTAGGGTGCTAACCTGCTACTAGGCTGCTCCTGCTGCTATGCTGCTGAGCTATTCTTGCTGACCTGCTCCTTTTGCTAGGCGGCTGACCTGCTCTTACTGCTAGGCTGCTCCTGCTGCTTCTAGGCTGCTACTGCTGAACTGCTCCTGCTGCTAGACTACTCCTGTTCACCTGACAACGCAGCTAGGCTGCTCCTGTTGACCTGCTCCAGCTGCTGCTAGGCTGCTTCTGCTGACCTTCTCCTGCTGCTAAGCTGCACCTTCTGGCAGACTGCTTCTGCTTACCTACTCCTGCTTCTAAGCTACTGACCTGCTTCTAGGGTTTTCAATTTATCCTAGGGTGCTAACCTGCTAGTAGGCTGCTACTCCTCTTAGGCTGCTGAGCTATTCCTGCTGACCTGCTATTAGGCTGCTTCTGCTGACCTTCTCCTGCTGCTAAGCTGCACCTTCTGGCAGACTGCTTCTGCTTACCTACTCCTGCTTCTAAGCTACTGACCTGCTTCTAGACTTCTGACTTTATCCTAGGGTGCTAACCTGCTACTAGGCTGCTCCTGCTCCTATGCTGCTGAGCTATTCTTGCTGACCTGCTCTTACTGCTAGGCTGCTCCTGCTGAAATGCTCCTGCTGCTAGACTACTCCTGTTGACCCGACCTTGCAAGTAGGCTGCTCTTATTGACCTTCTCCAGCTGCTAGGCTTCTCCTGCTGACCTACCCCTGCTGCTTGGCCTGCTGACCTGCCGTTAGGCTACTTCTGCTGACCTATTCCTGCTTCTAAGCTACTGACCTTCTTCTAGGCTTCTCACTTTATCCTAGGGTGCTAACCTGCTGGTAGGCTGCTACTCCTCTTAGGCTGCTGAGCTATTCCTGCTGACCTGCTATTAGGCTGCTTCTGCTGACCTTCTCCTGCTGCTAAGCTGCACCTTCTGGCAGACTGCTTCTGCTTACCTACTCCTGCTTCTAAGCCACTGACCTGCTTCTAGACTTCTGACTTTATACTAGGGTGCTAACCTGCTACTAGGCTGCTCCTGCTCCTATGCTGCTGAGCTATTCTGGCTGACCTGCTCTTACTGCTAGGCTGCCCCTGCTGCTTCTAGGCTGCTACTGCTGAACTGCTCCTGCTGCTAGGCTTCTCCTGCTGACCTGTACCTGCTGCTAGGTTTCTGGATCTGAACTGCCCCTGCTGCTTGGCTGGTGACCTGCTGCTAGGCTGCTAAACTACTTTTGCTCAGAGGCTGCTCCTACTGACCTGCCAGGCTGCTAACCTACTGTTGCTGTTAGGTAGCTCATGCCGACCTGCTTCTCTGGCTAGGTTTTTTCTGTGTCTAGGCTGTGGGCCTGCCACAAGGCTTCTGACTTACTACTTAGCGGCTTTTGCTGCTCCTGCTGCAGGGATGATCCTGCTGACCTTCTGTTAGACTGCTTCTGCTTACCTACTCCTGCATCTAAGCTACTGACCTGCTTCTAGACTTCTGACTGTATCCTAGGGTGCTAACCTGCTTTTATGCTGCTCCAGCTGCTAGGCTGCTGACGTGCTCTTACTACTCTTACTGCTAGGCTGCTCCTGCTGCTAGACTACTCCTGTTGACCCGACCTTGCAAGTAGGCTGCTCCTATTGACCGTCTACAGCTGCTAGGCTTCTCCTGCTGACCTACCCCTGCTGCTTGGCCTGCTGACCTGCCGTTAGGCTACTTCTGCTGACCTATTCCTGCTTCTAAGCTACTGACCTTCTTCTAGGCTTCGCACTTTATCCTAGGGTACTAACCTGCTGGTAGGCTGCTACTCCTCTTAGGCTGCTGAGCTATTCCTGCTGACCTGCTATTAGGCTGCTTCTGCTGACCTTCTCCTGCTGCTAAGCTGCACCTCTGGCAGACTGCTTCTGCTTACCTACTCCTGCTTCTAAGCTACTGACTTGCTTCTAGACTTCTGACTTTATCCTAGGGTGCTAACCTGCTACTAGGCTGCTCCTGCTCCTATGCTGCTGAGCTATTCTTGCTGACCTGCTCTTACTGCTAGGCTGCTCCTGCTGCTTCTAGGCTGCTACTGCTGAACTGCTCCTGCTGCTAGACTACTCCTGTTCACCTGACAATGCAGCTAGGCTGCTCCTGTTGACCTACTCCAGCTGCTAGGCTTCTCCTGCTGACCTGTACCTGCTGCTAGGTTTCTGGATCCGAAATGCCCCTGCTGCTTGGCTGGTGACCTGCTGCTAGGCTGCTAAACTACTTCTGATCAGAGGCTGCTCCTACTGACCTGCCAGGCTGCTAACCTACTGTTGCTGTTAGGCAGCTCATGCCGACCTGCTTCTCTGGCTAGGTTTTTTCTGTTGCTAGGCTGTGGGCCTGCCACAAGGCTTCTGACCTACTACTTAGCTGCTTTTGCTGCTCCTGCTGCAGGGATGATCCTGCTGACCTTCTGTTAGACTGCTTCTGCTTACCTACTCCTGCATCTAAGCTACTGACCTGCTTCTAGACTTCTGACTGTATCCTAGACTGCTGCTAGACTACTCCTGTTATCCCGACCTTGCAAGTAGGCTGCTCCTATTGACCTTCTCCAGCTGCTAGGCTTCTCCTGCTGACCTACCCCTGCTGCTTGGCCTGCTGACCTGCCGTTAGGCTACTTCTGCTGACCTATTCCTGCTTCTAACCTACTGACCTTCTTCTAGGCTTCTCACTTTATACTAGGGTGCTAACCTGCTGGTAGGCTGCTACTCCTCTTAGGCTGCTGAGCTATTCCTGCTGACCTGCTTCTGCTGACCTTCTCCTGCTGCTAAGCTGCACCTTCTGGCAGACTGCTTCTGCTTACCTACTCCTGCTTCTAAGCTTCTGACCTGTTTCTAGACTTTATCCTAGGGTGCTAACCTGCTACTAGTCTGCTCCTGCTCCTATGCTGCTGAGCTATTCTTGCTGACCTGCTCCTGTTGCTAGGCGGCTGACCTGCTCTTACTGCTAGGCTGCTCCTGCTGCTTCTAGGCTGCTACTGCTGAACTGCTCCTGCTGCTAGACTACCCCTGTTCACCTGACAATGCAGCTAGGCTGCTCCTGTTGACCTGCTCCAGCTGCTAGGCTTCTCCTGCTTACCTGTACCTGCTGCTAGGTTTCTGGACCTGAACTGCCCCTACTGCTTGGCTGGTGACCTGCTGCTAGGCTGCTAAACTACTTCTGCTCAGAGGCTGCTCCTACTGACCTGCCAGGCTGCTAACCTACTGTTGCTGCTAGGCACCTCATGCCGACCTGCTTCTCTGGCTAGGTTGTTTCTGTTGCTAGGCTGTGGGCCTGCCACAAGGCTTCTGACTTACTACTTAGCTGCTTTTGCTGCTCCTGCTGCAGGGATGATCATGCTGACCTTCTGTTAGACTGCTTCTGCTTACCTACTCCTGCTTCTAAGCTACTGACCTGCTTCTAGACTTCTCACTTTATCCTAGGGTGCTAACCTGCTAGTAGGCTGTTACTCCTCTTAGGCTGCTGAGCTATTCCTGCTGACCAACTATTAGGCTGCTTCTGCTGACCTTCTCCTGCTGCTAAGCTGCACATTCTGGCAGACTGCTTCTGCTTACCTACTCCTGCTTCTAAGCTACTGACCTGCTTCTAGACTTCTGACTTTATCCTAGGGTGCTAACCTGCTACTAGGCTGCTCCTGCTCCTATGCTGCTGAGCTATTCTTGATGACCTGCTCCTGTTGCTAGGCGGCTGACCTGCTCTTACTGCTAGGCTGCTCCTGCTGCTTCTAGGCTGCTACTGCTGAACTGCTCCTCCTGCTAGACTACTCCTGTTCACCTGACAACGCAGCTAGGCTGCTCCTGTTGACCTGCTCCAGCTGCTGCTAGGCTTCTCCTGCTGACCTGTACCTGCTGCAAGTTTTCTGGATCTGAACTGCCCCTGCTGCTTGGCTGGTGACCTACTGCAAGGCTGATAAACTACTTCTGCTCAGAGGCTGCTCCTACTGACCTGCCAGGCTGCTAACCTACTGTTGCTGCTAGGCAGCTCTTGCCAACCTGCTTCTCTGGTTAGGTTGTTTCTGTTGCTAGGCTGTGGGCCTGCCACAAGGCTTCTGACCTACTACTTAGCTGCTTTTGCTGCTCCTGCTGCAGGGATGATCCTGCTGACCTTCTGTTATACTGCTTCTGCTTACCTACTCCTGCTTCAAAGCTACTGACCAGCTTCTAGACTTCTGACTTTATCCTAGGGTGCTAACCTGCTTCTATGCTGCTCCTGCTGCTAGGCCGCTTCTGCTGCTAGGCTGTTCCTGCTGAACTGCTCCTGCTGCTAGACTACTCCTGTTGACCCGACCTTGCAAGTAGGCTGCTACTATTGACCTTCTCCAGCTGCCAGGCTTCTCCTGTTGACCTACCCCTGCCGCTTGGCCTGCTGGCCTGCTGACCTGCTGTTAGGCTACTTCTGCTGAACTACTCCTGCTTCTAAGCTACTGACCTGCTTCTAGGCTTTTCAATTTATCCTAGGGTGCTAACCTGCTAGTAGGCTGCCACTCCTCTTAGGCTGCTGAGCTATTCCTGTTGGCCTGCTATTAGGCTGCTTCTGCTGACCTTCTCCTGCTGCTAAGCTGCACCTTCTGGCAGACTGCTTCTGCTTACCTACTCCTGCTTCTAAGCTACTGACCTGCTTCTAGACTTCTGACTTTATACTAGGGTGCTAACCTGCTACTAGGCTGCTCCTGCTCCTATGTTGCTGAGCTATTCTTGCTGACCTGCTCTTACTGCTAGGCTGCTCCTGCTGCTTCTAGGCTGCTACTGCTGAACTGCTCCTGCTGCTAGACTACCCCTGTTCTCCTGACAATGCAGCTAGGCTGCTCCTGTTGACCTGCTCCAGCTGCTAGGCTTCTCATGCTTACCTGTACCTGCTGCTAGGTTTCTGGATCTGAACTGCCCCTGCTGCTTGGCTGGTGACCTGCTGCTAGGCTGCTAAACTACTTCTGCTCAGAGGCTGCTCCTACTGACCTGCCAGGCTGCTAACCTACTGTTGCTGCTAGGCACCTCATGCCGACCCGCTTCTCTGGCTAGGTTGTTTCTGTTGCTAGGCTGTGGGCCTGCCACAAGGCTTCTGACTTACTACTTAACTGCTTTTGCTGCTCCGGCTGCAGGGATGATCATGCTGACCTTCTGTTACACTGCTTCTGCTTACCTTCTCCTGCTTCTAAGCTACTGACCTGCTTCTAGACTTCTGACTTTATCCTAGGGTGCTAACCTGCTTCTATTGCACTCCTGCTACTAGACTGCTAACCTGCTCTTACTGCTAGGCTGCTCCTGCTGCTAGACTACTCCTGTTGACCCGACCTTGCAAGTAGGCTGCTCCTATTGACCTTCTCCAGCTGCTAGGCTTCTCCTGCTGACCTACCCCTGCTGCTTGGCCTGCTGACCTGCCGTTAGGCTACTTCTGTTGACCTACTCCTGCTGCTAAGCTACTGACCTGCTTCTAGACTTCTGACTTTATCTGAGGGTGCTTACCTGCTTCTATGCTACGCCTGCTGCTAGGCTGCTCGTGTTGCTTCTAGGCTGCTTCTGCTGAACTGCTCCTGCTGCTAGACTACTCCTGTTGACCTGACCCTGCGACTAGGCTGCTCCATTTGATCTGCTCCAGCTGCTAGGCTTCTCCTGCTTACCTCTTCCCGCTGCTAGTTTGCTGGATCTGACCTGCTCCTGCTGCTTGGCCTGCTGTTAGGCTACTTCTGCTGACCTACTCCTGCTTCTAAGCTACTGACCTGCTTCTAGACTTCTGACTTTATCCTAGGGTGCTACCCTGCTTCTATGCTGTTCCTGCTGCTAAGCTGCCTCTGCTGCTAGGCTGCGGACCTGCTCTTACTGCTAGGCTGCTCCTGCTGAAGTGCTCCTGCTGCTAGACTACTCCTGTTGACCCGACCTTGCATGTAGGCTGCTCCTATTGACCTTCTCCAGCTGCTAGGCTTCTCCTGCTGACCTACCCCTGCTGCTAGGTTGCTGGATCTGACCTGCCTCTGCTGTTTGGCCTGCTGACCTGCTGTTATGCTACTTCTGCTGACCTACTCCTGCTGCTAAGCTACTGACCTGCTTCTAGGCTTCTCACTTAATCCTAGGGTGTTAACCTGCTGCTAGGCTAATCCTGTTCTTAGGCTGCTGAGCTAATTCTGTTTATCTGCTGTAAGGCTGCTTCTGTTGACCTTCTCCTGCTGCTAAGCTGCACCTGCTGGTAGCCTGCTCCTGCTACTAGGCTACTGACCTTCATATGATGGCTGGAGCTTCCTTTGCATGAATATGTAAAAAAAATTTAGTTTTTGTCGATTCAACTTGAAATTTTGTACTGGAAGACGTGCTGAAAAACAAAAGAGAGACATAAATTAAGCAACATTTTTCTTATATATTTTTATATACTTTTCATATATATATATATATATTGTTAATTAATATTTTGTTTATACTGGTTTCTTTAGGTCAAATGGCTGTAGCCACCTCTTAATGCCTATTGGGAAGGGCAATCCTTCAAGCCATGGTTCCCTAGAGGTTTCCTCCAAATGGAGGTTTTTCCTCTCCTGAGTGCTGAAGGATGACTCTACGTGAGTCCAGAGGTAGTTGTCACCAATCCAACTATGCCCTAGGTAGTGATGATATTAAAATAAAATTTGTATTAAAACTGAAATTTGTCTGTTTGTTTTATGTTTCTTTAATATATTTATATATATATTATATTTTTATATTTATAAAAATATTAGATGCAGCTTTGCTTATGTCATTTGGCTGCCAGTGGCATTAAAGTGCCGCTTAGTCCAGACCTGTACAGTGTCATCATTGCATCACATATATAATTAGTATTTTTGTTATGGATCCGTTAACAGAAAGTTTGATAATTATAGTTTACGTATGGGCGAATGTCTCCCCTTGTTCCATTGCCAATATGCATATCTATTGACAACGGATATAAACACTGCTGAGGTAAGCAGAAGACCACCACATAAGAAATATAAAACTGGGCATTGAATAGTCACAGCGGTTTGTTTCTTCTGATGAGACATGTTGAGGACGTAAAAAAGACATTATTCTGCAATCTTTGCAAATTTGTATTTATTTATCATCTATTGCACTATATGGGAGTATGTACCACTTTATTGAAGAACCCAATTTAAGTACTTTAACCCCTTAATCACTGATGACGTGGTAGGCAAGTTAGAAAATAACATCAGTTAATGACCAATGAGCTTAGAAAGCAACCAAAGAGACCCCTGTGTTTCATCCCCAGAGCGCCCACCTGCGCCATATTAATCTAAGCTCAAATGCTGTTCCCGAAATGCCTCGATATGGAGGCTTTCAGCAACACTGAAAACTCAACCCAGGACGCACTGTGATCACTACGGAGAGCGACCGCAAGTACCATAACGAGAGATGTTGTCCCTCACAAGATGGCTCTGTTCAGGTATTGCATTCAGCCATGCAAGTCAATAGAGCCCAGCCTACTAATCACAATGTGGCTAGTAATATATATATATATATAAAGATAAAAAAATAAGAAAAAAAATATAAATGTGGTAACGTGAAAAGTAATATCACCATCAGGTGAACCATCCAGTTCCAACAAATCTTTTTTTTTAAAATGCGCATCTCACAAATGTGGCCTTTTAGCCTCAAAGTACCAGACGAACTCATGCATTGGTGGTATCACTGTAATCAGGACATGTTCTGAAAACATATTGGAGTGTTGCTTGGAAGCGATGTAAGCCAGAATCTGTAAATTTATACCTTAATTACAATTTGTGTGAAAAAAATGACAATGGCTGGTGGTAGAATAAGTGCACGGAAAGTGTTAAAGTACCAGCATTTGAAATACTCTGGGTTATCTAGTTTTTAAAAATACCGTACTTGATCTATTATAAGACAAGGTATTTTTCAGAGCAAATGCTCTGAAAAATAACCACCGTCTTATATTCAAGGTTGACTTCTAATCAGACCTCAAATAGCGCTGCAGGGGACCCGGATCCTCCTCTCTGGTAGCCGGTGGAGGTCTGTGCAATGCGCGCAGACAACCTCCGCTGCTGCCAGCACTTCTGCCGGCTGCTGCCACTACGCATCAAGGAATCTGAACCACATGGTCAAGTCTGGTAAGTGGCGAGAGGGTAATAGGGGCATATGGGGGGGTATAAGGGCTTTCTGGAGGCAAAGTGAGGGAGGTAGAGTGGCATATAGGGGATATAAGGCATATCTCCCCCAATAAGCAGCAGGGTTAGGATCCAGGTCCCCTGCAGCGGACGTGGATCCTCCTCTCTGGCAGCCGGTGGATGTCTGCGCGATGCAGACAACTCCTGCTGCTGCCAGGGCTTCAATAATCGATTGCTGGCATGACATGTCCTTCCGGTGCTCTGTCATAGAAGCTCCGGCGGAAGTGATGACATTATATCCAGGCACTCCGTGCACTGGTGTAACTACACGGGTCCATGCCCCCTGCACCTTCAAACCTGGATTGGTGCAGTCCCTTTCTAAACTATTTTGAACCAGCACAGGTAGACAAAAGAGTAACAGAACATGACCCCGAGGTAAAACGGAGGTTGATCGCACAGTGTATGAGCAACGGGAGAGAAGCTGCAGCAGCAGTGAGAGGTAAGCGGGGCGGGAATGTTTGTTTCTTTGTATGTATGATTGTTAGCATGGATGTGTAATTGTGTGAGCATGCATGTGTGAGTGTGTGTGAGCATGCATATGTAAGTGTGTGAATTTATGCATTCGTTTGTATGAATAAGTATGTGTAATTTAAGTGTGTGTGTGTGCATATATGCACCAGAGTGTGTGTTGGAAGGGGGCAAAGAAGGCACAGACAAGTTTGGGGGCAATGATGGCACATACCAGCTTTTTGAGGGGGGGGTCAGTTTTCGCACCAGGGATCGGTGGTTTCTAGTTACGTCCCTTACTTAAAGACACAGCACGTCCTTTATAGCAGTACAGATTCCGACAAGGAGGGGGCAGCCTAGTGTAGCGCAGAAGGTAAATGCATGGCTGGTTCCTACAAACCTGTTAATGTCCAGTTAGGCGAGCCACAGGCAGTAGAAGTCCGCGTGTTTGATAATAAATACCAGATAACAGAGCAAAGACGCGTACACGGCAGCTGCTAGAAAACATTGTTATCCAAAACTAGATTTCAAAAAACCCAAACAGTTGGGAGTCCCCCTTTAATCAGCGTGGCGTCTCAAGGAATGGTTTAATGCGCCCATGCATTATTTTCAACTGCTGGGATAAAACGTTTTAGCTCCACTTTTAACCTGTTTTTGACTTGGAAGCTGTGCCTGTTTACCCCGAGGGTCTTAAGATTCAAGGCCGTAGCCTTCAGTATCAATATGTATAGAGTTCTTCGACACACAAAATCGGCCTCTCAAAGCGTGTCTTCACTTACAACGTCTACGGTCACCAGCTAGTCGTAATCGTAACAAAAACGTAACGGGAAAAAACGCATTAACAATGCCCGCCGAGGTTTGCCACCAGGGGCGCAGCTTCTTATTAGAACGGCAGCTTGTTGATGACGTCAGTGCGCCCAGAGATGGCAGATGAAGCTGCGAGGGCTGTGTTTCGTTTTCCTGTCTGAGTGAGCTGTGCTTATGGAGGGCCCACGTGTCTCAGCCTTCGCTGTGTATCGAGCGCAGTCCGGGCAGCAGGTATAGATAGAAAGGGAACAGCAAACTGCTTCTGCGTTGCTGTGACGGAAACATGTCTCGTAAACCATTTCCACTAAACATTAATGCCAAGGATAAGTATTCCGAGTATTAGACCCCTGGCTCATTGCAGTGTAGTAATGTCCTCAGCATTATGCTTGGGTGATGTGTCCTGGAGCTATATCGTTGAGTTGTTATTTATATAGAAATGAATTGTAATGGTTATACATTGGACAGTGTATTCTGCAGAGCCATATATTGCTCAAATTTGCCCTTTTTCGAGAAACTATCTTTGCATTCTTGCTAATGTTTGGTTTGCAGCAATCATCTGGCATGCTTACATTGCTTGTGTATCACACCACTTTCTGTTAGTGTTGCCATATTAGCTATTTTTTTTTTTACAGGGTAGATCCATTTTTACAGATTGCTGGCCACCGCTTATAATTATTATTATATCAAGTAATTGATTTCCTTTTTTGAGTTCGTACGCCCCACGTATGACAATGTGTTGCCGTCTGCTTAAGTCTGAAATCAATATATGACGTGCTAAGGAATGCCCACGGAATATTTGCAGTCGCCCAACTGCCTGCTTCTTGGAAGGTTTAGTAGGTCACCTGGCCCTCTGCTTATCTATCACTGTAATGGGCAGGCTAGATGGGCCAAGTGGTTGTTATCTGCCGTCCAATTCTATGTTTCAAATGTGGGGGAAAAAACACAATTTTGTTAAGGACTGTTAATACAAAAGCCGCTAATTTATTTTTGTGTATGTGAGTGTGGTGGTTTCTACTGGGAATTGGTTCCAACATTTGAGTAGTCATAATCTCTTTTGGTGTGTCTGTAAAATTGGGATTATGTTTTGACAGGAAAGCGTTGTGAACAAGAAGAAGAAACATGCAATCTCGCAGAAGCACAAACCACTCAAAAAGAAAAGGAAGTTCCTGACATCTGAAAAGGAATTTGGCATGAACAGCATTCCTTTCCTAGAACATGCAAACGGGCTTCAAGAAGATGATGAAGAAGTCATATCCGTGTCCAATAGCTGCTCAAACAGAAAAACAAAAAGTTCAAACAAAAAACTGGAAAGACACGATACACCTGCCAAAAATGAAACCCCTGCCTCACCGGTAATATTTCTGTTTCTTCCAGATCTTTCCACCAGAATAACTATATCTACAGCCCATACGTGATGTGGGAGCAGTTGTTCTCAGAATCTACGTCATTATTCCCCCTGTATAACAAAGGGTAGGGGCCGCTCTTGGCCTGCACCAGCAGTCACCTCTCTCATTCCCACTTTACTTCAGTACATGCAGCATGCATACCACATCCTATAGAGACCAAAGACCAAAAGTAAATGGGCAACGTACAAAAGAGATGCCTCGTCTCTCCAACCGGTCATTAAGTCAGTTGTGCAACGTGGAGCCTGACTGCCCAATTAGGGTGATTGGCCCCAGGGTTTGAAGCAGAGAGGCTATTGCCATCCTAGGCTGAGTCAGCCTAGACCAGAATATGCCTTTGTATGTAGATTGGTATCAATAGGCAATTAAATCTTGCAGAAGAACTCCCCACTAACATGCGTTTATAGTTTTGGAGGGTATATCACTGGGTAGAAATATTCCTGTACGTATAGTAACTGCTAATATCTTTAAATCCGCATATAGATAATTTTAGGTGTTTGCCATCGTCTGTGAACATTCCAATGATGTGTGCTTGTATTATGTTATAGGCAAGGAGCAGCAAGCAACATGTTGGGCCTCCACTTCACATTGTTTTGCAAGATCTTGGGAAGATTCAGAACAGTAAAGAAAGGGCTTTGGCACTTTTTGAGTGGCTGATTTCACCGGTTAAACCCACGGATTTTTTCAGGTATCACATGCTTTTTTGTTTTACACAGTGCATGCTTTTAATAGAAGAGCCGAGAAAAATATTTTAGGACCATAATACATTCATACAGCACCAAGTAATGAGTGTTGCACTTTGTCCTCATTGTATATTCAGTGTCTATAGGTGGAATATCTGCAAGCCCGTTCTGTTGGCCAATGGGCCAGTTACATGGGTTTTCTTTGATCTCCTTAACTGGCCTGCTTATGCTATGGAGGCCGTGCCAGCTCATCACAGCCCCCATGGACTGCATTAAAGGCCCGGCGTGCTTTGTTTATATGGTGGGTCTATAGCAGGGCCCAAGGTTAATGCACCCCAAAAAGCTGAGGAAGCTTCTCAAAAAGTTGTGCTTTATGGAATTAAAAGTAAAGAGGGGGCAATACAGTATTTAATGTTGTTTTGGTTTTCCAACATGATTTGTTTTTTCTCTCTTTTAGGGATATTTGGGAGAAAAAGCCTGCTCTGGTTAGACGGCATAATAGCAGTTACTTTAATGGCATTTTTTCCACTTCGGAATTTGACAGAATCCTAAGAGAGGTGAGAGATTGCTGGTCTGAGCCGTTGGGAAACAGTATTGAGTATTGTTTAGAAAACATGACTGACTGGCTAACTTCTATTCTAGGGCTGTAGAAAAGCATTATTTATTGTAAATTCTGTTCATTAAAGGGATACACCATCAAACATACGTATGATAGCTAAGTTTTCAAGAGGACCTAGAAATTCTGCCCCTCAGCTCTTCGGATTACAGTGTACAGCCAAACCCAGATCCTGCGTCCATGTGGTGTACCCAGTCAGCACCTTCACTAGCACAGTGACAGTTCTGTGGTTTTTTTTTTGGGGGGGGGGGGGGCGCTAACCATGAAAGTGCTGCACCAGCTTTAAAAGAGAAAAAAACACTTTTAATAGGTTGAAGAATATATATTAATGTACCGTAACATTCCATGTTGGTGAGGTTGCAAGAGACGCTAGAGTGTCCCTTTAAATCCAAGTTGTCCAATGGATGCCTTTTTGTTCTTGTGTGCCCTCCCACTTCCCTGCTAATCCATAGACATGTTGTGTAGTTGATTAAATAGTTTAATCATTTTACTATAAACATCGTTGAGAAAGAATAGGTGAATATAACAGGTCTACTGTTTTAACCCCTTCAATCCCAGGGGTTTTTGGTACCTCAAAGCACGGAGCAATTTTGCAATTTTCGGTTCAGCGATGATTCTCTTTTCCTGTGAATAGTCTACCCATATAAACTATATATATATATTACTGAATCCTCACAAAATTAGGTAAAGAGACAGAAAATTCCATCCAGATTTATCAATTCAGGTGTCCTGATTTCAGAAATACCTAATTTATATAGATTTTCCATATTTTCCCAGCACATATAGGCAACATACTATAAGGTGTACATTACTTTATATAAAGCCGTTAAATTTTTTACATTAGGTATGATGGGACTGCAACTCTAATTTTAAACAAAACAAAAACACCCACAAAGGTATATATTTCTGTAAAGCAGACAATCCAGGCTATCCTATCAGGGGTATTTGGGCACTCTACATGCAGGTATTTGGCCACCAATCACTGTCATAGGTGGCCACAGAAATTAGTTCTTGCACTTTTTTCACCAACGCGTCTTAGTATTTTGTAGTATTCTTAGGATTTTTTGTACAGGGTATGTGTTACGGCAGAGAAATCTATCCTAAATTGTTCAGCCGCCTCTTCTGATTATGGAAATACCCCACATGCCTAGTTTTTTTGTGGTTTTCTGGACATTACAGGGCATAAGTTGTAACGTGCCGGCAAACTGGATCACGGTGTGTGCTAAGCCAATGCTATCTATGAAGCAGCTTAGCAGTCCCACAGGAGAACATGTTCCCATAAAAGTATACATTTTTGGAAAGCTGTCTACCAGAGTATTTCACCAGTAGCATTTGGACCATTTTCATGCAACCATTTGGCAGCCAATCACTGCCAAAGTCAGCCGTTGCTCTAATTTTGTGCAGTTTTTCCACCAACACTTCTGTGTTGCTGAGGATTTTTGGCATAGATCTGTAACAGTTTACCGGCATTTGTGCTGGTAACTGTTACAGCTCCCTCATCGGAGCTATCGGGTAGCCCAGCAGGGTCTAGACAGACCCTGCAGGGGATACCCTGCACTCCTGAGTAGCGATCGGGCTATTCCAACCTCAGCGATCGGGTATTTCCAACCTCATCGGAGTGAAAGGGTAGCCCAACAGGGTCTAGACAGACCCTGCAGGGATACCCTGTCCTCCTGTGAACTTCCAGGTCACGTCAGTAGCGACGTGACCTGGAAGGGAAAGCATGATTGCGCGATCTGGCATTTCCAGCTGTAACCGTTTACCGGCATTAGTGCCGGAAACTGTTACAGCTCCTCATCTGAGTGATGGGGTAGCCCAGCAGGGTCTAGACAGACCCTGATGGGCTACCCGATCCTCCCGTGAACTTCCAGGTCACGTCAGTAGTGACGTGACCTGGAAGGGAAAGTCCGATCACGCGATCGAGCATTTCTATCTGTAACAGCTTTCCGGCTTCGCGCCGGAAGCTGTTACAGGAGATCGGGCAGCAGAAAGCCAGCGACAGCCTGGTCTCCCGTGCAGCGGCAGGGATGTGTCCCTGACGCTGCACGAAGGGATAGACGTACCGGTACGTCCATAGGGGTTTATTAGTGGGTGTTTTTTGGACGTCCCGGTACGTCTATAGGGGATTGAAGGTGTTAAAGAGCTCCTAAGAAAACCCGTTGCTTGGAAACCATTCTTATTTTCTTACGGTTCATTCTTTTGCGTTCTTTGTTTTCATATTTAGGATAACGTGCAGTTTGGAGTTAACCTTGATGTCACCAGCTATACAGATGGAAAACGAGAAACCCATAATCCTCCTGGCCGAGCACTACCCATGGTTGTGTGGGATTATTTCAAGGTAAGGAAAAAAAAAAAAATAAAAAAAAAAAAAAAAATAACATGACTGAAATGCTAGGACTTGGCCACCCTGTATTTTGTTTTGTATAATAATAACTCTCATTTTCCAAAATATGTTCTGTACTTCTGTGATCTTTAAGGGCTCTTGGGACAGCAGGTGTATCTATCTTAGGCAGCCCTCATAGACCTAATTGGTGGGTTTAAGAGTAATGTATTTGCAGTGATATTTGCAGTTAGGGGAGGTGGGTGTTAATTTAGGGGCAGTTATGATTAATGGGGTGTTTAGGGTTAATTTAGGGGCAGTTGTGGTTAATGGGGTGTTTAGGGGCAGCTATGGTTAATGGGGTGTTTAGGGTTAATTTAGGGGCAGCTATGGTTAATGGGGTGTTTAGGGTTAATTTAGGGGCAGTTGTGGTTAATGGGGTGTTTAGGGGCAGCTATGGTTAATGGGGTGTTTAGGGTTAATTTAGGGGCAGCTATGGTTAATGGGGTGTTTAGGGTTAATATAGGAGCAGCTGTGGTTAATGGGGTGTTTGGGGTTAATTTGAGGCAGTTGTGGTTAATGGGGTGTGTAGGGTTAATTTAGGGGCTGTTGTGGTTGATGTGGTCTTTATTGTTAATTTAGGGGTAGTTATGGTTGATGGGGTGTTTAGGGTTAATTTAATGATGAGGACTGAGGGTTAATTTAATTAATTTAATAAAGTTAACTTAAGGTGCAGTTAGAGGTAAAGGGGGGGCAGACTAAGGGGAATCTAAATCCTGGGGGCAGTGAAGATTAACCCAGTACTTATTTATAAAAGTATGGTGTCAGTGTGATGCGAACGGGTCTGTGACTCTATGAGGGGACTATGAGATATCTGGGGGGTATAAGGCATATCTGGGGGTATAAGGCATATACGGTATATAAGGCATATGTGGGGGAGGGCACCGTGGCATGTCTGGGAGGCAGTGTAGCATGTCTGGGGAGGATGGAGTGGTGTATCAGGGGGTATAAGGCGTATCAGGCACAGTGGCATATGTGGGAGGCAGCATGGCAAGCCTGGGCTCAAATGTGCATAAATTGGAGGGGCTGGTTGGGAAATAAAGACAGGAAATGCATTTTATCAAAGTTTTTTTTGTATTCTGCTGTTTGTATTTAACATCATTTGTTTATTAAATTATTTTAAATAAATGAAAAATGTACATTCATTTTTTTTATCCGATTTAATCGAAAAAATAATCGGCCAACTAATCGATTATGAAAATAATCGTTAGTTGCAGCCCTAAACTAATTAAAGCAAACCATTTGTTATACCAAATTTGAAATATTTACAACTTAATAATGATGGGTATCTTGCAATACTTGACCTGTTATTTACAAAATATGAAGTGGTTTTTCAAATCAGAGCACGTACGTCAATATATTTTTGGGTTAAACTACTTGAGACATGGAGTTATTGCATTAGTTCCTTGCAATAATAAACAAATGGGGAAAAAATACATATACATAACTTAGAAATATAAGGAGATATGGGCAAATATGGACATACCCCTTGTGTTTTTTATTCTTTTATTTATCTATTTTTCTCTCTGTCTAATTTGTACTGCAACATTTAATTGTGCTCTTTATTAACTTTTTTGGAAGTCTTCGAAACTAGATCGACTATAAATTCTGAAAATATGTTATCTGTAATGGTGCCTAAGTCTGTCCAATGTTTATTTTTTTTTTCTACAAATTATATAAATAAAGTAAATTAAAAAAAACAATGGTACACACACACACACACACACACACACACACGCGCACACACACACACACTTTTGGGTAACTGCTTTCACCTGTTTTAGTTGTGTGAAAATTACCGTATTTGCTCGATTATAAGACGAGGTTTTTTCCAGAGCAAATGCTCTGAAAAATACCCCTCGTCTTATAATCAGGGTCGTCTTATAATCAGACCTCAAATAGGTTTGATTATGAGACTAAGATCCAGATTCCCCGCAGCGATGCAGGGGACCTGGATCCTCCTGTGTTAACCCCCCCCAACTTACCGGTGCTTCTGAGTCCCCGGTGCTTAGTCCGGGCTGCGTGTGGAGCTCTACGCGATTGTACGAATCGCGTAGAGCTCTACACGCTGCCCGCACCAAGCACTGGGGACTCAGACGCACCGGTAAGTTGGAGGGGGGGGCATAACACAGGAGGATGCAGGTTGAAGAAAAAAAAGGAAATAAAAACAAAATATTTTTCTCAATCATAGCTTTTATTAACAAACAATTGTTCACATAGTTTACATGAACTAACATTTACTGGTAAAACTTTTTTCCTACAGGGTCGTCTTATATTCAGGCTTTTTCTTTTTTTCATAAGTTAATATTCAGATTTTGGGGGGTCGTCTTATAATCGGTATGTTCAAAACTTGTTTTGTTATTAAATCCCTTACAAAAAAATTACTGCAGTTTTTCTGAAGTAATACTGCTATTTTTTGGACATGAAAAAACTGCAATACTGCACTTTTACTGCAGTATTACTGCACATTTACTGCAGTTTTACTGCAATTGTACTTCACTGTACTGCAGTTGTACTGCAGTTATTTTTGTACGGAAGTACAAATGCAATAAAGCTACAGTACATTGAAGTACAACTGTAGGTTTGCAATATAAAAAAAAAAGTGCGGTAAATGTGCAGTAAAACTGCAGTACAGTGAAGTACAAATGCAGTAATACTGCAGTAAAAGTGCAGTATTGCAGTTTTTTCATGTCCAAAAAATAGCAGTATTACTTCAGAAAAACTGCAGTAATTTTTCGTAAGGGTTATGAGTTATATGAAGGCTACTTATATAATTTTGTGGACACCCTACCATCACACCTATAACGAGCCTCTACTTTTCTGGTTAGGTGTCCACAAGGTGTTGGAGTGTTTCTGTGGGAATCTTTGCCCATTTAGCCAAAAGAGCATTTGTGAGGTCAGGCACTGACGTTGGACATATAGGCCTACAAAACAGGCTTGTGTGCTGTAGCATTAGCATTACCCTTGACTGGAACAAAGGAACCTCAGCCAAACACTGAAAGAACCCCATACCATTATCCATACTCACCCGTACTTCACAGTAGACACTATGCATTCCAGTAGATAGCTTTCTCCTGGCATCCACCAAACTCAGATTCCTCCATCAGACTTCCAGAGAACTCATTACTCCAGAGAACATGTTTCCATTGCTCCAGAGGCGGTTTTCATTTACACTACTTCACACAATGTTTTGCATTGTACATAGTGATGTTCGGCCACAGAAACCCATTTCATGAAGCTCCCTGCGCATGATGCTCGTGCTGATGTTGAAGTTTGGAAGTCTGTAGTGTGTGTGTGATTCTACATAGGACACCCCCACTCTTTTAGCGTGCGTGGTCTACTGTTTTGGGGCTGAAATGTTGCTTCTAGATGCTTCCACAATAATAGCACTTCCAGGGAACCGAGCAGATCTAGTAGGGCAGAAATTTCACAACCTGACTTGTGGCAAAGGTGACATCCTATGATAGTTCCATGTTTAAAGTCACTGAGGTGTTCGTTATTACCTGTTCTACTGCCAGTGTTTGTCTATGATATGGCCCCCTGTGCTTGATTTTATACACCTGTTAGCAGTGAGTGGGCATCTAAACCCAATAATTAGGAGGGCTGTCCCTGGTCATGACGGGGTTAAAATTGTGGATTTCACAGTTAAAATCTCCTGTCCTTGTTTCCCATTTCAAATCATCGCTTCACAGAACGGCTGCTCGCTGAGACTGTTAAATCCCCAGGCGTTCTCACACACGGTATGGAGCTTCTTATCGGTCCTGCAAGACCTTTTTGGAAGCATGGTTGGGGCAAACACGTGAGTAATTCAGTTTTATCCTCGGGGTGGGGGGGGTGCCTTTCGCTTCACTACACGCAGTTTGAATATCTGGAAAAATATTTTATGGCAACTGTACTGGCACACATTAAACGGAAAATGTACTTTAAAAATGTAGTAATGTTAAACTTTCTAATTGCATTTTTAAACCTCACTAGTTTTCTCTTATTTGTGATTTAAACTAATGATTTTTGGAAAAATACTATTTGTTGTGCAATATTTTTCCTCTTTTTGTAACACATACATTTTCAAACTAAATCTATGTGTATATGGGGAGGGGAATCGGAGAATACATTTTTATTTATTTTTGTCCCATCAGATACCTGACGCCTGCCGGTACGCAGGGTTTTGCCCCGCATTATGATGACATTGAAGCCTTTGTGGTTCAGCTGGAAGGAAAGAAGCATTGGAGAGTCTACAAGCCCAGGCAAGTTTTCCTGATTCGACCTTAAAACCGATAGTGTCATATCACACCACTTTGCTCCTCTGAAACCATACCTGGTCGTGTCTTAAATGCCTAACAAAAAAGTTATTATACATTAAAGATCCTTTACACTTTAAAAATAACACCGTGTTTTCCGGACTAAAGTCCCAAGTTGGAATCTGCTGCGTCAGGTCACAAAGCGAGTAACGCAGAATTGGTAGATGGGATCTACTAAACTGGATCCAATTGAGATCCTTTTTATTGTTGTAGAGTAAGAAGCGAAGGAGCTCACATAGGAGGTAGTTTGCAAACACATTTCTAGAAGAAGCCAAAATTATTCTAAATGTCTAGGTGTGGCTTTAGATTTGTTTTTAGAATTCATTACTTTATAATGTTGAGTCTTAAAGAATTTAAGCCGCAATGTTCAATGGTATAGAAGGTACGTTTATTACAAGGGCACAAGAAAAAATCAAACCTGGACCACTGGGGTGCGGCAGCCCCACCTCGTATTTAAACATTTAGTGATTTCGATATGATTAACAGGTTTTACGATGTGTGTTACGTGCCAGATAAGAAACATCTGGTGCCAGTAGAGAACCAAATAATAGTGGGATGATGCAGACTTTAAGCTAAAAGGAGCTGGCTGGATTCTTAAGGAGCAAAACCCGGCGCCGACTATCACAAGCACACGTTCCAACAAAAATATAATGCACAGAAAGGCAAAGTGGAGTTTCTAAAGCAACATGGCTTTTTAACCCATGCTTTCCCAGAAGCCCCTACAGTCCATGTCTTTCACAATTATATCGTGCACACCTCCATAATGTAATGGGGAAAGAGAAGCTAAATAACCTCTAACTTTTTTTAAATGCAGACATAAGATCACTATTATAGAATGATGATTTTTGTTTCTGTGTATAATATCTTGTGAAAGTGTACAATACAGCAATTCTCAAATTTATTTTGTGTACAAAATATATATATATTTATTTTTTTAAACTTATTGTATTACTTCTTTTAGGCAGAAGTCAGAATGGCTCCCACAGTTCTCAAGTGGTAGGTTGTGTCATATATGTCTGTATCCTGCACAGTAATTATTTTACATATTTTAATGTGTAAGATGTACTTTTTATGAGACGAGTTGCATAAAATAGCCAGCATGCAATTTTCCAAATGCCCGCATTAGCGTCACAAGGAATATGCTGGCAGCAGTGTATGAGAATATTGTCAGGAGCCTGTGTTAATTAGGTCCTCCGATTACCACGAGAGCGTGTGATACTGAAAGGGCAGAAATGAGGGAGGTTAAAAACAAATACAGGCAACGGGTAAATTTGTTTGCCCAATAAGTCTTCTTTACATGGTCAAAAGATGAACAGCTTTCCAGCCATGCTACTCCCACAAACAAAAGCATGATATACATCGGTAATCAGATTACTGAAGAAATGGCATCAGTGTTGGTATATTTGGCTGACTAGAAATTGCACGTTAACAAAAAACATACAGAAACCACGAAGAATTATTAGGTGTGCGTTTCTATGTTTCAGTCTCAAAATAGAGACTTTGGAACGTTCCTTCTAATCACAGAGATTTGCCCCTGATCTGCTGTTAAAAAATATATTCTGCGGTATCTTGTGTCCCAGACAGTAGGGTTTATTGGTGTCCCCAGTAGAATACGGTACATAGTAGGACATCTTACAGATCTACCTATACATTACACAGGGCCAGCTCAGTCCTTCTTGTGGGACAACCTCGCTGGATTTAGTCCCTCGTAATTCACAGTAACTCTGCAACTCCTCTGCAAAGGTCTGCTTTAGTGAATAAACACCAGTGACGACATTAACCATTAATGCTCTGTTATACTTTAACAGCTAATTTCACTGATGAGGATATCGGGGAGCCCATTCTGGAAACCATCCTTGAAGCGGGCGATCTCCTGTATTTCCCCAGAGGATTTATTCACCAGGGGGACTGTCTACCTGATGTGCACTCCCTACACGTCACCGTTTCCTCTTATCAAAGGAATAGCTGGGTGGACCTCCTGGGGAAGGTAAGATGATTTGAATGGTATGAATAACCCACAAGCATCAAAAGCAAGTAAATATTATCAATAATTTCACAAGAAGTTACTTCTTTGGGTAAAACCCCCAAAAACGTACAATTTATTCCACAGCTGACACGTTCATGTGTTAACTTTAAAACAGCGATGAAGTTTGCATCAAATTAAGCGGCATTGTCATTGTCCACCTGGTTGGTGTTTAGGATGTTACCCCCTCCCTCTCTCTGCAGCTCCTGCCGGCAGCTCTGCAAGTTGCGGCTGAGGAAGATGTGGAATTCCGTAAGGGGCTCCCGCTGGACTATATGGAATATATGGGTGTTCAGAATGCCGAGCTGGTAAATGCACTTTTGAACCTTGGAGAAATCTTAATGGGAAAGAGACGTTGGGTTACTATCTGCTGTTACTGTTGAGTGATATTTATTCAACTGTATATCTCAATATAATTATCGGAATGTCCTTTTTTAAAGTGCCTAAATTCAGTGTATATCCTCAACAAATAGGGTAGGGTTTCCTCTTGAATCTTTTACAATAAGCCCTTGATTTCACTTTCACCATATAAAATGACTTCCGGGATTACACCCTCAGATTTATGTGTCTCTTGACGTGCAATGATAGGATACTGTTGTTATATGTTTGGGCTGTGTTATGAATTCTTGCATTTTTTTTTTTTGTTGTTTTTTAGCATAATTCTTTTCAGGAGGACTCACGCAGACAGACATTTATACAGAAAGTTCAAACACTTATGAAGAAATTGTCAGATTATGCGCCGGTGGACGCAGCAGTAGACCAAAAGGCTAAGGAGTTTCTGCATGATTGCCTTCCTCCTGTGCTCACTCCAGGTACACGAGTGACAGAATCGCTCAGTTTGTGGCCATTGCTAGAATTTTTCTGCATAAAACCTCATGCATTATTTGAAGAGTGACCAGCATGGGCGCCTCCTTGGATAAAGTCCATGCTATTCTCCAAAGAACTGTTCTCATCACTGAGCTGCTTGGTGTTCTTTTATCTGTTTGTGTATTCTACAAAATCTTTTCTAATATCCTAAGAACCTCTGTTTTCAGTTACTGCATGAGAGATCCCTATAAAATCTGTATTTGCTTTTAAATCACAGTTTTTATGTGTAGTTCCTTTAGAACTTGGCATGCTGCGTTTCTGGAAATGTTTTTTATAAATGGTTCATAATTGTGAATTTCCTTCCAGCTGAGCGGGCTCACAGTGTGCATGGAGCGCATGTGAAGTGGGAAGATGGATGTGTTCAAGATAGCACTTTGGAGATTGGAAAAGACACTAAAATAAGGCTTCTGCGAGGTGGCATTGCAAGGTCAGTCTAATGCCTTCACACCAGTAACCTATGGTGTAAATCAGTACTCTGGTTGCAAAATGGGCCACAATTTGTGGATATCCCAGCGTGAGCACCAGTATGAATTCAAATTTGCTAAAATCATTGTTTTTTTTAGGCATGGATACACAGCATCCCTGTCCCATTTGTGGCCCTCATGCACAAGTTGTGCACCCCTGGTGTAGAGTAAATATACTTTTCCAGGCAAAATTTAGCAATAAATAATGTTTTTAATGCTGCATTTAATTACACAAGTGTTAAATTGAGCAGAGTAAGTGAAGCGGCTCCTTTTCACTTTAAGTTAGTTACTAATGTTATAATTCTAGTCTGATTAATTTTCTATATAAATACAGCTATGTAAGAACATGAGAAATTGTATTGGGCTTGAAATGCTGTTTTTGGATACCAGGTAGCTATAAGAAGCATTTGGGTGATCTGTAGTGATTTTCATTAACTAATTCACTATTCTGTAGAATATCAATGTTGGGCGGTAATATTTAGTGATATTCATATTTCTTGGCAGAATGGGGAAACAGGGTGGCAGCGAGGTAGTTTTACTGACAGCGGGCACTAAATTCAATTTTTATACCTTTTTGCCTGTGGAT
The DNA here is from genome assembly GCF_027358695.1 of Spea bombifrons. Classification (NCBI taxonomy): domain Eukaryota; kingdom Metazoa; phylum Chordata; class Amphibia; order Anura; family Pelobatidae; genus Spea; species Spea bombifrons. The sequence continues at coordinate 27,673,658 of NC_071089.1, read as the reverse complement.
ACCAAAAGCCTATTTTACTATGGCATGCTTACAAAGACAGACAACTATAAAGCATAGAATTTGACTGCAGATAAGAGCCCATCCAGTCTGCACTCAAGCATACTTGTCTATTGATTATTTGTTGATTTAGTAAAGAGATTCTGATGTTGTGTCCCCCACTTGATTCTTGCACCGGTTATGATGAAGTTTATATGCAATAAGAGGAAAGATGGTCAGATGCATGTCCTTTAATAAATGAAAAGACATTGCTAAATGTCGCCTTTAATAATTGAAAACATTTCTGTTGGATTTGCTAGCTGCTGTTTGATAATTAAAGTTGATGTCTTTCTCTTTCTTCCCATCCTGTGCATTTTCTGCCTGCTGAACTTGCATAGGTGGCTGCACCATTTTACCAGCGGCTTTTAGTTCAGTGGAACTGGCTCTGTAATGGTACTTAAAGGATGCAAAGCAACCCACCCATATTTACTAAACATGTTCTAATGTATGTCTCATGAAAGGCTTTTCCCCCTTTTAATCAAACCTGAGACGGGTTTCTTTTTATATTTCATTTTGAAAGTGTGTTTCACAGCCAAGGCTAAAGGATTAAACTATAATGGTCCGACTGCATCAAGCACTGTTCATTATTATTCTTTTTGGTATTTTACAGGTTGTGTAGTGAAGGAGACTCCTGTCTGTTGTTTTATTCAACTGAAAACTCCAGAGTGTACCACCAGGAGGAGCCGAAGTTCATGGAGATAGATATGGAGGTAATAAACAGGGAATCTATTCCCCGGTGTTTGTTCCTATTGGCCCCCAAGTAGACACCAAGTCTTTATACAGATAAATTGGGATTTTTTTATTTGTATTATTTAGTAGACCAAGGATTGCTTTTTTACCTCATATTCTGTTTATGTATTTATGATCTAATAAATGTAAATTTATTTTCTAGACTTGTTTTGCTGCTTATGCCACTGTTACATAGTTACATCACCATACAAATATCCCAAAGTATATTGCCCTATATTACCTTGTTGGAACAGCCATAATATCCAATAATTTAAAGAAGCAGTCTATTTCCAAAAAATCTTTTGTTTGTTTGTTTAATGCATATTGGGTTTTCCATGCGTTTTGCACGGGGTTCATTTTGTTTTCTCCTCGTTGCAGCATGTGGATGCCGTGGAACACCTTCTCCATTCGTACCCAAAATACGTAGCTGTGCAAAATCTTCCCTGTAAGATGCTGGATGATCGGGTAAGCAAGTTTGCCATTCCGCCACATATATTTTGCCTGTTGCTACTATAAAACATTCAAAGAACCCCCAGGCATGCTATACTTGTAATACGTCATTAAACTGACCACGGTGATGCTTCAAATGGGGTCAGGTTCCCAATATAGTGTAATTTGGATATGATTGTTTAAGCCCTTATGTGGAGCCAGTAACTTTTGTTATTGGTTCTTTTACATTTTTATGTGCAAAGATGGCATAGAAACATTAATATAGGTTGATAAATACACCAAAAATGTCTTTTGTGAAGTCCTTTGACACCTTTTTCTTGTCCTGCAGATCACTGTGGCCGCTCTCCTATTTGAGAAAGGCTTACTGACTACCAAGGAAAGCTTGAACTCCTCCAAATAACATGGATAAAAATTACCGTTGGTATATCTTGCTTAATCAGTGCACCAAATATCCCGGAGAGTGACTTACTGTCACTCGCTGTTGTATCTGTGGCCTTTGGACCTTTTGCAAAGTACCTGAAGTAAACGTCTGAATGAAACTTTCGTATTCTAGAGACATTTATATATGTGTGAATTAATTTACAGAATACTTTTTTTGCCAATTTTTATTCAAAGGATCAGTATTTTTTTTCTGATGTTTTTACATGAAAATAATCTGAATACAGACTGTGATTAAACCCACACAAATATTCTTTAAATATTTAAAGCTAAACCATTTAAATTGGCTTTTTGACATTTCTCATGTATAGCCATATTGGTTTGATGTCTCATGGATAAATATGTTCAGTTGATTTAAACCACCATGACAAGTGTTTTTTGTCATTTTTTGTTACAAAAATATTCCAGAAGATGCATAGACGCGGTGACTGAATAAATAGAACCAAGTAAATGGACAACGCTTACCATTTGGAAACACATTTTCACTATAAGTATGAACTTCATGTATACTCTATGGAGGGAGTCATTTTAGTGACCAGGTTATGGGTGAGGGTCTCTCATGTGGCAATTGCTGGCTTGGGAGGCAGAAATACCGCATGGTCCCTTTACAAAATGTTACGTGATCCCCCCGGTAAAAGCCAGTCTGCTTACACAGTGTGTGAGTAGCCAGGGAGAAAGCTGCCGGTCGGGTGAAGGAAGGAGGGAGTGTAAGCATGTATGACTGGATGTTACAGTTATAGTGTATATATATATTAGTGTGCGAGTATGGATGTATAAGTGTGTGTGAGCAGGAATGTGTGTTAATATGAGGGTGTGAGGCTGTAAGCATTTGCAAATGTAAGGAGTGTAAATATGGGTGCGGTGCGTGTGTGTTCCCAGGGAGCAAGGGGACGATGGGGCCACTTGGTTTTACCTGCCTCTTGGGCCAGAAGGTGCCAGCCCTCACCTACCCGCACCTGTTTGAGCTGCCTTCACTACTTGGACTGTACCTACTGTGCATTTACTGCCCTGTTTTACCCATGCTGCCCATAGTTTTGTTTCTTGCCGAGCATTAAGGTGTATTTTATTTTGCTGTAAATCTTATGCATCTATCTTTGTAAATCAACCACCCAAAAAAGAGATTACTCACATAGAAACGGCTTTTATTAACATAATAGAAATGCTTATATAGATGGATAGGTCTAATACAAATGCCTATATACATGTCAGGTGCTCTTCTTGGAACCGTTTTTGTCCTTTGCATTCTTATCCAGAATGGTGGTGGGACTTGCAGTACGTTTTTGAGAGTGCATGTACTCCACGTAAGACAAAAAGCCGTCTTTGTCCAGATCATCCTCTTCAAGAACTTCGTCCGTCATTTCTGCATTTATATACAATTAGAGTTTTGAGAACATGAAGCAAGCAGTAATGCATCATAAAAAAAAAACTAAATTATAGGGTTTTTCACTAAACACCCATGCACACCTAATTTTTCTAAGATCTTAGGTCTGCTGATGCAGTGAAAGCTATATTGGTGGAGCTGCCACCTGAAAGCCAAAGATAGCGTTATTTGTTAAATGACATCGCTAAGGCAGTGAACTTGGGTTTGGGAGTTCAAAATAAAGGTACAAATGGTATAAAAAATACATTATCCAGTAAAGGGAGATAAGACTGATAAACACCAAACCGTTTCACGGCCACAAGACATTTAAATGTGGTTAAATTGGTGGTTATTTTGGTTAAAGACCATTATGATTTAATGGCTGGAGTCCCCCCTCTGTGATGTATGGTTACATTGGTGAGCTGACATTCAAAGATGCCACTGGTTTATCTGTTTATCTGTTTGATCCATTGCCAACAGGATTCTTGGTTGCTCATTGGATTTTTTATCTATAACGCATGTTAAAATGTTTGTGCGTTTGCTTTGTGTATTATGTATGAAATATAATGAAAGAAATCTATTGTCGGCCTTAATACGGCATTTTGCAACCATTGCTGGTTCTTCGATGCTAGGAATTAGCTCTAC